>NC_041029.1:5655305-6255305 GCF_900634625.1 Parambassis ranga | reverse complement strand
GCTCAGCTCATGGGAGAGAAAAGTCTTAAAAATGCAACAAAGCTTCAGCTTACAGTGGTGTAGTAAGAAAATCCAATTCATATAAACACATCATTACATTATTTTCAGGGATTAATTTCACCAAGCTCTGTGAATATTCATGGCTCTATACTGTAGATCATCATTTTAGATTAGTCAAAAAAAACTATATAGCACAGGTAATAGAGAGGAGTTTTCACACTTACTCTCTGCTGCATATGAGTTGGAGACTATCAATATGTCCGTGGAACGCAGCCAGTAAGGTGGGAGTCATGCCGTCCTCATCTTTGGAGTTCAGGTCCCTCCTCGTGGCCTCTTTCAAGAGGTCCAAGTAACCATCAATCGCTGCTTTGTGGTACCTAGACATCTCTCAGTAGAACAGAGCTCTTCTAAACTTCTCTCTCCTATTTTTTTTTACCCCTCTACTAATGAGGCGACAGCAGACCCGGGCAAACAAAGTGATCACTGGGCGTCAACATATCAGCAGCTCGGTCAGAGCCATAAAACAAAAGCAAAGTCCAGTTCACTGCAGCCAGCTGTACCATTATCTCACACAACATACAGATCACAGTACTAAGAAAAAGAAGAAGTCGTATTTATTAGTATAATAACTGCTTCAAAATTTGAGATTTAATACACACTAAAACAATATTGCTAAATATCTATAGATGGTGGTTTTTCTATAGCCATGCCTGCTGCTCGGTTTTTGACAGTAATGTTGACAGCATGAAAAAGAAAAAAGGACTCTATATATATATATATATATATATATATATATATAGGAATAATCTGATTATTTATATCTGAATTAACTGCAATTTAAATGCCGTCCTGTGAGGGGCAGCAATGTGCTGCAGCACATCCGGTCTGCCGTATAAGCAGCAGGAGAAGAAGAAGAAGCTGTCAACCACACCGACCAATCAATCGAGTTCGGGAAGTAACATCGCCCGGCAGCTTGTTTGCTTTTCCCTTTCTGGTCGTGTTTGGACTTTTTAGCACATGATGTACTTATTGTGAATGATTCCCAAACATTTACGCTGCACACAAAGCCGGACCGATTACTCGCTAGCTATTTTCTTTGCGTATTTGCCGGCTTTGAGTCAGTCCGTGCGGTGTTAGACCGGAACCACCTGCAGAAATGTCCGACAAAGCAGGCTCGGCTATCGGCCTTCTGTCTTACGAGACGTTGGTTCACGCTGTGGCAGGTGCAATGGTGAGAGAGATCAAGAATAGTAACACAATATTTTACAAGCGTGTGTGTGTGTGTTCGCCTTTAAATGACTTATCTCCTGTGTGTGCCATTGTTGATGGTTATGTTTCATATTTCAGGGGAGTGTGACAGCTATGACCGTCTTCTTCCCTTTGGACACGGCCAAAAGCAGACTGCAGGGTGGGTTGGAGGAGAAAAGTGATGGGTCAGAGATGATGAAGCCTTCAGGGCTCCATTGCTTCTTTGCTCTTGCTTTGATACTCTGCACACATGTACTCCCTTCTTCCCTGGATGTAAAACCTGGGGTTGCTCTTCATCTTCACCTACTTGCTACTGTGTTTGTTTTTCAGTGGATGAGAAACGAAAGTCTAAATCTACCCCGATCATTCTGGCTGAGATAGCAAAGGAAGAAGGCCTGTGAGTATAGTTTTATTGGAATGACAACACAAACAATGTTGCAAGTAGAGCTTGCAAAATGTTTCCAGGGGACTCCAAAAAAATGATGTGACCAGAAGCCTGATCATTCTTATTCTACCACTTCTCCCAGTCAGTCTCTGTACAGAGGCTGGTTCCCGGTGATTTCCAGCCTGTGCTGCTCCAACTTTGTCTACTTCTACACCTTCAACACATTGAAAAAGATGGCAGCATCGGGTCCAGGCAGGTCCAGACCCGGTAGAGACCTGCTGATGGGGATTGTGTCAGGTAAATGGACTAAATTCTAAACCAATGTTTCCTGATGGTCTGGTTCAAAAGCTAAAAAAGTCAGGTGTTCATGCAGGTGTGGTGAATGTGATCATAACCACTCCCATGTGGGTGGTCAACACCCGACTGAAGCTGCAGGGAGCAAAGTTCAGAAACGAAGATCTCCATCAGACCCACTACAGCGGCATCTTTGGTATGTGGTCCTGAATAGGTCTGCATTATAGTTTCTCTTGACACTCTAGAGTCTTAACCTTTAAACTCTGCTGTGTTTGGGTTTGTAGATGCATTCTCGCAGATCATAGCCAACGAGGGAGTGGCTACTCTGTGGAACGGCACTCTGGCCTCTCTCATCCTTGTCCTGAACCCAGCTGTGCAGTTCATGTTTTATGAGGCTATGAAGAGGAAGGCTGGCAAAGGAGGGAGGAAGGTGTGAGGACACAAGGATGTCACTGTACGATAACAAAGTTAATTTGACAACCTTGTCAAAATAAAATGTTCATCTCCTATCACAGATAAGGTCAGCAGAGATCTTTGTCATCGGAGCCATTGCAAAGGCCATCGCAACCACTGCAACATATCCTCTTCAGACAGTTCAGGCCATCTTCAGGGTAATTACCGCTCTATCAAACCTCAACAGAAGTATCAGTAACGAATATATGTAATATTTTTGTTCTTCAGCACATCTGTGTAAAAACAAATTTGTCCTTTTTTATAGGTTGGCCATCTGTGTATGTTTAGAGGGAGCAGAATGTCTTCTGGAATTTGTGTTGTATAAACTCCTGCATTCTCTTTCACCAGTTCGGCCAGTATAAAGGTGACGACAAGGGTGGTGTGATCGGGAGCCTTTCAAACATTTTCTCCCTGCTTATGGACAGAATCAAGTGAGTAACACACACGCACACAGACTTGGTTGATAGTTGATTTATTAACATCTGTGCTCTTCATTCCAGGAGGTACGGCGTGCTTGGTTTGTACAAAGGCCTGGAGGCCAAGCTGCTGCAGACAGTACTGACAGCTGCCCTCATGTTTGTCGTGTATGAGAAGATCACTGCTGCCACCTTTAAAGTCATGGGCCTGAACAAACAACTGAAGCACTGAAAACACCTTATGGTACTGCAGCAGTGCAGTTGTCGGTCTCAGTGGGCCAGTGGTTTTGACACACTGTAGTGAGAGATGGGATTGGTCTTTTGACAGATTCTCACACTCTCCAAGAAAAAACAAACACACACAGATGGTTTAATACTTGTAGTATTTTGTCACTCACAACCTGAACACTAGAAATTCTATCTCTCTGTTAAATACAGAGTCTGATTTTTCTTTAAAAATTGGGCAAAACTTGGGCAAACTGCATTATGTCTCAAAGTTTGACATTTTGGTAAATATATTTATTCTCTGCTCTCATATTTAACTGTCATGGATGCTAATGAAGATGTTACCAAGACTGGAAATGTGGGAAATGTATAGCTTGGCTCTCTCAGATCTGACAACCAACACCTGCAGTTTATTACTCCTCCTCGTGCTACTAAAAGTTGAGTAGTTTCCAAGCCTTGTGCTAGGCTGACTGCTGTGATATTTTAACTGTACGCCACTGAGTCAAACTGTACCGTCAGACGTTTGCAGCAGTTAATGAGACCACGTTGTTGACCTAAATTACCGCGCTGTAGGGTTTAATAATGGCATCCAGTTGAGGACGTCCTCCCTCTGTGTAGATACAACATGAAGGGCTCCTTCTAAGCTAATGATAAGGCCACGATTTGAAGGTTATTAAACTTCTTACACATAGATGCATTGAATCCAACACAAGGACAGTTCACTTGTGACCTTAATCTAAGCCACTGGACCATTCTTCACTTTTAACTGTGAATTGAACTCCATTAGATGCACACATAGATACAGGAACCTCATGAAATTTTCACTTTTTTAATGTGCTGACTTTAGAGAAGAAAAAATTGTATTTATGTAATTGTGTGTCCATTCTGGACCTGTTTATCCAGCCATTAAAATATAAAAGTAATTCAATATAAGTTTTAACCACCCTACTTTGAAAAAGCTTGACAGTACATTACTTGAAATACTGCAGTAGGTGTAAAGTGCCTCTTATTGTATATCATGCAAAAAATGTACAAATGGATTAACAGAAGTTATGTAATGTTGATTTACACACTTGATGCACTGATGTCTTAACTATTGCAATGGTCAGTTTATGCACATTGTGTCACACGCCTGTCTTCCATTATTTATATCTTGTAGGTAGTTTAAACAGGGACTTCAGTGAATGTGTCATAGATATGAAGCAGCCACGGTGGTGACACATTAAACAAACTTCACCTACATATTAATTACTGTCTTAACCTTTTTTCCATTACGGTGTTTTTTTCTCACAATCAACATGTTTACATAAAAATACTTGTTTGATTTAATTCCTGTTTGATATCAACTTGATTTATTTACATAAATTTTAACATTCAGGTTTTTTTTTTAAAACATTGTTTTGGGGTTTAAATTACTGTTATAACCAGGGGAAAATAAAAATTTGAGAAATTGTAATGAGTGTTTTTATTACAAAAATGACTTCATGTTGAAATCTATCCAGAGCATAGAGTAGCAAGCAGTGACAATACACGTTGTAAACACACATGTCTGTTTTAGGTCTACAGTCTCACTGAAATCAGGACTGATGGGAGTCTTGACTGCTCATTTCCTCGACAAACCAGTCAGGCAGGAAGGAATACTGCGAGTCCCTGTAGACAGAGTAGGTCACATCTCTCCGAGGCTCCCATGAGAACAGGTACACCACACTGAAATTGAAATAATGATTAACAATTGAAAATAAGTAAACATAAGAAAATAAACAGCTCACCTTTTACTGTCTTCAGTAACTACACGCTTCACAAACGACAGGAAATCGCAGCAAAAGTTCATACACACTGTCGGCTTCCAGCAGTTGTATTCATTCTGTTGAGAAGACAGAGAACACTGAAGAAGTGCACATATTTTATTCTTATGAGAGTACTGGTCTTTGATTAGCAGCCGTACATCTCAGTACCTTGATGAGATGTGAAATCTTTGAGATCTGGAAAGTCTCCATGGAGACAACCACTCCTTCATGATCTCGGAAACCTGCCACAACACGCGGAACTCCGGGGAGAAAAGACTGAGCCCACCACTTAAGAAGTTTGAACCTTGAAGACCACCAGCATGAAAAAAATCCTTAATCTCCATGAATCATTTTGCATCAACAATGTTGATTGACTGACTTCTGTACCTGTGAAAGTTGCTTCGCTGCTTGGGCGTGCAGATCTCTGCAGAGGTCTTTAGCTCAACATAACAGCCAGGTGGAGCTGGAGCATTGGGATCTTTATCCCGACAGTCCACCTCACCAGAGAACAGAAGTTTGTGATCAGCGAGCCGGGTTTGCACCACAGTGCAGAAGGCTTCGTTAGTGTTTACCACTCCACCAGGGTCAGGTACACTGTGGACAGTATCTACAGGGATACACAAAGACTATAGTTATCTTTTAAGCTGACTAAGGGTTTTATTGTCAGGTACATTTGTAGAATATTGTAGCTGAGACATACCTGCACATGTGTATTGCTCAAACTTGTATCCCCAGTACATCATCTCTTCATGCCTGTCAGTCCGATTCTCCCGTTCTCTGCGAGAAGTTTCTGTTTCCACCTCACTCATGTAAAGTGTGCCCCTGAATCTGGTGACAGCTAGCAACCAGCCCTCTTTGGTCTCATAAGGAGTGGTCAGCAGCTTGGTCAGATGGCCACGCCAAGTCACAAAGTCGGCATCTAACGCACTAAGAAGAACAGAGCTTGATCAAAGGAAAGTCAGTTGTTGTGAAATGTGGGTGGATAAGACACATGTTGTGTGGTGATCTGGACCTAATGAAAAACATGGAATTTACCATGCCGAGGCCGTCCTTGAGTTCAGCTTTGACTTATTGGCTACGATCCACCTAAGAATGTGGTCCAGCTTCTCCTTCACACCGTCATCCCTCTTTTTAAAGCGCTCCTTGTATCCATCCCTCAGGTCAAAATTGGGATTTCTGTCAGGCTCCACATAGTATCTTAACTGCCTGCTGTCATTGAAAAATCTGCGCTCAGAGTCGAGAGAAAAACATCCAATTTCAACAGGCTGTTTGTATAAAGGAAAGTCTCTTTCATAAAGCTCCCTTCTGGTGCTCAAAGTCCGAGAGCTCAGCTGAGTTTGCCCTGGAGGTGAACCAGGGCGATACTGGTGTTGGCGGCTGTTTGGTCTAAAGCGTTTATTCTCACAGTGATTTTTTCCATTGTCGTCTCGCTCTCTTTTGTATGCTGAGTGGCGGTTGTGGTAGCTGGAGTTGGGACTTCGGGATCTGTGGCCCTCCATTCCTACTGGATGAAACCAAAATCAATGAAATAAACTGATTACTGAGACTGTCACTGAGAGGCAGTGACAACATTTCTGCCATCAAACTGTTTTAATTCTTTTAAGTGGGATATATAGCAACAATGTGTCCACTACTGTTTGTAGGTACAGACAGATACAACTGTCTAGCCTGAGACTGTTCTTTTTTTAGTCTTTTGCTGCATAAAAACGTAGCTTTTGGGTAGTTTATCTATTTCATTACGATTCTGTTTCACCAATAATCACAATCATTGTTTACTTGTCATGTACGTGTCATTACAATTTTTTGTTTTTTACAGATAAAAGCTAGAAGTAAATAAAACAAATGTTACCTGAACACGAACAGTCAGAGAAGCTGTTAATATTTCGACTAAAATAATCTGCTGATGTTAACGTTTACTGTTTTAAAAAATGTTGCATCTTTACTAAAAAAACAAACACAAACATACGGATAAGTGCATTAAAACACATAAATGTGTCTGTTTCATTAGCGGAGAAGCTACACATAACGAAAACAAACTACTTCCGGGTGTAGTTTCTTATCCAATCACGTTTGACGGTAGCTGCGTCACTTCCGCTAAACAAAACCGTTCAAAGACTACGGGTGTTGGATGAGCACAGATGGTGTTGCGCTGGATGGAAACGGGTCTAAAGCAATGTGCAAAGTTATTTATATCACCTTTAACTACCAGGTGAGGGTTTCATATACTTTGGTCAAAAATTGAATGTCAACTATCTTTAGCTAGTTGCGTTAGCTAGGCTAATAGGTAGCTTTACGTGTTCGAACCGGGGGGTAGAACCAATGTCCATACAGACAGTCTGTTTGTTGTTATTGTTCAGAACTTTAACTTTAACTTTGGTTCCACAAAAGTTTTTTTTAACCTGTCATTTGCCTGGCAGGTATGAACAGGAAGCGTGCGCTAATTTCAGACACTTTCAAAGTGAAGAGAAAAAGAAATGGGACAGAAAAGTTTGGAGCTGTCTCTGATGATGGTAGGTGTATCTCCTTAAACGTTTGGTTAAAAAAAAGAACTCATTAAAGGATGTAATAATTAACACACGCTATCATTTTTTTTTCACCTAAAAGGCCCAGCTGATATTAAATCTTCCTTGGAGTACCTCATGACACTATTTCCCAGAAAGCTATTCAATGACGCCTTGCCTCAGATTGTTCTAAAGCACCAGCTGTACAGCATACACAATGACAAGACACTGGTGGACAAGGAAGTGGTGAGATGAACTTTTTTATTAACACGATTGGCTTAGAGATTCTATGGAGTGAAAGGGAAAATACAGCCCATTGCCTTTCTTATTTTACACAGAATAAACTGCGTGAAGGAGGAGAGGTGCTGATGTTCCAGCTTGGATTTGATACTGAAGCTTTTGGGCTGGTTTTCACCTCTGACTACAAGGCTAAGGTGCTGGCAGGACAGGAAGGCAAAGACACAAGTGCAACGGTGGAAAAATTCATTGAGAGAGTGGTGTCCTCGTGCACGGATCTGAGCTTCAGCAAGGACAAGATGCTCAAAGAGTTTCTCTTCACAGACTCTGAGATAACGTATGAAAGAAACCACATCATGCATGTTCAAGTGAATGTTATTGGTGTGTCAGGAAACCTCAAACTTGCCTGTAGACATTTTCAGATGTTACTTTCTCACCTTTAGGCAGCTGGTGAAGTCAGGGGTCCTGACTGTGAGGGACGCAGGCAGCTGGTGGCTGTCTATTCCCAACTCTGGCAAATTCACCAAATACTTTGTACAAGGTTGGTGTTGAACATGTGAACGTCACACCGATTACTTTCATTTGTGTTTAAACCGCGACTGCTGGTTTCTCCTGCCTCCTGTGTTCCTGTTAGGCCGTAAAGCCGTGCTCGGCATGGTGAAGAAGTCCAAATATAGCGAAGTCTTAAAGGCAGAGATAGAGGAGAGGCGGACGACTTCACAAGTAAAATTCCACATGAAATACCACATCCATGACATCGTTGGTGCAGAGCTGGTAGAGAGGTAAATATTTGAATGCATGCCATGAAATCTGAAACTGTGTCAACAGAGAAATGATTGCTACTCTTCCTTTTCTTTCTAGCATACCGACAACTTCAGGGACATTGTTACGATTTGTGGATTCCTGAGTGGCTACTACATAAGAATGTATAAAGACTGACTTAATTTAAGATTTCTGCTATAGTCTGTGCCATATGTATCACAAAATGACGAATTTTGTTGAGATGACCTTGTCAGGTTTTGGTTTATCTTGTAATAAAAATACGAAATGGTCTTTTTTTTTCTTAAATATGAGAGAGGCCTGTGGTCGAATTCATTTTAAAAAAAGGATTTTTGAATCTGTCCATGGTTGCAGCTTAAAATGATCTGCTTTTTTACAAGGCTGTTTACAGAAATGAAATATCAGTTTAACTGACATTTAGTTAATTGGTTTCAACAATGACAGGAAGTTGTAAATAAGCATGAGCTGTTCTACAGAAAATACAGAGTGCAGCATGAGGTCATTCATCAAGGATGTAAAATACGCTGTTTTGTGTGCAGGTAGGACTGTATCATCCTCATTTAAGGTAAACTGAGGGGTAAGAGGGCTGAATTCCACTGTTGAAATTGCAGTTAGATGTAAATGTTAAATCATTGGGGTGAACAACTACAAAAGAAACCCATCAGAGAATAAGCTGAAACTTCTTCATTCTTTAAAACTACGTTATTTTTATCACTTAGTGTAAAAAAAAGCTCCTTTGTGAGTTGTAGCCAAATCAAAATGGTTGTGTAGGTATGAATGTCATTTGCAAAAAGTCACCGTTTAAAATGCAAATGCTGAGGCTTTGCCTCCAGACCCAAACCGCTAGTCCTCACACAGGAACTGTCAGCGTTGCTTCATGTTTACACTCGTATACAGAGCAGACTAAAGACGGTCTATGTCAGGGGTCCCAAAAACTTGTGGCCCCCCACTTGACATCAAAGTTTAGTGTTAGTGCGGCCTGTACATCTTCCTCACACACACTCATGTGCTGAGGCTCGCCCTGTGCGTTTTATATCGTTTTATAACTTATGAGCTGCCATAGCTCAGGCACGTGACGCTTCTGGTGGTGTTTGTTGACAAGTTAGCCAACTTGGTCACGTGGATGGAACGTGATTAACTAAGAGGTTCTGAGGTTCTATGTTCTGAAGAACTGCTCATGTTCTGACCAGTTATTAATAAAGATTGAGAACATGGGACCAGTTGTACTTTTTTTGGAGTATTTGAAACCCTTTTTTGTGGAATACTTGAGCCTCACCCAGACTTTACAGCGGCTCCCCAGGTAAGTTGAGTTTGAGGCCCCTGGTCTATGTCCTTCTGTGACATCAGGCTGTAGCATTTTTTTAAATGTTTTCCATTGTTTTTGTGTTGAATCAAGGTAAAAAGGGTCACAGAAAAAGAATGTTTTACAGGAATTTATTGGCTTTTTCAAAATGTGACAATAGCTTTTTATCCATAAAACTAAAAGAGTCACAACATTGGCTTGAATTAAAGCACAGCTTGATGTCTGAATACAATACCGATGAGCAACATGTACTTACCCCCTGATCTAGTAGTTCAAATACATTATGTAAATAGGCAAAAATATAACTGTAGCAATTCTAATCTTAGTTTTCAGTATATGATGCACATACATGCTGTCAGCATTAATTACAAAAGCTAGGCTTGTAGGGAGATTAAGGTAGCGTTAACTGTAGAGGTAATAAACAAAGGATATTCATAGTGTTAGTTTAACAATACAGTGAGTGAGTGTAACTTCTGTGAAGATACAAAATAGTCACATCACATGATTATAACAAAAAGATGAGTACACTGTATACTACACCATAACCGACAGTAGCTTTGTTACTGTTATTAGCAGGCATAGATGCTCTTCTTAGTGACATTGCTTAGCCAGTAGTGATGCTAATAAAAAAAAAAATCAAATGTGCTGCACAAAAGGTTTCTGATAAATGCCCGCAGAGCATTCGACCTGCTCTTTGTTCCCCATCACCGAAATACCTGAACATTTCTAATCCGATAACTAACCGTGTTTTCAGCTTCACGCTCCTGGGCAGCTACACAGTTGAGACACTTCTAAGGAATTATTGTCAAGAGGAAAGAAAATCACCATACAATCATCCAATTGGAGCCAAAATGTGTAAAATACTTGGATCACTTCCATTTTTTCCAGGGATTAATAGCACTGTTGGTGTTAGCAGACCTTTACCCAGTCTGAATGAAGATGAATCCTACGAGGCTTGTATACCAACTACTTGCAAAGTGGTTATGGTACACAGATTTGAGGCAATAAGAACTTTCACAGGTGGTATCTTCAAGCCCTGTGTTGACAGTGCCGTAACACAACTGCCTTCACAAAGAGAAGTGAACTTGGAAATGCTACTGAATGTGGAGCCGCAGGTCACAGCAGTAATTTGAAGGTTTGAAACGAGGACAAAACAAAAGGTTTTCTTTTTAGCTAAAATACAGCATGTGTGTGCAGAAGGTATTTGGCAATATTTCTTCCACTCAAAACAAAACAACCGAGACTGTAAACAAAAAAAGGTGGACAACCAGTGGAAGAAGAAATTGAAGACATTCCACGGTCCATTTTTTTTTTTTACAAACATCCAATCCATTTTAGAAGGCCTCAAGAAATTCAAAGTCTTGTCTCAACAGTATACATTGTTAGGAAAGAACTAGTGTCTAGTACGGTCCAAAAAGCTTCACCTAAATCTGAGTCTATGTTGATTTTTTTATGGAAATGATAGCTGTTGTGGCTACACTTATGGAAGGACAGAATCTGAAGTATGTTGTGTTTTTTTTCTGTTGTATACTGGTGTGTTTTCTCCTGTCTTTAGCCACCCTCACCACTAGCCGTCATGTTCCCCCTGCAGCCGTTCCAGTGGAGGGCGTCTTAGAGGAGACTGCACTTCTTCCTCTTCTTCTTGGCGGGTGGAGGGCAAAGCACCGCCCGGATGGCCTCATCAAACACAGTTTTAAGGCCACGCTGAGTCAGGGCTGAGCACTCCAGGTACTTGACAGAACCTGAGCATTTAGAGGAAACACTTGTTCATTTCAAGGATGGACAAAAAGAAATTGTGTACATGGTGTGTGAGAAAACGTTGTGAAGTTGTTACCAATTTCTTTGGCCATGGACAGTCCTTGGGGATAGGTAATGGGGGAGAGTTTCTTCTCCTTCAGCTTCTCTATAGTGTCCTTGTCATCTCTCAGATCGAGCTTGGTGCCCACGAGGATGATGGGAGTGTTGGGACAGTGATGTCTCACCTCAGGGTACCACTGCATCAAAAAGGGGTGAAACGTTGCATTTTAGAAGAGGCGTTACAGCCAATGATCCTTTTCATTTGCAGACATATGTACAAAAACCAAACAAGGCATGAGTTAAACAAAACACTATAAAACTGTCTGATGATCCAAGAGTGTTTGTGGGCCGGAAACCAAAACTTGCTCCAAAGAGCTGACGGGAACTGCAGAGTCAGATAATCATTTCCTGTGTGTTTATCACTAGGAGAAACTCCCTTTGTACACAAGTGACCATGTGACCCTTTATTCTTATGTGTGCTCCCCCCCACGCATTGTTGTGTTACAAGTACACTGAGAAACTAGGCTTAAAGTCAAGAAATAAAAAATATATTATTAAAAATATCTTGATGCTGTAAACAAGACGAAACAGGCTTTATTCTAGTTTATACACCACATACAGGTCATAGTGGCATTATTATTCTTCTGTTTAGTCCTAATTTGACCTTTTCTGGCTCAGAATTCTTCTCACTTCTTCTTCTTTATTAATCTATAATCACTACATCACTCAAAGCTCATTTCAGTTTAAATTCTTGCTTCTCACAGCACAACTAAGGCCAATCTCTCTAAAGAACGAGTGTGGAGATTGTTGCATACGCCTGCATAAACAAAGTCAATGTGTCTGATAGATTATAATCTAATGTGGGTAAAACTGGCATAATGCTGCCATTATGCTCATTTGTCAGACAAACCGTTACTTAAGTAAATACAAATGAATGACCTTTGGTAACAGACTGGTAAAGTTACTGCAGCTGTACCTTCCATCAAATTAAGATGCTTCAGGACAAAATCAGCCAATTTTACTGCACAGGCACATTACATTGAAATAATCAAACACATAAGCGATGTCCTGAAACTGATCCTTGCAGGTGCTTTTGTAGCTTCTGTTTCTCTGTTCCTCACACACACATTACTCACCTTGGCACGGACGTTTTCAAATGAGGCAGGACTCACGAGTGAAAAGCAGATGAGAAACACATCCTGATGAGACAGAAAGAAAACAAAGCAATCAGAGTCCATAACAATCACTTCCTGAACATTATCAAACAATCCCTGTGTTCACAAAGGTGTTCTGTTTTTCTTCCTTTCCAACTTCCTTCACCATTCTTGCTGCCAAAACTTTCCAAGTATGTTACATAAGGAGAAAACAAGTAAAATAATTAGCAGCAGTGTCTAGATTTTTAAATTTCAAAAAAATTGTACCGTCTGTGGGTAGGAGAGTGGGCGGAGTCTGTCATAATCCTCTTGTCCTGCTGTATCCCAAAGACCCAGGTTCACCGGCTTCCCGTCCACCATGACATTGGCGGAGTAGTTGTCAAACCTGACGTGAGGGATTAAGTGGAAATGAGGCAACACCCATGTGGTCGGATGTAAATGATAGATCATTACTTCTAATATAAAAACAATCTTCAGCTCTCACTTCAACTTCAAACCATCAACAATTAATAGTATTTATTAACTACTGCTGAGCAGGTCTGTGACAAAATGACACTGATAAAGATCAACACAGGTTCCTCAGCTGCCTTAAATATCAGATAAGATATAAGTTTTCCTCATGACAGCTCCTGAGTCTTAGCTTCGGTGATTGTAACCTTTCCTGCTGGTAACTAAATCTTCCTCCAAACACACTGCAGATACTTACACTGTGGGGATGTACTCTCCAGGAAAGGCATTGGTGGTGTAGCTGATGAGCAGACATGTCTTACCCACCGCTCTGGATGGGAGAAGAGAGATATTTAATGGATATGAATGAAAATCATTTAAAACAAATACATGTTGCTTCATTAAATGTAATGATAGTCCAATATAATTCCTATTATAAAAGCACTAAGATGATATTAACAAATGTTCAGCCTTAATTGCTAAATAAGCCCTAGTTCTTACTCTGGGAAGCTTATGTGGTTTAGACTGGGCTGTGAAGCAAACTCCACACATAAAAACCACCATATTAAACCATATGAAACTGTCGTTGTTCCCTGGGGTGTGAGCTGTGCCCATTAACAGGTAAATCGAAATTGAAGCCTTTAACGTAGCCACAGGCCCGTGAATGTCTCCGCTGCTGTGGTGTCCACCACACCCAGGACAAGGAGTTATGAGTGTTTACCTCCCACACATTGTTACACGTCTGTACCTCAGTTTCACACCAAGCGATAATCCTATACCAGTGTTTAACCAGCACACAAACCTTTCAAATCTACTTTAAACAGGCTAATAACACATCACACAGCGATCTGCACAGCAATGACAGCAAGACTGACCAAACACTTACATACTAGCTATGCTGCAAACCAGTAACTCTTACCACAGAAGGGTTAAGCAACTAATAATGTCGCTAGAACGAACAGGTAGTTAAGGGCTGTTAGCTAACTTCGCCGGTTTGAGGGGAAAAAAGGCAAAAGGTTTTAACCCCAGTCAGTCTGGTGACAACCTTTTAGCTAATGTTATACTTCGTTAAATATTACTAGGTGGAAGATATACATTAATAGTTAGCTCGATAAAGCGAACTTACCCGTCTCCGACAACAACACACTTTATGGCCTGCATTGCGCCGCAGCTAGAGGAATGCTAAGTTAGCCCAGGAGCAAGCTAACGTTAGCTCAAGTCTCTTTTCCTTTGTCCGGACTTGCTCGCTGGTGAAACGCCCCAACAGCGTCTCGCTAACTGCCTTTTAGTGTTACACCTGAGCTCCTGTGATGTGGAACAGCCCGTGGGGAAACTTGAAATAACTTATCGAACACTTTAACACAAGTTTAGTCAGAAATTCCCTCTCAACATTCCCATGCTTTCGTTGGCTGATCGGGAAGCTATGAAGCAAAACAGCGGCGGCCACCACCCCTGAGTTAAAAAAAAAAAAAACTGCAGCTAGCCAGATGGTGCATCCGGTGCAATGACTTGATACGCCCACAGGAACCTCCGCGACCTGAACCATCTCTCAAAAAAAACTGCTGACGATTTCTGAGGTTTCTAAACACAGTTTAATACAATTAAAATAATTATTACGACACAATAACTCGGCAAATTAAAACAAACAATAGCCCAAAAACAGCAAATAAACAACGGGCACGGACAATTTAGAGTGTGACACAGAATGAGGAAGTGACGTCAACGATCCCTGGTTTGACAATCAATCAAGTGGTCAAACAAATACATAACTAACTTATTTTTAGTAGGTTATTTTGACTTTTATTTATTATAATTAATATTATTATTATTGTTTTTGTTTTTATTTATGTCTACATTAATTTCATTTGTCAAACACTGTAGAACGTCCACTGTTTCCTATATGCTAAAATAAAAGAAGTATTGGGGCAGGTTTCCCTTGCCCTGTGCACATATCCATCTATGTAATATATATACTTACAAGTGAAAAGTTTTTTTCTAAATTCTACAACAGCAGGGGCTTATTCATACATATTCTGTATTTTTCCTCACTTCAGACAAGATGTACTTCATATTATTTGTATTTGTTTACGTACCCTTAATGTGTATACTACTGTATATCTTCCCAAATTATGTTTAACTGCAGGTGTTTATATATTGAAGAAAAACTGTATTTTATAACATAGGGCTGCCATTCTACCTTCTCCAGTAGGTGGCGGTATTGCTAATATTGCTACAAGCTGCCGATAAACCCCGAAGAAGACGCAGCAGAAGAAGAAGGCTAGAACAGGAATTGGTAGATCCGTGTGGGAGCTGTCGCGGTGGAGCAGCTCTGCCAGCAAATCCCGTGTAAAAATGGAGCTCGGTGTCAGCCAGCGATAGGAATATGAACTGTCACACCTCACTCAGCACTTCTCTCGCCTCGCCAGGCCAGCTAACATCGTAGAAAAACCGCCTCCAGGTCAGACTCGGCCTTTCTGTATGGCGGGTCTGTCATATTTAGTTCTCCGGTTTTCGGACTCCGCTGGTCGGACCTACGGAGTGTTTTCTAAAGGCTTGACGAGGACTTTGTTGATATTTTTTGATCTCGCATGGAGGCTGAGAATAAGGTTCCCCTACATCTACCTTGTTGCCTCGATGATGTTTAATGTCAGATTGCAGGTAATTATTCAAACAATTCTATTAGGCTACTGTTGCTAGTTTTGTCTGCTTGCTAATGTCAACAAGCGGACAGCTGGAGGGGCCCTTTGTGTTCATTCAGAACCATTGTGTGAACCACATTAATATGTGCTGTCTGTCTTGCATTAAACCATAATATATGTCGTCAAAACCGTTTGTAAGACTAACGTTAGATCGTAACTGCCAGGTCCGTCAGTTTTTGATGTCCCCCTAAAAACATCTTTGTTTTCCTTTCCAGTGTTTTTCTTCATTTGCTTGTGTTGGCATAATGATGATGCCATTTCAAATAGCCTGAGTTCTGTTGGACACCATAGTTAAAAACAATGTTATTTTTTAGTGTATTAAAGTAAATTAGATATAGCAATGTCATTGCATTTCAGCATAAAGAATGTATCTTCACATGCAATTACAGAGTACATATCAGCTGACATTTTATTTACTTGCCACCCAAGTCTACTGTTTATCTTTGGTGCCTCAAATAAATAAGTAAATTACTACTTTAACATTGCTAAAAAATTGATTATAATTAACTGAGAGGGAAAAAAATCAGTTTCAAATATGTTTGCTGTTGATTTAAAGTTTTATTGAAGTTTTCATCTCTTTACAGGTCCACATTGAAATCCACTGAAACTTCAATGCCTCTGTGTGGACTTGTGTAATGAGCACTGCCATGTTTCAGCTATCAAAAAAAACTGCTGGCTCACCATGCACAGCGATGTGGAGGAAGAGGAAAGATGATTCTGCAAACTGTGTGACGATGCAAAAAGGTCCCACGGCTGGTCGTTTCCGTTGGTCCTTGTCACACAAGCCCAGTGCCTTTGCAGGGAGGAATGGCAGCAGAGACGTCTGCGAAAACAGGACCAGGCGAGGAGGAGGAAGAAGATGGATACATGAAGGTGGAGGCAGATCCAGGACCAGTCCATGATGATTTTTGACTTTTCACATTCAATAAAGAAGACTGAAACATGGATATGAACAAGAAAATGGATTATTGTTGCTGTGAAACTTGTTACATCGTCCTTATTGTCTGACATGTATGTTTGTTGCGCACTCAATTTGAACATCTCATAGAAACACCTGGTACCATTTTACTCTAATTTATAAAGTAAATAACACCGCATGACACAACCAAGCATGTTTTTGCCCCCCTGTGTGGCTTGGACACTTTATTTAAATGGCTCAGCTGATGAAGCGGTACATAGAGGGTCATTGTAGGACAACAGTACAGCTGCTACAAATTGAAATTTACAGTCAGTGCGGTGTCAGTGGGAATCACTGCATGTTCATTCACTGTTGTGTTTCTGCATATCAGTGGCACTGGAAAGGTGGTGTTAGTGGAAAATGTTACCTGCAAAAAAAAATCTATTTTTTAGTATGTTTTAAAGTATGTGTTTTAAAAATATGTGAAGTATGTCTGTGTGGGGGGAGTTTAAAGTCAGAGAACTGAGGGAGAGAGCAATGGAAAAAAAAATAAAGGAAAGAACAACTATCAGGCTGGTGTCTCATTGTCAAGGGGATGGTGTGTGTGTGTGTGTGTAATGTGACCCTTCTACTCTTCTTCTATGTTGTAAAAATTTCATCAGAGCTTACAATGTAATATATAACTTTTATAACGATGAAAAGGTCACCAAGGGGTCTTTTTCTTTTATATATAATGTCATTAAGCTCAATACACAGACTAGTCTTCCAGCAAATTTGTGGTAGGTCTGAGGTGAAAACAGTCCTACAGACCGACAGGCGGTCGACGTGTTGACTGAAACATTTCACATCTGCAGCTGGACAAACATAACTGAATAAATAACACAGACAGCGAGACACAGTGGGAGACCTTCATGGCAAGCTTCACCTGAGCATACACGTCACTCCAAAGTGAAACACATACTACAATATGTTTTAGTTACTATTTAATGTCTTTAAATTATTGACAACTTGACATCATTGAAGACATGTCATAGCACCATTTGTCCACACGGGGGCAGCAGCCTGTCACTGCACAGCCTTTCCTCCCCTATCTCATTAAGAGCTGTCAGCTCATTTGAAGCATACAGGAGAAAATTACAGAGGTAATGAAGCTGTAATGTAATCTGTCACATTACTTCTCAAAGCTTTATATCTGTGTACTCATAATCAATATGTTATCATTTTTTAGGCTCATATCAGCTTGATTAAACTCTCAATGAAGGCAATGCAATCATAGCTTGCCCCTAAAAAGTGCTTAAAACTGTTGACACACTCACTTGGTGTAAAATGTCTCCAACTTATCCTAACCAGTCGCTGTGATTCCAGGCTGCAGCCTAAAAAAAAAAAAACACTATCAGGGGTTGCCAAGGCAACTGTGTTCCTCCATGTGACAGACAAACCTTTCTGCCACCTCCCCCTTTTTCTGGAAAAAAGAGGATTTATTTCTCATGGATTTGCCAGAGGAAATATTTTAATAGGGTTATCATAGAGGACTGGCAGAGAGAGAGAGAGAGAGATGAAAGATAAGTCGGGTTATCTTTACCCTGTTTGTGCCAACCACCGTTTATACCCTTAGAAATAAAAGCGGGTATAGTGGAATAAAGATTACAGAGTTTTAGCCTTTGGCATCTGCAGCAGTTCACATGTTTTATTTGACCGAGTGTGAATGAGTGATAATAGTGCAAATGAAAATGATTTAATTACAGCTGCAATGCAGTATTTTAATGTACAACCCACTTTCACACAGCATGTTCTGAAATATGTGGAAAATTAGGATTCAATATACTTTGTGAGGAGTTAATCCCTTTAAACAAATACATTATTGTAATTTTAATATATTAAAAAGTTATTTTAAAGGTAAAAAACCAAGTCTGATTTGACGGTTTCTTAAAATAAACGTAAACAAAATGTTACAAATCTCCTAAATTCGATCAAAAAGAAGCTGACTGCACATGACTGAAGCCATGGACAGTTATAAATGACGTACAGAGAATGGATTATTGATATTAAATGTAATCAAACATTAATCCGCATGATTTAGCTGGAATGCATTAGTCTTTAAACTGCGATTTATGCTAAACCTCTCATGGTCAGTTTGAGGTTTTGGTTGATAAGTGCATTGGCATTGTGGGGTGGTAATATGTATAATACCTGCTGCTGACCGAGGACAGGAAGAAAAACAGAATGAACACAAAGATGACCTAAAAGCTGAATCAAAAGGAGTGGGAGAAGAGAAGATGAGGAAGCAAAAGAATAAGGGAGGAGGAGGAGGGAGGTTTATATTTGCTGTTGTGGGAATGAAATAGGTCATACAGACAAGCATAGGAGGTGTTGCTGTTTCATTTGTTCTTTGTGCATCTGCTTGGTAGATTTTCCAACCTGCTCACAGATTTCGGGCAGCAGTGGCTCAGTGGTAGAGCAGGGGTGTCCAATAACCAGAAGGTTGGTGGTTCAATCCCAACTCCTCCCTAAGTCATTGTTGCGTGTCCTTGGGCAAGACACTTTACCCACACTGCCTCCAGTGTACTCATTGGATGACTTAAGCAATTTCCCTCTGGGATTATTAAAGTATCTAAAATAAAAAAAAAATAAAAAATGATTGTGGATCATTTTCCTTCTAGCAGCATCAACACATTAGCATCAATGTTCTAAACAAGGACCGGAAACCACTTGTATCAGTAGATCGGTAGCGAGGGTGAGATATTCACATTTGTTTTCTGTTATAATATATATATATATATATATATATATATATATATATATATATATATATATATATCTGTCTGGTGTCGACTCAAAAGCTTGTTTTCATGTGTCAGTATTAACAGATTTATGTTTGTGCTGCTTTTATCTCGTGTTAATGTTTCTTCTCCAGGCTGTTGTACCGCACTATGATCATATAATCTTTTTATTAATAATCACTGGAACCCCAGATGAGCTGCAGGGTTTGCTGAATGTGTTTGAGGCTAAAGGATGTAAAGCTGTTTGTAACAGGAATAACCTTTACAGCTTGTTATGTAAGTGCAGCAGGTCTTGGGAGGATTGTACTTTACATGTGAGGACTCAGTCGCAGCTTTACGTTCAGGTTCTCAGGCATACACTGCTGCCTTTGTGAGTCCAAAATAAAGACTCTACTCATATGTGTCCTTTGGAGCCGCAAAATTAACTCAGCGTTGCCCTTCGATCAGATGGTGGCAGGAAAGTAAGCGCTCGAGATGTGGAGCTGGATATTAAACCGAGGAGAATCAAAGAGGAAATCCTGCCGCATTCTGCTTCCTGTGACCTCTGTCACACACACACACGACATCAAGTAAAGAGTTACCCTGTTTCTTTCCACAGCAGGAAGGACATGTAGATCCCCCTGGTATTGGTCTCTTTCACGATAATAGGTACAAGCGTGTACAAAGATGGAGCCTGTCCTGTTGAATTAAACAAAGATTCTTAATTAATTCTCAGAAACACTGTGCTGCTTCAATCTAACACTTGATAGCATGTTAACGATGACACTGCTAAATGCTAAGCGTGCAGGATCTCACACTTGAACTTTAGCATCGTTTTTCCACGTGCAGTGGTCCTTTGTCATCCTAAGTCAAGAATAGACATGATGAGGCTGCATGTGTTGATCCTCTTCAGGCATCCTGAACTTGACCAAGCAGTCAAGGAGGAGCTGGACTACCCCACATGTTTGAAAGCGTAGAAGAGATCCTGACAATTCAAAGTGTGAGACTGAGAATTCATCCTCTTTCTGAGCAAAATTTCAATGTCTGGTACACCTGACAATCGGTATTATAACACTGCTCATTCAAGATATGAGAGAGAATGGGTCCAATTGTTTGAGCTGAGAGTTTACTATTACAGAGATCCAACTGATTGCACTGGGAGGGGACAGATTTTGGGGAGATAACGAAACAGAGGGTAGGGACATGAGGGGGGTGGGGGTGGGGGTGAGTAAAAATGTATGGAGGAGGAGTTTGAGAGGGAGGAGGTGATCGCCTTCTGGGCATCGCCGTGGTGACTGGAGCATATGAAGCGGTTTGACTGCTCAATCAGGTCACGTGAAGTCGGTCAGGAGAACCGCAGACATGATGGTTGGCCTAATCTGCCAGACGTGCACGTCCCTGAGGGTATGCACCCTCTGACGACCCCTCGTCTGCTCGCTTCAAGCCACAGACTGTTTCTTTGGGTGAGTTCACGGCCTTTGTTGTGACAGAATCTACACCCAACCGAACTGATATCTTGGTGATTTTAAAACCTAAAATTCTGCATTTGCATGTCCACATTGTCTTATCTGGGCCACAAAGAGGCTCCAGTTATGACTCATGAACACATTAGCTGACATTTATGTGGAAGAGGGCATACCGAGCGCGTCTGTGTGCCAGAGAGACTCAGGAATCTAATTGCTTTTAATGGAACTTATTCCGACTTTCAGTGAGAACGCTCTGTTTGACAGGTCCAGCGATGACATAAATGGACGGTAAAACTGTGTTCGTCTAACCATATTCCCTGAGCCGGCGCCAACATTATGCATATGACCTATTTTCCTGTTTGTAGTACAGAGAGTATTCAAATCATGGCTCCTTTGCATCATTCCACCTAGTATATAAAACCTCCCTAGTAGTGGAAGTGAAGCGAGACAGAGGGGCTTTACCCAGATTTTCCCCTGCAACACACATTTTTCATATCCCATACTACATCCAATGCAAAGAGGACGCTTCATTTTGTTTTTCTACTCCACAAAGTGCCACATTTCCTGGAATGAAGTTTTCTTTAAAACACATGTTCAGGTCTTCACGGCCGCCGCTTCATGCCGGAGTGCAGCGAAAACAAACATTGTCTGGATGCTTGTGCCCAAACATCCCCTGAAGGGAATCACAAAGCTTCACATTTACCCAGGTGTAATGTCAGGTCCCCAGTTTTTTATGGTCATTCAGCACCAGACTGCAGCAGACTGGATTGTTCTGGATCAAGGGGGTTCAGTGGATTGTGTAATCCTTTGGCCCTGCTAATGTGAGCAGAAAAATGACTCATTTGAGCTTCTCAGTGTCTGCTCTTTGGAAAATGGTGAAGCAGAATTAAGGTGGTAAAAAGGACAAGTAGGTATAACATATCAATCTGTATAGAGAAATCCACTGAAAGTTCAATACTTCATATCTATTCCAGACTGTGTCGGCAGACCACATTTTTTGTTATGGCTGCCAAATGTCGCTTTGTTTAGAGCAGAGGGCCGAGAATAAAACATTTGCCTAGAAGTGACACCTATGAATAAACAAATGAATGAATACATTAAAACATCTGTTCATGCCTGACCATTGGAGTCATGCACACAGGAAGTGAGACCCCCTCCTTCTCTGCAGAGGCAGGAATGCTATAATTGAAACCATGTGTGTTATAGAAATAAGCTCTGCAAATATCTGTCTGTGTGTGTGTCCAACCTGAATGCTCCCCACTGCTTATGCAAGAGGTTTTATGAACATCGAGGGGACTTAACGTGTCTGTAAAAAAAAACCTTATAAAACATTATAAAAATAAATTTATTATTATTGATTAGTTCAAATACATCAGCCAACATCAATCATCTATCAATGCTCCTCGCAGCTTAAATAATAGTTGTAGTCTGTATTATATATTTAAGCCATTCAGCTCCTTGTGACATCAGAAAGGGATAAGCCCCGCCCACAGCTGGTTTTAGATGTGTACTGATATATATAATTATATTGGCCATACTGTGGACAGCAGCAGCTTTTTATCATTTAAAGCTACAGACAGTAAAACAGAGCGTTTGGAACAAGGCTAAAACCTGGAGACACAACATGAGACTGAGGTCTACATCTTAAAAGGGGGACAGTACGGAACCTTTAAATAGATCACAGTAATGATCAGCTCAATAGATCAATAAAACTGCTTAAAATAACCAGTGACTGACAACTGGTCATTTAACTGCCAAAGCATGATGACGCATAATCAATACAAATCAAATTGATATATTTGGCTGGAGGCCTGGAGTCACGTGAGGTCTGATCAGCGGTGAGTGCTGCTGACGCGCAGCACGGGCTGTGTAGCGGAGCTGGGATGGGATTAACACCTCCTGTGAGGGGAACAACATTTGATATGACAAGCGCTTCCTGTTGGTGATTTCAAAATAAAAGACGCTGCCAAGTGAACACCTATGTCCTCTTTTATTGTGAAGGAAGGTAGCGTCACTTCCGGTGTCAGTCTCGCTCTCACTTGACGCAGCAGTGTAAACCGCTCTCTCCCGATACTAGTGGAGTGAAGGCGTATTTGGAGGGATAACGACAACACGCTCGA
This sequence comes from Parambassis ranga, assembly GCF_900634625.1. Taxonomy (NCBI): domain Eukaryota; kingdom Metazoa; phylum Chordata; class Actinopteri; family Ambassidae; genus Parambassis; species Parambassis ranga. Next base: position 6,232,336 of record NC_041029.1, on the reverse strand, counting down.
CCCACTGTGGGCTGAAAAGACGAGCCGCTGCTGAGGCACAGACCCGCGGCTCACTGACGGACTGACGCGGGGCCGGAGGAGCTGACAACCTGCCGTCAATGGCCACAACATTTCCTAAAGAAAAGACGCTGCCCGAGAGACAACCTGTGCACCGAATGCGTCCTGGGAATTAGGAGGACGCGCAATTTGCCGTTAATTTTCCCGTTTGCTGGCACAACGGAAGTTTCTCTGAACGATTTTTTTGGGGGGGAGATCCAGATTTATTGGCTGCAGCCATGGACGAGGACAACCAAGGTAGGATTCACAGATCCACATCCCAAATGTACTACTTCATGTGCCTCCATGCCTGCCCATAATAATAATAATAATAATAATATGTATTTTTAGGTTTATCGTGTAGTTGTATTTTCTGGTACTGAAGTTGCAGTTTGATGTCCTCTGGGTTTGACCCAGACTAAAGGTGATGGTTAAGACTAAGCCTGAGTGGATAAGCATGGATGATTGACAGCCTATCAGTGATCACTGTCTCTGTTAGAGACTGAGACCTGTGTATATCTAAGCATTAGTCAGATGTGGGCTGGTGTTACTCCGGCCCAACAGGTCCTGTCATGGTCAGCCGTGCATGCAGCCACGAGACACATCTATTGACTCACGACAAAAGCTGTTTTAGGAATGTGTTGGCACACATGCTGCATCAATGCAAGACAAGCCTGGGTGAACCACATCCATACAGCACACACACACACACACACACACAGGCAGGCAGGCTGGCTGGCTGGCAAACTTTTGAATTGGAGTGCAGACTTAAGAGCTGCACTTTTATAAAAACAATATAAGTTTGTCAATAAATGGTTGTGTTTTCTCACCAAATAACCTCAGGTCATTGGATAAATGCTCTAGATAAAAGACAGCGCGCCATCAGTCCAAATACCAAAATACCAGATCAAGAGACATCAGACTTTACTGAGCTGGAGCTGTCCCTGGTCAGGCTGTGCAGGTATTCAGTGCCTCAGGGATAATAAGTTTTATTTACATGGACTTTAGCAACAAAACGCCAGTTGCTATTCTACCAACATGGTCGCATAACCTCAGCATCACCACGACTAAGTGTAATGTGGTTGATTTCATTGTCGCCAACCTTTGTAGTGTAATTCAGGTTTTATTGATTTGTCCTGTGTCCTCTGTTCCATATGGATGTACACTGTGAGAAGACACCCCCGATAGCAGCTCATACTGTCCAACTTATAAACTTCCATGCACTGCAGCTGCCCCCAAAAGGCCCACAGTGGGGCCCTGTTGAGTGATGATATGGCTATAGCTTGAATGGTAGAAAGGCGAAAAGGAGGTTTAACACAGTAGCTTAAAGGGATGTGTGCAAAACCAGTTTTTTATAATGTGTTCTAGTCTAATGAGCGTTATGGAAAGCAAGTTTTTTTTTTGTTGTTGCCTGGGGTCATCCAGAGTCCTGGTTCACCACTGGCCCCACATGTTGTCTGCTTTGCGAGCTGCAGGATGTGACTAATTGCTGGAGTCGTGCATACATGGCACTTAGGCATAAAGCTGTCATTGTGCTGCATTCAGCCGGCGGCGTGCGTCGGTGCAGCCTCGCAGACGGACATATGGTGCTGTGATGGTGAACGGACAACTGCCAGGAGCAGTAAAACAAAACACACACACACACACACATGTATTCACAACTGCACTGTAACACACTGACACTCACACAAACTGAATTTCTACTTTTCCCCTCATGGCACTTTTGGTGGTGAAGATGGATAGATAGATGGATCATGACTGATAAGAGTGTGTGTGTGTGTGAGAGAGAGAGAGAGAGAGAGACTGTGAGCTTCCTACTACACTGTATCTGTTTACCCTCTTGTCTAGTACCTGCAGAGCTTGTGTACAGTTTTGGGTTAGTACATCCACATTTTGATGATTTTTATTTCAACAACTTAACACCTACACACACACACACACCCAACAGAGGTAGGTACTGTGGGGGCAACAGAACAAAGTAGAGGATGAGCTGTTGTGCTGATGAATCTGCTCAGCGTGATGTCACACAGAGGTGGCTGACAAGGTTCAGTATCGGTACTTCCTCACAAAGTGCGCACACACACACACACACACACACACACAGATGCTGCCTGGGCATAAGTTGACAGGGAGGGAGGACTGAAAAGTTACGGGCGTAATGAGGTATTTAAGTGTCAGTGGGAGAACAGTGTGAGGAGTGAAGTGGTGTGAGGATGGAAACCAAGAGTGAGATGTAGTTGTAGCAGCATGTGAAGTGAGTGGGAAGGGGGAACAGTTGCAATTTAAGTAAGGAGTGTGGTGATGCAATATGTAAATCACTGTTATAGAGATACCTATGTGCGTGTGTGTGTGTGTAAGGGTGGGATGAAGTGCCAGTGGAAAGCTGGAAAATGAATAAAAAAGTATGGAGTGCTGCCAGTGAAAGACGGCGGACGGTGGTGGACTATTTACTCACTCTCCAGTGTATTAAGAAGTTTCAGTGAAAGTCCTTTTGTTCTGTCATAATTAACTCACTGAACAGCAAACGGTCTGTGTCCAGCCATGAATATGCATCAGACCAGATCATGCTGCGTACAGTAGAAAGTCGAAAAAGTGTTGCAGACGTACTGTCAAGTCCATAACACACTGAAGAGTCTTGATCCAATTGGATTGATAACCTATTTCTTCCCTCTCTAGTTGTCATATTTTCTATAAAAGGGGGGGCTGTCTTTGCACAGTCCATACTGTACTGAGAGAATACGTCCATAGTAATTCATCTGTCACGCCTGACATTCAGCAACACAATGCCTTCAGCCACAATGCATGCTCTATGGACAATAGGCCAACAAGAGGCCACAAAGTTCTGCTACACTGAAGCCTGACTGACTGAGCAAACAGAGTGTAGCTCACTGTAACACATTCTGGTTTTGCATGAGTGACTTTGACAGGCTACCCAATGTACAGCTCTCTGCTGCATACAGTGGAGGCTACATATGGTATGAATCAGAGCATTTATAGCATGCTGGACACTGTCCTCGCAGCGCGCCTGGTGAGCTTTGCCGCTCCGTTTATACGCTGTGAAAACCAGCCATTTGAATTCAGCACCTCAGTGTGTGAATGTGTGGTTCAGCGTGTGGTCTGTGGGGTTACGGCCCACTACAGAACACAGACTAAGAGAGATGCACACAATTTAGAAGGCTTTGAGATCTCGCAGCCATTCGTCTCTCGGCTGCAGACAGAGCCAGCACCTTCCTGCTATGTTTAGGATTTGTGTTTTGGATCTGGGGAGTAGATCTGCAGCTGCTGCCTTTTCCCCACAGCCCACACGCTGTAAAGTGGGTGAGCGAGGAACATCCTGGAGCCTTAGGGATGCACAGGAACAAATTATGCTTCAATGGCACACACCTCTATCTTCCCTGTCCACATTGTAACTCTGTGGAAAAAGGGGGTCACCTGGTTCACCTGTACTGTAGGTGGAAAATTGTGGCTCTTAGGGAAAGTGACCAACCGTGGATATTTACTTCAAGCCTGAGGAAGCTCCAGCAGGTGGTGAGGATGTGTATGTGTGCCGCCTGTGTGCCGGTAAAAGAAGCTTGAAGGGCCCTCCAGGATGTCAGGGAGCAGCAGTGGGGCGTGTCGATGCCCTGAGCTCTGCAAAGTTTATAGTGTTGTGCACAAAACACATTAGTGCCTGGCAGGTTTTTAATGTCTTTGCATCAGTGTACAGTGAGGTTTAGGATGAGAGATTTCACTCTAGGATGTGTAATGCTGCTGGATCTCCTCTGGAAACAGCCATATCACGGCATGTAGAATAAACCCCCAAAATACAATATCGGAAGCCTTTAAATTAGATTTTTTTCCACATATTGATGATCTTTACAGGCTCCGCAAACTGGTTTTTTACACATGAGCTCTGGAAGAAAGACGATTCACAATCCTCAGTTTCCTTTTTACAGTTTTTGGAACCATTTCTCATTTATTTCACTGCTCAAGTATGTTTTATTTTACTTTCAATCTCTCTTCATCTCCTCTCTCTGTGTAATTGCAGCCTAATACTCATGACATGTTTCTTTCTTTCTTTGGAATGACTGTTGGTCACAGAATGTTTTTGTTTTTTTACAGCATCTGGTTTATTTTTGCCAAAATGATTCCATTATGATGAAATATCACATTTAGGACATTCTTATGTTTTATAAACATGTCTTTCAAACCGGCCAGTGTGGTTTGAGGTTCAATAGTATTGATAATAATAAAAAAAAGAAAGAAATATATCTTAAAGCCAGAAGTGACCATATTGGGAAGAAGGGGCGGGGCAGAGTGAATCTGACTGATTGACATGATGCATGCTCATTATGTAGAGCCTCACAAAGTCATGTTAATGCCTGTTCTGCTTTAAGTTTATTTATTGCTTAACGTTTGAAGCACAGAAACGTTTTGAGGTAATAAATCATGTGTGAATTAGTCTAATATTCTCCGCCTCTCGCCTCCTTCTTCTGGTCAATAGAATCGATGTGGGGTCAAGGCACTGTTATAGTGTTTATATCCGTCTTATTGACAGGTCATAGCTGCAGCCCTATTTCATCGATGACAGTCACAGCCCTCTTTCTTTTTAGCCTTCACTTATGTTTAAAGATGGTTAGCTGGCAGCAGCACTTCTTTTCTTGACGTAGGAAGCTGTTTCTTGTGCTGTTTGTTTTTTATTACAGTTTATTAAAGTCCTTCAGACTGTTTTCCTCCCATCGGTGTGACTCACCTCTGTTAAAGTGTGTGTTTTCCTGTATTTTGACTGCTCTTATTGCTCTCACACACTCACATGCACTAGCAGCAGGGCACTGTAACTGCCTGGAAAAGCTCTCGGAGATGGAAGAGACTTCTGGCTTCTATATGAGGCTCAACATTACTGTAGAGAGCAAACTGTGCGTGTTTCATCTTTGACCAAAAGGTGGGTGAAGACAGAGGGCCCTTGTTGAATTTGGACCTTCACTGGATCAGATAGCACGTCATATTTACCCCCGACATTCCCTCTGTGATTTAAGTTGGACTCAACAGACTTTAAGAGCAGCTGACCCATATGGAAATCAACTTAATGGATTTAGGCTCCTTTAGCACATCAGCTACTGCATCAATAACATCTAAGTTTCCAGTGAACATGAGTCGTGTGTGTAAATCCTCTTGGACCTCCAGTCTGCTTTAAAAACAGGTTTAAAGTACTTTTATAAGTGGTGAGATTAGATTCTAGTCTGGAGCAGAGGAGGAAAAGAACAGCAGAGGGATTTTTAGGGAAGTATCCAGTTTCATCTACCACACAGTGCTGTGCAGTGAAAGGTCTGCTGCTTTAACGTAGGCGCAGATTTGGATCTGGTCTTTTGTGGCATTAAGACCATCAAGGGGCTCGTAGAGATGTGAAGCAAATAAAGCTGTTTCTCCTCTTTAGAAAGAGAAATCAGAGCGTGCTGAAGGTCTCGGGAGGCTGAAGTCATGTGCTGAAATGAAAGAACGTCCTGCTCCACTTGGGCCTTTGTGGGAGTCCGGGTACATGGCTTCCATTATTGTGTGCGTGGTTCAGGTTTTTGGGAAATGGGAGAAAAGGCTGACCAGAGTGGACAGGAAAAGGGAGGGTTGGAACAATTATGTAAGCGGACAAAGATTGTTTGACCTGCTGAAGATGCAGGAAAAAGGTGTATCCCCCAGCAGTTCAGCTTCACACTCTGGAAACACAACACACCATCCAGCCGTCTGCGGTTTACTCACCTCGTGTGTAACTGATTCTGGTTTATTAAAAACTCTGGAATCTGGACTTGAGTCTGTTTGAACCTACATTGATATTTATCTGAACCTAACTGGACAGTTTAATGCCTAAGTGCAAGTAAACACAAAAAGTAATGAGGATGTATTGCTTCACGTTTTTTTTCTTCTCACATTTCTGCAGCTTTACAGACCATACTGTAGAATAACTGATAACAAAAGTAATCCTACATTTGCAGTTTTACAGCACATGCACACTGTAGGCTATGCTCCCATTATCTGTTATGCCATATTTCATTTAATTCTCAAAAAAATGGGTCAGTTCTTTTTCCCAGTGAGTGAATTTGCTGACAAATATGCGATTTTCCTCCTTCCTGGTGGATCAGCTTTACACCATTTTCTTGTTCCAGCATTTTTTTTTATTTTTTTTGCTGACAACAAGCAGCACTTATGTCAGATTGAATTCTTGTACAGCCTCCAGATGTAGTTTATACACAGTTTGCATTTTTATTGTTAAAAAAAAGACTTAAATTTAGTCTTAATCCAGAACATTGAGTCTTTTCCATCAACCTGATGCTTCTTCCTGAAAGCAAACTAGACCAGTCCACCCTTTTCCCCCTTTGTCTACTCTACAGGATGCACATCCAGTGTGTGTGTGTGTGTGTGTGTGTAGCATCTGGCCAGTCTCCGTTGCCCTTGCAACCTATCTTGTTGTTTCCTCTTTGGACTCGTGGCACTGCCACTCCAATGAACAGCCAGTTTTTTGCAAAATGTGCATGTTTCCACTTCCTACCCCCCACTCCATTTTTTTGCTGTAAGATGCTGCTGCATCATGCAAAATTGATTCTTCTCTCACAGGGAGAGGATGAGCTGTGACTGCACTGCTGGTGCTGTGAAGAAGCCTCAGTACCTGCTGGTTTAAACTTCCCCATCAGCTATCACCACAAGGACAACCTGTTGAATGTGTGTGTGCTGGGTGGGGGTAGGTGGGGGGCAAACATGCAGCAGTGACACACATTTGAAGAGAGACAGATATGGAAGCGGATGCTGCAGTCGGATTTTTAAAGTAGGTTAGTGGTGCAAGGCTCAGCCCAGCTGTGTATATGCTTGTGGAGGCACAGGATTGTATACATGACTGTGTGTGTGTGTGTACATCTCTTTAAATTGTGCTCACGCTTTCTCCACAGGATTAGTGCGGGCTATGAGCCCTCTCCTTGCTTAGACAAATGGAGGAAGTCAAGTGGGGAGGGATATTGATGACAGTTAGTGGATTATAGGTCAGGGGCTCGAGCTGCTTGCTGTCATTCCTCCACGGGAGTGCTGCTGGAAAACACACACACAAGTATATAAACAGGATTCAATCACGACCAAAAGGCAGCCCTGTAATAAAAATAAGAAGCGATGTGGTCTGTCATGTGATTTATAGAGTGGTGTGTCACCAGGATTTTCTGCTTCTCACTCTGCCTCACTCATGAGGCTCTTTTCCTTTTGCCCCGACCCTTCAATTGTTAACTCCTTTTCCAAGATAGGGTGGCTATTGTTGCTGTAGTGAAGACTGTGAAATATAAAATGAATGAGCCTTGACAGAGCAGGTCACAGTGACAGGATCCAGTGATAACCGGGTGTTTCTGCAGGGACTCCACTCATGGTCGCACTCGATGTGCTTCCTCCCTCCGCGTCCTCGCTGCTATAAACACACACACACACACACACAGACTTTCTCTCCTTTTCCACACCTAACTCACAATGCATCAATGTCACAGCTCCCACAGATGATGATCGGGTATGATTGATAATCTGCAGTGGCTTTGAGTAGGTCATGACCACTAACACACACACCCTGAGGGGTTTTTTTTTTCAGCGTGTGGGTGATTTACACTGGCTGCTGGGCACATGCATTTAATCTCTTTGTTGACCTTTGTCATGTTGAATTTCTGTCATCATCAGCGAGAAACCTTATAAGAAAAAAAAATTGAACATGATGCAAATGCTGCATCGGTAATCTCTTCATATATGGACTCAGTAGAAACCTGAACTGAAGCAATAATGAGTAATTATTATTGTTGTTCCCCTCAGGCCAACATCAGTCAGTGATATTGGAAACATCAGCAGCAGCAGCAGCAGCTCTGTATTGCTTAAACTCCCGTGAGATAAGTTGTTGTCGTGAATGCCTGCAGGCTGTTAGGAGGCCATACGCGTGCCTCGCTCCCAGCGCTTTCAGTCAGGAAACCATGCAAACTTTCGGTTAGATGAGAACAGCTGATATTCAAACATGTGACGCTGAAAAAAAAAACATGTTAAAGGTTTTATGTGAATGCATTTGAAGAGGAAGGACAGGATTGTCATGCTCTCTGCCCTGCTGCTATTTTCATATCACTCATTTCCTCCTGTACACTCTGGTATTATTAGCTGCAGGCATCAAAAAGTTGGAGTTTCATGTTTAATATTTTGCTGAGTACTGAGTAGGAGGCATGCAACGATAATATGTTCCATGTTTTTGAATTTTGCTTAACCAAGGTAAACCATCAGAAATAGGTATTAACTGCTTTCAGTGTCAGTGTGTCAAAGTTTGTCAGGGTTCTCTGTTACATACACACCATCATGGAGGCTGCTGATTAGTCCCACTGCCTGATCGCTGTGTAGAATCAGTGCTTGTGTGCAAAAGCTCCAGGTCTGGAAAACCCCTTTTACCCAGAACATGGGAAAGAGTGATCGTCTGACCTGAACCGCCTACATATTTTTTAAAGAAACCCTGGCTCAGGTTTGAACTCTTTCTCCCTCCTCCTCCTCCTCAGTCTGTTCTATATTCCTGCTGTCTTGGAACAACAAAAAGTACTACTTGGCAGCTGGAGCGTCTCTTTGTCTTTTGGACTGCTTGGATTTCTGCTCTACACTCTTCCGATTTTTCGGCCTGGACCCAATGTAAACAGCCTGTGCTGCCGCCTCCTCTTTGTCTCCTGGTCACGTGTGTGTGTGATCTCTTCGTCTGCTCCGTGCCTTCGCATCACACTGTGTGACACTATTTTCCAAATGACTCACTGAGGGGTCTTTGCACAGAGAGGCCCTGCTAAGAGTTTCTGGAGAACCTCACTGCAGAGTCGCCTGGCTTACTCGAGACATGATATATCTTTTCTTTAAATCAGGACCAGAGTATTTAGAATTTGCCTTTAATGGATAGTTGTCAGTGGAGGGACGGGAAGCAGACTGGAATAAAACCAGGGTAGCTGCAGCTAAGGACTAGAACCTCAGTTTAGTGGACACCTACTACCTAGTTGCTCCATACAGTAGGCTGTTTTTTATTGCTTAACAAAGATAGACCTGCTATAAAAGGCAATTGGATTATTTCACATTTCCTTCAGACAAATCAGTTTTTCTTTTTACTTTTTTATATGACCCTGCAAACTAGAAAATTCACTTAACTTCATCTAATTTTAATTAAACTGTAAACAGAGAGACAAACCTTCATGTTTTTGGAGAACCCAGTGATAGATAGGTCCTGTGTTCTGCCTTTTTACCCATTCATGGCTGGGATAGGCTCCAGCCACCCTCATCCCCACCCTCCTGATGGATGGATGGATGGATGGATGGATGGTTAGCCTTCAGCTGGCACATTTTCCCACAGCAGCAGCTGCATTCTGGCTACGTTAGCTAATCTGACTGATTAGACAATTGCTGGTTCAGGGAGGGGTTTAACAAACGGTCAGTCAGGCCTTGTTTGGGTTTTGGAACCAAGGTTGTAAACCTTAGGTTTTTTATTAACTGTGGGTTATAAACTGCTTCATAAAAAAAGTGATAAGAGCTGTTTTTTAATGAGTTGTGAAGGGAAAGGTGACTTTCAGTTGAGGGTGCTGCTCATTAAAGAGGAGTCATCAACTCTATCATCAGAGCTGACTTTACACCCACTGGACAGAATTCTTTGGGGCTTAGTATGTGCCCACGTCTGCGAACTTCCCTGTTTTGTAACTGCTGAATCCTTGTTGAATTAGGAAAGGTCTTGTCTAGACAGGGTGTGAGATTATACAGTGCACAGAAGAAGATGGCTTTATTCATCTCAAGCATACCTATCACCTTGAGAAACAGCAACTTCCTGTTACATTTATTGGCTCTGTCTCAAACACAAAGATGTTTACTGTGATAAGAGTCCTGGCAGATGTAGATGGATGACCTGGTTGGTTATCAGTTTGTGCACATGCGGTAAAGATTGTACTGAAAGACATCTGTGCTTGTTGTCTCATAATTGAGCAGCGCTCTAGAACAAGGGTTCCCATCGACAAAACCGCTCAACCAATCAGCCTACAAACAAACCAACCAGGCTGTTTTTAATCCAAAGGGAATAACAAGAAGAGCTTCAGCGTGGCAAAGCCAGTACTTGTTCATGAATAAGTGACTGTGACTAGTGGGTTCTGTGAAGAGACTAGTCTTGCTTCAAGGGACTGTTATAGGGTCTTTCAGGCTTTGAAGAATCAAACGGCCATGTGGTGTTTGATGTAACCTCTGATTTTCTGTTGTAATCTAATTTTCATCACGGGGATGTTGTGGATGTCTCCTCTGAGATGAGAGCTAACAACAACTGAGTGCTGCAGACTTGAAAAAGATTCAGTAATGTCTTAAAGGGAAACAAACAGTGGAGAGAAACATTTTTCTTTGATAGGGCCTCTTCCTCCCTCTTCCTTGTTGGCGGCTGGTCGTATCTGTGACAGAGATTCTGCACAGACCAGAGCACCAGAGGAAGGTGATGGAGACTGCTGTGATGACCTTGGCTGAATCCTTGACCCAAACAGCTCTCACTGGAGCTAGTTCTGTTCAAATGTTTACATGCTAATATCCTAAAGTGAATGTATTACCTCCCGTACTTTCCTATGTTGGCATTACATCTACACTGACAATTTCTCATCTTAAGTACGTCTTTGTTTTGATCTAAAGTTTGAACCTCATCCTGATAAAACAAGTGCTTAGTTATAGGGTTAATACTTCCTGCTGCACCCTCAGTGCTGCAGGGATGCCTTCATGAAGTGAAGATGGTTTCTTTATTAGAGCTGAGTGTTCTCATGTGGAAAGAAGAACAGAGTGTAAAGAAATAAATAAAAAGAAGGGATGAGACTGTGCTGTATTGGGATCTGGTTGGACCAGACTGGGCGGTTGCTGTAGGAGGAATGTGGGCTATTTCCATACCACTACTGTCAACTGTCAAGAGGCAGGAGCTGTCAAAGAGGCTGCCAGTGCTTTGTATGTGAGTAGGTGTAACACAGAGGGGGAAAACAATTACTACACACCTACCAGCCACAATCGCAGCTTACATGAGCGGGGGACGAGCTGCTAAAAACGGTGCAGGCGCTCTTACAGCAGTCAGGGACGGCGTGGACCAATGAGAGGACACAAGCTGATGTATGTCAGTCATCATGGGAACTGGGGAGAGGAAAAGACAACATGGTATGCATTTTATCCTGTACATGTTAAAACTAGGAGGGTCAGCCGATGTTCACTAACATCATCAGGAAAGTGAATGTGATCCCTTTGGACGTTCATCTGTCAGTGTGTCACCGACTGACACAAACGCCCGTCCGTCTTGCATCATTCTCAACTCAGCTGGTTTGCACATAATTGCAGCAAACCTCTGCACAATCCCCTGGCTGTGCTGTGAACTCATGTAAGTGCTCCTTAATTAGCCTGTTGTGGGAACAGACTCTACCCTGCTCATGTTTATGTGGTTGCTATTGTTACAGGAGGACCCACCCCTCCATTGTCCTGGTGGAAACTAGGAAGTGTTTTACTCTGTTTACTGTTGTATTGTCATCGTTCTTTGTTGAGTAAAGGTGAAATGCAGTATATATAAGCAGCACCACTACCACGTGCCATCCACAAGTATTGATTGTTTTGCCTATTTGTAGACTCAGAGATGATCATTGAGATTATATGAGTGCAAGAATGCATCATGAGTGGAACAGCTCTGATGATGCTGTAGAGAGAGAGAGAGAGAGAGAGAGAGAGAGATCAACAGATTGGAGTGTGATCAAATATTCACTAATGAGGCTGAAACACAACCCTCTCAGCCTACAACTAGAAAGAACTACTATGGCTGCACATTGATCCTTGCTGTATTTACTCTGTGACCTTCTTGACCTTCCTTCCTGGCTCTGACCCGTCTGGTTACGGTTCTTTTGAGGGTGAAAAGGCGAAGCTACAAACTCTGTGACCTCTTTGTTGGAAACAGTCGGCATCACGTGTTCATGTCTGAGAAAACTATAGCAGGGTGGATGTTACTCATCCATGCATGATTGGCGACCAAGGGAGAAAAAAAGGCTAAGCACGCAAGTTTGTGCCATTATGATGATGTATTGATTGTCACCCCCCCCCCCCCGGTCTGCCAAGTCATAATACAGTATAAAAAACGCTGAGCGGTGTTGCGTAGGTAAGGTTTATATACAACCTTATATAGATTTTTTTCTGAATGGCTTCCCTCAATGAACTTTCATGTATAATGCATCAGATGCCTCACAATGATATCAGATTACTTTTTATTTTCCCACATACATGCTACTACCAAACACACACAGCAAGGCATTGTTACCACAACCGATTCTGTCTCCTTGAGACAATTTGTCCCATTCTCCGGTCCGGTCGAGCCCTTTCAGCCGGAGTGGGAGGGATGGAGGAGACTTTTGCGCATTACAGACGTAGGTTGCCTGCTGGGTCTCTTCAGTCCACAATTACTGCTTTATGAGAGGCTACTTAACCAAAGCCAAGAAGTGAGTGCAACAGAGGCAGAGGAGTGTGAAGATGTCTGGTGGGCTGGTATCTGTTCCTACAGCGCTCCTTAGTCTTTGCCTTTTCATTGCTGTTTGGCACTGACAGCATCCTTTTGTGTCTTTGTTTCTCTCACACACAGGCACAACTTTTCCCCTTTTTGTCCCTGTCTGTCCTCAGAGCCCTGTTTGCAGAGAGTTTTTTCTGCATCCTCTTTTCATATTAACATCCATGCGGTTAGTGGTCTTAAAAAAAAAAATCTCACACACACAGTGATAATGAAATATTTATCACTTTGACCCCAGTGGACCCCCCAGCTACTCAATTTTTAAGAAGTCACTGAATAGTGTTTGAAAATGGCAGGCACAAAAATATACCGGTTATCATTAGAGACCACATCACACCTCAAAACAAGCCCATAATAGCTGATGGTGTTCCTTCACAGGAAGCCGGTTGGTATAAACGACTGTGGTGTACCTCTTAAGTCTCATTCTCGGAAAAAAAGTTTGTTTTAAAATCTTCTGAATCTACCATTTCCGATGAAAACATGGTGGCCCCATTAATCCTTCGCCCTTCACATTTTATCTATCATAAATAAACATTTTCCTTTTTTTCATCTTGTGAAATCTTGACGAAATGAGAGTGAGTCATCATGCTGTCTCAGACTTATATATATGCCATTAAAACTTGACCCACTCTGCACTTATATATAATTATGTCAAATATCAAAATGATGCTCTCCTTTTGACATATCTTTATTATCTTTTTTTGAAGTTGGTAGAGACAGTCTGATCATCAGTGTGTATGTGAGGAGGAAAGGAGTCTATCAGCACCCATCTGGGTCCCTGCTCTCTGACTGACTGCTCATCTGTGATAACACGAGCTGCGTGCCCTCAGAACATCATAACCTAATAGTCCGTGCTGCTTCTGTCACATTGTCTAACACGCAAGATTGATTCAGACAGAGAGAGAGAAAGAGAGAGCGAGATACAGTAGATAGATAAAGAGGGGAGGAAATAACTTTCCCTTTTTTTTCCCCCTCCATTGTTTACGGTCGTGCTGGGGTTCGCCTGAATCGCAAAGCTGCTTAGTGTTATGATTCAGTTTGGGGATTTGAATCTGCTCTCACCCCCACTTCAAGCACTGGAAAAAGAGAGAGTGATAGTAGTGTGTGTGTGTGTGTGTGTGTGTGTGTGTGTGTGAGAGCAAGTAACGGCGTAGGAGAAGCACAATCTGGTACAGCTCCATGTGAAAATGACCTACTTCCTGTCAGCTCTCCCTCAAATGGATCACTGTGTGTAGGAGAGAGAGAGAGAGAGAGAGAGAGAGAGAGGATATGGTTAAACGAAGGATAAGTAGGTGGCCATTGGGACCTCCATAACAGAAGTGTGTGAAATGTAAATTTTGCATGCATGACATGTATAGAGTGCACCCACCTGTGCGTACAGTGTGAGCACATGACATCTCTCTGCAGTGATAATTAACAGAAAGGCAATATTTGAGGGAGGGGTGGAGGGGTGGGGGTGAGCCAGATGTTCAGTGGGAGATGTGGGTGGGGGGGGTGGGGGGGGGGGTATATCAAACACACATGATGTGATTTATGGAAGTCATCTGCTATTCAACAGATTCTGTGGTTGTAATTTTCTCATGAGAAACTTTCATTAGTTTCATTCATTCATGCTAAAGATGGAGGGAAGGAAACTTCGATGATTTTCTGCCTCTAAACGTGCTTGTTTACCAACTTTAAGCCTGCATGCCCCATTTTCTCACTCTAATAAACATTAATTATGGATCAGAATTGGATCAAAATTAAATTTTTACTATTTTTAAGGGGGTATTTGAATATCAACCATCCTGTAAGGGAAAGCTTGAGCTGCGCTCCCCCTTTCAGCGGTGCACCCACCTTCTTGGTTAAATCAAATATTTAACAAGAAATGTCAGCAGAAGCCACACTGGCCAAGCCGTCCTTTCTCTTTGCTGTATTTGATCCCAAATAAAATACCACTTCAGCGTATTAATTTAGGTCACAAGCAATGTCTTTGCTAAGGATTTATTGAACAGGTATGCACTGTCACAGCTTTAATCCCTCTGACTTTGACTGGCTGGTTGGAGGGTGAATTAATTTAATCCATCCTCATAACGTGGCTCCTCTCCTTTCCCCCTCTTTCATTTCCCCCACACTCAGTGCCCGAGGACCTGTCTTTGGAAGAGAGAGATGAGCTGTCCAACATACGACGCAGGAAAAAAGAGCTGCTGGATGATATTGAAGTGAGTGTTTTGTTTACTCCTCAGCTGCACCGTGTTGTGTTAGAACAGATGAAACACGAACTAAAGTGTGTGAGTGATGTGAGTGATGTGACTCCTGTGCTCGACAGCGGCTGAAGTTTGAAATCGCAGAAGTGATGACTGAGATCGAGCAGCTAACCTGCGTGGGAGAGAGGTGAGTTTCATTTTCTGGCTAGAAATTAAAGTATTTAGACACATTTTTTTTATTTTTCCCAGCAAATAGTTTGTTTTTTCTGGTCTCCATGGCGACCAGAATTAGGTTACAGATTAAAAGTGCTTTTTTGTGAGTGTAAATGCAGTTAATACAGAAAAACACTGATAGCATCATTTTGCTTTCTGCCACTGTTCCACTGTGAGCCTCACACCTGTTGGTGTGTGTGTGCATGTGTGTGCGTGCGTGCGCGTGTGTGTGTGTGTGCGTGTGCGTGTGTGGTAATCCCCCTTTGTTTGAGGAGTGAAACATTAACCAAACAGTCTGCATTCAGAGGCTTTCATTTGATTGGTTGACAGGGTGGAGTGAGGTCGTGTGTCACTCTGAGTGTGTCTCAGGTGCAGCTGGAGGTGCAGCGTCTATTTTGGGCACAGGGGGGAAGCTTAGGGAGCGTACACACATACACACAAAGGTGGAGATCTCCCTAATGGGTGTGCATACAATTTGTGTTCTGAAGCAGAGTAACATTACAGATGAAAATAATGTTCATCCAAATGGCTGCAGGATGAATCTGTCTACATCCTGGTTTTAACTGAACAACTGAACAAACACCACACCCGACTGTCGTGTGATGTATGTTTTTTTTTTTTGTCACAGCAAAACCACACAACGAAACAAACAGATCGCCATGGGGAGGAAGAAGTTTAACATGGACCCCAAAAAGGTCAGGACGGATCCTGTACTGCCTGTTTTATGCTTTCATTGATAAATTTAAAATAGGAGTTCATAAAGGTTCTTTGAAAAAAGGCCAACAGAAGTCATTTCTTTTTTTATGTTTGTTTTTAAACAGGGAATCCAGTTTCTTCTGGAGAATGATCTTCTCCAGAACACCCCAGAGGACATAGCACAGTTCCTCTACAAAGGCGAGGGCCTCAACAAGACAGTCATCGGGGACTACTTAGGGGAACGGTGAGCTCTCCGGTTTTCTTCTTCTTTCTTTCTGTCTGTTCTCTGACGTGAGCATAAAACCCCAGGAAATTGGTCGTCTGGATTTATAGGGCAGCACAGCGACAGGAGACCACATGTGGTTCTTATGACTGACCCGTCAAAGGGGACAGCAGGACTTAAATGTCAAAACAAAAAATCCCAAATGTATGAACGTGTCACTGCAGTGCACTTGTTGTCTTTTCTGTTTTCATCTGGCATGTAAACAGTTAAACCTGTGACACCCCGGGCTGTCCTGTTCTGTTTTTCAGGGATGACTTTAACATCAAGGTCCTCCAGGCGTTTGTGGAGCTTCATGAGTTTGCAGACCTCAACCTTGTTCAAGCCTTAAGGTGAGTTGACAGAGAGAAGTGCGGCCTCCACCCACCAATCAGGATGCAGTTTACATTCATGTCTGTCCCAATTCACATATGTAGTCCAGGAAAAGCAACGACTGTGTTTTTGTGTGATCTATGTGACGTCAACATAAAATCGATGCCTGAAAAGGGGTGACCTTTGACCTTTGATCCTCAAATTGTAGTTTTCTATAAGTTAAGCTGTTGGTACACACACAGGCTTTCTGGGTTCTAATTTACAGTGAGTATCCTGGGAAAAAAAACTAACATCAATATCATCCAGTCCTGACAGTCTGCTCTCTCTCTCTCTCTCTCTGCTGTTCAGGCAGTTTCTATGGAGCTTCAGACTTCCCGGCGAAGCCCAGAAGATTGATCGCATGATGGAGGCGTTCGCCTCCAGGTACTGCCAATGCAATCCTGGCGTCTTCCAGTCCACAGGTACTAACCACACACACACACACACTGCAGCAGATATATGAGTCACACACAGCCAGACAGTCCATGACAGATAATGTGCCAGCCGGACCTCAGAGCCAGATCAATGCTTCTGACTGTCTTCCCTCAGCAGACGCCTGTTTAAATCATTGTATAAATCTTTACCATGTGACCACACATAAAACACAGAGATCCACCTTCAGAGTGGGTTCTTCTTTTTACTTTACCACCATGTATCCCCTGCTGTTAGCAGGCCGCTCACTATCAGCACTGTAATCACTATTCCTTGTGTCCAGCTGTGGTAGAGAAATTGATCACACGTCAATAACTGTGATTAGTGCAGTCATGGCTTGTTGTGCAATGTCGACCGCTCACGTGCTAAGGAGGACACAGGTGACAGCTCAGGTCATGAATATTGATGTAGTGCTGTGTCTGCGACACACACACACACACAGACTTTCATTTATTGGTCGCCTCTGTGCACAGCGCTGTAAATGACAGTGCAGAGGATGTTGACTGAGCCAGTTAGTGTGTGGATGGATGAGGTGGAGGATGGTGAGCAGGAGTTATGATGGGTTTTATGCTGTAGGTTTCTGTGTGTGTGTGTGTGACTACAGAGACACTTGGCTTTCAGAGTGTGTGTGTCAAAATATATGGGAAGCTGTTTGTTGATTGAATTTTCTTATTTTATTAGCCGAAATCCTTCATTTATTGATGGATCGCTGACCAATGAATCATCAGAGCAGTACTCTAAACTATTGGAATTCAGCACTGGACAACCATGTGGAGGGTGTATTCTGATTAGAGACTAGAGTTCATTTTTACTGTGTTCTATCAATTCCAAGCAGGAAAATGTGATCCTACACACACACACACACTCACACAGATGTGGGCTTGACACCATGTGTAATTACCTCCACAGACACCTGCTACGTCCTATCATTTGCCATCATTATGCTGAACACCAGCCTGCACAATCCCAACGTCAGAGACAAGCCCCCGGTGGAGCGCTTCATCTCCATGAACAGAGGGATCAACGAGGGCGGAGACCTCCCAGAGGAGCTACTCAGGGTGAGAGCGCTGACTTTATCGGCTCGTCATATTTGACATACATACATCTCAGCATTTGAAACGTAAACGTGTGTTTAGATATGTCAGCTTGAATGTAGAAGTGTGCTCACCGGCCTCTTTCCTGTAATCTCTGTCCAGAATCTATACGACAGCATCAAGAGTGAACCCTTTAAGATCCCAGAGGATGATGGGAACGACCTGACACACACGTTCTTCAACCCAGACAGAGAAGGCTGGTTGCTCAAATTAGGTTAGTGTGACTCAATGTGCACAATCAGCTGGGAGAGGGGGTGCAAAACACCCTTTATTTACTGCTCCACAGCTGTGGGTCTGTTCTCAACAGAACTACAAAATGGAGGTCATTATGACATGACATCATATTTAAACTACATACTGACCGTACATAGATTAAATCCACTTTTGAGCGTTGCTATTGTCTCGAACTTTGAGTGCCGTCTCCGTAGCATCATGCAAAGAGCCCCATTGTGGCTCACAAACCTAACACGATTACATTCTGGTACGGATCCTCCCCGGAGCCATTTCCCACACTAGTAGCTGCTCAGTATGATATTTCTAATTTAACTCTCTAAAAATAAACCCTGGAGGATGTGAAGGGATAAATGCCTTTTTTAAGCAAAGCTCTTTCTACGCCAAGCGGAAATTTGGCCACACTAATTCAATAGCCAGAGTCTATTTAAATGTAAGGAAGCTGTTGTAATTATGTGTGGTGCATATAGGCTGCTGCGTGCGACCATGAAAACAGGAAGGAAACGCTGCAGTGAAAAGCGTTGTGCCCCCCCCCCCCCCATACACACACACACACACACACACACAAAGGGATGGTTGTGTTGAGAGGAACTAATCAGGAATGTTAGGTCGATGCTCACACACACACTCACAAACATGAAAGGTATGCACATACCAGACAGGAGTGTCCCACCGGGACAGAGCTTCCACAGCGTCCCAGCTTTACTTCTGTGGTGTTTTCCTCCACACACGTGAGGCTCTGCACCGCCAGAGGCCGAACTCAGCTTCAAACCAGTGTCTCACTCTTGACTTTTTCTTTTACTTTATGTAGTTTGCACAAGTGTACACGTGAGCGGTGAACTTGCTGTTGGGTTCAGCGTGTTTGTTTTGTGTGCGTGCTCCTTCAGGGGTACTTAAGGTGCCATGTTGGGTTCGTATCATGTTTGTTCCTTGCCTGCTCCAGAGAGAGCCGATGAGGTTTTTATCATGTTGCCTTAAAATATAAATAGGCAAAGTGTGTAATAATTCATCAGCTGCTCAAGTCGTCATTTAAATTCATCAGTGATCACATACAAACCTGCTTATCTAGTGCTTATAAAGTGTTTTCTGGTCAGGTTTAATGTCTGTCTAATGTGGACTTGGATCGGCTTCATTAACAAGCATCACATTCCTGCTGGTTTTCCTGAGGGGCAGACGGTCAGTCTGTAAATGCGGCCATTGTGTCACTTCCTGTCTCCCCTTTCTCTTCCTGTCAGGGGGCCGAGTGAAAACCTGGAAGAGAAGATGGTTCATCCTGACTGACAATTGCCTCTACTACTTTGAATACACAACTGTGAGTCTCCTTCTAAGATCATGTTTGGTTAATAAAAGGCCTTTACAAGTAGGCCTGTGTGTGGTTTTCAGTGTGTGTGTATAGGGAGCTGCTCAACCTTCTTTAATATAAATGAGCAAATGAACAATGAATTAAATATGTCAGGCTCCATTAGCACAGTTTGCTAATTTGTTTCTTTCCCTCCTTGTACTGTACTAACACTGTAATGTTAGCACAGTTTATCAGCCACTCTACTCTTTTTCTGTTCATGTTGCATGCTAATGTTGTCTAATTTTAGCATAGCTGCTGCTGGACACTTTGTGCTGATGTTCTTTGATGCTAGCACAGTTTTCTAACTATCCTACTTTATTATCTGTGTGTGTGTGTGTGTGTGTTACATGTGCTAATGTTGTTTAAATTAGCATATATGACCATTCTGCTTTCTTTGCTTGTGTTGTGTGCTGTGTAAAGTTTGCATATCTACTGATGGTTAAGCTGTGCTAGCATGTTTTAGCTAATTATCCTACTCTTTTTTTTCTTCTTGTGCTGGTGCTAATGGTGGCTAACGTTAGCATACCTGCTAATGATGGCTAACATTAGCACACCTGCTAATGGTTACGCTTTGTACCTTTTTATTTTATGTTGCAGTTCTGATTTTATCATTTATCATAGTTGTTAACTGTTGCTGATACATTAGCAATATCAGCATGGGCTATAATGTGCTGCTCTTTCATCCTATTGTTGGCCTATTAGTGTCCCACTCTGTAAAAATTAGTGGTCCTTGAAGATTTTTTATCAATGCCTCTGTCGCCTTGCTGCTATGTCAGCACTGTCCCTTCTCTACCCTTGTGGTGTCCTGCAGGACACTATCATTATGTCCTGTCCTCTGCTCTGCCTGCTGCATGCACACATTATCCGGTCCAGTAAAAAAAGCAGCGAGGACAAGAGGAGGCAGCGTGTGGGAGCAAGTTTGATCTTCACATGTTAGAGTGGGCAAATTGCTTTCCTCATGCTACCTTTTCTCTTTCTTGATTGCTTGTCATTCAGTTTCTCTTTCTCTTTGTTGATTTCTTCTGAACTGATTAGGACAAGGAGCCACGTGGGATCATCCCCCTGGAGAATCTCAGCATCCGGGAGGTGGAGGAGCCCAGGAAACCTGTGAGTGTTAGATCATCTCTCTCCCCTTGATGTTTATTAAATGTTCTAGGATGATTATCTGACAGCTGCATTTTTGTTTATACCATTCTGTCTCCTCAAGAACTGTTTTGAGCTCTACAACCCCAGTCATAAAGGCCAGGTGATCAAAGCCTGCAAGACAGAGGCAGATGGGCGTGTTGTCGAGGGCAACCATGTGGTATACAGGATATCAGCACCGACGCCTGAGGAGAAAGAAGAGTGGATTAAGTCCATCAAGTAAGATCACTCATAATAATAATTACTTACTGTGAGTTACTTCCACTTTGGGCCTATACAGATCTGTACAGCTCTGGAAATACCGACAACCTTGCAGTGAATGACCTAAATGCTGGATGCTATGTAATCCGCACAGAAGATGGTGCAATGTCAAAGAGAGTTGGCTCAGCAGAACAGAGCACTTGTACATATTGTAATGTATGTATAGTGTAATTCTGCCCCTCCTCTCTCTCCCTATACTATCAAAGGGTATTCACATGGGAAATGATAGGGGATTAGTCAGTGCTTATAACACACCAGGGGGTGAGGCAGCAAACCTATCCAGGAAAGGCAGCTCCAAACTGGGCTGACGCATCCGCAGCCACGGAGGCTAACGAGCCACAGCTTGCATTTCACCAGAGGGGTCCACAAGAGGACTCGTCCGTCTGTGGAGATAAAAGGCTTTTTATGGAAATGATTTTCTGCCTCTTTAAAAGTAGAGATGATCACAGAAGCGAGCTCTATCTGCTTATCTTGAGTCATAAACGTACAGATGACGCTGGACCAAGTAGGTCAATTGAAGAAGTGGGCTGCTGTCGCTCAGAAATTCATTAAATATTTCAGGAATTTCACATACTTATTTATAGCGGAAATGGAGTAAAACGTTACACTAGTCATGGCAGCCTTACTGGGATTTGATCACTCTACAGTGGAGCTATTGTTTTCACGAAATTGGGTTGTTGAAGGCGACAATGAGCCTTATGAAAGAGCGGGATAGTCATCGTGCACGTACTCATTCTTCAGCATGCGGCGCTGTAAAAGGGAAGCCGAGATATTCGCAGTGGGGGGTTGAGCCTCTTCTTGCTTTGTGCTGGTGCTAACAGGATTTAGCAGCCGTGAAACTGGGCTTCTCTGTGGAGCCCAAATGGCTTCCTGACTCACTCGCTCCCATTGTGCACTGCCTTTCCATCGCTCTGGAAAAAAAGCAGAGCGGGAAAATGCGAAAGACTCGATAATCTTGAATGCTATTGTTTGCCCTCTTTCAGACTTATAAACATATAAACCTACTGCACAGCA
This sequence comes from Parambassis ranga, assembly GCF_900634625.1. Classification (NCBI taxonomy): domain Eukaryota; kingdom Metazoa; phylum Chordata; class Actinopteri; family Ambassidae; genus Parambassis; species Parambassis ranga. The sequence continues at coordinate 6,210,522 of NC_041029.1, read as the reverse complement.
GGAGGGAGAGTGTGTCCAACGGCGGTCTTGGCAGGGTTCTGGAGAAACGAACCCGAGTTGTAGGAAAAAAAAAACTTGGGAGGTGGAAGGGGGGGGCTGTCCTCTTCAGAAACCATGGAAACCAAACTAGGTCAAACTTTTTTTCCTCTTTTTTTGATCTAGTTAAGGCAGGGGTTTGTATAAATGTGCCTACATTTCCATATCAAAGATGTTTGGGACCCTCCTCTCGTGTGGCCTTCTTATTTAATAATGTATTGATTTGATTTCTGTCCTTTTGATTGGCTTCTCCAGGGCCAGCATCAGCAGAGACCCTTTCTACGACATGCTGGCCACCAGGAAGAGGCGCATCGCCAACAAGAAGTGAAGAGGAGCAGCCTCGGCGACCTCCAGCCATCCTCCATCTTTCTCCCCTTCACTTCATGAATACAGTAAACCCCTCACAGAGAGAGAGCTTTAACACTAAAACCTGTGTCTTCCCCGGACTTAGTACAAGTCATGAGCGCATGTTGGGGGAGACGCACTACTGAGGAGATCACTGGGAAACTCTGATATTTGGACGGCCATTTTGTTTCATTGCCCCACCCGACCCCACCCCAACCATAGTCATAACATGTTTCTCGGTCCCCTTAAAGCACAACTGCCATGATTTCAGGTGCACATGCATGCATGTGGGTTATTATAGACCAATAATGTTATTGTGTTCAGCAGTGTGCATGCGATCCGTGCACACAGCATGTACATGACGGGTGCATAAGTGATGCAAGTGTTCCCTCCTGAAGTGAAGTCGTCGTTATAATTGAGATGTATGGTGGCGGGTGGATCAGTGCAGTATAACCTCACCTGGATCTCACTCTGGTGCTGAACTCTTCTCTCCTGGTGCCATGGTTGGAGCTCTGCTCAGAGTAACCTCAGTAAAAGCTGGCTTACATTTAGCGTACAGTCTGGAGTCAGCTGGGCTGATTTCATTTGTTTGAGTGTGGAGCAGAGACTTTTGAAATGTGCATACTTTTTTATTTCGGTTTGTAGCAACAGTACTTTTACTTGTTTTTTTAGTTTTGGACTTAAAGTTGTAATCCTTAAGATTTCAGTGCTGGTTGATCAATACAGCAACTCATTTATCTGTTTAAAGTGCAGGTTCCCCATGTTATAATCACATTTTAAGCCACTCCCTTTGTCCCATATTACTTTCATTTAAAAAAAATCACCAGCTGATTTAAAAAAACCTCAGAGCAGGGCTTATTTTGTAACGCATATATTCGGTATTTGTGACGTGTCACTACTTCCTTCAAATATGAAGCTTCCTGAAAGAGTAACTTCAACCAATCAGATCGCTTCCTGCTGCCATCACCAGACCTGTAACTGTCATTAGTTCCTGGCTGTATGCAGATTGGAGGAAAGATGGAATCCCAAGAGTCCCGTTGTTACTTAATGTAAATGTGAAGCAACAACAGGAAGCTAATGGAGCGTCCTGTCTGATAATTCTATTTAAATTACATTATGTTATGATGCATAAGCATGGTTAGTGGAGTGCCTGCTGCGCCACCTGATCCACAGGTGCCTGATCAACCAATGATACTGCAGTTTAAACACATGATGGCTGAGCAGGTTCTTCTAAATCTAATATTCATAAATTCAGTAAAATCTTAAGGACTCTAACTTTAAACTTCTCAGTCTACCTGGTGGGTTTTATTTCTGGCTGTGTGTTGGCCCAATAGGTACCAGTCCAATGAAGCTTCTTCTTCAGTTTTTTTCTTTCTTCTATGGCCTCTGTCAGTGAAGGTGTTGTGATCTTGCATTTGGTTTGTTCTCTTAAAGGTCATTGCTTGCTTTTGTGTTCTTAAAACAAAATTATATATAATAACCGACTATCATATTATTTTTTTGTATTTATTTACGTTTGTGAAATGGTTTAATACTTACCTGTAAATGTTCAACAACGTATGCTTAAGTTATGTATGTATATATTATTATAATGTATAGGTTTCTTCTCTCTGTTGTTAGTATGCACACTCTGTGTAATGTTGGAGCCGACCGGCAGACGTTTGGGGTCTTCTTTGCAAAAAGCCTTAAACATAATCATTAGAAAAATATAGAATCATAATAATATTAATAATAATAATGATAATGAGGAGGATATTGGTCAATAACTGTGACAAAAGCCGTTATTGATGAGTGAGAAAGATGGTTGTATTTATGATGATGAAGATTATAAAGAATATGATGTTTGATGATGATGATAATATAATTGATGATGTCAAAAAACACCAGTAGTTTTCTATGTGATTGTAAAAATAAAGTGAAGCCTTGTAATCAGGGCACAATATTATCTTCTACTGCCCTGTGTGGGCTTATAGCTACATTAACTTTTATATTCTCTGTATAAGCTATTGGTCACGTTGTATCTGCATTAAGTATACATAAAGCTTATAGCAGACTTATGGTGTTTTCATTATTGATGCTGGTCCTGGCCTAGTTATTTGCATGAATGATGAGCTTTAATTAATGAAACCCACGCATAGTTTTCATGACGAGCTTTCAGGTTGTCACAAAGAGTGTGTGTGTGTGTGTGTGTGTGTGTGTGTGTGTGTGTGGAGTGTAATTGCTGGAAAGATGGCGCCCTCTACAGGCTGGATGAACACAACTGCAGGCCTAGTAGAGTTACATTTTCTCTAAATATCTGTTTGTTTTTGTGTTGTGGAGCCACACAGACATATTTACCTAGCATGTTATTATTGTATATCTTTAGTTTATTAGGTATATATCTGCCTTAAAGAGACAGTTCACCACAAAATCAAATATAAACTCACTGAGTTTTAGGAAACGCACGTCTTCCCTCTACAATAATGGAACTACAGATGATCCATGATGCTTTTGGAGCTTCAGCATCTGAAAGAAACGCTCAAACTTAATATAACTGTTTTAATTTGAAAACCAGATGACATAAATGTACAAAATAAGATACACAGTGACAATCCCCAAGACTGTAAGTGATACATGTCGGCAAAACACATTGAAATACATCGTTTTTGTTCCACAATGGAAAGATCATTTATAAAACACATGGTAAAGTTGAAACTTTATTATTATATTATATATAATATACATAATATCATTATGTTTTTACATCATGAAAAGTACTGTTAATATGCAGCATCATATTTACATCCAATGAGAAAACATTATATAAAATATCTATATAAAACAAACATCTATGACAGCTGGGCAGGTTGGATGTTTTATTGTGTTGCTGCTATGACAGCATTACAGCATTACTTGTTATTGACCTCACACAGTGGCTAGTAATGCCTCACTGTACTGGTTGTAGACGTATTGATGATAACTACTTTAATTAAAAGTCAGATCTAGTCTTGGCACTGCACTCCTCGGACAAAAGTCGCCTTTTTTCATTTGCAATCAATAAAAACGTCATCAGTCATGTGTATTGTTCGTCCTGATTATTGCGGTGATGTGCCACATCAACACTGCCTCTGATAAAACCACAACAAGGTCCTAACACACAAACAGAAACAGCAGCTGATGAGGCAGCAGAAGGCGAAAATGCAAAGATACAACAAAAATACAGATAAAATGTAACTTCAGTCTACAGTTTCTCTGCAAACATTCATATAGACCTTTGCAAATATCAGCTCAGTTAGACTTATTCCAAGTGCCCACCGCCTGTGCACTAATACATATTTAACCCTTTTCTGTACGCTTCAGGGACCCCTTCAGCAGGGAGAGGACGACATCTGATCATAGTCGGGGCATTTGAGAAGAGTCGGGTAGCTGGCACTCATCTGGAGGGAAGCTTCGCTGGAGATGTCAGAGGGACTCCGTCCACGCGACCAGGCCTCCGGGTGAAGGAACTGACCGGAGTGGTCGGAGCAGTTGCTGAGGCGCGGGCGGTAGAAAGTAGGGTGGCGGGGCTGGTACAGCTCCTCTGCTGTGTAGCGCTTCATGAACAGGTAGACGGACATGACACCTGCACTCTGTAGAGTGTAGAGAAAAAATATCACGTTAAATGGTATTGCAGTTTTTCACTTTAACCACTAGAGTGCAGCAAACATGTATGATTGTTAGGACACACATTCAGATTAAAATGATTTTCATCTGGCTCACCTCAGTCAGCAGGAAGGACAGGGCGGCGAAGGCGAAGGACCAGCCGTACTTATAGGCAAAATAAGCTTCACTGCTCTTTGTCCTGTTCAGCATCTCATCATTTATACTGGAGATGTACAACACCAGGCCCACCACCAGAGCCAGACCTGAGTGAGGACGGGACGTGCAGGGTCAAGGACAGGACCAGAAATAATACAGAAGGAAAAAGGAACGTCCGTGTACCTGACAGGATGAAGAAGATCCCAGACACAAACGCCAGGATGGTGCGATGTGGACGGACGTGCCCGATGTTGCTGAGGACAAAACCGATGAACATGAAGAAGAGGCTGACCAGAGGGAACGGGGTGGCTGAGCGGATCATCTCTGAGTGGAGGAGGAGAACTCCGCTTAGTTAATATCATTAAAAAGTATCAATATAACAAACAAACTGTGAATATGTGACAGAAAGTCCAGATCTAAACAGTGTCACTTCTTTATAAGTGTCTTCACACACAGGACTGAAACAGATTAATTCACCCATATGCAACAAGTTGGGTGGTTCAGTAACCGTGGTTATTAATTTGAAAAGGTAATTAGACCTACCATTAGTCCCTGCCCTGAGACATTTCTTTAATTGATTGATAATTAAAGGAATCATTTGATCTGTCTCTCATAGCCTGCAGCTCACTTGTCTTGTCTCATGATAAACTTCTCCTTTATTCAGCAGAACAAAGCCACTCATGGGAGGTGAAGTACAATATTACAACTCATTATATAGTGACTCACTTTAGTGATTCATCCTTCAGTTATGATTTGACATGGAGCTATGCAAGAGGCAATAAGTATTCAGGACGGGAGCAGGCGTCGAGATGAGGCCCCAGATCACTCAGACGTTCTGTTTTCTGACTGGAAACCTTTAAAATGATTCGCCTTAAGCGAAGCTTTTCTGTCGTTGTTACTCACTGAGCACGTTCACGGTGGACTCGGATGTTAGCTGGATGTTCACCGGCATGATGTATTCGATGGTAAAGCAGCGGCCCGACTCTTCTCCTGAAAGGACACCAAAGACAGAGACAGTGTGAAAAGAAGAGGGACGTATTCACCTTTAATGTCCAAAAGAAAACATGGCTGACAAATTTGACATATTTTTAGTCACAACTGTACTGTTATTATTGTACTGTACTTTGTTGGAGCCAATGTGGTGACGTGTCCTTGGTGTGAATGAGCAGAGTCATCACTTATTGCCTTTAGTCAGCAACTTTGTTTTGTTTTGTTTTACGTAAGTGTGAGTTACATCGCATCCTGTGCAATATTCAGCATCACACAGACAGCAGCTGGCATCATCCTCGATGAGATGACATCGGCTGCTGGAGTGTGTGTGTGTGTGTGTGTGTGTGTGTTTTCTTCACCTTAGAAACAGGACTCACTTCTGTCTGTTGCTCTTTCTCTCACTTTGCCTCCACACTTACTCACAACCCCTCCCTTTCTTTCACCAACACTCACACACACACACACACACACACACATACAGATGAAGTAATGGTAATTGTCAATGTGTTAATGTCAAAGCTGCCGTTCGCAGTGACGATATGTCAGTGTGATGGGATCACATCTTTGAATGTGACCTCACACTTCCAGTCCTTGTTACTAACCAGCCAGAAAGCAGACCCTCCACAGGCCGGAGTGCAGCGACGTCTTGATGTCGGTGCTCTGGTTCAGGGGCATAATGACTCCCTCCTCCAGGTACAGCCAGTAGTCGGTGCTGACTGCCACCCCCAGCAGGCCCAGGCCGCTGATTGCAAAGACGCTGCTCAGCAGAGTCAAGGCCTTTCTGCTGCACGCACTCATGGCGGCGGCGGGCGGGGACAGCTTCCAGCAGCTATAATAGAGAAAAGTCCCAGGAGCAATCTGGGGGGAGAGAAAAGAGAGGTGAGAGGGAAGTTTAATATGAAACATGAAAAATGCATGGCTACTAAGAATTGAAGTTTATTTTTTGTCTGTATATTTTAAAACCTCAGAAAGACTGGTGAGGATGTGACTCCATGTCCTGAGGACACACGCCATGTGTCACGTCTCGTCCTCTCACAGCTTTCTGAGAATTAGTGAGTGAAATCTGCTCCTCATGATCAGCAGCTTATCATCAGCCAGCAGGAATCAATACCATCTCTGTTTGTCTTCCAGGTAAATCCAATTCAAGGCTCTCTTTGTTCGACGCCATCAAAAAATGATTTTCATCCATTATTAGTGAAGCAAAGAAAACAGAAAAGTGGCCACATATGATGATGCATCTTTCCCTCTCCTTCTCTCCATGAAAGTTTTATAGTGGCAGTAAATTCTAATTCAGTCCATGTCATGTCCCTACAATCTACCATAAAAAGAATAATGAACTGTGTGTGTGTGCACTGAGCCTGCAGTGTGGGGGACATCAGATTTGTTGCAGCATGTTGGTTTATACTGTGAATACAAATGCTAAGAGTATTTGAAATCCAGGACGGGGTTCTGACATTTAACAGCCATGAATCTAACAGCATGGTAACAGGCTGCTTTTTTCTGCCTGACTGATCACTGAGTGAGACATCATCTAATGTGACAACATGATGATGATGATGATGTAGATCTCATGTAGGACACATGTGATGGAGGGAGGAACCAGCTAGAGGACACAGACAGTCAGGAAGACGGGGGAAATATGAACATGTGGTCCATAATAGACAGGCTCATCTTCCTCACTCCGGATCCTGAAGGATCCAATAGTCACAAAATCACATGTGAAGCAAAGTGAAGCCTTCCTCAGTTTAGCATCACATGCACAAGTATGCACAACACAACACTATACTACACTGTAGTGGAGACGTGAGAGATGGACATGAAATGTTGTGCAGGGGACTCCAAAAAGTGATGGACCCAACTGGGCTAATAAATAAATAAAAAATACAGTCAGAATGCTTTGTCTTTCATTTTATATCACCTTCATTGATTTAAGAAATGAAGGGAGACAACAACAGACAGATTATTTAAAAGGGGTTAAAAAGGACAGAGAAAGTCTGTGCACATTTTAAAATTCACTAAATCAGCATAATATACACAAACCTAATGGTCACATCTTCACATACGCTTTATAATATATGTCTAATCCTTAAAGTCAGTGGATAACAAAACAATAATTCACTTTAATCTCAGCAATAATCCGGAGTAGATATCCTGTCGCATTTTATACCATTCAGTATCTCTCAGTCAGAAACACACTGTTAACCACTACAGCTGCAAGCTGTCAATTCTTCTTCTTATTATTATTATGCAACATGCAAACAGGAACGCTGTTTACCTGTTCGCGCTGTTTCCTGCACTTTGAGCAAAGACTGTCCTCAAAGTTGTGAAATGAAAATCTCCCTCCTGCGCTGCTGTAGCGAAGAGATGATCTGAAGGAGAATTCAAGTCGGTGTATACGACGTCGTCGTTTTGGACACGTTGGACTCCTGCAACTGTGAAGTAAAGACAGATGCGAGGTGCGACTGATGCTACAGTCCAACAGCGGGGAGACACAGGAGGAGGGAGAGAGGACGAGTGGTCCACTCAGAGCTCAGCTGCAAATACAGAGCGAGAGAGAGAGAGGGAGAGAGAGAGAGGGAGAGTAGTGCTCCTGTCATGGTGTCAAACCTGTTGACCTGTTGAGTAGTGTAATAAGAATAATGTGAATAATAAAACGAATTAGCCTGCAAATAAAGTTTATAAAATAAAATGTTATTATGTGTCTGTGAGTGTGTGTGTGTGTGTGTGTGTGACATCCAAACAAACAGTGGACATTTGTTCAAGTGAAATTATATAAACAGGAAGCAACACTGATTGTGAATCAGTTTCAGCTGCTGTTGTGCAGATGGAACAGACAACAGGTGGAACTGAGAGGCAGTTATCAAGACAGCCCCTATAAAGCAGAGGTTCTGCAGGTGCTGACCACAGACCATTTCTCTGTTCTCATCCTTTCTGCCTGGTGTTTGATCACTTTTGAATTTTGTCAGTGCTCTCACCCCTAGAGGTAGCATGAGGCGGTGTCTACAACCCACAGAGGCTGCTCAGGTAGTGCAGCTCATCCAGGATGGCACATCAATGAGAGCTGTGGCAAGAGCATGGAGGAGATACCAGGAGACAGACCAGTACACCAGGAGATGTGGAGGGGGCCGTAGGAGGGCAACAACCCAGCAGCAGGACCGCTACCTCCTCCTTTGTGTAAGGAGGAACAGGAGCAGCGCTGCCAGAGCCCTGCAACATGACCTGCAGCACGCCACTGATATGCATGTTTCTGGAGGGCCGCACAGCCATAAATATGCTAGCCAGAGGTACCCTGACTGCCATTAGGTACCAGGATGAGATCCTCAGACCCACTGTGAGACCATATGCTGGTGCAGTGGGTTCCTTCTGATGCATGACAATGCTAGGCCTCATGCGGCTGAAGTGTGTCAGCAGTTCCTGCATGATGAAGGCATTGATGCTATTGACTGGCCTGCCCGTTCCCCAGACCTGAATCCACTCCCTGCAGATGGTCTTGTGTGTCTTCATGAGTGGTCCAGCCCTTTTTTTCAAGTTTCTTATTAATGACTCTTTTGTTTGCCTGTTTTTCTGGATCGTTTGCCTTTGTTTCGACCTTTTGGTGCCTTTTGCTGTGCGACTGTCTTGGCTGGCTTTTTGTTCTTCTCTGCTGTTTATGGATTTTGAGTTTTCGCTCGCCCTTTGTGCTGTCGCCTGGTTGGATTGCCTCTTTGTGCGTCTAACCGTTGAATAAATCTTTAGATTATTGCACTCGGCTGAACTTCAGCCTTCAGCCTTCCTAAATATTTCCCCTCCACAAAAAAGAACAGTCATTTCTTTCTCAATATATTTTTCATACTTTATTTATACACAGTATCTGTCATACCACAGAGGAACAAAAAGAATCAGGGTAACAAAGCAGGGGCAGTGAAAGAAACACATACAAACATCACTGTGGCTGTAGCCTGTAGTGGTTCTGTACCCTGTACTGGCCTAACTCTTGATTATCTCTGTTCATGGATTCAACTTCATGTTTTTGTTTTGAATCTCTCCTCTGATACAGATTCTCAATGTGAGACATGTAAACACACCTTGAAGATTTGGTCCACATATAGAGCTGCAACATCAGTCTACATCTTATGTTACTAATTAAGGGTTAATAAGCTGTGGTAGATCTTTGTGTAACTTCAGGAACAAAAAAAAAAAACAACACATCAGACTGGAAAGAAAAAGACTCTTTGTTTGGCACCAGTGAACAAAAAGTCATTGGGAGAGATCTACACACATTTGTCTGTGTTGTCAGGAAGGAGACGTCAGCAGAAGAGAGCACGGTGTTGGCTGGATGGGGAGTTTTTTTTTCCGTTTTGTTTTCTCGTTCTGTGCGACACGTTGGGGAAACTCCATGCTCCACACCTGGGGTGGGGGGACGTCTGTATCATGCAGGGGTCTTTCTCATGCTAAGATGAGGCCTCGCCTCATGCATGCGCACAATATATATATTTATATATATATATATATATATATAAATAAACGAAAAGGACAAGTTGTGAAATCCTCATATATCGTCAACTTGAATTCAGTTTGTTACAGAAGGCCCTGAGACGACCAAGGCAAGAGGGCACTCAGCTGTTCCACGCACAGAAAGTGCTGCATATTCTCTATATATATATATATATATATGACACAGAGTAGTAGAAAACAGTGGATAAATAGTGGAAATACATATAACAAGGTTTTGCTGATACCAAAGCTACCAAAGATTCAGCCAAATCTCTTCTCAGGGCTAATCTAAACATAGAAATGTCCGAACCGTCTACGGTAGTAAAAGCACATTCAGTTCTTAGTATAAAATCTGCAAGTAACTTCTCTTTTTGAAACATATTTACAAAAAAAAAAGACTTACAATACAGGGATGGACATAAAACATAACATAAAACTTTTTTCTTCAATATTAGAAACTTACAACAATTATATATGAACATAGTTTATATCATAATACTAAACTTTACAGTGATACCAGACGTGTACTGCATCCTAGAGTCTACTGCTCACACAGTCAGAAAATAAGCATGCAACACAGATCTGCTTGGTGCATATGGAAATAGCATTTAAACACTCTTTCTGACCTGCATTATGCTCATAGCTATGATTTCTCTTTCTCTCTCTGGAGTTATGACACGTCCTACAAAACAACAGATATATAAACGGTCCCAGTTTGTTTTGTTTTTTTTATTGACACCATTGGGAAAGGCCAGAGGGGAATAAACATTACAAGGACTTGTAATAGAAATGTTTTCTTCCACTTCTACTTTGGCACTCATGAGAGTATACTACCTCTTTTATTTATTTATTTTGAAATATATAAATATAGTATACACATGTAGCAGTTCATAACTAGATAAAGCCGAGACGGAGCAGAAAAATATGTTTTTTTTATGTGAAATGAAGGAAGTTGAATGAGATGAGGAGAAAATTTAGTAACTGATACTGAGACACATTCATACACAAGAGAAAGGCTGTGTAGGTCCGGATAAACACAGATACAGATTCGGAGTAAAAAGAACATCTTGTGTGATGTTAGGAAAATAAAATAAAAATAAATCAGTAGAATGTTGTGTTCTGCTCTCTTCAGACTATTTCAGACCGCCTCAGTCATTTCTGCACACAGCCAATGATAACTAGTGGACAGAACAGGATGGTATGGGTCCGCTGACAGTGGTGGAGGTTGGAAGGAACCTGTATTCAGTGAGAGTCATGCTTTTTTTCCCCCCCGCCCCCCTCTTCCCGCTCTCTCCTCATACCACGCTCTGCAGGGACGGATGAATGAACTGAGGGTTGATGAAGGAGAAGCCGGCGAATTCGCTCTGGTCGATGTTGGCGATGACCAGCTGATCCGGCGGGGTCAGCACAGGCTGGGCACGGGTGAAGAACTTGTCAAAGTTTTCTGCTCCTTTGCCGCACTGAAATAAAGAGATTATAAAAAAAAAATATGTTAGATGATGTTTTGATTGTGGACTCGTGATGAAGGACCTTTCCCACGGGGAAGGTGGTGCAGAGAAAAAGTCAAAGCCTGATGTGTAGCCAGGGCAGGATGTGTAATTAGATTAGCACCCACAGTGGAGGTCATTAACATCAGCTTGCAGCTCCACTCTGGGGCCCTGAATGTATGTACAGCACATATACATATCAGCCGTCACAATGCAGGAAAACCAGAGCGATTCCCTCAGAATGAGTAATCCAAAACAAAAACAAATCTGCCGGATTATAGATCCTGCTGCTTGGGACACATTATCTCAGGAGACGTATCAGCACGTCAGACATTTTCAGCTGCTCCTTAATATTACAGAAGCCAAAGCCATAAGCCACAGATGGATCTTTTGTTTGCAGTCCCTTCAGACCAATTAATGACGCAACACACCACACAAAGCCCCCTGAATGGATGGATCCACTTTTAGAAAATGTTTTCCTCCCCCCGTGTGAGTGTAGACAGATACATCCGCTGCGTAACCCTGCATTTATTGTAGCCCTTGTGTGGAAGCAAAGGGAACTCTGCTCTTAGAGAGCTATTTTTAATCCTCGGTGGCAGCGCTTGTGTTGCTACAGGCGCTTATGGGCAGCGAGGAGATGGAGGACGCAGGGGGGGCGTTTGTAGTGACAGGAGGAGGTTTAGGTGTCGGTTGGAGGGTGGCAGGTTGGTTGCAGCTGGGATCCAGTCTTCAGATCAGACTGCGATGGGCGCATGAAGATAGACTTATAAATGCAAAAGACTGAATATCTGCTGCATGTTAAAAGGACAGACAGAGAATAAGACACACAGCTGGGTGTTTGGTGGCATTTCATATTTCATGTGTGTTTCTTGGTTTTCCTGGTTTACTTCGAAAGTCTAGTTTCTTCCTGTTTTTCCCGCCTTGTTGATTAGCTGCCATGATTGTCTTCACCTGTGTCTTGTTCACATTGTGGCCTATATACCATCACAGATGGTGTCCCCTCACACACACACACACACACAGTGTCCCCTCACACACACACACACAGTGTCCCCTCACACACAGTGTCCCCTCACACACAGTGTCCCCACACACACACTGTCCCCTCACACACTGTGTCCCCTCACCACTTTGGGTTTAAATGGCGGCTGGATCTCTTTGTTGGCCAGGCGCTCCCAGTCGATGCGTCTGAAGAAGGCCTGCTCTCTGATGTCCCTCTCGCCCTCTGGGCCACAGCCGAGACGCTTTGATGGGTGCTTGGTCATCAGCTGGTGACAAGAAGAAGAGGAAGAAGAGGAGGAAGATGTGATGTGTGCAGCAGCTTTAGGCTCCAGGGACAAGTGACAAAAGTCACTCTAAAAGGGAAAACCTATTTGAAGCTAACATATACAGTGACCACACACCTGCCTACTTTATCTTGTCAGCAACATTATGCAGAGTCAGATTGACACTCTGTTAAATATAGCAACACACAATGGTGCTGCATTTTCATTTGTTGCAGCAGCCACGTTTAATTCAAATCATTTGGAATGTGGAGCAGAGGATACTCTGGTTTGTTCTGAGGCTCATGGCTACAGAATGAGTATCACTATAAAAAGATGGCAGGTTATTAAAAGACTCCATCAGACTTGAGTCTGAATTTCAATAGAGGGTTTGTGAATTGACTTTGAAAACTAATTTCCTGCCTGGCAAATAATCATGGCACGCGTGATGCTGCTGCATCGTGATGTCACAGCTGCGGGGGTGTCAGGTGGTTGTCAAATAATGGGAAAAAAGTTGTGACATTACTGTACGAGGCACAGAACAAAGTGACGCCCTGCTGCAGAGCTGAATAGAAAGCTGCCATCCATGTCATATCTATATCATAGCTATGCTGCTATAGGCCCACAGTGCTGGGTATGTGGTGGCTGTTAAATAACACTAGATCTACTCACTCCCTTGCAGATGGACACAGCCTCTTTGGACATGGACTTGGGGTAGGACACGTTGTGCTCCATGATGGACTGGAAGAGCTCGTCTTCGTCTTCTCCGTCGAACGGCGGCTGAGGAGGACAGACGCAGCACAGAGTTGGGGTGCATGCTGTGATGATGATGATTTACAGCTCGCTTATGTGACAGACGCTGAGGTGACATCATCAGCAGGTGACAGCGAGCAGCTGTGGTGTCAGGTACATTTCAAATGTGTTGTTACATGAATAGTATGGGTGCAATGGGTGTTTTGGATTCACTAAATGAAAAAATAAACAGTAAATCCTGTTAACACAGTGGCACTTTGTGTGGTCTGTTTGTTTGTGTGATTCACGTATGAGTATAAAAAATATCTCCTGCCAAACTGTTGCCTGGAAACAGGACCTAACCTTAACAAAACCTGCTGTTATCCCCTCACTGTGATTACTTGGAGTTTCTAAGTTCCAAGGACATGCACGGTTTATTAAAGAAATGGGCTGCATCTACAGTGGTGTGAGTAATTTTATTATCAGACAATTTGCTCACTAAGTTACAAGAAAATCAAAGCGATGCAGTGTTAAACTTGAAGTTGTCTTGGCTGTTTCCTGTTTCACAGTCTACCTTTTCTGCAGGGATGAGTCCTAAAACCTGGACAAGCATGTTCCCACAGCCTGAAGCCAGTAGGGTGGCAGTAAATGTGTGTGTGTCTTTGTGCGAGACACTTAACAGTAAGTTGGTGTGTAAATGTGTTTGTGAAGAGTGGGCGAATAGAAAGTGTCAGTTGATGTTGTGAGTGTTTCTCCAGCAAAACAACACATTACCTGTCCTGCCAGCATCTCATACAGGAGAACTCCATAGGCCCACCAGTCCACTGACTTTCCATAAGGCTGGTATGCTATAATCTAATAGAAATGAGAGAAAATAAAAAGGTTGAAATAAAAAAAAAACATCCAAGTGTTTGTCTTCTGTTTAAGAAAATATGAATAATGCGGAGTTACAGGTGAAGACATGACAGAGAAGTGTACACACACACCAGCATTTCTCTCGAATCAACCGCCATTAAATACAGTCAGCTATTTTGAGCTGCCACAACAAAGGCGCTTTCTCCTACCGTGCAATTTGCCATCCTACACCTCCCTCCCACACACAGTCTACACACACACACACACACACAATTACAATCATGCAGACACACAAGCGGAGAGCTAAATCACAGCTGCACTCGCTGCACACACAAATGCAGAGTTATGGTTTGTTACACAGCCTTCCACAAACAACAAACCCGCAGCTACAAAGCGATCATGTCTGTGGAAGGTTTAATATGCTATAGAAAGAGAATCCAGGGTTAATAAATGGTTAAATAATATGATTTAATTTCACTACAAGTCAGTTTATCATAGGTTCTCTGTGAGAGAGCAGCAGTGTAAGGACTTCCCTCTCCTCCCACCTGGGAGACACTATGCCCCCCCACACCCCCGTGAGTCAGTGCAGACAGATGAGAGTAAATAGATCCACAGAGCATGTACACACATTACCTCACTGATACATCATGTCACCCGTTCCTACATCTATCCTGTAATGTTGGTTTGCCACAGTGTGTGCGGAGATGTGACACCGCCTCTCCTTCGCAGGTACATGTCAGCTCATGAGGTGAAGTGTGTGCGACTGTGTGTGGTGTTGGGACACTGTGACAACAAACACATTGGCAGTTGTTGAGCCGCCTTGATGCTGTTTTCTTCACCTCTGGTGCGATGTAGTCCGGGGTGCCGCAGAAGGTACGCGTGGTCATCCCTTCATACATGTTCTCCTTACACATGCCAAAGTCAGCTATCTTGATGTGGCCCTCGGAGTCCAGCATCACATTGTCGAGCTTCAGGTCCCTGCGGCACAGAAAGCTTTGTAAGCATGTGTCGCTCCTCCATCTCAGAGCAGTTTATCGGTCTGCAGCACGCATCAGAACAAACAGCCGTTTCTTGGCTTCAAATCATGTTTCTATCAGGCTTTGCTGCTCTTAAAATGCAGCCTGCATCTCTCGCCGGTGTTTATGTCTCTCTGGAGTCAGAATGCCAAACACAAGGCTGCTCATTTGTAAAAATGGATGTGAGCTCTGTTCATTTTGAAGTTCTGAGGGTGACCTTAGAAATGAGCGTAGAGTTAATATTCAGCTCCATCCTACGCTCTGCGCTTTAAACACAGTCGAGGGGCTCTTAATTCCTGCTTCTGTCTGTCTGTTCTCTCTTTATTGATTTAATATACTGCTGTGATGTGATATTAAAGACCTGTGATGCCACACTGGTGCACAACATCACCACAATGATCTGCATCTTCTGACACACACACACACCTGTAGATGATTCCCTTTCGGTGCAAGAAAAACAAACCGACAGCGATCTCAGCTGCATAAAACCTGCAAAATAGAGAGAAGACATGTAAACATATAACACAAACAATACGATCAAACATAGGAAACAGAAATATTTCATACACAAACAGTCATTGCTGCTCTCATCAGGCTGGAAAAGTCATACACAGTCAGAGTTTGGAGTCTAGACAAATTGTGTACAAATAGAGGAAATTCAAGTCTATTGTTAACCTCCACAGGAGTGGTCTATCAACAAAGATCACTACAGAAACAAGTCATATAATAATCTGTGAGGGATTACAAAGGAACCCAGGGTGACCTCTAAGCAGCTGAAGGTCTCTCTAGGTGCTGCCATGTTGATAAAGAATGCAGATACAGCTCCTGGTAACACTTCTGCCTCTACAGATGTCACTGAGCGCTTTTCTCTGAGGCAGACACAGAATGCTCTGGTTTATCCACCAATCGTTGTTTGGGCCCTCTAAATTAAAACATATCTTTTAAATACACCCACTGGTGGCTCAGTTCAGCGGAGGCTGACTCTGGATCCATGTTCAATGGTAAGGTTAGCTGCAAAGGACAGGAGGACAGGGACAGACTATCTACTGCTGAGCTCTGTTATCACTGGAGCTGATACAGCCACCTGATTGGTTTAAACTTCAGAGATAGCAACACAATCCACATTTTTGTGTAGATCAAGGCGACATTTTGGTGAAACTGTATTCATAAACATAACGAGTAAAAACAAACATTGTAGAAATGTAGTGGAGTAGAAAGTATAGATAATGTAATGGAGTCAAAGTCTACTCTGTTAAACATGGTGGTGGTAGTATCATGGTTTGGGCCTGTTCTGCTGTATCTGAGCCAGGACGATGGAACAATGAATTCTGAATTATACCAGAATATTTATTATAATTCAAGCAGCACTATATGTGTATGTGTGTATGAATCAGGTGTGTTCTTACACAGCCTGCGGCTCCTTGAACTTGCCCATACGTTGGATATGATACATGAGGTCTCCTCCATTAATGTACTCCATCACAAAGTACAGACGATCCTAGAAACCAAAAGAAGTTTGTGGCTGTAAATATATGTGCAAAAACAGCAGCATATTACACTGAATGATCCTGACACAGCCTGTGAATATATAATGCTATCCAGACATGAGTCTAAAGCCACATATAAGAGAGGTTTTTATTTCAGTACAGCAGCCTGGTCAGGATTTATATCTATATCATAAGCTTTGTAAATGCAGGTTTTATTGAAGACTCCTTGAGTCACCCTGTCTACGCACAAAGCTGACGTCATACGGGAGACTTCGTATTCAAGGGTGGACTCAGCTGAGCTTCAATTTTCTCTGCAGGGGCGCCAGTAAATAAATGTAGAATGTAGAAGAGGCAAAAAATACACACACTGCACTGGTTTCAAATGTCTGAATGGAAGGCTGATGGAAGACTAATGCAGGAGGATACTGGCCCCCTTTAAATCAAGAGAAACAGATGTTGTTATTATTATTATCATTATCATTACACACCACAGTCTGAAAGCAGGAGTGTAGGTGCGTGAGGAAGGGAGGTTTGTCTCTCAGGGCCAAGACTCTCTTCTCCACCATGGTACATTCAACGTCGTCGTCCTGGATCACCACGTCTTTTTTCAGGATCTTTATGGCATAGAGCTCCTCCGTTGACTTCATCTCTGCCAGCATTACCTGCAGAGGTCAAAGGTCACGGTGAAAGAAGAGCCCAAAAAAAAACAGCAGCAGGAAGAAAAAAAATGGCTCCCACCTTGCCAAAGCTGCCCTTCCCCAGGAGAGCCAGGAAGTTGAAGTCGCTGAGTCGCACTCGGTCCATGTTTCCTGAAGGGAGGCTGAACCGCCGGTGGTCTGACGGTGTGATCACTTTTTTACCGTGGCCCAGCTTGGCTTTCTGTACAACACACACAGTAAACACATCAAATGAAAGACTGCATCCATCCATGTGATATATTCACATATATAACCACATCTATATATTACAATACTATAATGCAACGACTACAAAATGTGATAAAAATATCTCTCCAAACGGTTGAAAATGCAACAGTTTCTCTGTTAAAAAACAAAATCACAATGTAGTATCAGTATACAATAGTGAATAATGTAGTTTTATTTTAAAAAAATATTATGTGGTTTGTTACATTTTCAATCCCTTCGCAGATATTTTATATATCATTGTTTTGCATGCTGGTAATCACATTAACACACAATGATAAGTTAGTAATTACATTTTATAATATTGCAAACAAGAAAGGTGGTTTGTAATAATCAAATGAAGCTTGACTAATCTTTTTGACTGGAGTGATGCGTTTGTTCCACTGACATGCCTTTTTATTTATTTTTTTGTCATGAGACGCTCAGCAGGACTTCACTACTGGTGTATTTTGTCAAACTGTCAGGTGCCAGTGTTGCAAAGCTTCCCCCGTTGTTAAAATGACCGGCCTGTGAAAGGATCTTTGAACAAAAAGGGCAATTAGGACCCTGTCGGCTCCCATCATGGGCTCCAGTGGTTGTCTGTTTCTGTCAGATGCAGCAGAGAGAGAGAGAGAGAGAGAGAGAGAGAGGAAACGACAACTGGAGGGGCGATGGGAGCCGTTGCCACGACAACCGTTCCTCTACTCACAGCTTGATGTGATAATAAACTGGACACCATAATTGGTATTTAATTCGGGTTAAGTGGCTCTACTCTACATATGCACCTCGTCAGGTCAGTTAGCGGCAGACCGATACAAACTTTAACCAGACGGATGAGTCAGTTTTTTTATTTTGACTCAGAGGAACTTTAGATCAGCGAGCTAAGAGATGCATTACAGTTAATAGGTGTAACATATATAGTCTTTCCTGAGGGCCAAACTATATTGTCCTTTATGGGTCTGGCTGTATTTTGGGATTGACTGTAATGCTGCAGATTGAATTTAAAGCTTTTTCTGATTTCTCTATTGTAAAATCTGATCCTTTTTGGTCTCTGATGTTCTTGGTATGATGTTAGCATTGTCATGTATGTGTAGATATTTTCAGCATGTCAACACAGCACACAAAAAGTGTACACTATGCCTACTTGTTATAAAAACCTTAACCTGGAGAGACACCTAGTGGTCAACAGTAAAACACATTTCATTTAGACACCAGTGCATTTACACCAACTGTGACGTTGTGAAAACAAAAAACAACACATCAAGAAAACCCACATCCACCTGTCTCAACAAATGTGGCAGGCACACAACAGTCTTATAATACATACAACACTGCCATTGTGTGAAGAGATCTGCATGCACACCAGGCACACCAACACCCTGTGTGTGTGTCTGTGTGTGTGTTCATTACTGTGAGTGAGTGTCCATCCATGCTTCACATCCTAACTGCCTTCTATAGTTCAGACCAGACTAGTAGAAGGCAGATTGTGTGCACACCATCAGCCAGTGAGGAGCAGGTATGAAGCTCTCTCAGCCAATGGCAGCGCACCAAAGGATGATGACACCCGCCAGAGGCCCGAGCGCGCCACAAATTTACTAACAACAATGCTGTGTGGTGTTTGCGTGAAAGATAAGGAATATATATGTATATATACTGCATTTACAGATGCTGTATGTACAGGATTTTTTTTATACAGCATTAATAATAAAGCCTGTCAGGTTTTGCTTGCTGGGGTGTTTCATCCTGCTTCTGTCTTTATCAGACACTAAGGTGGTGCTTCAGTCAATTTGTAACAGTAATAAATTACACATTTGAAATGTTTTTGGAACATAAACTGTACGATAACGATTTTTATTATATATATTCTTTTAAAAACATTTGTGCACAGGATAAGGGTCACTGCAAAAGAAGAGGTGTATAGACTATAATTTGAATAATTTCTGTGTTTTACTTAAAAATAAAAAAATAAAATAAAATCAGAATTTTAATATAATTAATCTCAGAAAAAAGACATTATAAGAAAATTATTATATATAATATTATTTTGTTATTATTATTATTATATAATATTATAATAATTATAATAATATATTATTATATAATATTTTAAGTGACTCTAGTCATATAAGACTTTTTCCTGAGTTTATAAATCACAACTTGAAGAAAGAAAAGTGTCTGCGGGACTTTATAACAGAATTCTTTCACGGTGACCATAATCCTCTTCATAATCTGACTTTTGTTTCAACACCATCTTGGGAAATTGTGAACTTGTTCTTTATGGTTGTCACTGATGGTGCAGCAGGGTCCTTGTTCTTCTGCATTACAGTGTAATCCCTTTAATTTCATGAATTCATATAAAGTTAGTGTGAGGGAGTGCAATGTATGTATAACAGCAAGCAGATTGGGCCGGTCCAGATATATGCTGTTGAAAGCCTTTGTTAGTAAATCTGATTGATTTGTGGAATCTCAGGAGAGATCCACAAACAATTCTAGTTCAAAGTGAAGCAAGCTGGAAGTGTGAGAAACAGAGATGAAGCAGGCAGGAGAGCTACCTTGAGATAGTGGATATTTAACTGACAGGCCTAGAAGAAAGAAGAAACTCACTTATTAGTCAAAGGTTTGCTGGTGTGTGTGTGTGTGTGTTACAAAGAAGTTACAAAGACACATGAGGACAGAGACATGACAAGTCAAATCATGTTTGAACCATAAAAGGATTTAAAAAAAAAAACATGACTAGAAAACTAATTTAATCCTGTTCTGTCACATCTATTGTATCTCACCCTAGTTCCCATGGCAACCACACAGTTGTGAGAAGACGCCAGCATCAGAGGAAAGTCAAGGTCAGTGTTGTACAGTAGGGAGACGAGCAGGAAAATTAAAAACAAGACTCAGTGTCTTGAGGACTGCTGTGAGGAGATGATATTTACACTTAATATTAAAACACCTGCACACACACACACACACACACAGCTGCACTTTAATAAAACTTCCCTCACTCTGTTCCATCTGCTTTTATTGAGCCTCATACATACTGCACGTATTGCACTGTTCATCTGCAGTGTGCCTGTTTCTTAATAATATGGACATAAGGACGCTGTAGGCTGAATGTTGTAATGTATATCTGAACTGCCAAAAACCTGCAGTGCACACATCGGCCACTAGAGGGCGAGAGTTAGCAGTAAAGTCGCCTAAGGCTCCAGACTGTACACAGAGGAGGTGTCTGTGTTTCTGCGTGTGTTTGAATTATACATTTTTTCAAATGTACATGCACTTTCCGTGTAAATAACAAACAAAAAAAACACAAAAAAATGAGATGAGTCATAACAAAGCAGGATTCTTTAGGTGGATTCACTGAAGCCAACCAAATAGCCAACATCAATTAAGAAAATGCAATTTGGTCATAAAGGAACAGTTCACCAAGTTTCCATTTTTTTCTATAACTGGAAGTGCTCATTAATTTTAATTTATCTACAGTCTCCTTTTATAACACTTCCTGTATGTGTTAGAAAAGTCTCAATATAAACAAACTCAGTGGTGAACAGGAAATTATGAATGGGTCGTCCACACAAACCTGCAGGTTCAATCATATAACTGATCATTAGAGGTAAGATAAGACAGTGTGGACACTGTGTGTCCACACTGTACACACAGTATGAGGGTGATTATAATATATTATAATCTGCTCCTCCTGCACTTCTCACAGAGGGCTTTGCTGTTGTCCGCTCTGTGCAGTCTATGTTCCACCTTCTTCCTTCAGCTGTATTTACTGTACTGTGGACTATGTGATGTAAACAACAACAACAAAAAAAGATCATTCATGTTAATACCGAGGGAAAATGATCTCCCTCTGTGGCACACAGGGTGAAAAGCACAAGCGGGAATAGACTGAGGTTACCATGGTGACAGAGGAGAGAAACACATCTTGTTATAGTGTGTGTGTACAATGGACGTGTGTGTGTGTGTGTGTGTGCAGATAGAGAAAATCTACTAATGTCTTTATTGAATCACCTCAAACTTCTGTCGGAGCTCCAGGTTGACGTCGTCCACCTCGGGAATGGGGACGTTGTAGTACTCTCCCTCTTCCTGGTTCAGCAGCTTGAACCTGAGAGAGCAGAGAGTCTCATTAAGGCTATAATGAACATATTTACTCATTTAAGTGATCACTCATGCATCTCTGTTTTCTCCTTGCACCCACTCACACAGATATAAATCTGACTTCTTCTGCACCATTGAAGGTAGCAGCTGGTTTACACTCTTTGAGCGACTGCAGGTCTGTTCTGTGTCAGCTGTGCCAACGTGACTCTACTTCCTCGCTAATGTACACATCCTGTCTAATGACCTGCAGTATGCTATACAAAGCCAACACCATGCACACAAACACACACAGATGAGGTGTAGTGGTTTCCAACATCCTGGTATTTCCTGGAGCTTCAGGCTGCACTCCGAGCAGCAGTCGATCAGGCTGGGTTTAGGCTAAGTCGAGGCAGGTATGCTAACATGGTTCACAGAAGAGTAACATCTCTGTGAGTGTGTGTTTATCAGAGTGAGACAGAGCAGCCAGACAGAGACAGGGAGATTAGGAAATGACGCCAACAGGTGGATGGAGTCGTCTGTTATACGCACAGGGTGCTGCTGTGTGGATGTGAAGCTGGTGGCAGTAGTTATTTTGGTCAGTATGGCTGCCAGCTCTGCCTTTATCCAGTATAAACAAGAGGGTCATCATGTAGTGGTACAAAAACCAGAGGCAGGTGTTTGTGTCCCATCACTGACCCTAGGTTACATTGCAGCTTGACATCAAACATATTTTGATAGGTACAGGAAACGGTGAATTTGACCATTTCTAACATCCTAAACAACCTGTAACAAGCTTTTATTTACATATTTTGTTGTAGTTATGGTTAATTCATGTGATTGTGAGTCTAATTTTCAACTACAGCTAAAATGAGTTTTTCAAGTATTTATAAAGTAATTAGTGGGTTTAAGATGCACCATGTTAGTGTTTTTTCTTTTCCTGTCTGGTTTGGGTTTGGTCTGTTGAAAATAAATGAGGATAAAATAAATGAGGCAGGACGATGACTGACCATCCACAGTTGGGGGCTTTGATGAGCTCGGACACTCCAAACGACATGGAACCCATGAAGTCGTTCCGGGTGGTTCGGTCCCAGTCCCACACCTCGATAGACAGACGCCGGTCCTTATCTGACGCTTTCAGTTTACTGAATAAACATATGCACAGGCAGAAGAGCTAAGACGTGTAGCAACAACCTGAGAGTGAAAAAATAAAAAAATGAAACACTCACAAGGTGAATGATTCATTCCAGCAGGGGTTGAGTGAGGAGCGGATGGTCCTGGTCTTCTGTTTGGTCTCGTTCTTTGGGTCTGGGATGAGTTTGAGTTTAACATAGGGGTCTGATAAACCATTCGGATCCATAGGTATCAGGTTCCTGGCTTCACCCACTGTGAGAAGACACAGCATACATTAATATATATATTATAAATATATGTCCTCATGTAAGATTGGTGATGTTAGATAGAGGGTTCATCAAACACATGCTGCTAACAGGTGCTTATGCAGCAAAGCATACCGTCCGAATTTACTTAAGTGTGAAAAAAAACACTAACAGGATTGTATCACTGGTGGGCGCACAAATGAAGAAGAAGAAGAAGAAAAAAAGGAAAACATTACTCTCCTAAACATGTTCTGTTACATAACAAGTAAATAAGACAGGTAATAATGGTGATAAATTAACTCTTTGGTGGAGGAAGTGTGCAGAGTTCTTTGTTAGTTAGCAGATAATGTGAGGGAGCCATGACGTCTCCCTGTGCTCTAACTGACAAATGGAATAAATGGAGCGCTAATACATAGCAACAGGAGTAAAAAGGATGAGGCGGCTTGAGCAGGCCACCTTCACCATGGCGACAACATGTACTATAAGTGGCCACTCCCCCCCCCCCCCCCCCCCCACACACACACACACACACTTAGCAACATCATGTGAACACACAAACAAACATCAGCCATGGGATAATCACATTAAACCGCATCAGAAATGTTAAATAACTGGAAATCATTAGTGTGTCTGGGTGTGTGTGTGTTTTTGTCACAGTCAAAGCAAAGAAAGAAACAACAGGCTACACGACAACTACTGTACATCTCTGCCAGCCAACCAATGACAAAACCATAACAGACGGAGAGCAGAGACAGGATCGCACCGAACCTCCATCGGGTCCCCTCTGCATAGTTAAATGTAATCAGAAAACTGAAGGTTTCAGAGTCAGTGTGAACTCACACAGAAGGACACACATTTTCACTCTGAAGCATAAATATTCCACCGCTGAATACAATCATCAGCTCATCTAATTCTCTGTGAGATTTATTCAGATTCATGTGGGCAGTTCGTCGTCGTTGTTTATAAAGCAGAAAAGCTCTGAGATGATTAAGGTATAGAAATGATGAAAAACACTAATAACAATGCAAGTAAAGACACACAAGCACTACATATTTATGTTCACAGACTCAAAAAGCACATTATAGGATCGCATAATTACAGTGGAAACACAAACCATGGAGTTTGTATGCTAACTTCAGATTATATCTGTGCAGTAATCTGAGAATATTTTAGAAATTGCCTAATTTTAAAGCAAAAAAAATCCACTTTTTTAGATGTTACTTTTGTTGTTGTGTTTTGTCACCTTCACATTCTTCCTGTCATGTGCAGTAGAGGGCAGTGCAGGTCTCTGTTTCAGAGTTGTACTCAGTCTCTGTCAGAAGCTTTTCCCTGCTTCATGAATGTGTTGTTTTAACCTCATAGTTGACTTTTTGTCCAGTCCAAATTTTCCGCTGCACTGATCACCCTCTGTGTTTTTTTTTGTCTCTGTCTGTCTCTCTCTCTCTCTGTCTCTCACTCACCCACAAACACACACACACACACAGACACAGAAAGACGCACAATGAAGTTAGAAGAGCAGAAGGAAAATCTCAGCATCCCACGTTCTATCGTCTAAATCCTCCCCTGTCCTGGCTGTGCCAACATTTACAGGCATCAGTCACCTCCATGGCAACGCTGGCACCAAACAACACTAAAGAAACTTCTATGAGCCTGTAAACATGCTAATGAGGTGCACACACGTTTCCATAAAAGATGGATCATATACTTATTGTACTCTACACTTGCATGTGTGATATACAGCACGTGTAAATTCTCTGTCTCTCATACACACACAATGAAACATTATCATCAGCAGAAGGACCATCTCTGCTGTCTGTTGTTGCTTAGATACAACAAGAGCTGCTTGCCTTCTGTATCCTCCCCTCTCCTCGCTTCTTATGAGGTAGCTGCTAATAAAATTAGCGTTTGTGTGCCTGCCTGTTCACTTGTTTGGGGATAAAGAAAATGGTTATTGTTTACATTATGCATGTATGCAGGAGACCAAAGACTGAAGCAGACGTTATCTCGGTGCTCTGTCCTGCAATGGGTCAGTGGAAGCCAGTTGTAGTCATTTATTGCCTAATGTCTTAGAAATCGTTTTTCATAAAATGCTGCATTTACATTTTAACAAAGACTCTTCACCCAATAACTGCCACAAAGCCACAGATTTCCTACAGGTACACTTGATAGCCGATATGTATATGAACTGAATGCCTGCTCAATGAAAATGTGCCACATTCAGAAATGACGTATCATTTGGATCTGAGAGCGGGTGCATGCAGGGCTGCGGTGGGCTGACAGTGTAATCTCCCAAAAAAAAAAAGGCTTTGAAATTCAAATGTGTTGTTGCATAACAATGCCATGTGCAACCAATGAATGCCTGATAATCTAGGGGGAAAGCTGTGCGGCCAAATGGGAGCTGGATGGATCCCTGCTGTGCAGTGTCAGGGACTTGAAAACAGACGTCACACACACACACAGTGGAGAGAGAAGGAGAACCAGAATGAACTGAGATTTCTGTTTTTGGTCAGGGTCATTTTAAGGAAGTTAATTTACTAGATACAGTCTTGTCTGGATGTATCTGGTAACACATTAACACTCTTTTTATATTGTAATATTAGCACAGTTTAACTTGTATACTTTACAAGATACAAACACAGTACATCTTTACTTGTACTCTTATTTTGAGTGCATACCTGACAAATGGCAGCATGCGGTGGTCAAAAAGCTTTTTTCAGGGTTTCAGCTGTGAGCCTGGGCTTTTATTTTGTTTACATTCATTACTGTGTTTATTTTGAAATCACTGACCTCCTTCTTGTTTCAGGTGCCAGTTTGTCTTGTGTCGTGTGCTTTGCATTAGCCTAGCTTTAGCCCCTGTGTACCTCTGCTTGAGCCTTTTGTGTATGTTTTTGACCACCCTTAGCTCAGCCCCTTTTCGACCTCAGCCTTCTGGTTGCAGACTCCTGCCTGCCTGACCATCCTCCTGCTTAGCTCTTCTGTACCGCGTGCTAATTTGTTTTCACCTGCACTTCAAGTTTGTTTTTTAATCCTGCTTGGATTTATCATGAAATACACAACTGGTGTGAGTCACGCATTAAAATGAGTGTAAGGGGTTAGTTAAAGATCATCTTTAAACACATGAGTTCAAACACGTTTTTAAGGAAAAAAAACAGTCAGCCATAGAACAGTCACCATTTTCGGCTACTATCGGGGTGAATAATGAAAAATAAAAACGTTCTGTTTTTATGACTGAAATATCACCCTCATGGTAGGTTTTCCTGGTGAGGACGGGCAGTTTAACAGACACATTCATGGCTGTGTAGCAAAAGGGAAGGAGCCACTCATCAATTTTCAAACGTATGCCAGATATGTCACAATTAAAGTGTTTGTTTTTCACTCTACTGTTGATAGGTAGAGGTCACCAGCAAGTTCTTTTCTTCTGGTGAATGCACAGCTTACTGTTGAAATACACATGTGTTCAGTAGTAGTAGTGTATTTCTGGAGTAAATCAACATCAATATTAGCCCGCTAACAAACAAAACAGCCTGTTTTCATTTCAAAAATCTCATATAAATATGAGATGTAGGTCTTAATTTGTGCTGAGTTGTGTCAGTGCAGGGAAAAAAATGTACTCTTGCTCAACTCTTGCTTTAAACCTGAGGCGAATATGTCAGCAGTGGGAAATCTCACCCTGAGTAAACCACTGTATGAACTGCAGTCCTCAGATGCTCTCTCTCTCTCTCTCTCTCTCTCTCTCTCTCTCTCTGTGTGTGTGTGCAGGTCACTGAGGAAGCATGTTTGCATGTTTTCTGTCTGCTTGTGCCCACACATTATTTATGTCACTTCTGCTGAGAAGACAGTGACCAGGGACAGCAGGGTGATGGAGGTAATCAGAGGGGATGGGAAAAAAAAGAAAGAAGGGAAGGAGGGAGGGAAAGGGCAAAAAGAAAACAATATGAGGGATCCAAACGAGGTGATGGATGAGAGAAAGAGACAAGAGGATGCAGAAGAAGAAGAGGATGTGACATTTAAGCCAGGAGGGGACAGGACCAGTCACTCAGCTGAGCAACAATCTGCTGGTTGAAACAAAAAGAGGAAGAGAGGAAAAAGGACAGATGTTTATGTCTTATTAAAGAAGAAAACAGACCCAGACATAGCATGAATGACAGGACAGAAGCTCTGCAGGTACTGAGGAAGCACGGAGGTGTGAGCTGAGCTGAGGTCTCCGAGGAACAGGGAGGAGAAGATAACAGGAAAAGTCAATATGGGAGGGAGGAATGGATGGAGCGGGAAGATAGAGGAGGAGAGAAGGAGGATGAGGGGGTAACAGTGAGAGAGAGAGAGAGAGAGAGAGAGAGAGAGAGCCTGAGGAGATGTGTCTGTTTTCTTGGCTGGAAAGATTTAATCAAGTTCACAACGGTGCGGTGAACCACAAAGGCCCGCCACTTGTCTGTGCGAGCCAGAGGGGAGACGGAGAACAAACTGAGGCTGCACTGTTCAGACTGCTGCCATTACAGAGGGAGGGAGGGAGATGAAAAAAAAAACACACCTGAACATTTCCATCCTCTGCCCTCACTCCCTGCTGTGTTGTTCTCAGTGATCTTTATCACAGCCAAAGCTTTGTCTCAGTGATTCCATCATCTTCCATCTCTATTCCATCTGAATGAATGGAATTTGAATAGTGCTTATTAATATTTATAATGAGAATTACTGTCATCACTCTTCATTTAACATTAACTTTTTTTTTTTGGGGGGGGGGGGGGGGCACATTCTTAGTGTGTGTGACTGAATTTTGTATTTTTTTGTTATTCCAAATATGGGCAAAGAGGCGAGTCAAGTGGCAATGTCAACACATCTGGTCAATAATACTGCACATCCTCCTAATATGACACATGGTTGTGTTTGTGCTAATGAAACATATGGAGATATTGCCAGACGTCATCCAACCACGTCCCTGTCCCTCAGCTGCAAGGTGCGTCCATCTCCACCAGGGGCAGCATCACTTTACTTTACACTGACAACTTTCTACAACTCTGATAAAAACAGATAGAGCAGCTGTTGAAGTAAAAAATAAACACACACGTTTGTCACGTCTAAACTATCAACCACACATATGCCAGCAGCAGGTGCTGCAGTCCTCATGTCAGGTGACACCAACGCTTTCACAAATGCTGGAACACAGGTGGGAGTTGTGGCATGTGTGTGTGTGTGTGTGTGTGTGTGAGCTTAAAGCCAAGGACAACAGAAACCGACTGTTAAGACATCAACTCAACATAGCAACAGCCGCCTTTCTCTCTCTCTCTGTGGAATGTGAGCCAGTTCTGTTTCAGCTGTGTCGTTTAGCCTAATGTGAAAAGACTGAAGTAATCACGTCAACAAGACCACCGCTGTCATCTCCCCGGTTAGCCTTCTGCCTCGTCCGCTTGTCATCAACCCAACAGACAGGCGATAACAAAGACGCGAAACATGCATTGGATCAAAGTGTGCTCAGCAGGATGTGGAGTACAGTAATACACTGCAAGCACAGCAAGCAATCAATGTAAGGCTGCACGTTCCATGTGGGACCATAAACAAACAAACAAACACATTCTTATGAAAGCAATATACTTTTCACTTTAGCTGTAGCTGCAGGTTATTCTCATCTGATTCCCACTGAGTCACAAACTGTTTATTGGCTTCAGCAGTCATATTCCCTGACCACCTCTGTCTCGCCATGCTGTAGTGCGTAAATGTGTGTGTGTGTATGTGTGTGTGTGTGTGTCTGTGTGAGAGAGAGAGAGAGAACGAGAGGTTATGGAAGTGACCTGGCAGTCATTTCTCTCTCTGCCAAAAGGTTTTCTAACACAGGGATAGTCCTCTATTCCAGGTGCTGCTCTTGACTGACAGGATAATTTAGAGGTGTTGACACACACACACACACACACACACACACACACACGCGAACACACACACGTATACAGTAGTAAGGCAGTTGTGGCTTAGTTTTTATGCTGGCAAAGAAGCATGCTACAGGTATCATTTTCTGCCTTTTTGGCACTGTATAGAGCCGATTAGAGAGCTGCTGAATAGTTAATTAACACAAGCCGCAGATACAGCAGTAGCCCGAAGTGATGAATATGAATAAATCCAATCACTGACGTCACTTGCTAACGTCACTTGTAACATTTGTTTTGGAAGCCAGGATGAAGATAAAATAAACCAACCTGTGACGTGTAGCCTGTCGCAGCTGACCTCGATCTTGAGGAAGAGGCGACCTCGGCGCTCTGTGTGGTCTGTCCCACACAGGCTTGGCACGTTGACCACACACTGCTTGTGCACGTTCATGTCACAGGCTGTAAAAAAACAAAGAAGAAAGAGGCAAGAGGACATGAGACACAGTGTGTATTAAAACTCCATTTGAGGACACGTTAAGGGTAAGTGGGGTTATTTGCTCTGGATACTCTGGATTTAATAAGGTTTATACAACTTGCAAGGCACTGCAAGCTGAGTACTTTGTCTCAGAGGGAGAAGTACAGAAATAATTTGCGCAGTGTGATGATGGGGAATTGAACAAAACAAAGCACAGAGCTGAATTCCTCAAGACAGCAAAACACAATGAATAAAAGATAAATAAAATACATTCTGATACTTTAAAAGACACCAAAGAAAAAAAGAGGGCAGGGAGTTGGGTGTTTTACATTTTTCACTTTGCACTGAAGTACCATCTGTGCAACTGCTTTTATTTCAATTTTTAGATCTGCCTCTTGGGAGGGAAAGGTTAGTAGTGCTACCACTCAACAACAAGAAAAAGACAGCATATTGTAAACAGACACTCACAATATCTTCAGTAAAGACACTCTTTAACTTTGCTAGCATGAGAAACACTGCCCTCTAACTTTCTGCTCTCCCTCATCCCTCCCCCTGCTCCCTCCCCTCCATCCTTCCTCCTCCTCCTCCTCCTGGCAAGCTTGTCAGGCTGACATGCTGGGAGGAGACAAGAAGAAGAGACGAGAGATAGGGGAAGCAGCTCGTAATAGCGATGGCCTCCCCACATCAATTTGTTCTGGTGTGCTCCCATTACCATCTGCGATGAGGCCGCCACCAGAGACACACAGATGGATGGACAGAGTAAGAGGAGGAGAGAAGGAGGGCGGGTGATGGATGGAGATGGCGTGGAATCAGGAGGGAACGGGGGACAGAGGAGGGAAGATGAAGGGAATCAAAAGAGAAGAGACGTAAAAGACAAAGGAAATTAAATAATATGATGCAGAGGAGAACACACAGTAAAGACAAGAAGTGGGAGGACACTGAGACTTAAAATGAGGAGAACACAGTGCAGTTGGGGTCATGCATGCAAAGAAAGAAGGGAAGAGTTAAAAGAGGAGTGTGGGTGGAAAGAATGGGAGTGCAGAGATGGCTCAGCTGGGTGAGAGAGAGAGTGAAATCTGCCTGGAAAGCACATGTGGCTGAGTGTAGTACAGTACCAGCCCATTCCCATCTGTTCTCATTAGGACTGGCTCTAGGATGCAAAACCAACGCTGCACATTCAACACAGGTGCACACACACACACACACACACACACACACACACACAGAGGTGGTGATACTCACTGTCACATTTCATCCCTTGGTGAATGAGGCCGTAGAGCAGTGAACCGCAGTGGTCACAGAAGGTCGGGCTGCCGTATGAGTGAATCTTGAACTTGTGCTTGCTTCTGGGGTCCTGAGCGACAAAGACAGAGACATGAAAAAAACAGTAAGACATAAAAGTACAAGTTAATGAGGCAAAAGAACCAAAGTCTGGCCAACAGACAGAAGTTTTCAGAACCATATGGCCTGGGCGACTAAAAAGGAGAGTTTCATAACTAGATCCCTCTGTAATATTAGATATACTGTTTGAAAGTTTTCCAGCTGTCACCGTTTCTTCTCTGACTGAGCAGCTGTGTCTAACCAAGCAGCAAAGTCTGGGTACAAAAAAAAGTCACTTGCTCACCTCACATCAACTCCACCTTAAGAGTAAAAACAAAGGTGGATGAACACTTCAAAAAGTCATTAGAGGTGCAATTTTGGAGCGTATTGTGGAGGCTCTACATAAAACATAAAAAAATCAAGTAATTTGGCCAAAATGGTGTAACAGAGGTGGGCGGGCAAAGCTTTTCTGCTGGAGGATGCACTTTTACATTGGCTCCATTGTTTCTTGACTGCTGCTCGATTCGATCTGTCATCTTGTCCATCAAGTCAAATGGCTTCAAATGGGCAAAATGTAAAAGTTACCCTGATTTCCTCCTAATGCATAAAAAGAAAGAAAGAAAGAAAGAAAGAAAGAAAGAAATCCTCCCCATTGCAGATATTATGCAGTTGTTGTTGCCAGAAGCACCAGAGCTCAGCAACTTCTGGCCAAAACATCTGGCACTGAAGCCGAGTAAAAACTGAGCTAATGAGCAATTGGGGATTGATGCTCTGACAGATGAAAGCGTGCATTCCATAACACTTATAACGGCTGGAGAATTTGTCATGGGATCAGTTTTGAAAATCGATTCATACATTTTCCGGTTAGTATTGTAATAGTCGAGGTGAGCTAATTTATACAAACACTACAAAACAAACATAGCTGTAATTAAAGCCCTGCAAATGAGGGTGGATAAACTCCGACCGGTTTTGCCTCCATCACGCTGAAATGTGTCAGAATGGCTGCATGTGTAATTATACAGGCCGCTGACTGAGTAAGTGGGCACACATCGTTGAAAAGTGCCCGCTCTTCACAAGCACACAAACCAAGCAAACATGACCACAGATAGCAAGAAAGGGAAAATCTGTGTATGAGAGAGGAGGGAGCCGTCGAGTCGTTAGAGTCGGATCGGTGGGGGGATGAGTCAGTGGCGTGAGGGTCCCAGAAAAGTCTAATTAGCATGGTCTCCTTTTAGTAAGCTTGTCTATTTTTACCTCCTTCCTCCAGCCGGTCTTGCAGGCTTTTCTTGTAAAAAAAGAAAAACAGATAGCATTGTGGTCATGCCCCTTGTGTCCTGACAGAGTCGTCCCTCCTGCGTCTCCTGCAAACCATTTTCGCCTCCTAACACTCATTCCTCTCAATTATTAAATTGTGGGAACATTGGATTTATCTTAAAAGAGACTTCCTCAGTGAACAACAGACACCAGGGACTCAAGCAGCAACAGAGGAGATGGTATCTCTCTGATGTGTTTCTTTGCCTTCCTTAACCCTTTTTCACAAAGCAGGACTGCTGCATCCTTGTTCCATCTTTCCAGTGAACACTTTTGCCACTTCCAGAAAAAACCTCCTGGGGCTGATAAACAAAGCCCACGCAGAAGTGTCAAAAACTGGCCTCTTCAGGTTGGCTCCAAAAGTGCATCAGTCCCCACAGACCTCCATGCTAATAGGCCAACGTTTGAAGAAGAAATACACATGTAACTCTGTTGGTCTTTATTCATAAGTTCAGTGAGTAATAACTATCTTCCTCTAATTATATTATGGCTTAAAACCCACCTCAGCTCCACTTGCACTCCATGTCTTTGCCTGTATCTGTTTTAACCATGAGTTTAGGTGGACTATGACACTGCTAACGTAACTGTTGGAGCCGCCTGCAGGGACATCTTCAGTCAGCGCTAATGCTTGGTCATGTTTCTTTTGTGTTTTCAAAGTTTTCATATGTCTTTGTGTTTCTGTGTGTGTTACTTCCTGTTGTGTCTCTTGCCAGTGTGATTGCTTGCCCCGCCCTAATGTGTTTCACCTGTGTCCTGTTGTCCTCGTGTATTTAAGTCTTGTGCTCTCCTTTGTTTGTACTGTGTTGCTCCTTTCTTGTTACCCTGCGTTCCTTGTTTGTTTCTTGCAGCATTTTAGCCCAAGGTCTTGGTTTGTGGTTAGTTTTTAGTTTTGAATCTCTTCTTTGATTGTAGTTTTTGCCTTTGTCACTCCTCTTTGGATTATTGGATTTTTTGGCTTTAATTATTAAAGCTTTACTTAACTTTACTGTAACTTTAACAGAAAGGCTCCTTTCCTCAGTCCTTTAAAGTCTCTGTTAGCCCTGTGTGTTTTCTCCCTCTGTGTCAATGTCTCTTTGTTCCCCTTCCTTTTGGGAAACAAGAGTAGAAATTAAAATAAGAGGGTTTCCACTTGTAGTCATCCTGAGACTCCTGAGCATTGTAGGAAAAGGCGTAGTGTGAAGACATTATCTGTTCGGTGCCTGCCTGCTTGTCTGCATCTACTCCACCCTTTAGGCCATCTTAGAGCCCTGTGCTACTTAGTGATGCACAGAAAAGTGCAGATACACATTAAATCCAAGCAGACATTTCTCATTTTTTACTTATCAGGGCATGATGAGAAAATGTGTCCAAAGGGTTTGTAGTGTGCTCCACTAAGAAGAAAAGTAGAACAAACAAAGCATGCTCACTCATTCTTCATTATGTATTGAAGATAATAATATGCATATTATTTAAATTTGAAGAGGCAGCACTGTTGGCAGCTCTTATCATGGCCCACGCTGCCATTAAACATCAACTGTTTGATCCAGAGAACACACACTTGTAGATGTTTTTGATTTCTTCCATTGGAATCATGATGCACAGTTTGTAAAAGACACACAATGCCCATGCTTTCTGGGTTGTGACGGTTCTAAAAAGTTTATCAAAAGCGCCTGAGCCCGCAAACACTCACAACAGTTTCTCTGCACGCAGTCTGTGGCTCACAGGCCTTCGGAGCCTTGGGCTTGGTGTAAGCATTCAGTCATCCATCCATGGGTGAAAGGCCTTGGAGCTGAAAGACGACTGACAGGAACTCATGCTTGCTTTTGTCTTTCCAGTTCACTTAGATGCACAAGCATCATTTTGTTAAGCATTGTTGTTGAAGCTACACTGGTTACAGGACACACAAAAGCACTTACAACTTACATTCTATCAACAGAAAAGGTCACAGAGATGAAAGAAAATACCTGACATACACACATAAAAACATCAGTCTGATACTATACTCAAAAAAACCTCCCAGTCATTCAAATACCAGACACCATGCTGTGCTGTGGACGGCTACTAGCAGGCAAACCTCTAACACAAC
The DNA here is from genome assembly GCF_900634625.1 of Parambassis ranga. NCBI lineage: Eukaryota > Metazoa > Chordata > Actinopteri > Ambassidae > Parambassis > Parambassis ranga. The sequence goes on along the minus strand of NC_041029.1, from coordinate 6,176,687 downwards.
AAGACAGAGCTGCTGCTTCCAAACCAGGAGGGAAGTTGGTTGCAATGAGGCGAGATGATGCTACTGCCGAACCCCATGGAGCGTAACGAGAGTCATATCAAGCAGAAGGAGAGGAAGAAGTCGATGATCGGAGCAGAGTGACAATGAGTCAAACGGCAGTCTTGCTAATTATAGTGCGGGCATTGACAGACACATCATCGTCACCGGAGGTAATATCTAATTGGAAATGATTGCTATAAAATGTGAAGTGGAGAGTCAAAAGGTCTGATATGCTTAATGTCTGGGGTTAATTGGTTTAAAGAAGATCCTTCAAAGCTGCCTTCAGGTCTGCTTTATATATTCCAATTATTGTTTCAGTCCGCCATCTTCATCCTTTTGATTTAATATGGCTGTGATGAAAGGCTATAAGTATGCTGCAATGTCAAATTGAGTCAGGTTTATTTATATCGCCTGATACCACAGATCACAAATCTTCCCAAAGGAGGTTTACAATCTGTACAGCATCGAACACCATCTGTTGTTCAGACCCTCACTTCCTGTATGGAAAACTTAAGCCAGAAGACAAATGGAAGGAACATTAGGGTTTTATCATACTCATGTTATCATCACATTCGTTGGCTGTTATTATCACTCCATTAAATGGCTGCTGGAAGTACTTTATCATCACATACCATGAGTGTTGTCAGCTGTGTCATCATCCCAATAAATGGCTGTTATCAGTTATCAACATTTTCAGTGGCTGTCATTAGTCACGGTATCATCCCATTAAAGGGCAGTTACATTCCAATAATTGGTGAGATGAGACATGAGAGGAGGGAGGCTGGAGTGGAACTAAGAATTTAATTAGTTTACACCCGTTTACTGTGTGTGTAAAAGTGTGTATGTAGCCCTGTGAAAAAAATGTGACAAGAGATTTAATTAGGTAGAATTATGTTTTTGATTAAAATATGATCAGTTTAATAAACTCAAACAAGGATTTATTTTTAAACGTAAGGGTTAAGTGAATGTTTAACATAATTAAAAAAAGATGAGTAAAAGTGAATTAAAAGTATGCCTCTAAGGGAAGAGTATATGTGCCTTTATTTGCATTAGTTTTATTGTATTTTTTAACTTATTCGTTTTATATGTCAGTCAAGGTCACCTGCAGCAATTGGCTGAGGTATGAGAGGGGGCGGGACTAAGAGCGAGAGAGTGGGGAAGTGCAGAGAAGCAGCAGCAGTGATGAGGAGAACAAGAGAAGGAAAAAAAAGTTTTAGCGACATACTGGATACAGTGCAGTGTTTTGCTTTTTGTAGGAAGGTATTGTGGAGTGTTTTAGCTACAGTGTAAGTAGTTTATTATTGAAGAGCATCGAGCAGGACCTTGTGTGCTGCGCTAAGCTAACTCCAGCTAGCGGCTTGAGAGGACCTGTGGAGGATGCTCACAGGTCTGTTAATGAGGATCTCTGTATTGCTGAGGAAAGGGGACAGTGTGCTTCAAGAGAGACTATTGACACCACTGTCGGTTTCCTTTATCTAGACTGGGTGTTGGTATGAACATTCCCGCTACCGCCATCAGCAGGACCGTTTTGAGGCGGGTTGGGAGTCCCTGAAGACGCCATTGCTGTTTCTTCTCAACCAATTGGGGAGTATTTCTTCAGACTCTTCACTAAACGGTGAGTTGAAATTATTTTACTTCTGCCGAGGACAGGACCTCATTTCCATGGATATACATGTCTATATATAGGATATACATGAGTGTATGTGTGTGGGCCTACAGCTGGTTTAAGTGTAAATATTAAGTGCTTGACATTTTGGATGATGTATTCTAAAAAATGGGTTCAGAAAATATTTTCACATTTCTTCATAAGAAAGTTGTCTGGGATCAGGTATTTTAGCTGAGAGTGAGTGTGCGAAGCCTAATCTCATGGTGGGGTTCCACATGTATATCCCCACACCCCGTACTACATTATCCACCAAGTGGGGAGTTTTTCGGGTTGTGTCGAGATTTTTTTGTATGTGGAGTTGAAAACGTTGAGGAGAGGGCAGCTTGACCTTAGCCTGCTGTATTATCTTGTCAGCTCAGACAGCGCTCACACACACACACACATACACAACAAAACTTTTTCAACAAGACATCAGATTAAAGAACTGATATGGTTTAATGACACATAAAAAATACTGATCAGAGATTGGTTGTTTTATCAAATGAATCCCTGCAAATATTTATGCACTCTACAAACTGACACTGGATTGTGAACAAAACGGTCCTCAGAAAAACACACAAACTTCCATCAAATTAGCATCAGAGCAGAATTGTACTTTGATTGTGTTTGTGTGAGAGTGTGTGTTGATAAAAGAGGCGCTTGAAAGGGAACAACTGTACAGTTGCTATGGTGATAATGGGTTAGAGAAAATGCAGTAATAGATTGAGGATCACCATAGAGAAAGCAAACAGAAAGGGAAAAGAAGATAGTAAATCACTCTGTGGCTTAATAAAATGGGTGTGCATTAGGAGTAGGGATCTTCAAGTACCTCATCATTCGATTACGATTCAGGAGCCAACAATTCTATTATTAAACTAGATCTTAAAACAATTAAGCAACTTTTTTCCCCTAGTGATGAATTTATTTCTTTTATTAAACTAATAGAAGGCATGTACACTAGAGTGTTACAATTGTACTGAGTCAAAAAAATGTCTTAGCTTATTCAGACAAAACAAAAATATTTCACTTTACCAAAATGGGACTGCATTTTGTAGAAAAATATATAATCTTAATGATTTACAATAATAGTACTTTCAGATTTCAGTAAGCAACATAAAAGGTTATAATGTGTACACACAACCAGTTAAAAAGAAAACATTGTTATTAACACAATGTTAATAATGTTACTCATTAATCAGCCTTTCATTTATGTTAGCAGACAGAAGCTAACTAGTTATCTAACTAACGAGCCAGTGCACCGACATCATGATTGAGGGACTCTCAGTCTGGTAGAATAGTCCTCAGGTGTCTGTCCAGTTTGTTGACATGACCCTAAAACTTACAAATCTTGTATTAACGGTAAGAGCTCTCACTCCTTCGATCAGTTACACAAATACATAGACAAGCAAGCAATGACGCATGCAATCAGTTTGTGTCCGTCCCACTAAAGTGTCTAGGTGAAGTTGTGCTAACATTAATCGATTCAGAAGCAGGCTCACGACAAATGATGAGGGAAAAGTAGCAGAGAAAAGAACACCAATCTCAGAGTGCGATACATGTGATGAAATGTTCCCTTTCCTCCAGGCTGAAGTTCAGCTGTTTGGTTGAAAGAGTAGACCGAACGGGCTTGTTTTTAGCCGAGGGGATCATCAGTTATTCTCTACTGGTACCCAAAACAACTAGTGTTGTCAAGCTAGTCCAAACATAAGCAGCCTGCAGCCTCCACTGAGCAGGCAACAGTCTGACCCGCAGCGGTGAAGGGCACACATTGCATATTGCCTTAGCGACTGGTTTCGGGAAAAAAAAGATCCTGTGAATGCTTGTGTGTGCTTCTGCCTGTCAGTATGAGTAAGAGAAAGATGTAAACAGAGCAAACAGACTTGTTGACAGAGTGTAAACTGACAGGCTTAAAGAGAAGCAAAAGGAGAATGGTGTGAAAAAGAAACAGAGTGAAACACTGATGGTCTAAATATTAACAGAAAAATACAGAAAAGATCAACAAATCTGGAGATAAACAGAGACACATGGACAGAACAGGAGATGGATGTCAAAGACGACGCTAAGCAGTCTGTCCCTGAATGTGTCTCTGTGTGTCTGTGTGTGTGTGTAAGTGGGTGCGCATGTGGCATCAAAGTAATACCAAACCTCCAGGCTGAGAGTTGACACCTCTTGCACAGTCAGCCAGCTTACGTGGGCTTCACTGAACAGGCTAAAGTCCACGAAGAGGAGACAAACTCTGTCAATTATACAGCAACACAGAGGAGATGAATGACAGCTCTACCTGCCATCATGATTCAGGTGTTGTCATAATATTCAGTAGCCATTACGTACTCCCATACATGATGGATCGAAGGGCTTTTCTCTACCTACCAGTTATTGTCACTTTAAGTGGCTGTTATCACCCACTTATTATCATCTCCTTAAAAAAGGAAATCCACGTGATTTTATGTTGTCACAGATGTATCCTTACTTTTAGTTAGGCACCAAGGATAACTGCCTTAGTTTGCTCAAAGAAGGCTCACGTTGGTTTCCTGTGTTAGCAGTCTTCTTCTTTGAGTAACTCCCCACACACCCCTTGTCCTTTGGCTCAGCTCTTTCTTCAGGTACCTGAGTAAAGCCCTCATTACTGCAGACACTACCCCAATCTGTCTGTTGACCCCTTGAGATACTTGAACTCCTCTTTGAGGCGCTAACTGATCCTGAGGGATCCACACTTTCATGGCTTAGGATCGTGGCTTCCGATTTAGAGGTGCTGATTCTCATCCTGGCTGCTTTGCACTCAGATGCGAACTGCTCCAGTGAGTGCAGGAGGTCTCGGCTTGATGAGGCCAGTAAGACCACATCATCTCCAAAAAGCCCCCAAAGTGGACCCCCTTTGCCCCTTGGCTGCGGCAAGAAATTATGTCCACAAAGAATCAGGCAACCTCCACTAGAAATGAATCCGACATACTGCTGGCAATGCAAACCATGTCAAAGACTTAACATGCACTAAATGACCACAGAAGTGAGACGGCATAACTACACTAGTTATTTCAACACTGACTTGATTACTGTTTCCTGATGAGGCCAGGCTGAACCTCTACAATAGAAGCTAGAAAAAAAAGTTCTAGATACAATTTTGTGTGCAGAGTTCATAGCTTGTACATACTGAGCTACTCAAATCACAGACCCTGACAACACCCTGAGTCACAGGGTGGAGTTCTGCTACAAATGATCAATCGTATCACTTGTAGGGACAAATCTGTCTTCTGATAGCAATAATGACACCAAAAGAACAGAAAGACAGAGGACAGAGGGTGGCAGAGCTGACATGGGATATATCAACAGCAGACGCTGAATAAGACTTAGAAATCTGGAATTAAAAACAGCACAATGAGCTGCTTGTTATCTTCCAGCTGACATTTCACACATCAGAGAGGGCTCACAGTGACAGCTATGACTGCGTTTGCTGTCTTTGGGTTCATCTGTGTCTTCACACGATGGCTGTAAAGGCACCTGTATTGACTATCCATCACTGATTTAATTAGCACGGTGACATCTCTCTCTCTGTCTATTTCTCTTTCTCCACCTGCAGCCTCCTGTCCGTGTTTAATGGGCCATCTCCTCCAGACTCTCCCACTGCAGCCTCATTATACACAAGACAGATTTATAGCTTGTAAATCAGTCGGGAAACACAAACAGCATTTTAAACACTGATACTAGAGTTTTTGTGCCGTGTGCCCATGGCCTGCCTGTTTGCCTGTTCTCTGCATGCCTTGTCTATCCGTCATTTGTTGTGTGTGCCTCCTCTGATTGCATGCCTTTCTCGTCTCATTAGTGAATTAACTATAAAGAGGCATAAGGACATCAAATACGCCCATCGCATATGTGCAAATATGTGCACACATACAGATACACAGAGAGGATGTGAATTAGTTCATTAGTAGGAAATGGTATAGAGAGCAATGTCAGCAATGTCTCCAAGGATGCAGTATTTTGATGAGGGGATGATGCTGTATTCACTGTGACAGTGTGAGAAGAAACGGTTCTCCTAGGTGTTTTAGACAGTGATGGGAGTTATAATATGAGTTGAAATAAGCATTATGCAACAGCTGCAATTGAAAGCAGTGTATGTTGATGGAAAACACAGAGCTCTCTTTACATGCACTGCAAGTTTGATGTCAGTACATTTTATGTGGTGTTTTGGTTTCAGGCAATTGAAAATGAGGTCCATGATGTAACAGCTCTTTCTTACAGTAAGGTGAGGAAGTGCGCTGCTGAGTTCAAACATGCAGAGGGAACTTGGAGGATGACCCCTGTCATCATCACTGACAAATAACAAAAAGACAGGATTGTATCCAGTTTTTAGGCAGATTTTGAGAAATGTCACTCTTTTACTAATTCTAAGGTAATTCTAGGTTGCAAAGAAAATGCTGCTACCTCAGCAGTCTGCCATCTTAGATCTCTTGAGATGTGCACCTGGTTGGTCCTGGTAGCGGTGGGAGCTGATAATTGTTTGTGTCCATTGTGCGATTAACAGACCGCTACCACTCTGAACAACCTCTGCACACATTTGGACATCCATAATCACTCTGCTGCCTGTGAGGATCTGCTGAGAGCCCTCCACTTACATGAGCCAACACATCACACCCTTCACACTGAAGGACAGTTGATGGGCAGGTGCAAACCTGGCAAATCTTCAGGGGGACTCAGTACACCTAGTGGAAGCAAATTATTTTTTATTATTTATTTATTATTTTGTAATTACAGTAACAACAGGACTGCCTGTTGTCCTCCGAGTAATAATGTTACAATACAATGTGTTTCTAAACATATTAGCTTCACACTGCAGAAATCATCTATCTCTTCACACCCAATTTTTCACCAGCAACAGAGCCATCACATGCTTATTACACTCATAATAGCAAATGACAGCGATCACGCCCTTGATCCACACTTAACATCACTGCCATCTGCTCGGAGATACAGGAAAATGAAGAGCAGCTTGATTTAGCTGGAGTTGTGATGCTACTGCTGTGTGAGCGCAATACAGGTGAAGCACAGTGAACAACGAAATCTTCTTTCAAGTGCACTTTTTTTTTAAATATACTTTAACCCGCGCACGCTCACACAGTGCACAGAGTGAAATCAAACTGAGCAGACACAGGTGTTGGACCCTTAATCCTTCCCTGTTGTGCTCTAATTAACAGCAGAGGAGAGATCCAGTGTTCAGATGCATTCAGACTGCACCCTTTCATCACAACCTAACTTTCATCATCAAACACAGCATTTAATTAGACTGACGCGGATATGAGGCCTGCTTTTATATGCATGTGTGTGAATGTGTCGTTGGCCTCTTCCTGACACAGGCTGCAGCTACGCCTTTGTCGCTCGATTCACACACAAACACAAAAAAGGCCAAGCGGGGTCTGCAGCCTGTGAGAGCATCATCACCGCTTCCTGTTTTGCTCCCCCCACCTACTGACTGGGGGTCTCTGTGGCTGCAAGTTGTCAGGATCCATTAGGAGACACCAGTAGCGATAGCTCCATCTCTGCTCAGAGGTAATTGAGCTAAATGGCTGTGAGAGAGGCTGAGCTGTTCAGAGGGTAGATGACTCTGTTGAGAGGTAGTGGAGAACCGCACTTGTAGTAATAGGAATCCACAGTGTCTATACTGCACTTGGCCTGTGTTTATGGCTTCCTCTTCAATATCCGAAGGCATGTAACTACTGCTTTGTAGCATTGTTTTTAGATCATTTTTATGCGAGTGCAACGGGGCACTACACATAAAGATAGCTGCTTAATTAATGGAAGTAGGTTAAGAAGCAGTAACTACAGATAAAGTTATAGTTTTGGTCCGTTTCCTGTTATATTTTGAAATCTCTTACGTAAACTATGTACTCAGATGTTGGTCAATGCCAGACAAACCAGCATAAACCCCACTGTTTCCTGAGATGTAGGCTTGTGTCAATAGAATCAATTTCATCCCTGGACCAGCAGAACAAATCTGACAGTGCCACAGAGTACGATCTTTAACCTCAATCTGCTCCTCCATCAGAGTAGACTGGAAAGCACTCAGGTGTGAGGAAACTTTTCAGTGAAATTTAGAAATCAGGTCAAAACACAGAACCAATTAGAGAAATCTGAATCTAAGCAATCCTGCAAAAGAATCAGTGTCAGTCCAGCTTTTTCCTCTACAAACATGTCCAATTAGGAAACATTAGAGTCATGAATTAATGTAAAAAACACCTCATTATGCAGAAAAAACAAGAAGACCTTTAGCGTGCAGGTAGAGCTAAAAATAATGAGGTAAGATGCAGACATGCAGAGAATAATTGCTGCCTAAGAATAACCATAAAACACTCCTTCTCGCTTCTGCTGCCGACACTTCCCTCTTAGTGCAACTGTGAATACTTATACACGCTGTTTTACTGGGAAATCTTAGTTTTACAAGGACACGGGGTGGCGATTACCATACAGTCATAAAAGTTTGAAAAAAAAAAAAAGCAACAAAACTTTGCAGGTCATCTATCACCTGCCTTCCCACAGTGCTTTGCAGCAGTCCCCATTTTACCCCAGTTCCCCTGGTGTGTTTGTTAAAGCTTTCACTTGTGAGAGAACCGGACAACTGGCTGTTAACATACCTGCACGTTAATCACTGTGACATCGCCACGGAAACCAAGGAGGACAGGCCCCAGGTGGCCATCTCACGTGGAATCTATATTTAACTAATGCATGATATAAACAAGAAAGGAGGTGTACTTTCAGAATTGAGTGTACACGTACACACACGGTGCTATTTTCTAGAGAATAGCAGCCAATCATATGTGTTACCCATGACCTACTGATCATGAGGGTAACACTCTACTTTAAAGTGGCTATACGTGATATTTTTATAATAACTATGTATGAAATGTCAACGTGAAAATAATGTGAAAACGTAAAAAGGGGTCGCTTGTAATGATGCACCTGCAGGAACAGCTTCTCAAAGATTCTACTACAGAGAGCTACATAGACAAAGAAGAGTAAAAAAATAAGTGTATACAGTGATTGCTTCTTAACTGCAGGATGTGTAAACAGACAATTGTTTGTATGTTTTTGCCATATAAGTCAAAGGCTGATTAATATAGCCAAGGAATTCATTGTACATCAGCCTGTTGACTTCAAATCCTCCAAAATTAAAAACAATTTCAACGATTAATGCCTACATCTAAAACAAAATTATACAAATTCTCTGTCTCTGCTCCTACATGACTGAAAGATTCACTAAGCTCTTCATACTTGACACATCTTCAAATTACTATGAGAGTCCCACAAGGCCTGACAATCATCTTTTCATCTTCTGAGCTGATGAGTGGAAGGAGCTTTAGGTTCTTATAGGCTGCATGACGTCAGCCAACAAACAAACCCAGGAAAGTGCAGGATGTACTTTCAGCCTATGGAGACCATAAAAACATATAACTAACGCCATGGTAACAGGGGATGCAATTACACATGTAATAATCCTCAAAGGCAATATGTGAAAAAAATATGTTTGGAGCAGAAAATATATATAAATATATTGTTTCACAAAATGAGAATATGGTGTTGTTTGTTGTTGTTTGTCCTGCTGGTTTGTACTGTGATGTTCGTGTGTCCTCAACTGTGACATTCAGGCTGTGTGTGTGTCCATCTTGCATGCGTGTTTCAGCTTGGATTATGTCAGATGTCCTCTAGCTGGCAGAGATGCCACTTCGGCCTACTGATGTTTCTGTCCAGCATCCAAAAAGCTGACTATTACCAATGTGCTGTGCATGTGTACAAAAAAAAATGCGTGTCCCTCACTATTTATGTCTCCGCAATTACATAAGCAACACAGCTGCTCTCCGTCTCTTTGTCTCTCCTCGGTACAAATGCTGATCTGGCAGCTTTTTCTCCCAACTCTCCCACTCTCAGCCTGAGCCACATCCAGCCTTCAAATTACTTGTTGACCAAGAGCTTTCAGATCATCTGAAGAGTTATGCCAAAAGATCAACAGCTGGCTCATCAGTGGGCTGCTAATCCGTGAGGTGTTAGCGATATGGGAACATCCTCAGTTGGCTTATCCATATGTACTATACTCTCCTGATTAGACAGGGGGACATATCACTGATGATATGAGATGTGTAGGTCTTACATGAGATAAACCTCTGACCTATGGCCTTATAGATCACAGAAATAATGTACATTTAAATAAACATTAAAAAAGATGACTGTAATTACTAAAAAAAGACAAACAAAATATATTTACCCTGGCTACACTTTACCAAAGTCTGCAACACTAGCTTGGAGGTTGTTGAGTTTGGAAATGAGACTGCCACGTGAGAGGCTTTATACTCACAGTCTAATGTTTTACAGAACATGTGATTAATCAAGTTATGGAGGAAATGGCCATAAGGGCCATGGTTAATCAAATAAATGCATGCAGCAGCCCTCCATGACCCAGTAGAGGGACTAAATTGCTATGAAATGCACTGCATGTTAGATTTGAAATATTACACCATAGACAAATCACTGATGCTTCTACAGTGTATGAGATCTAGGCAGCTAAATTTTAATATAAAAATCTATTATTTTCTCCCATGTTGCATTATTCAAACTAATCCAATTGATTATGTGTTGATCATCTCATCTCATCTCATCTCATCTCATATGTTCAGAGTCTTGATTGACAGGCTTCATTGCTCCAATGAAATGCATAAGGTGATAACCTGTGTTGAAATTTAAATGATAAAACATATACAAATGTAGCAGCGATGCTAATCTCCTCACACACAACACATTATCAACCCACTCATGACACAAATATCCAATTACACAGACTTTGTGTGAACACATTAATATTTCACACATCACTTCTTAACAGGCAGTGGTCGGATCTATTCATCGTTTGTTAAGGTCGGGGTTGCGCGGGCTTGATCGCGATCATGTTGTTTAGAGAATATTAGAGGTTTGGGAGTTTGGGCTGATCTATTATTGTCAGGCTGGGCATCTCAGACAGGGCTGACTAATGATCCAATGGGCTCGGCCACGGCAGGAGGGATCAGTGACAGCTTAATGAGGCCACAGGGCTTCTGTGCTTACAGCGACAGAGGGAGGAGGAGGGTGGTGATGTGGTGGGAGACAGAGAGAGAGAGAGAGAGAGAGAGAGAGACAAAAAGGAAGGTAAAACAAGCAGAGAGTAGAGATGTGCTGTAATGCCAGACAAGAAGTAATGAGCCTAAAAGAGAACAGACAAAGTGAAAAAAAGGTTTGACAAAAGATAAATGAGAAAGTAGGGGGCATGCAGTTAAAATTATGTGTAGTGTAAGGTGTCCCATTGATGTCCTCCCACTCCTGACTTGCCTGGTGTGTGTGTGTGTGTTTGAGAAGCATTCCCAACAGCTCGGTATTTTAATTATCAAAAAGTGACAACTCAAGCGGGAGTTTTTTGCCTCCTATTTATCCTCCTCCTCTTCCTGTGTTGGTGTGAGATGAGTCACCCGCAGTAATCGTTAGGAAGGGCCGTCCCTCCTGTTGTCGCCGCGGGAGATGGGAGCACTATGGGGTGTAAGGCCTGCATCAGCATGTTCACACCAAGAGACAGGCAGAGGAAGGTGGCAACCAACAGAGTAATAGAGAGAGGGAGACAGAAGGAGGGGAAAATGACAGTGTGAGTGAACATTAATGGATCACTTGCACTGATAAGCCAAAATATTATTATATAATATTCAGCTGAGTTTTGGTGATGTATTTCTGTACAATTGGCATCTCATGGGTTTCACTGGCTTTTCAGTCACGGAAGCTCTGTCCATAGTTTTTAATGTCAATGATCCTGACTTTTGAGCGAGTAAACTGCAAGTGTCAATTAGAAGAGCTCTTGTCACCAGGTTAGCCAAGATTAATGGTGGAGAAGCTTGTTGCAAATGGAAGAATGTTAGCCTGATAACCAAGTTATTTTGATGCCTAAACATAACCAAACTCACAAATAGTCAAGACATGACAAGACGGTAAATAAAGAAAAAAAGGGAACAACTAAACTGATCACAAAATTATGATCTGGCAGGACTTGTTACCATGGCAACCATTTGACTAAACATTGTAGTGTTATCCTGCTATCATTATCTATCGCTATTGTGCTTTACAGCAATTGGAAGCAACAGATGATAGCGCAAATAACACAGTGAAAGTAAACAATGAGTGTAAACCAAAAGTTTTGTTTTACACAGGAAGTCTCTATTGACAACAGTGCACATATCAGAATCTGGCAACACAGGTCCTGGGGAATGGATTTCTTAGCATCAGGCATTTTTATCTTTTGCTACAAAAAACGTGAAATGAAATGTAAAAATGTGCGTGTGTGTGAGAGAGAGAGCCAGAGAGAGGTGTGTGTGTGTGTGTGTGCACCATTCTTCTAAGAGAGAACCAGGAAATTATCATGAGACAGGAAGAAAGAGAAATAGACATGTGCCCGGGCCTGTTTCATCTTCATGGAGTACCTCCCTATCTGTTCACACATTTTGCAGCACAGCATAAGCCAGATAATTTCTAATAAGAAAAAGGAGCACAAGAGAACATGAGAGCAAATGTGAGCATCTCAGTTATTTCCTTCTGTAAAATGGTGCAAGTCAGTAAGTGTGCGTATGGCAGATGTGGCAACTTGCTCTACCTGAGATTATAAAGTAGGACGTTGATTGTGTCTGTTCTCTGGGGACACAGTCTTGAGTCATACATCCCCTCCCCACCCAGTGCCCAAATATCCTCCAGCAAAATACCGATGGTGCACACGCTGCAGAGAATTAAAGCACACACAGTGGTGTACACACGCACATGAATGCACACATGAACTCACATACCCCTAAATACCTAAATATACCCAGGAGACCAAAGGCCTTGAGACATTTTTCTCTGAAAGAGAGCATTACGTAATCTTCAAGTGCTTGATGAGGCAGGACGTGAGGACAGGAGGGGAAGACAGACCTGTGAGGTGACATCCCCAGTGGAGCAGCACAAACCACTGTGGCTTTGTTAGAGAAACTGAGGCAGACAGAGACCTCAGCATGCTGTCTCACCCCTGGCGCCTCGTGAAGAAAACTGATTGATTCAGCTACAGATTTATCTCAGACAACAGCTTTTTTCCCCCCCAGTAAAATACTGAACAAAGACTAAGGCAGAAGTAGTTTGACGCTGTACATCGTGCACAAGGACTGAGATGCGATGATGGGTTACATTTACTTATTGTTGTGGTTATCTGGGAACTCATGAGTAATCTTCATGTTCCTATATGGCAAGAAGTGAACCTTCAAAATTGACGGAGTCCTTCATTTAGAAGGTATCTTTGTTGTTACTAATGCATGCACTTGTCCCTGTGCGTGTTACAAGATGGCGCAATAGTCATATCTGTGACCTTTCCAAAATTGTAAACATGCTCACTTGTTATGCTATGACGTCTTAGCTATAGCTATATAGCTATATACCCAGATATATTTCAGAAGACCTTTGCATCAGTCTAGGTGTCAAGAGCTCGAGAGAGGATGTTTTAGACATATCCTACAATGGTTGTTGTTAGCAGATTGCATGCAGCAGCAGAGAGAAACAAATGTAAACAAAACTGCCTTCACACTGTGCTTAAAATAGACTCCCCAGAATTTCTGTTTTTAGCTGAACTTGACACTGCAGTTTTAGTGAAGTATCACACTTTGTTGTAAGATAATTTAAGATCTCTCAGCATCTATTCCGTTGTAAAAAAAAAAAAAATGTGGACATGCTGTGAAGAGTCATCGAGGTGAATGATGCATCAATAACAGTAAACAAGTCAACAGATTGTGACTCACTTTCACAGGAGCATAGCTGGTACGTGACACCTTTTAAGCCAGTTTGGAATATCATCACTGATGGCAGAAAGGAACAAGTATTTTTGGACTGAAATGTAGCAAAAAAAAAAAAAACCTGTGACACCATCACCACCTACCCCTCCCTGCCTCCCCATGTCTCCTGTGGTCCCTCCCTGGTGGTGACATTAAACACTGAGCTGCCTCCGCCTCCAGTCTAAGGAATAGGTCAGCTCCCTGGCTGCCGTCTGCCTGCAAGCGCGCACTGTTTACCAGCCTGTCTGCAATTACACACACACACACAGAGGCGGTACGCACGCATACCTGATATACAGTAGGTGTATAAATTATTCATTATCTGATAAATTCAATTGCCTTACTTGATTATTCTGAGGTGCCACACAACACTGTATTTATAGTTTCACAAGTTAGGCTTCTATTACACTTAAAGGTGAAGGTTGAACAAACAAGCAGTTTGTACACAAACATCTAATTTACAAAGTAAAGAAGTACTAAATATTTTCAATGAAGGCAGGTGTTATTAGTTTCTTATTAAAATGGAAAAAACAATTCATTTGTCTTTAGCGAAGTATTGTGAACATGATTATCACTTAATTGCCTGCGTTTGACAGCCATAGGACAGGGAATAAAAAGTAAACAAAGAGCTGACAGTGTGTAGCAGTAATTTTGAAGAATAAGATCCACAAAAGCATTTACATCTTTTTTAATGTGCCACCACTGAACAGCTAATGAGCTATCTAGCCTGCAAACTATTATCGGAGCACTTTTCCACAGAAAATGTTTGTTTGGAGTCTTTAACTTGTTAAGGTGCTAGCCTGATACAACATATCAGAGTTTCTGCCTAATGTGTGGAAATGCTTTATTACAATTTTCTAATAACATCAAACCTTTACTGTAGTAAGTGTTCAAGGAATGTAAATGCAGAGGAGATGGCAACAATGGTAGCAGACAACCTGTCCTCACAGAAAAGGCCACATTTGGTCCATTATACACTCTCCAAATATGACACATGGTTGCGTTTATGCTAACAGAACATATGGACATATTGCCTGACATTATATTATGGTTATGCTAATAGAACGGTGCAATTACAGTCACAAATGTCCGAGTAAGAAGGCAACACAGCAGACTTTGACTGACTTGAGTCCAAGGTTCGAGCCCCCCCCAACACCACAAACTGATTTGTTTTTTCTTATTGTCAAGTTTTGTTTTCACCTGTGGTTGAGTTTAGTTTTTAACTGTGGTACATTTGACCACTGCTTAACTGCTGGTTAAGGTTAGGCATTAAAAAGTGATTAGGTACCTTGCTGATAATATTATGCATCCCTACTCTTTGGTTTGGTGGATGGGAGGCTACTCTGTGTAGATGAGAAAACAGAAACACAGAAGTGTTTGCTCTTGCTGACCAAATACTTTTCACACAGGCTGGAGGCAGAGAGAGAGCGATTAAGACAGGACACGCCTGCACTGTGCGAAGCTGTGTGTGCGCCTTCTATACTCGGGAACTGCATTTCTAACAGCAAAGCAACTCTTGTGTCCCTGGTCAGTCTTTGCTATTCCATTTGTGATGACGGAACGACAATACAAGCGAACTGCAGAACCTGCAGGAAAAGAAGGGGGGGGGGGGTCATCAGGACTCCTGTGGTGTTACAGAAGCTTTCCAACAAGCTCAGTCTGTTTTCATTATGAGAAAATCAAACCTTAATCCAGACCTAATCTTGTAGATTATTAGAGTTGGGTGACAAAATGAACTTTGGGATTTATTAAATGCCAAAGAGCAGGAGACAGAGCCATCACAGTGACATTTGAATGGGAACTGAATGTACAACAACACTAAGTCTCTCTGTCTTAGTATAATCTCCTCACACTGAGGCATTGTTGTGCACATTAATCACTGAATGCACAAAACCATTTGAGCAGTGAGGTGTTGTTCACGCACAGTCATTAAGTTATTAAATCAAGTTAGGCCCTGTGGTTCACTTCCTTATCTGAAACACTTCCCAACAGGCCACTCCCTGAGTCTTCCACCTGCTGAGAGTGCAGGTTTTATGACTATTCATCTTCTACACTTCACCTCAGCGGGGAGCAGGATCTGCCTCCGTCATTAGTCTGTCTGCACTAAATAAGCTTCCATTCATTCAGCAATTATATCTACAGGCGAATGCTTGTGTGTCTGGAATCATTAAAGACAAAATATGCATCTCAGAATTGAAGCACGCAGACGATCCTGTTGTCGTCTGAGTGGGATAAGGATAAGGATCGCGCAACTCAACACCTTTCATTCACATTAGTGGACACAGGAAGGAGCGCAGACTGGCAAGGGCCGTAGATGTAATCGGAACATGCGGCATCACGGAAAGTCAAACAATAAATTATTTATTAAAGTCAAAGTCTGCCACTTTACAAAAGTGTAATCTGACGAAATAACTCAAGCTCTGGAGGTAAACTGAGAAAGTTCAACTTAAAAGAGATCAAACAAGGTTAGTGTGAAGAGTACATTGGGTCACAATAATACAGCACGTCAAGCCAAGAGACATCAACATGTCAGGGATGCTAAAGTCCTCGACAGTCCACCTTTCTGAGCAACTCCTCTCTTCAGTAACATTGCAACCACAAGCATCAGATCAGACTGACGTTTCTGGGGCAGCGATATGTGTGTGTGCGTGTGTGTTGGTGCATGACTGTGAATATGCCTGACTGAGAGGTATACCTCAAAAACAATAGAGATACTAGGGATTGGTTCAAAGAAGTTAATGTAGTGCCATAATAATGTGTTTGCAAGTTTTATTGTTACATTAGAAGCCACACTTTTTCATCATATATAATGTAATAAAGTAGTACAATCAATTTTATTACCTCAATGGCAAAAGCAGTAGTATTCTGTGGTCTGTTATTTCTGCAGATCATTGCTGTGTATAACAGACCGTTGCTATGGGTGTGGTTCTGATAACTGTGAAAAAATCGCATCCAGTTCACTAAATATTCACTATTAAATATTGAATTGACTCCAGTCTGGAGGATCTGACATGCTTTCCGACAATAATGCATGTTTTCCATCCATCATAATCGTAACAATAACTTTTCATTGACAAGGTGTAGCTGTATGCAAACAAAAGACATGGAGGGAAGTGCATGTATAGTTAAACCAAACATTCAAGAGGAAGAATAAGAAGATAAAAGAATAAAATACAGTAACTTTAATAATAAATATAAAATGCTTACATAAATACATTTTTGTTGCGGTTTAAAACTGTGCATTGAACTTATCTTTTCTTAGACAATTCCATAATCTTGTTGCAGAATTAATAAAAGCTGAACTGCTTATTTACTCATTTGTTTGAATGGTTTATGTTCAAAAAACAAACACCAGAGAAGCTAAGAGTCCATGAGGGATGATAAAACAACAAAGATGCGGCTGTGTAATCTGTTGCCAATCCATTTAGAGCTTTATAAACAAGAAAACAAACTTTAAAATCAATCCTAAAAGATGCCGAGAGCCAGTGAAGCCCGGTTAAAACTGGGGAGATCATGTTCTTCCTTAGCTGGACATGAACACTACAAAAATATTTGGATGTATTCAAGTCTGAGGAAATACACGAGTTTAACAATTTGTGTAATTGCTAACTGTGTCAAAATACAATTAAACACATTTGACATGAGCTATTAAGACGTCGTTTTGTTGTCAGACTCTGTTCCAGAGAAAAAGAAGACGGACTGAAATAATGTTCAGAAGGGGCAAATTATCCTGAAAACGCAAGAATTGAGAGAGCAGATGCAGTTGGCAAACAGAATGGCAGGTCGCCCACACACACACACCATACGGCCCAGCAGGAGGAACACCCCAACACTGGCACAGACGATGAAAGGCACACGGGCACAAGTAGGCATATACAAGTGTGATCATGGACTGTACAGATACACGTCAATATCATCATCATCATCCAGTCCTGTGTCGGCATGTCTGTGTATACATAGATTTAAATAGATGCACGCCTTTCTCTTCTTGTTCATCATAGCCCGGCAGGGAGTGTCCTTCTGACACAACATACTACAAACCACATTATCCTCCTCATCCCTTTCCTCTGTTGCATCTCCCCCCTTCTCTGCTCCATCTTCCTGCAGGCAGAAAGCCTTTCTGCTCCCAGACTTCCCTCTTTGCTCTATTTTTCTTTCCTCTGGGTTCATGCAAGGAGAAGTGACAGCACTGTAGAATTACTCTTTCTAAGTATGCTGTCCTGTCTTTGCGTAACCTCCGTGCGCTGCAGAGCTATGATTCACTAAATTACTCATAAATATCAGGGCTCTAGAGTGCACCAATTTCTCAATGGTGCAACCAAAAAATATCAGAGGTCGCACCGGCGCGACCAGCTGTTAGAGGGAGATACATTCTTCGTGACTCTTAAAAGTCTTAAAGCTTGTTCCATACTCCAGAACAGAGAGATCTGTTACCCGAGGTGACGAGAACACGAACAAAGTTCGTTTCGGCTCGGATTTTTTAAAAATGTTTTAAATGTTCTTTTTTTAATTTTTAAATGTGTGTGCAGAACTCATACGGCCCTCTCCCTGCGGCGCAGACAGACGTTTCGCTGCAGAACAGCAGAAACCGCAGTTCAGGTGAACGTGCAGCGGAGGAGCAGGATTTGTTGCTACTATGCAGGTTTTGCTAATTTGCTGTTGACCTGAATGAGCGATGATAACGAGCCGGTAATGTTCAGGGAGGGGGCGAGACGTGCTCGTAGCGTTAGACTGAACAACAGGTCTGACGGACAGTGTTATCTGACATGCGTGGTTTCATCCATGAAGGCTGATTCACTCTGACTGACAGCAGTCAGCTGGTTTTAAGGAGTTATAGTACATGGTTACATGATGAACGCCCATTTAAAAAGTATTGTTATTATCCTGCTATAGTGGAGCATTGTCTGCCAATATGATATCTGCATACAGCTGAAACTGTAACAGACAGAATGAAAAGTCTGTCAGCTGGAGCTCAGCTTTAGAAAGAGAGGAGACACAGGAGAAACTGAGGAAGAGAGGTGAGGAAGATGAGAGAAGAGATACTGTAGCTGCATTAGAAACGTGTTGAAGAAAACTAAATATACACTCAACAAAAATATAAACGCAACACTTTTGTTTTTGCTCCCATGTTTCATGAGATGGACTTGAAGATCTAAACTTCATTCCAGATACACAATATTACCATTCCTCTCAAACATTGTTCATAATCTGTCTAAATGTGTGATAGTGAGCACTTCTGCTTTGCTGAGATAATCCATCCCACCTCACAGGTGTGCCACATCAAGATGCTGATCTGACATCATGATTAGTGCACAGGTGTACCTCAAACTGCCCACAATAAAAGGCCACCCTGAAATGTGCATTTTGTTTCTGCTTTATTGGCGTGATGCGGTGCACCTAAATTTTGTGCCGGTGCACCTAAGAAAAAAAGTTAGGCGCACCAGTGCAACCAGTGCAAAAAGTTAGTCTAGAGCCCTGAATATTATAAAATAATGGTGATATATCTGTGGCAGGTTAGTGATCTGCAGACAGTCTTTATTAATTAGCTGTCTTCTAAACAATAGTTTATCTTCTACTTGTTTGCATTATTTCATGATGAACTGATCACAGTGAGCTAGCCAAGCGTCTAATTCAGCCCCAGGAGATGACTTGCAATTACCAATGCTGTATATATATATACTCCCAGCCTGCCTTTTTCTTGATATTACAGTTCCCTTTTTTAATACTTGCTCGTGAATCTCTTTTGCTGCAAGTCTTTAAACTTCGCTCCCCTCTGAAAATGTCAGCACGAGCACGTATTAGCACTTTTCAATTTCCTCATATTAAAAAAGAGAAAATGAATTCTTATGCATGCATGACCTACTTCAATTAACCAACATTTTACAAGGAAGTTGGACATAATTGGCATACTAATGAGCAAGATTTGTGCTGATAGAGCATTTGTGTTTATCTTCCAAAGATCTTCCAAGTTTTAATTACACTCCATAGCAAATGTATTGGTTACACTCTGGAGGATGTTTGCTCACACTCATAATTTATTAGAAGTTTTTAACTTTATTAGCACTATCCCGACTGTTAGCTGATACTCTCCAGTAAATCTTCTCAATCTTCATAATTACTTTTTCCACCTTTCCTCTCCGGGTCTTTGGGGTTTATTTAGGCAGAAGGTGTCTATCATTGTCAGCCTGCAAGTAGATTTTAATGAGGTGCACTGTTAATAAGTGAAAGGAAGCTGCGCTCATCACACATGCTGTGCGCAACAAATACAGTAGATGTGAACCCACATAAATATTACATATTAACATGTTTTCTTCAGTGAAGCACACAGAAGAGGGTTGAGGACACCGCTTATGTTTCCTGCTGCTGTTTTTATCTTAAGAGAAGAAATATAGCTAATGGTTACTCTGTGACATCTCACACACAACTTCCTGATTTAGCAATTAAACAAGACAAATTCTCCCCTTAACAGTTTTGTAATGAAGCTGTCAAAATAAAACGTTCCCTGTTGAGTTTTCTCTAGTAAACAAAATAGCTTAACAAGGATGTTCAGTAAATGTGTTGCCATAACATGCAACTGCATACACAAAGAAAAGTCTCATTAAAGGAATCAGCACCACTTTCCAACAATTAGCAGTGGAATAATTAGAAGTCATCAGATGAATCATCTTTGCTGTAAGTTTTTCAGATTTTCGCCCACTACATGTGTTGCAGTGCAGACAACAAAAGTGCCAGCTGTGTGAGGCAAATTGCTTCTTTATTGGCCCACCGGCTTTAAACCTTTTAAAACTGTGTCCCACCCACCGCTGTGCAGCGGCCGGTGCCGCTGTAATAGAGGGAGGCATTTGCAGAAGTCAGCTGGTGGCTGTGCTGCTACGCGGCACCCCAGTGAGAGTGTTTTTGGTTAGGTGGTCATTTCTGTAGTCACGAACTGGATGACGGATAATGAGGGCATGGAGGAGGAGAGGAGGAGAAGCCGAGTGTGTGCCTCACGTGCTTCCCTCAGCCTCGGGGATGGTCATGCAAAACGGTGCCTGTCACACTCAAAACATTTATGTGTGCAGCATTTAGGGGATGTGTTATGTTTTCATTTGCACACCCTATCAACAGCACTAAAAAGAGACCGTCTGGCACCAAGTGAAGAGGTGTAAACATGGCATGGATAACGATAACAAAATATAGAAGATGAGTTTTCCACTGCAGTTTTGGCACAGCAGGCATTTGTTTACATGGTATTTTCCCAGAAAGCCATGCAGTGTTAAGGAGCCATAAATAACTTCCTAGTGAAACCGCCACCTCCCAGTATTTTCTGTTGTTTAAAAACCATATAAAACTCTACTATGATTCACACACAGTACTCTCAAATTCCCCAAAATTAACTAGCTAACATTCACCATTATGTAACCAGGCATGCAACCAATAGTTGCAGATTGCCATTTGATATCTGTAATTAAATCAGCAGCTTATATAATCACTCACATTTTCCAGCTGTTCAGGCATCTGAGATTTTCAAGCTTATTGATTTCTGATAATTACACAACAGTATGATTTTTCATGCACAACAAATCCAATCTAAACAAAATGCACTAAACTTTTTATTCCTACACTAAAGTTTTGTGCCAGCTGCCTTCTGTGCAGTGACACAATTGCTGGGTGAAGCTTGGTAGAAAGTAGTTCCTACATAGAAGTACCATCTAGTTCCATTATAGTGGTGAGACAACTCCAAAATAGGAGATATTTCCTTTTAAAAAAAATGTCTGACTGACTTCTGAGCAATCCATTAATGGCATTTTAAAGAAGTATCTGCACATTGGTCCACTCTATCAGAGCAATCTGTGTGGAATTACCGTAGGCTGTCAGTCTGTGACATCTGGTCAGCCTAAAGTAATGTTGCTTACTACTTAACAGTCAGACAGATTGTGAGTTTTGACCGCAAAGCAGCCTCAGTGTGTAGTGGCCTTGCATAATCAAAACATAATCCAAAGAGCCGATCTGTCCCTCTGTGGTTAATGACCCCCAGATAGACATGTGTCTTTTAATTGACCTCGCTCACTTACATATTGAACAGAGGTGATGGCAAGTTAATTCACTGTCTCTGCGACACGTGTTGGTGCACAGAGCTCGAGCCACTCTAAGCTGTAATCTGTGCTCTGTGTGCGCTTCGGCATTAACGTGTGCAGAGATTTGACATTGTGTAAGCTATGCTCTGTAGCCGGAGTGTTTAGCATGCTCACACAGCTGTTTCTGCAGGTCGGAACTAAAACTGAAATGTAGGCTAGGGTATATTATGTCAGGCGATGCTAATGCTGCCACATCGCTAAAGCCTGCATGTAGAAAAAGGGACGTGAATATTAAAAAGGCAGTCGAACACATGAAGGGAGTAAGAGGGACAAATGTCCTCAGAACTGTATCAGGACAGCGTCTGCAGCATTTCAGTGTACAAAAACAAGAAGCAGGCAGCAGAGGGAGGAGAGGGAAGGAACAAGGGGTTTGCCATGTTTCAGCTCACCAACTGTCAATGTGTCAGTGATCCAGAGACTCAGCCCTTTTCATCATTGTCGTGCTCTCTCTTTCTCACTCCTTTCTATACAGGTAGACAGTAAGCAGATGACAGCCATCTTGCCTTTCGGTAAGTTTGTCTATGTGGATTCTGGTACATGGTGAGTGACTGCATGCTCCCAATCATACCATAAAGAAGATGTAATGTAATGTTCAGTGACGGAGCAGCAGAGGAATGACCACTCATGCAGGTGTTTGTGAAAATGGGTCCAAGCCTTTGTAACTCTCCCACTTTCACTGTGGCAACTGTCCTCTCAGCACCACACAGCCATATGTGCTGCTGATTAATTAGCTGAAGTCACCCACACACATGCACAAATCCTGACACACACACACACAGTGACAAACACACTGCTCATCCAAAAGAAGTTAAAATTCAGTTTTGTGAGAAGTAAACCTGAGCCGGGCCTCCAGTGATCTCAGTGACGATCTGCATCTGAATTACAGATTATAAGTTATTTATAGCAGCATACTTTGGATTTGTGTGAGAAAATGTGTCGTTTTTTAATCTTGTAAATCCTCACTCTCCTCTCCGTTTCTCAGAGATATCCCCATTTTCAGAGGCTAATGATGCCTCTCACTGTGCTTGTCATGCCAACAGTGTAGGTTGCAGTAGAGTCAGAGTGTCAACAGGTCTGAGCACTGATGACTGCTGTAATGGCGAACTGAGTGTGGAGGGACTATCTGACAGTACATAGATGCTTAATGAGGAGCTTGTAAGAGTCTCACCTAGAGCAATGTGACCTCGATGGTCACAGTTAAATTACATCAGTGCAGATTGAACAGAACAATGAGCTGTATATATTACAGTGAGTGGCTGAATAAGCTACAGCTCCTCAGACTGTATAGCACACCGCACTGTAAGTTTATACCAGGAAAAAAACAGCTTGAGAATTCAAATATCTGGCAGCTACAGCTTGGCAGGACACCACAGCCGGGAGGAGAGGCTTTCACATGTGAGCGATACTGTTTCTGAAGACTGACCCTCTTTTATCTTTAAATGTTTGGTATTAAAGGATCGTTGTTAGTGTATTTTATAGACTGTATAATAAAAAACATTCTGGAATAGAGACAAAATAATAGAGGAAAATTTTGATTCTGATTTTAAAAAATGTTTAAAAAAAACGGGTAATTATGACTTATTAAATTAACATTTGAAAAAGATTAGGATTATAATTATATTACAATATTATAAATAATTATTTTAGTGACTTCAATTTAAGCAGTTTTAATCTACCAAAAACAGACATTTTTGGAGCCATTTTAAGTCTTTATATATCTAATTCATTTATTTATTTCATTTATTTATGTTCCTTTTCCATGAATATATGAACAATGTGCAGCAAAAGTAAAATAATAATATAAAATCCATGACACAACAAACAGGCAAATGCTCTTAATAACAATGGAGGAGATTAACAGTGTAATCTCAACGGACAGAGAAATCAAATCTGTCAATGGAATCAAGTAAAATCAACAAAAAGGAGAAAAACAAGGACATTTTTAGGGGGTTTGATCTGGTCAAAGATCTGGGCCTATTATGGACATGTTGTGAAACCTGTATTGTTTCTGTGTAGATGAGTCACCTTCATTCACTGGTTCCAGAGTGATCCTTGACTGATAATAGAGCACTTTATACCACCTACGCCTTAATGTGCTGAATGAAAAACACTGAGAGAAAGAGAGAGGGAGGACTTTTCACTCAAATGCTAATGTAAACATCTCTCCGTCTTCTCCATGCCGGATCAAAGCGTCTGACAGCCAGATGACGCCATTCACACACAGATCCTGACACAAGGGTCACTCGGCCCACAGTGCAAAAAAAAGGGGCAGAGGGTGTGTGTGTGTGTGTAAGAGTGAAAGTGACAACATGTGTGTTTCCATCAGTGTGTGTGTGGTATCATACTACCACACACACACATACTGATTCAGAAGCTGAGGGGCAGAGATGGAGGAGTGTGGATGGAGGGATGGTGAGAGGGAGGGATTGTGTTGGTGAATCATCGTCACTCCGCTCTGAGACCGGACACTGAGCAGATCGTTTCTCTCCTAAGCATTAATGCATTGAGATGTCTGAATCACAGGTGTCACTGACACTGAGAGACACTGGAGACATGTCCCCACCACCTTCTGAAATGCCCTAGTTACGTTTTTTATTAGTGTAATTTGGAGCCATGTGCTTAGATATTGATATTTACACCTTGTGTGTGAGTCATGCTTGAAACATAACCTCATATATTGTTGTGAGCCTGGCTGGCTGTATATTTTAGGTGTGACATTGAGCTGTGGAGGCCTTTGATGTGCCGTTAGTCTTTTTTTCCCCTTTCCTATCAAAGTCATGCCACTTCACCTGTCAAAAAACTGCATATGTTAATTTTTTTTTCATCTTTTAACCCTTTAGTCTCCACAAAGGGCGTATTTTCATCACAAAGACACACCCTTGGTGTTAACGCACTTATAGTCACGTGGCCTGTGTTTTTTTAGTGTGTGGCAATATGACTCCTGTCAGGTCTGCAGTTCTTTGAAACTTGACTGTGCACAGAAAGTGTTTTTGATTGAGCGTCAGAGATGTCGGAGTGTGAGTAGTTCCTGTATCATCATTTGAAATTCAAAGAGGTTCGGCCCCACAGTGCTCCCATTTCACTCTGTGCCAAAGCAAGTCGATAGATAATTGGCACAAAAACAGCTGCACCAAAATTCACAATGGACACTTGAAGCCAGTAATGTAGGTGTGTGTGTGTGTGTGTGTTAGTAAAAGAGAGATAAAAGAGAAATATGGCTGAGTGAGGAAATGCACGGGTGAATAGTCAAAAAAAGTAACTCAGGAGTAATACATGAAATGAGCAATGAGACGTGTAAGACAGCAGACTGACTAATAACTGCTAAATCATAAACTGAGATGATGAAAAGCCAACGCAGAGCAACAGAAGTTAATACATGCATTAAAGAAAAGGTTTCAATAGTGTGAGACAATGCAGTCATTAAAGATTTGACTCTCATTTGTGTGGGTGTGTGGTGATGATGTCTTAAAATTCATTAGCACTTCTTACAGTTTGGTGAAGCGGGAGCTTGATTAGAAGCTCTTTTTTTTGTACAGAAGAAATGAAGCACAGAGAAGTCACAGAGGCTGCGCTGGACCTCCGCTCCTTATCTAACCACGGACGCGTCACATTTGTGCCCAGCATGAAGAGGAAACTGAGGGTTGGCAACATGGGTCGCGCTTGTGCCACAGAAACGGACACAAGAACAAGGAATGATGACGGTGTGGAATAAAACAGGGGCTGGTGCTGAACTTTTAAAGGTCCATAAAAAAATCAATATACTGATACACTGCAATACTCACTTATAATACATTTTTTAATAGGGGGAGTGTCAGGAGGTTTAAATGTTCAGAGTGTATTGATTTCTTAATATTAAGTCAAACAACAGAAGCTCTATCATCTTCGGATGTGAGCGCCAATAAAATACACTGACTGGAGCCGATGCCAGGCTTGTACAGCAACAGTGATTTAATACAAAGTGTGTTGTTTTGTTTTTAGCCTCACTTGATCCATCACGTCTGATTTATTGTTGCACTTATGTATATTGATAAAATTATCGACTTACATCTGTGTCAGGACCCTTGTCGGCTCCAGGACAGGAGAAGCTGACAAACTCATGGCACCGCTTGTGGACCACAAAACAGCACACTGAAAGAGAGAGAGAGAGAGAGAGAGAGAGAGAGAGGAGAGTTTTACAGTAACAGCTTATGACCCATCATCGTGTGATGTTACACACTCGTAAAGTGCACTCAGCCACTAAATGTGCTTCTTAAGGAAAAAGACAGACACAAACACAGCAGCATGATTTTCTTACACACAGCTAAGGCACTGGATTTTTTTCATTTGTTATGACTCTCCTTCACCAGTTATCATCCCATTAAATATCTGTTATCACCCACTCACAATCAGTCACTGCGATTGTGTTATTATACCATTAAATGCCTATTATCCAATGATCGGTATCATCCTATCCAATTGCTATCATCAGTAATATACCATTAATAAATATTTATCAACCAGCTGTTATCATCCCATTTAACGGCTGTTATCATGTGTGATATTATCCTAATGAAAGGGAACATGATCGATTGTTATCATAGTTCGAATGCGATCTTTTCCTCATACTTGCTGTTTTGTTATAGTGTCACCGTTTAATTTTTGTCTCTTTTTTTGTTTACATTTCAGGCAACAAGAAAAAAATAAGATTATTCCAAGACCGCAAATGGCAAGACTTCGTTTTCTGGGTAACCAAGGAAACAAGGTAGCATTTATACGTTTCACACAACAGCATGAGATCACCATCGTAATCTCTGTCACTTTCTGCACTCATCAGAATAGATGGTGGTGACGGCATGGCCCAGCCTGCCATAGTTACACCACAAATAACTGCTAATAATACTTCCATATTGAAGAGATGAAGGGAGTAACAGAGGGAGAATGTACATTTTTATCAATCAACCTTATATGGACACAAATCTGTGTGCACCCACACCAGAACCCACACACAAAAAAAATGTCAACAGTCTGTTGGGAGTGGTGCCAGTTGTATCACTGTCTCCCACTAAAGTGGGATACGCCTGCACCAAAGTGTCATTCAGCACCTGACGCTGCTCTAACGTCAGAGACGCTGGCATTTGCAATTGGATAACGCCGCAGATCTGGAGGGAAAAGCAAAAACTGTGGACATCTGTGGTAGCTAGAACAGAAGCTGACTCTCTCTTTCTGTGCTCCCAACTGTATTTTTCATTGCCACTGTTTGAAATCCCTCATTCTTTCTTCTCTCTCATTCTCACACAATCTGTCTTCTTCTCCCATTGTCAAGCTGGCTGCGTGTTCATGTGCACTTTCGGGCTCTTGCGCCATCGTATATGTGTCGTTTTTCTGTCTTAAAACCCAGCCAGCCTATTCACAGTTTGCCAGACAATCTGATGGGCATTGTTTAAACGAGTCAAATGAGCCTGGATGTCCAAGAAACAGCAGGGGTTTCAACTGTGCATGGAAAAAGGCTGTTCTGTTGTTCTCTATCATACCACTCGGTTAATTAGACACATTGATGGAGGAAATATTCATTACCGTTTTCAGCACAATGATGCCTTATTTCAGCTTTTTCTGGAGTTTTTCTGTCTTTGGGTTTTGTGCATCATGGATGGATATTTCCTTGCTGCTGCTGTAGTGCTGAGCCAGAGCAATGTGCGGTATGAATTCATCTCGTTGAGTAATAAAGACAAAATGAAGCAGAAAGAAAAGGGAGGGGGGTAAAAAGCGCAGCAAAATAGCAACGCGCAGTGATTTATCCCTGCTCACAGATGTCGTGTGAGCCATTTGTCATTTTCATAATATATAAAAAAAATGGAAGCAGGTTTTCTGTACAGGTGTAAATATGGGGTAGTTTGGCTGCAGAAGAAGATTCATTTCTTCCCAGCATGCACACTGATCCAAGCCACAGTTGTTTAAATACAAGAGGGCTAGTTAAATGGACTATTGGCTCTTTGAGTTCCACCAGCAGATGGACATATGTTAATGGGTCGAACTGGTTTATCTTTTCTGTTTAGGATTTAGATCTAATGAATAAAATACAATTATGGTCATCTATGTGCACATTTCTAAAGGTTTAAATCTTTTTAATTATTCATATAATACATAATCAAGTTGCTTTCCCTTCTTAAAAGTGAAAGAAGAAACACGGCGTTGAAATCATTTCATGTAACAGTGTTCAATCTCATTTTCTGACTGATGTGTTTTAGCGCTGACCTCAAAACATTCATTCGCACTTTTTATCCACCTCCAACTCACCCCGAAGTCAAATTTTCATTCCTCTCATCCCACATCCTGCCCACTTAGCTGTTAGTGAAATTAAGAAAACATTTGCTTACATGAAAAAGGAGCGTACAAAACACTGTGCACATGTTTTCATCTTCGTGACACGTAGTTTTACTCAGCAGGATTAATTCAGAGTGCAATCATCAGGTTTTGCTTTTTTCTCTCCTCAGCCTGCTTACAATATGTGAGTCACTGGTGTAATGGCGTCTGTGTAGTTCTTTCTCTCTCCTCCCATCCACAAGCACTCTTTACACCCTCTGCCCCACGCCCACTCGGCCATCCCTGCCTCCTTAGTGCTGGTATCAGACCACTTTGGGTATGTTGGAGAGCTGAGCAGATCCAATTGACTCTGATCCCAGTTCAGAGGTGAAGGAGGGGCTACTAAGCTGTGTATAAGTGGAATGGATAAATCTCTGTGTGTGTGCGTGTGTCATAAAGCTTACTTACAGAGTGACAGAGAGTGTTTTTTGTATAATCCTTCGCGTTGACTTTCATGCACATGCACACACAATGATACGCAAATAAATCTCCAAGCTATCTTAAGAAAGTGGGAGCCAGAGACTGAAGCACAGGGCCACTCTGGGAGATTATGGAAGGATACATGCAGCCCTATAATCAGGAAGGAAGACACAAAGACAGCACACACACCTCTGTACATTCTCAGCATGAGCTGAGGAGACATTCAAAGAGAAACATACCTGATTTTGAA
Organism: Parambassis ranga; assembly: GCF_900634625.1. NCBI lineage: Eukaryota > Metazoa > Chordata > Actinopteri > Ambassidae > Parambassis > Parambassis ranga. The sequence continues at coordinate 6,148,034 of NC_041029.1, read as the reverse complement.
TCAGGTTTGTGTAGAAAGAGGTGTATAAACAGTACCCCTTCGACCCCAACCCCTGATATTATATAGCAACAAAAGCTGACCATTGCAGTCTGTATTGTTATGTCTTTAGGTAAAAACAGTCTGTAATCATCTGCCCTCGAGATGACAGATGGTCGTGTTACTGCCGGGTGGCCAGGATGGCACATCTGGCCATGAGGCCATGATGTGAGTGTGTGTATGCAGGCCACAGAGGAAGATATATGGTTAGTGTTAGCCAGTAGTTAGCATAAAGTAGTAGTAGTGATTTGTCCATAAAATGGCACAATAATCAATAATAATGCAAACAATCAGCAGCATTGAAATTTTCCACGTTTTGAGGTCAAAGTATGTTAGAATTACACATGGTGTCCATTTACTTTTGGTTACAGACCCTGGAACTATCAACATTGTTTGCTCTCTTGGTGAGAACTGCCTGAAACTATCCCTTTAAATTTCTTCATGCTCTCCTCATAACGAGGGACTGAATAATTTTAATGCCACTATAATAACTCTGTGGCATGACTCAGGCGCTGGGATTCGACTGGGAAACTCAGTAGTAAGTAGTGTAGTTGTCTCCAGATGGTTTCGTCCTCAGAGGGAGAGCTGTGTGAAGCAGTAGGAGCAGAGGTGACACAGTGACATACTGTATCGTCAGGGATATTATGATTAATTACTGTGGGCTTTGTTTCAACAGCCTAATTGCATAAGCACAGAGATAAGGGGCTTTGGCGCTGCAAAGCAGCTTACAAAACATTTGTGTGTGCCGAAGGTGGAAGCATATTAAACTCTTACATTCAAATGCATATGATATGCATTGTGTTTTTTCCCCCCCCCACACATAACATCACATCCCTATCTTCTCAACAGTGATTCGTTCAAGTGTGTGTATTTAGCCCTGGCTAATCTGGCGAAACGATAATCTACCGAGCCATTGTTAATAGAATTATGTTGTGCTGCTGCCGCCTGGCAGGACACCTGCAGCATGGAGCCAACTCAATACCCTCCAGACGCATTTAATCGATGCAGTACCCCTGGAGTGCATCCGAACACAAAACGGAAGCTTTGATCTGACAGCCACAGGAGCAATAGTGGGAAGATGACCAATAAAAAAAGCTGAGAGAGGTGAAACAAATCCACAGGGTTTTAGTGTTTCGAATAGAGTAAGAAATGTTATTATCTACTCAAAAAGGCACTGTACTCTAAGAGGCAGTGAAGTTGGGTCACAGAGAGATGAGAGAGAAGAGGAGAGGAGAGAGGAGAGAGGAGAGAAATGTTGTCCTCTCTTGGTTATTTTTAGGCTCAATTCTGACCAGGGCTGGAACAGTGTGTACCAAATCACACTGTGGCATAGAGTTGAGCAAGACATTTCCTCCACACCTGGCCGGTGGTACTATAAATACACAGGCGGCAACCACTGATGCACACACCCATCTATGTGCAAACACAACAGCACCAACATGCAGGTGAATGATGAATGAAAAGCTATTCCTGTCACAAGCCTGTGTAAGTAGTGAATGAGTGTGGTGGAAACAGGTGAAAGATGACCACAGAGAGAACTGTACAATGGGCCCAGAGATGTGCTGTATGCTGCACATGGCAGAGGGAAGCTGCACTGTTAGCCTGTGTCAAGTTCTCGTCAAATTTTGATGGCGTTCAAAGGTCAAAGAGAAACTATATCTATCTGTTGTTTACCAGCCTGATTATTTCCACAAGCCAACTGCTTTTACACTGGAGTTTAATATACATGATTTAATCTGGACTACCAGCTGAGCCCTACTCTCTCATTTAATGATGTTTGATTGATGATGATCTTTCATCTGATGAAATCATCACTGATCTCCATTCACCCTGTCCACACTACGTCTGTCAGTATCATCACCAAGAGAGGCAACGTACAATAAAAAAAACTTTGTGTCCAGTTTTTAATAGTGCGACTTCTGACCTCCTGCCAGTGAAAGTGTGACAGAATGACAGATCTGACATTGTGATAGTCCCAGATCACATGACCCATAAGCCCCACACGTCTCTGGAGAATAGAGGAGATGGACGGCTAGCAGCCACGGAGGACTGCTGCAGTTGACAGTGGTCACTGAGACCCAGCACAGCAGCGGCCTTTCAACATTATTCTGTGCAACACATTTGATATGACTTGATATAAATTTATGAATCAAAATAAGCTTATGAGTATGTATTTAATGAGTATGTATGTAAGCAGGAAAAAAAGGAGAAAATTGTGTGAAAATACATCAGACACAGAGTCACCTTCAAATTCTGGTCTAGAGTTACAGACTGTGGCAACACTATAGCAGGCTAAATTGCTTTGGTACATCACAATATAAGTCTCTGTCCTTTTGCCGCCCCCCCTTGGGAGACGGAGTATGCGCGATATATGTACTGTCAAGCTGCGTCTACCTGCAGACGGAAGAGATGAACAGAGCTGGAGCTACAACAAAGGCTTGGGAACTCAATTTCAGCTCAATTATGCATTCTCTAGCCACATAAAGGACAGAGAGACAATCAAGACACGAGCACAGACTTAAGAGTGAATGCGTGACCTTGAAAGCAACAACAAAGCTGTTAACAAAAAAGCACTGATGGACTGAAAAGCAAAAAGAAGTAGAGGGTAATGGGTTCAGAAATAAAAAGATAAGAGAGATAAGATTTGAGCAGAGCATCATAATTATCCTCCGTGTGTCACAAAATCGATCAACTTCCCCAAGAAGTCATTTACGAGCGATTGTCTCCATCACCACAGCGCCTGTGCATGTATGCATATTTTAATTGTTTGTGTGCATACACTGTATAAAACATTTCTGCATGTCAGCGGGGAACTGCAGAGAACAGGCCTCAGGCAAGGTTCGGCGCAGTCAGGATGCTGCTCAGCTTTTAACAATGCAAAACAGAACACTTGTCTCGATCTCACTGAAATGCAGCATTTCATATACAGTAACGGAGACATAAAAGGAGCATGTGATTGGCAGTCAACACGCGGGCAGAGTTTATATGGCGTTCAAGGAGAAGTTGGCCTTGTCATTTCACATCTCAGCCATAGGTGGCTCCTCCTCCTCGTCTCCATCCACACACACCGCTGCAGGATGACAGGCGAGAGGAGTTATCACCTCGGCTCTCTGCCTTCTGAGATCTGTGTTTGATTATGCATGTCTGGATGGCTTGTTACAAGCAGCCTCTTCTATACAGAGATGCCATTATGCCACCTCTGCACACACACATGCGAACAATGGCCAGTGAATCCAAGCAGACAAGGGTTTGTGTCCAGTCTTTTACATCTTGACTTTTTCACTTTTACTTGGTTAGGTTTAAGAATGATGATGGATTAAAACAGATCCTTTCCTATTAAATCGAAAAGATGATGCATCAAATTGATGGGCGAAGCTTCTCCACCCCCAGAGCAAACAGTGTTGTAGCTACCTGAACACTGGCTGCTTCGTACACTGCTACTGTCATTTTCCTGTCCGGTGCTTCCAGATAGACTTTTAAAGTCACATGTTTGCACAGATGACCTGTGTGGTAAGTCCCACCGAGGCTTAAAAGCCATCACCATTGATTCCATCTCTGTATTTTCCGCAAACAACAGCGAGGTGGAGTAAAGGCACAGTAAAGTGGCTACAGGAGCTATGATGGTGTCCCACGGGTACAAGTCTGCCTTCTTGGACATTGTGGTTTGCCTTTCTCACATTCCCATCATAGAAACATCTGATGGGGGGGGGGGGGGGGTTCTGCTCCTCCCTTTCAAACCAGAAGCTAAAAAAAAGTCTCTTTTTTTGGCCTAGTAATGTTGATTGACTAAAATATCACAGTAACCGTCATGGTTGATATTTTCTGTTTTCATTGAATTATAAAGGCAACAGTTTGATGCAGTGCTGGGAAATGTATTACAGATTGTCAGAAGGAGAGGACATCTGCTGTTTCTCCATCTTGAAAGGTCCAAGTTGAGACATTCCTGAAAAAGGTTTCCCTTTCACTGTGAGAGCTGTATCCAGTGGCGTAGGAAGCATTAAAAATGTGGGGGGGGCACCTTCTGTGGGTGGGTGGTGAAAAAAGTACATCAGTATATTATGAAATATAATATAATAATATGAAGTAGTTGCGTTTTCCTGTGGATTTTAACAGGTTGTTAAACTATTTTATCTACAGAAGTAAACACTTCATGACTATTTCAGAGACAGATTCGACAAAAACTCGGTGACAAACAGAAACTAATTCCAAGTGAAACAACAGTTTTGTCAAACATACTGGTGCTACTACACTAACAGCCTCCATATCTGAGGCCTTCTCTCATTTACAGACAAAAAACTGGCAAATCCCCAGAAAAATGAACCAAACTGCTTAATGCAGATAATACTGAAACACTAAAAATACTAACTTACAAAAAGATGCATGTCTTTATTTTTATTTGCTTATAAAACTGCTGAATTCACAACAAACCTTGTGGATGTGTTTATAATGATGCACTCATCTGCTGCATCAGTGTGTCCCTGTTCATATAATGCTCCACTGTGTCCTGACGGTCCATCACATGTGTTTTATTCTTGCTGATAAGAATAGGAGCAGGTGGCTGTGTGCACTGGCTCGGCGAGGCTGAAGCAAGCAGGCTAACAGGAGCTAACCTGGCCTTATTACAATATGGGTTAATGCTGAAAACAACTCTAACTCTCCGTGTCTTTGTTAGAATCTCCTCATGTCCATTGTGTGTGGGGAGGGAGCAGAAAAGGCAAACAACATGTCATCAGACAAATAAGACCGTCTACTGTAACTGACAGTAAACAGCAGCTTCCTCCCAACTTTTCTGTTGATTTAACATCAACCTAACGTCTCCTGGGCCATGTGACAAACAGTCAGGCTTCAGCATGAGCTGGACGTTGTGGGATGATGTTACCTCCTCCAGCTTCGAGCAGCACCGACGGTTCTCTTTACGGTGTTTTACACTCGCTCGAAGAAAGCCACTGGCTTTGTTAGGTCCGTTACTATAGTAACGGTATTGCAGCGCTGTGGTAACCAGGAAAACATGGAGTGGATTTCAGCGGTGAGGTTATTCTCTTATGAACCAAGTGGAACGGAGTTTTTCACGAGCAATCGAAACAGCGTTAGGTGGAGTTTCCTACTCACTAAATGTGGGGGGGTCCAAACGGGCCGTTTTAAAATGTGGGGGGGACACGTCCCCCTCTGATACAATGGTAGCGACGCCTATGGCTGTATCACTGGACTGAGTGCAGCTGGCTTGTCACCGAATATTCAGTTCAATTCAATTTTATTTATACACCTTTTATACCTTTTACAATCAAAATTGTCTCTAGGTGCTTTACAGGAAAAACTTCCAGCTCATAGGTGAAGGAGAAGGTAGACAGAACAGAGAGGATGAGAGAGAGAGGAACAAACATGCAGCAACATCACACATTACAGGTTGGAATGCCAATGTTGGAATTGGAATGCCACGAATTAGTATTTACTGGCCATGAATTAGTATTTCGTGCGCACGTTATTCATAATTCATGGCCATGATTTATTTATTTTTTGACCATGTCATCAGAGGGGCTCCGTACTTTACTAAACAGAAAGGTTTTAAGTCCGATCTTAAAGGTGGAGGCTGTGTCTGCCTCTCCAACCCAGATTGGCAACTGGTTCCGTAGTAGGGGTGCCTGATAGCTAAAGGCTCGCCCCCCCCCCCCCCCCCCCCCCCCCCATCCTACTTGTTGGTATGCTAACAGTCAGCTCTGGGTATTAGCAGCCGAATGCATTTACGACACACAGCATCATGCATTATCAGGTGTGATTAATAAATACACTGCCCATAGTTATACAAATACATACTCAATGCAGCAATGATAGTGTTTGTGTTAAAGAATGGACACAGGGGGACTGGATCAATTATTCCAAACTACAGGTGGGAGTGTTTGGATGCCAGGCATCTCTGAGACACACAGGGGGAATACTGATACTACCTTATGAATTAAATATCAGTGAGCACACACGTGAGTGCATGTTTATGATCACATTTTGTATTTGCACACCGACACACACACACAGACCCGCACAGATGCCGGCGCTCGCTCGTTTTTCCACACACAGACAAGCAAACGTGCACACGTTCTAACACACATGTGCCTTATCTCTATCAGACACCAGTGCTCGCTCACTTCGCCTGGTCTCCTCATCCTCTCAGTTACTCACTCAGACACACACACACACACACACACACACACACACACACACACACACACACACACACACACACACACACACACACACACACACACACACACACACACACACACACACACACACACACACACACACACACACACACACACACACACACACACACACACACACACACACACACACACACACACACATCCAGTCAGTGATGTATCACCTGCAGTGGTCTGCCTCGGAGCCCCTTCTGTCCATGTATCAGGTGTCACAGTGGTAGTAATATAATGAGTCTGGCTAGTTGTAGTGCATCTAGAAGCTCTGAGGCTGACACTGCTGCACACTGACAGGACCAAATTGTACACACATGGAAAAAAGAAAAAAAAACGTGCGACACAGTCAGCCGCCTCAGATAACAGTTTTCTTTTCTATCACACTGGTTTCTATGTGCACAGTTTCCACACAGAGCATGCGTTCAGGCAAAAGGCAAAGGTCACGGTCAAGTCCGAGTCTGGCGCCCAGGGACAGGCTGATACCACACATCAACATCACAACATCTTCTGCTCCTGCGGCACTGCATGTCCTATACTAATTTGTTTGGGATCAGTGAAGTCAAGGCTAAATCTGTCTCAGGACAAAATGCACTCTTTATAAATTCTCTCATATCTGAATGGAAATGTTTCATAGAAAAAGACCTTGATGCACTCTGTGGAAACACTTACTAAGTGAATGCTATGCATTACGTAAGACAGAAACACATGTGTCCTAAACTTCACTACTGGCCATGTCTGGTTATCTGAAGCTACATACAGACATGCTGCTGCAGGGCTGTAACTCCAGCTGCTGCAGCTGATAAAATGTGGCAGCTAAGCAGGTTGGTACACTGGCTCTACGGATGTGGAAGCAGTGATGTTCGCTCTTGACCTACAGCTTCAGAAAACTTGTACCACACTGCAGCAGCATCTTTGCATCTTTAATATAAAAAAAGCTCCTGAAGGATTGCAGGCAGAGTGCCAGGCATGTGGCCTTTGACATCATATCCACGCACAAGCCGAGCCGACCCCTCAGCAGCACTAGGACCTGCAGGCAACGGATGTCTCGCCGGGTGTGTGAGGACATCTGGAAGTTAATAGCGTACATATAGAAATTCTATTTTCTATCTACCATCTATAATCCCATTAGATGCATGTTAAAACTAAATCATTACAATCAATCAACGAAATAACAGAGCAAAGCTAAACACAGACTTCAGAGTTTATCCACTGACTAATGTCTATGACGGCTGGCACTGCACCTAAATATTTAGTTTACTTACAACCTGACAAGATCCTGTAAGTGTTTTTTAGTTCATTGTAAACGTCAGCATGAATAATAAACCCATATTATTAAATATTGTAAAGATCATAAACTACCGCATCAGATCTGACGACTATACAAACACAGAAGTATAGCGAAATGACACAAGGCGTCAGCTTTAATAACAACTATGCGTGATGGTGCTTTAGTAGAGAAGCATGAATCATAGTAAATTTAAGTGTGAATCATATTTCTCCCCCCGTGACAGGAGTCAGGAGTCAGATGAGCAAGCACAACGGCTAAATTAAGATCAATCAGCCTGGCTTTTTTTTTTTTCAAGGTAGTAAGCTGTGGATAACAAATTCATATATATATATATGCCACAGACACAGACTCCATTCTGGATGTGCACAGCAGCTGAGAAAGCAAAAGCTGACTGAGCAGCTCTCACTGTGAGGTCAACACACACACATGCATCCGCATTAATACATCACACACTATACATATGTACATAAACACACAAACATATGTCCTTATCCAACATTTAGCCACATGAATCAATATAACTTTTACATTTCTTTTTTGTTTCTGTAGCAGAAAAACTGCAGAGAAAGGTTTGAGCCAAAATTGTAAGTAGACAAGCAGTCAGTAAACTGTAGTGTTGCTTCAGCCTTCTTATTGCTGATTAATGGCACTCGGCTGAGAGAAGGGAGCATGACTCTTCTCATCACTAGGCGTCTCTGTGCTTGGCTAATTGGCCTAGTTAATCTGCACCCCTGCATCCAAGCCTGTGCGGAGTGATTAGTCAGCCTGACGAGTGCATGGCTCATACCATTTGGAGAGAAATTAACGAAAAGACAGCAGCTGTGGTGAAATGGCATTCTGTGCTTTCTGCAAGATGGTTTCAGTTAGCACCTGCTACCTCCCATGCCATTATTATCTTACTTTTCTATTAAAGGGACTTTAATACTTTAAGTATAACAGGACTCCTCCAACACACTGTCATACAGTCACGCAGTAATGATGATAAGAAGGGGGCAGTGAGGTTATAAATCAAATAGAAGACTTTCTGCCAGGAGACTAGGGTTCATGCGTCCTGATGTTGATATGTCAAACAAATCTATCGTTGCCATTTGTTCTTTAGCCCTACAGCCAGGTGAGACACAAATCCATGTGACTGAAATAAAGCATGAATTAGGACTAAAAAGAGAGAGAGAGAGAGAGAGAGAGAGACAATAAAACCCTCCAAAGCCTGTAGGACAAGTGGTTTTCAGCCTCACACCCTTCTCTACATTTTAACTGCTCTCTGCGGTGGGGTAATTTAGACCATTGAATACGTATGTGGTTAACCTCACTTTCAGATACAATTACGCCCACCTCGCTCACTCATCTCTCTGCCACTGTGTTTCTTGCTGGCTCTCTCTGGCTGCTCTTTCAGATGGAGGCCTATTTTTTTTTCTCCTCTCAATAGCTTCCACCACCACCACCACCACCACCACCACCACTAGCAGTGCTCCAGCGGGATGGGCTCCGTCCATTCAGCCGGCCTGCATCAAAGAGCTGTTGACACAGTCTGAACTGACTTGCCAAGGCTACAGTGTCTGTCTGACATTCAGTTTGCATTACAGAGCCTGCAACTGTGTCACAATGATGATGTGGTTTTGTAATATTTCTGCTAAATGGGATCAGACTATGTTTTGTGTTATGAAAGACACAGCAGCCCTTTGGTATATACATGTGTGTGAGTAGGTGTGAGTAGTCCTGTTGCCATGTGGGGTGCGGTTGATGTATGGCTGACTATTTCTGCTCGGCACTTAGGCACTATAGCAACGGCTACTGCAGAATGAATCCGTGTATACTCACCCAAAGAAAAGCAAAAAGAAAACACTCCAAACGTACATGTAATGCTACAACATTTCAAAATAATGGCACTGAGTATCAAAGCAGATGTACAAAATATTACTTGACAAGAATGACAACTGTGTGTGCACAAATGGTCTCATATTGGTTAAGTAAGAAGGGATAGACATGATCTTCTCAGTAGCCAAGGCATTTATGGCCTTTAGGGAACTAAATGTTGTTATCCTCATTTGTGGTGAGAGCACTGCTTTATCTCATAAATGAAGCGCCATTGTACTGATACATTAATGTATTCATCAACTATGTGTCTCTTTAGTTCTGGGACTGAAGAGCACAAAGCAGCTGTCTGACTGTATCTAACTCAATATCACTGCTCTGTCAACCAGCTCACATACTTAAGAGGCTTTCTCCTCGCCCAGAAACATCGCTTTATTAACAGCAAAATAATCCCTCACTACTGTTTGCCACCATTAGCAAGCTGCCCCTGACCTTTGACTCAGGTTTCAGGACATTTTCCAGACTACAAGCATCATCTCTCCTGATACTTCCAACTTCCAACCTCTGCCTGCCCTGTTGCATGAAAAGCCTTCTCTCCAGTTGAAGCAGGCTTTGAGTGACTGAGCAGGTCAGCAGATCTAAGGCGTGTTTCTTAGACCCCATGCCTACAGCACTTCTCAAACCCTGACCATCTGCCCATCCTTCAACTCTACACACAGAATCTGTGCTATTGTGACACGGGCCAGCTGTCCATCCCCCTCTCCAGGTGGCAGTCGCCCATTGGTTTGTGGGCACTCGTCATATTGGCCATATTTTTTTCTTAAAACCAGAAATGGGAAGAGATGAGCAGTGACTGACTGATGACCTATGCACACCATGTATGCTAGCATTGGGCCATTTTCTCATAGACATCAAATGGTAAAATTGTCTCCTGCTGGCCATACGAAAGAATGCAGGTTTAAAGCTTCACGTGCTTTAAAAACTACTGGTTAACATCATCAGAATCAGAATCAGAATCAGAATCATGTTTATTGCCATGTAAGTGAAGGGGGTTCACATTACTAGGAATTTGCCTTAGTGATTGGTGCATACAAAGAACATATGACAATTAACATGCAATAAGATAAAAACTAAGATAAAATTAAGTAAATAAACTAAAGTAAGGCTAAATTTACATGACAGACATGGCGTAACAGACATACAATGAACAGAACATAAAATACTGTGCAGATGAAATGGTAAACATAGACTCTTATATGATCGAATGGAACAGTGTAATGTAATAATGTAACAGGTACCACATGGATCGGTGAGGTGGTACTCGTGTGCAAGTAGTGCAAGATGGAGTAAACAGTGCAAATAGTCGTCATTGTGCAGTGACTATACTAAAGTGACCTTCTGAAGACAGTGCAGAGCAGTGCATTAATTACAGTTTAACAGTCCAACAGCAGAGGGGAAGAAGCTGTTCTTGTGGCGTGAGGTTCTGGTCCGAATGGACCGTAACCTCCTGCCTGAGGGGAGTGGCTCAAAGAGTCCGTGTCCAGGGTGAGAAGGGTCAGCTGTGATCCGACCTGCACGCCTCAGAGTCCTGGAGACGTACAGGTCCTCGATAGATGGCAGGCTGCAGCCGATCACCTTCTCAGCAGAGCGCACAACACGCTGCAGTCTGTGCCTGTCCCTGGCAGTGGCCCCAGCGTACCACACTGTGATGGAGGAGGTGAGGATGGACTCAATGATGGCCGTGTAGAACTGAACCATCATCCTGGCTGGCACCTTGAGTTTCCTCAGCTGCCGCAGGAAGTACATCCTCTGCTGGGCCTTTTTGATGAGGGAGCTGATGGTGAGCTCCCACTTGAGGTCCTGGGTGATGGTGGTACCCAGGAAGCGGAAAGAGTCTACTGTGGAGATGGGGGTGTCTGTCAGGGTGAGGGGGGGTGATGGAGCTGGCACTTTCCGAAAGTCTACTGTCATCTCCACTGTCTTCTGGGCATTCAGCTCCAGGTTGTTGTCAGCACACCAGGACACCAGACGGTCCACCTCCATCCTGTAGGCAGACTCATCCCCGTCTGAGATGAGTCCAATGAGGGTGGTGTCGTCAGCAAACTTAATCAGCTTGACAGACTGGTGGCTGGAGGTGCAGCAGTTGGTGTACAGGGAGAAGAGCAGAGGGGAAAGTACACAGCCTTGGGGGGTACCGGTGCTGATGGTCCTTGTTTCCGAGACATTCGTCCCCAGCCATGAAGAACAATGTGAGTGTAAATGCGCTGGCTTTTTTAATCACTAGTCATTTTGGTGCCTTAATCCAAGTTTAGTTGGCTGTATTCCTGTTTTCATTATTACCACATTGCTGCCTTAAAAATATAACAGATGGTATGAAACAATGCAACCTCCACAAACCCACACTTCAGGGCAGCAAAAATAACTGTATTCATGTTTGTTTAATTCATTTACTTAGAAAGCTCAACGCCTAATTGATAGATTCTCTTTCAGTCAACTGCTATTTTCGCTTTTCATTCACTATCCAATGTCTCTTTAAGAGAGTTGTGATACTGCCAACACAAACAACAAACAGACAAATAGAACAGAAGTAAGAGTTACCAACCCCAGAGATGAGGGTTATGCATACTGCAGATCAAAGGATAGAATTCCTTCCATCCCACTGTACAGATGCCAGAAAAAACATGGATGCAGAACGCTGATTCTCCCCTGTGGTGCATGTTGCTATATTTGCCCCTGAGCAGAGCAGGAAGGCTGGGAAAGACGGGGAGGAGACAAAACAGTGACACCCTCAATTAGGAGTCAAGGAGTTGACAGCCTCAGTCTCCGGTTGTCCGTCTCTCCCACAAGAAAGTACAAAAATGGGGGAAAAAATATAAATTCAACAACTAAACTAAATATTTACGCACAAAAAAGGCACATGCATTTTTACATTTTAAAGTATAAATATTAGAGCAAACTTACAAAATATTAAGGCTAAAAAATAGTTTCCAGCCATAAGCAGCCACATAATATCTCCCGGAGGGCCACAATATAACCCTTTATGTGCCTCTTTAGCAATAGATTGTAATATGGTCCAAACCTCAAGAGTAGTGCACTATGTTTCCCGTGGTTTAGTCTCGTTTCCTGTTTTAGTTTGATAGTCTCGCCTTCTTGCATTTTCCCGTGTGTTTTACTTCCTCTTGTGTTTCCCACCTTGTGTGATTATCTGGCCCGCCCTGATAGTGTTCACCTGTGTCTTGTCACCCTTGTACTCCTCCTTCCTGTGCCAGACTGTCTTGTGAGGTCCCTCTGTTTTCTTTGAGTGTTTCCCGTTCCCTCTACTTTTCCGTGGAGTGCATGCTGGTTTTCGGACTGCTCTCCTCAGGTTTTGGCTTGTTTCTTTGTTTGGTTTTCTTTTGTGGTTCTGAATTTTTGAAAAGACACATTTAAGCTCTCCTTTTTGTTGAACGTTTGCCTTTTTGAGTTGTCTGCATCTGGGTCAACAACCCTGACAACTATGAGCTGAAATTGTCCCACCGCTGTTGTCGCCTTTTAAGGTAGCAAATCACATGTTATCGTGTCACTACCCAAAGTAGTGTTGTTGCCTACATCAAACCACACAATGATAGTAAAACACAGTGGGAGTGTGAAAAATAAAGGACAAATGGCTGAAAATGAATCGGCGTGATCGGTTGGTGGATGTGTTTCTTCGTGCATCTTTCAAACAGCGTTTTCTGCCTTATTTTACACCTCATTAGTGTTTGCTGAATCTTACACATAACTAAAATTAGCATACTTTCATCTGTTTACAGTAAGCGGTGGTAAAAATGTAGACAGATGGACAGTCAGGTAAAAAGGAAGCGAGGTGTGAGGATGACTAAGAGCTGTACTGCAGACTCTGACTGGGTGACCCTCAAACACACACATGCACACACACACACACACAGCAGGAGCAGGAAGAAGCAGTGCACGCTTCAGAAAACTGGCACACACATTCTCTAACCCTCTGCCTCTCCCTCACTCTCCCTGCTGCCCTGTCTCCCTGCATCTTTGTCCTTGCACAGAAATAGCAAAAAATATTACTCTGAGGCTGGGAAAGTCCCATGTGTCCATCTTAGACACACAAGCACCGCAGCTTTCCCCTCCATCACAGCACACACCTTTTAGTCGAGTTTACACGTTCTAAGTGAGATAATGAGGCCATGCTGTTGAATGTTTTTAATGTGCAAAAACCTGGAATTCTTATCATCATCATAGAGAAATCATGAATCATGCAGAGTTGATGTACTAATCCACCACAATGAGACATGAGTCGCTGCCAAGCTGAATGCCCTCATATCAGCAGATAGATGATTTCCATACTAGACACAGACACTGATAACTCTGGTAGGGCTAAATAGCAATGCTAGCTTCAGTTCTTAAAGGCAAGAGAATATATCAATAGGCCTGCAGTGCATGCTAAATTATTAATGGAGAAGTAGTAAGACACCACAGCTAATTACAGCATAGCTTTGTTAAACTGCCTAGTAAATATTGAAGATTAGATGATGATGCTATATTAAGGCTATTGATCTATGCCTTACAATAAACTTTCTCAGCATGTCCAACACTGATGATTAAATAAGAAACTTCTCATTTCTGTCTGTGGAAATCCTCCTGAGTGCACATTGTGCTCACCTTATGTGGGTCAAGACTGATATCTCCGACTTAAACCGTTCCTGAAATAGCAGTGGGTGTAATCACTACAGAATTCATTAAGCACAGCTGGAGCGGTGAGACGTGGAGAGGTGAGCACTTCTGCTCTAAATTCCCCAGGGAGGGGAATCTTTCTATCTGCAATAGACAGGTGAGTATCACACACACACACACACACACACACACTCACACACTCAGCTTAATTGATCCATCCTCTAGTGATAGAAAACATATGAACATGTTTTCAGGAGAAGGATGGGGTTGATGCTGGAATGTAGGTCTTCTGATATGTGTCCTTTATATAAATCATTGGTGCTCCATCTATTATGGATGAAGAAAGGTTCAACATGCTGCTGTTTTCCACCCTGTAAAGCACTGCTGGGATAAAGGCTACTTTGGCTTTGTGCTCTCACTGTGTCAGATTGAAATGTTAGACCCAAACCAATATGTAAGGGAGGGGGGAAAAAGTCATTTTGTAAAAGAAGCCCTGAGACGGCACACTAGAAAGTTGCAGTGACAATCGGAGGCAGCCACTCATCTTGTTTATCCCGTTAGATATCTCTCTGTCTCTGTTCTTGGTGCGTTTTTTTTTTAGATAAATTTAAAACAAAGCGCTTCCTGTTGTTGTTTTCAGTCGCACCGGCAAAGCAGCCGCATAAAGTTTTTTTGGGGAAAAGAATCACACACACATCCGTCTGCTGCAGTGACTTCATTGCTGCACCCCCCCCCCTCTAAGGGTTCTCCTTCCGAGGCCTTACCGACTGCTCTTTTGCCTTTGTTTGTTAAAAGGGAGATTACGAGGGAACAGCATGTGTCATCTTACACCGCATTGTGTCTCAGCAAAAACACACAAGCAGCTCCCTGACAATTAACTACCCACTCTCAGCTGAGTAATGCTGCCGAGGCTCCAAAAAGACCCCTTTTTATTGTCACCAGATGACACTGTGTTATGCAAGCAAAACACTGTGACTTGATCTGTTGAGACAGTCTGTTAAAATGAAAATACTGCACTTGTGTCCGTCACTGCTGCTCTGAATTGATTATGAAACGGCGTCCTCCCAAATGTTTGGGCTCTAGGGTGTGATCACAAAGAGCTGCAGCTCTGGATCTCCAAAGATTTGTTCACATCTTGATTTTAACTGCCTCCTAGGATTGAAAAAAAAACAGCCGACCAGACAGTCTGATGAATGCATTATCACAGCTACTGAGACCCCTCTTTATTTGTGTAAATGGAAGCTGAGGAGCTGATGCCAAGCGGCCATGTTGATGCATCACTTAAGGAATATTTGGAAGAAAAGCTGATTTATGTTAGTGTTTTTTTTTTTTTTTTCTTTTGCCTGGGGTATACTAGTTGAAAGATATTTGGCCCATCACGGGCTGAATGATGTCCAAGCACTGTTACCATAGTAACCTTGGCACATCATGTTATATCTGGCAAGAGTTTAAAGTAATTAATGAAGATGAGGCAACAAAAAAAAAAGAATTTCTGTAAAACAAAACTGATTCGCCAGCATTGGAAAACAAACAAAACAAAACAGTATATACAGGAGGCGGAGTCTTAAAATGTGAGAGACAAATTACAATTGTCCTCACTAGCTGCCACTTTCTGTCTTCTAGCAACCAGAGGTGGTGCATCGGATACTACTATATACTTGCTGCATTTGAAAGAAGCTTTAGAATGAGACAGCATTGTCACAGAGCTGTCATGTAAATGTATACAGCCTTCCAAGGTAACACACTTGAAGCGAGGCGCAGATTCAGCCTGTAAAGTTTATCTTTACTATTGCCTTCAGTCCCACATAATGATAGAAATGCATGAAAACATAACTAAAATGATATTCAGTATATTTCAAGAGGCAGTTATAGTGTGGGTTGTTTTACTGGGAAGCCATGTAATTGTGATTTGCCTTTATTTACCGTCACTTTTTCTGCTATATTGGAGCATCACTGTGTAAACAGAACATTTCCTGACGCTGCCGTGTCACATTAAACGCATCGTTGCAGTCTTGTAGCAGCACACATCATTATCAACCGTTCTGTCTTGCTCCCAATCATCCCTCCTCCTCCTCCTCCTCATCATCATCATCCTCATCTTAGAGTGAAGACTTTTAATGAGAGCCACCCCCCCTCCCTTCCTCCAGACTGTGGAAATCCTCACACAGAATAGTCATAATCATGCATCACTTTTTATTTAGGAGCGCTAACTGGCACACTGATTTGGGGGGGGGGGGACTTCAAGCTGACAAGCAATATTCAGCAAGCACAATATTTCTAGGTAGTGTGTGACACCGGTGGCCTTTGAAGCACACAGAAAAACAAAATGCTTTTAAAGTGATCAAATTGGATTTAAATTTCTTCTGCTTTAATCAATGCACAAAAAAATGTGTTGATTCCAGTGAAATGAAGCTGTAAGGGGGAGAATTTCCAATGTGTCGCTGAATTAATTGTCTGAATATACAGCACTCAAGACTGTATGAGACCAGGGGGGGGGGCTGCAATCACTGAGAGCGGGTGGGATCTGATAACGTAAAACACACATCCGCACTGCCCAGAAGAGCTGTTACCATGATAACAAAGTGGAAATGGCCCCCTTTTGTTTCTACAGCTAGGAGTGAAGAGGGAGGGAGGGAGGGGGAGAGAGAGCAGCCCATGCTCAATGGGAGACAGAGAGACATTCTGAATGTGCTGCAGGGAAGCAATGGCAGAATTACACATAATTATCTCAGCCAGGCTAAGCTTCCACTCTTGGTGTAATTAATGCCACTGAGCCGAAAGAGGGTTAACTGATATATTGAAGAATGTTTCAGTCACTTCTCCACATAATACTATTTTAATTAGTCTGGAGCGGTCTTCAGTGCTGAGCTCGATAACTTGGAAGGCACGTCTGAATAAGGTTTGAAGTCAAACTGAAAGCACTCCAGCAGGATTTTTATGTCAATCAAGAAAATATTTCAGTTGCCAAATACTTTCATCAGACATTTGAAGAGAAAGCTTTAAGAAGATTTTCTGTTACTGTACTGCCTGTAATTGAAAATACATTATAAGACTTATTTATTGAGAATGTGGCATTTGACTTTTCTTGTTGTTTTTTCAGGGTTTTTTTCCCCCAGCACTGTTAGTTTTGCAAAAACCTACAAAATTACAGTACTGGTTAAATTCTGTAAATGAATGCTTACATTGTTAGCGCCCCCCTATGGTCAGGTGGATATAGGTGCAAGTAAACTGTTTTGGGCATAACTCCGAATACAGAAATAAGCAGGTTTAGCAAAATAATGATGGAAATTATGGAAAAATATAGTAAACAAAATACATTTGAATTTTAATAAATGAATAAAACAGATGCTGATACACAGTTTTTTATATGTTTGGCCGCTTGAAAGCCTCCGTACTAGACCCCTTGGCGAAACAACCCAAACAAGACGTAATGAATGATCATATCCAGACCATCTTTACTCGCCATTCAGTGCAGCAGGAGGACACTTCAGATCTCAACAGCGTCACTTGAGTAGAGAAGCGCTGCGTGTCATCACCTGAGATGTTTATTTTTTGGAGTTCACACTTCTGCTCCTTGATTGGTTAATGAGGTCCACTGCTCCACTCTGAGCAGAGGTAGTGTAGCTCTACTACACCAATGCAGCCACTATGGCTCTATGGAGATTTCGTCTTTGTTTCTGACACGTACATGATGTTGCCCATAGGGGTGACGAACATCTCACAGAGTGGTGGCGCACCCTCAGCTGTGCATGATGATGAAGATTTGACTTCTGATGAAGGGTGGGTATAAGTTTGCTAATCAAACTCAAATATAAACTGACACTGGGAAGGGGGAGGGAGGGAGGGAGGGAGGTGTTTTTGTAAAAATTAAAATGGAAGAATGGAATAATGTATTTATTAGTAGTCCTGCAAGTGTTCTTCAAAACTGTGATAGACCGCACATGCCCCACAAACATTAACATGCTGCATTCTAGCTGTGCTATACCTATAAGAGTATTCCTTTCAATCAGACCAGTGTTTTTTGTGTTTTTAGCTTTACATGAATACTCTTATAGTTAAAAAGGTGAAGACCAAATGAACCTTGTCGAAAGAAATATTCTAGCTGTGCTTTTATTCAGCATTTCAATGGTATCTCATAAAAAGTGACACCAAACTAATGAGATATCTAATCTTACAACAACTTTATGTGCAATGAGCATGAGAACACAAGACAAGCGTGCTGTGGAGCGAGCTCTATAACCTTGTTTATGAAGTGAGTCATTCACCTGTGTTTCTCTATAATGCAACTCTGAGAAGCACACATTACCTTTAAGAATAAGAGGGAAGAGCAGTCAGTGCACAGGGAGCTGCAGGGGCTCGGTCCTCCACCCACGCACAGCCCTTCTGTAATAAAGATATTTCCTCTGCCATACCCTGACTTTGGCGGCACACCACTACTCACTGCTGTGTAGTAGAGTTAAGGGAATCAGAGGAGAATTTAAATAGAACTGCTATGTGATTTTTAATACACAGGAGGAAGCTTTAAGCAACATTAATCTGCCCGTGTTTAGGATGTCAGCGCTTGCGAGGAAATTATTAAATATAAAGGACCACCCAGAAGAACTGTTAGAAGCGACATGTTCAGCCTGTGAGCATGTGGCTCACACATGTAACACTGTCACCCTAGGCAGCATCAGACAAGCACTTTACATAGGTTTGGGTACTACATACAGTTCATGCCTTGATTTGGAACCTTAGTGATAAATATTTGAACTAAAAATCTCTCCGAGTCTGTGATAACATCCCTGTTTCATGTCTCCATAGTGTTCATCATCAATTACAAAAGCCATTATGCCTCCATCCTATGAAGGAATGAGAGAGAGGAGAGTACATCACGCCCCCTCTGGGGATTATCTCGCTATATGGTTCAAAAAGCGAAGCATCTCTCAAGTACGCTCGAGCAAGAAGAAGGTCCGACTACATCCAAGAACACGCATCTGTCTGCCCACTTCCACCATGCACTCACACTCCACTGACAAACAGCACTGCTCAGCTCAATCTCCATCCAGGTTTATAGGGTCTTTTGAAACTGAGATTTATACACATTCAAATATATATATATATATATATATATATATATATCACTTTCTAATGGAATCACACAAAAACACAATAAATCACAACATACAGAACATGTTGAATATGATGTCAAAGATTTAGTGAAACAATAATCTCATTTAAACATGTTGAGCTAGAGTAAAGCAAAATCAGCCTCCAATGAGGACCCGGTTTCTGGTCTCGAGGGCCAGCATGACGCCAGACGTCCATGCTCATGTAAAGCCAAACACTGCTGGCTCAGTCCTCCAGTACAGAGTTTAAGATGTGACTCAGCCTTTCAGATAGTCAAGCTTTTCTCCACAGGCTCAAAGAGAAATCTACCACTGGCAAAGTCATTGGCAGTGGGGGTGAAATGTCCTTTTCTTCAAATTACTGGGTCAAATCAGCAAAATATTACAAACCCCACCGGTATAAACTGACTGGGAATATTTATGAGAATGATTTCCACACTGAATCAGTCCAGTCAGCAACCTGACCGCTAATGACTGTGAGCAGCTGCTGATGGTTGTCTTTGTTAAGTGCTGGAGTTCTGATATAAAAGTGAGGCCCACATTTATTCTGCTCGTCACAGGCCGAACCTTCTGAGGAGTGCAGGGTGCTGCTTCTCAGCTAGGATCAATGGCTCTTGAATTCTATTTATGGAAGACTACGAGTTGTTGATGTTTTCTGAGCTTGTGGTTTGTTTAAAAGATTTATTTTTTTGTCTTTCTTCCTGGGTTGCCTGGATGTATATTGGTTCATCATTATTGATCAACTGAGTAACTGAAAGCCTACGAGCACCCCTGGCCTTGCATATGCAGGCTACAACAAACCCTCAGCTCCACAGCAGAGGTAGAAAGACTTCTTAATGCTGAGTCAAGAGACTGGAGGGGAGAGAACCTTGGTGAGCTCAGTCCAAGCACTATCCAGACTCCCTCAGCCAACAGCATGCCTGTGTCTCAAAACACTGGAAATGATGGTCCTTATTCTGCTGGTCACATAGCATACATTGAGCCTGCCCCTCCTGTCCCCTCCGAGACAGACGCAATGTCTCCTGAACCAGCTAACAGTGGTTATGGGATGGCCAACCCCGCCTGTGGTTCCACAAAACGGGATTTTAGCACTGGATCTGGATCTGGGGCAGACGGAGAACCTCATCTTGTCTTTGAGGAGGTTTTTCCACTATCCTCTTAAGAATACAGAGCCTTATCTAAATTCCAATGCAGTCTCAGAGGGGTATGGCCAAGCTGATTATGAAGGAGCTTCACCTGCCATCACACTACAGGAGCCTCTCCCCTATCCATCTTCAGGACGGGTGGAGATTCCTCCCCCCCCTGCCAGTGCCTTCAGAGGCGTGATCACATGAAACGCTTGCTGCAAAAAGACATCAGCACCCCAAAAGTCAAGGTTCTACACAGGGTCAATCAACCAGCCATGCGTCCCCCACCTCCTCAAACATACATCGTCCAGTCAAAAAATGGCTACAAGAGGAACAGCGACCTAATGCCCCAAACCTGGTACTGTAAGCACGAAAGATACCACAAATGTGAAATCTGTGAAAGAACCTGCAAAAAGACCACCAGCTGCAGCAAAAGTGTGAAAATCCCTCACATGTATGATGCTTTTTACTATCACTAACTTGTTTAGATGCCTGTTCTCCCCTTAACACATGAGCCTTCATCTAGAAAAGAAACCTTTACAATTCAAAGCTGACTGTGCAGTTAAGATTTGCAGCTTGAATGTTGTGTGGACACAGTATGGACATGTGGACACACCTTTATCCAGAGTGAATCAGGCATTAAACCCTGACAGGCATGTATTGAGCTGGACCTCTCCCTTGGGTCATGCAGACAATGGTGCTGTCAGATGGGCTTATGTGCCGCCAGCTCTGCCACTAAACACATCAGAACACACAGCATATAGAACGGTGGTATTTACCTTGGCATTGAAATCCTTGTTTCCCAAATCCCCTGCAAGGAAAAAACAAAGTTGTGTCTAAGTAGTGCGTTAAAGTAGCCTAACTATGGGAAACTTGTAAACATCAGAGTGTAAACATCAAACTTGCCCAACAAAAAGTAATGCAAATGAGTTTTTTTTAATTATTAGTTTAGGTATTTGTGTAAAACTCACCATATGAAGTCTGTGCAGTGGCTGCAGAACGTCGGCTGCTTGAAAAACCTCGCAGTAAATTTATGGTTTTTCACTTCATGCACGTTTTTCTGCCGCAAAGCACCTTTGCGGGCGAATCTGTTCCCAACGCCAGCCGAGTCATTATAATGCAAAAGATGATCAGCCATAATAAAAAGAAAAAAACTACACAGCCACAACTTCTGTCGTCCCGTCCGATTTCTGTGGTGTTGTCTCTCTTCGCAGCTCTGGACTGGTGCTGGTGCTTTTTCCCCCTCAGCAGGCTCCTGTTGGACCGCACACCTCCCCTCTGCCTGGACTACAGCTGAGCGCTTCTTTTTCATTCAGAGTGACGTCGGCGAAGCTTTTCTTCACGTACCGTGGGAATATATACCTTCAGCTTTTTTTTTTTTTTTTTTTTTTTTTTTTTTTTAAAGGTTACATCTATAATAATAAATTCAAATTTCACTCAACCTCGACAAAATAAATAAAGTGAGTTTTAACATCTGCAGTGTAAATAAATCAAAACACAACTTGGTTGTAATGTTACATTAAATGTCTTAGAGACCCCAAATATTTCTAAAGCAGAAAATAACGACGGGTATTTGAAGCATCCCTCCATCAGTAGCTGACGAACCCACAAACTGCATCTTATTAGCGCCACCGTGTGGACTAAAGCTACTCTTTCATTTTAAACGGTGAAAACAGTAGCCTACAGAGTGTTATAGGTCTTCTGTCTGTAAACAAATTGTTTAACTGTTTATTATTTGATGACATAACCAAAGTGAATGCCACTGAGTTAATTCAATAGAAAATGAAGGTGAAATAAAGCAGGGGATTGTTTCTATGGCAACGTTTAGGCGCCGCGTCACCGCGGAAAACGGATGTTGCGTCGATGAGGAAGTTTTGAACCGTCTTTGAGCGGCGAAACCACCGCTCAAGGTAAGTCGCGTTTTTTTTAAATAAATTATACTTTAACAAACAACGTGCACTATTCCAGGACGACATTAGTCTGTTAACAGAGCGAAAAGGCGAGCTGTAGCTCTGCTAACGTTACATGTATGCGCTCAGTGTGCTAATCAGTTTCAACTAGCTAGTACCCCACGGGTTTGTTGACATGTCTGATTGTACATATGTAGTTGTTTTGTGTACGTTTATAGGTTAACGAACTGCTCAGCTATAAACACTGTTGAGCTAATTAGCATTCGTAGTGCTTGTAAATAGAGTTACGTTTTATTATTCCCGTATTCTGCTCTTTCATTCATCCCATCAGGTCAACATGAGCCGACACGAGGACTCATGGGAGAAGCTGGACACTGAGTTTGACCATCATCTCCTGGACATGAAACCATATGTCCTGAAACACCCTAATAGGACAGGTGAAATGTTACCAACTAAAATGCAGCTAGTGTCTGTTTTGCACTATTGGTTTGTTAACATAAGGTCCCTCTCTCCTGATGTTCTCAGAGCGCCAGCATTGTGCCCAGTGGATAAAGAAATTGTGTGATCCAGCTGCTTGTGGTTCAGGACTGATAGGTCATAAGACCCGCAACATGTACGCCCGTTTGCTCCTTCACATGCTCAAAAGAGGGAACCTCGAGCTGCCCTTCACCAGAAAACCAGAGCCTGGAAGTCTTAAGACACTGCCTGCCTACATGGTAAGAGTAAACGCTTCATCTCTTAAGTTTACCACGTACTTAACTGGCCATCATGAACTTTATCGCTTAAATTTGAATTTCTAGTCCATCTACTTTGATGAGCCACTGTCTGCTGAGCAACACGGAAGAGGCCTGCCTGACTGGTTGACAGGGGAGCTGGGGGGCTGTAGTGGAGACAGCATGCTGGCCATGGATCTACTTAAGGATCAACCTAGTTCTACACCTATCGCACTTCATCAAAGGTAGTTTTCAACTACAAATATATGTGTGCACATCATGTACAATTCATACTCAGGCTTTGTTGTGTGATAATAATGCACATCAAAGAGAACTGTTTTGTGAAAATTAATCTTTTTCTCAGGTGCACCAAAAACATTGAGGATGTTTATCGCTTGGATCTTCTGTTGCTTGTTGTTCTGCTTTACACAACTGTTTGCATTATGCTGGGAAGCTGCTTCCTTGCCAGATAAAAGAGCTCCTCTCAGTTAGATGTGCATGTAATTGTACAGTTTATTGTACTTTTTCTAAGTGGGCGCATAACAAATTTTCTTTTGTCCCCAGAGGAGGGGAAAATGACACTCAGAGGTCATCAGTCTGTTGAAATTGCATCACATTTTACAGAGTAAAAACAGTTATGGCTATGTAGTGTATAATAGGATGGTGTTATATTACTGCTGAAAAGAGCAGTCTCACCTGTTCCTGCTGGTTGACTTAACTTCTCTGATATATAGAGAAAAACACCTTTTTAGTCAGATATAGAGGATGATGCATGAGTTATTTATCCATGCGTTCTGTTTAAAAAGTTAAAAACATGCAGCTTGGCTCTGAAGATAGATACACACAGCTTTTGTGACTGATTGCTCATCACATTTGCTCAGCAGCGCTATCTGAAAAGACATTGCCATCTTCTTGCATCAGACTGTATGAGCTGTCCATTTTGACTTTTCAAAGAGAAACACTTGAAAACAGCATGAGGGGATGAGGAAAAACTCATATTTTCTATCCCATCTTTCTGTTCCTCTTCTCTTTACACTTTCCCAGTTGTTGACCCTAGGGTGTAACCCCCCAGGAAGCACAGAAGAAAGCTCAGATAAAGCTTAGTAGCTCATTAGTGTGTCTCTTAAATCATTTGGCTTTTATTCCTATGTGAAAATCAGCCAAAATGCTTGAACTCTGCAGCTTGATTAAAACTATTGGTGGCATTCAGGTATACAACTATGTGTATACTACATGAAGTCAACATGCCTTACTAAATCATCTTCAGAGCGTGCTCAGGGATGTTTCTTTTGACTGCAGGCAGTTCAGGGGCTTGACAAAATGATGTTAGCTTTGGCTGGGGGTTTTTCATTCCAATTAAGAAGGAAAGGCAAATCAGAGCCCAGTGGCTTCATACAGTCATTAGCATAATAAAAAGAGAACACTGTAAATGTAGTAAAGAGAGCTTAATATACACCAGGGCACCGCGAAAGACGGAGTGCAGGCCCGCTGCTGACAGTTTTAATTGAAAGTAATCTGTCAGGCTAATGGAATGTTGTCATTACAATTAGGCGATGAAGTAGTTACATCACAACAAGGCAAGCTGTGGATGATTTGGACACACTGGTCTGCTGGGACCTTTCTGTGTGGCTACTCCTTTGTGTTTTTTTTGCTTGTTAGATTAAAGGGACAGTCACTGCAAAATAAAATATGTATTAGTGCTGTTTATCCATCGAGATTCTTTTGCTGTGAGTTGCCTTGTTGGGAGCAATTTCATGTAGGAACTATTTCCTAAGCGTGGGTCCTAGGTCAGAAGCATGTGCATGATGTCACAAGCAGACAAAGGAAAAGAAAATATTTTCTACATAACAGGGATAACATCTAGGTCTGTTGATTTATGTTAAGGTAGATTTTTGTAGACATTGCTTTAGGCATGTTTAATTGTATTTACAACACGGCTGGCTACAAAAATACAAATGTTGGATTTGTGGGTGGTCTGTGACGTCAACATCCCGCAATCTGTGTCAACTTATTAAAAGACTGGTGAAAAAAATTAGTCAAATATTGAGGTCTTTTTACATCATCATGTATGACCAATGAGCCCTTCTCTGTCTGCCACCGAGGGTGTGGATAGAAAGACTTTGTGGGAAACAGACTGCTGCGTACCACAGTGTCTGATTGACCATGAAAGACACTCAGATCACAGGCTAACGTCCTGATGGAGAAAATTAGCTGGGCCATGAGCCCTTTTATGTGTCTCTCTCATTTAGATAAGATTAAATGGAAGGAACTCGTCCGACTTCCTCCTTGTGATGTGGCAACGTTTGATCTGTCTCACTCAACATTAGTCAGGTGATAGGCAGAGCTTTTTTTTCAGCTTGTAAAAATGTATGGCCCAATTCAAGTTTCAACATCTAAAGGCTAGGCTGGGATGTCGTTTTTGTGTTAAATAGATGTTATTTCTGTTTTACACAAAGTAGATATTCTATAATGTACCTGTCTGTGTTTAGACAGTTATCTAACTGCCAGGCTAAATGCCAGCAGGCGTTCGTCTGTACTTGTGTTATTCCTAATTTAGCCACAAGATGGAGCCATTGCTTTGTCTATAGCAGCATTTTAGCCAGTAGTGGGAAAACCGAGGCAGTCAGTGTGGGTCAAGAGATCATACGAAACCCTTTGGTGATTAGCTCTCACATCCACTCTGTCTTCTTATAGTGTGCCGCCTTGTGTTCAGAGAAGGCAGATAATGGTAAAGACAGTGTGTGAGGGTTATATAGAGAAGCATGTGAAGAGGGCTTTGGTACTACTGTCTTCTTCTTTCCCCCATTTTCTTGCCTTGTTTTCCTCTTGCCCCTTTCAAACGTCTGTCTTCCATCTGTGCTTTTCATCCACATATGAAATCTCTTAGTCCCCCCCCCCTTTCCCTTGTCACTTTTTTTCTCTGGGTAAGTGTGACAACAATGTCTTCACAGTCCAATGTTAGTGTAAACCGCTCACATCTTTCACTCAGAGGCCAGAGTCTTTCCACTGATCTTCTTCCAGGTGGTGTAGGGTAATGGTGAAGTGTGTACAGGGGCATGAGGATGTCAGTGTCCCAAGGTCAGACTGTTTTCCTGAGGGTGCCCAAGGCTGAGACCCAGGCCCACTGGCTTTGCACTTGGAGGTCAGGCTGGGGTATGGATGTCAGGTTGCTTTAATCAGCCAAGCTGCAGCTTCTGAGGCTCTACATGGTGTTCTCATTTTCTTCTTTGTGTGTGTGTGTAGCTCTGGTCTGACTTGCCACTGCTTTGATCTCTGGGCCTCAGACTCCAGACACATCTGATTCAATTATCCTCATCCACCTGTTGACTTGGAGGCCCAAAATTGCAAAACTTGCCCCCCCTCCAAGTGTTATAGTTTCATGTGTGCATAGAATTGAGAAAGAAGCTTATTAGATATTTCTGATCATAATTGATTGCAAAATATTCTCAGATTAATTCATTCTTTTACTAAAACGTTTTACTAAAAAAAGTAAAGAAAATTGTAGAGTTTAGCAACAAGAATGAAATGAAAGAACACTAATTCTAAGAGTTGTTTGTTTTGCCAATGCCCTCTAACATTTCTTTTTTGCTGGCCTACATCTTCCTCATTCTCTAACATCTTCGTTCAATTAGCATCAGTGGGTTATTAGTGCCTTGTGTGCCTTAATGAGATTGTTAGCTTTGCTGTGTCTGTGCATGTGTGCATGTGTGGTGAGAGCACAGCGAGAATGAAAAGTATGTCTGTGGGTGTGTGTCAGTGAATATAAGCAGTTTAAATCATGATGGACATGATGAGAGACAGTGATTGAGGTATATGGTTATAAAAAGCTGTGCATGGAAACAGATGAATGTACAGCAGAGATGGTTATTGTTCAGACCGCAAAAAACATGCAACCAGTGCCAGATGTTTATCTGTGTAAATGGCAAGGCAGGCTGCCTATGTAAGCACATTCAAGTACAAAGAAAGGGACTGCGAGATATACACACACACACACACACATACTTTTAGGTTTGCCGCTCACACTTCCTTTTTTTTCTCGTGTGTCACTTCCAGGAGAAAGGTGTATGACCAGAAGAGCCCATCACGACCCAGGTGTTCCAGTCCAGTAATACAGTCATCTAAACAAGACAGCAGAATGGTTAGTCGATCACTTTGCTTCAGACTGCCAATCACCTTGATTGATTTTAACAGAAAACCTACAGGGGCCAATATGCTGTAAATAGTAGACACAATGTTTTCTTCTTTCTTCTTTAGTGTTGGTTAATCTAGATGTATTTCTCTATGAAATCAGAGGAAATTTCTTGTTGCTAGTTCACAAAAATAGAGCTTCACTGTTAGACTTTTAAAAGTTTGATAAATTTCACCAAAAACAACACTGTTTCTCTCACTGTTCTTCGCTGTTGAATGTATTCATGTACAGGTCATTACTGCTAATACACTAACTGCATCTGTGGCCACTCATGCTTACATTAAACGCAATGCTTTGAATTCCTGGTGCAACACAGAGACTGTGACACGCTGCTCTGAACAGCCAGTGACTTGCATACCCAGCATTCCTAAATATCAAAATAAAACATTTACCCTGTTTGTTTGAGGGTAAGACTCTGGGACCTTAATGCCATTTTAATCAGCTGGGGCATTTGATCCCATTCAGCGATTTCTCTGCGTCAGTGCGGTTCCGCTGAGGTACACCCAAGGTCCACACTCCAACAGATCTTAATCAAATTCAACAACATCTCTCCTTTCTCTATCTCTCTTTCAACTTTATTACATATTTCCCCCTATTTCAACCTTGCTGCCCAACCTTGACTTGCGTAAATTGATCTTGTATCAACAGAACCCCTGGAGGCATTCGAATTATACTGTACAAAACAAATCCGGAGCCCCATCACCGTAACAAAAAAGCTGTAAAAGAATGACAGCCAGTCTAGCTGCATATTCCCCTCTTGTGGAATTTACTGCGTGACGGAAATGATGTGGAACTGCCAAACATCTGGAGTGCTGTACTGTATGTGAGAGGGAGGAGAGTAAGGGTGGAGAGATGGAGATAACGAGGGAGTGGACTGCTGTTAGTATGGGAGGAAAACACATGTGGGCGTGCTGTATATCTGTAAGCTTTTAAAAAAGCCTTTTGTTGTTGCCAAAATAGGAATTATATTGTGTCAGCAGGCAGTGTTAACCTCCATTGCTGCCTGCTGTTTCCTTCCTCGGGCCAAACTGCCAATCAAAGCACCGTCAGCAATCATTTAAAATTCTCTCCTGTACTTTATATTACTCCTCTTAACTTCTATTTGGTTTCTTTTGTAAACACATGCTTTTTAACCCCCATGTTTCTTCACTGCAGGTGGAGGGGGGGCTGAACATGTCTCCTGATGACAGTGACCTGGAGGCTCGTCTCAACAGCTGGAACCTGGGGGTGAGTCCAGGGGCATGCCTTGAGCTTCTTGGTTACATGCAGCTGTCAACATGCTGCAGTTCACTACAGTGACAGGGAATCTCTGAGCTCCCGAGCAGATCTATATCACTAGTACAGTGATGCTTTCTTCTTGGACACCCTTTCACCTCTCGAGGACTCTTTTAAGCCGGATGTGAGAGTAGGTGAAGAAGAGGTAGAAGGAGTTTTGTAAACTAAAGAGTTTGAAGATATGTGCACGTCTCCTATCTCCTCTGTCTGACGTGCACCAGGCCGTGGCTTGATAAGCATTGCCCTCATGTCTTTTATTTCCTATCTACTCACCTCCATGTCGCTGAGCCTCTTTTTTTTTTTTCTTCTTGCCCTGCTTGTCGCCTTTGACTTTCTCCCACATTACTTACCTTTTTTTATCTCTGTTTTCTTACTCTCTCTCTGTCTGCCCATCCATGCCCCACTCTTTGCACTCCCTCTTTCTTGCAGTGCAAGGGTAATCTGAGGTATCTATCAGCAGACGTGAAGCCGTACACTGCACCACTCTGCTCTCCTCCGTGTTGAAACGCTGATAAGAGGCATTGCTTGGCAACGCTCCCTGAAGCCTGCATCTTTCAAATCAACAGATGTTCCTTCACACACAAACACACACTCACAAACTCCCCTCAAGTTTACAGAAGTTTTATAGATGCACGGCTTCAAAGTGCCCAGCTCCTACGAAATTTCAGGACAGCCGAGTATCACTCTATCTGGAACATCTTTTAGGTTTTTTTTCAGATGTTCTAAAGCATTCAATATTGGTGTGTTGATCATTTCACCTCGAATGTATTAATAAAGTTGGTTCAGTCTGCAAGGTAGCCATACTGGACCATGGGTGGGTTCTTCAGGCCCGAATAAGAGAGCAGCTTATCAGTTAGCACATCCACTCACCAGCCTGTAGAGGATAAAGCATGCTAACCTGAACACATTGAATGAACCTTGGGTATTTTTTTCCCTACAGAACAGAATTGAACGTAGCTCCTACCACTTAGTGTTTTATTCATTTCATTGTTTGTGGCTTACAGGGGCTGCTGACAGCTTGATCAGCGCCAGTCTGAACCTAGGAAGCCATCACTCACAGTGTGTTTGTTTGGCCTGAGAATCGGCCCTTGTGATTTGGAGTGTTGTTCCTCTCGTGCGTTGGTCCGTCCATCCATCCACGTCAGTGTCCAATGACACAGGACGCCGTGCCAGCTGCAAGGCCAGACAAACATGTGCTTAGCAGAGCATGTGTGTGGGCGCGGAGAAAAGAGTGTACGCACAGGCTTACGTGTGCACCAAATCCAAGTTTAGTTTCACGCTGTGCCAGCATTACACCACAGCATTTAGTCTACAAGTCTTCCCTGCCCTGTGGGCCGTCCTCAATCAAATCTGATGACTGGCTGTCTGCAGATAAAAAAAGAAACCCCCATTCTTTCGAGGCTGGGCACAGGTTTAGAAGAATATTGATTGATTCATCACTTTTTTTCAGCCATTGCCAGATTTAAGGAGGAATTCATCACACATCATGGCACGCACCACTGATGTAGCTCTACACTGACTGTTGAATAGTCTGTCTTATTTGTGTGTGCATGCATCTTCTATTTCTACACTTTGTTAAGTGCGTTGGTTGTTTGTTTAAAGGCATGAGGGCTGTGTTGGCTGTCGCTTACTTGCAAAAGCTGGGGTCAAAAAATAAGTATTATCAGTTCAAATAATTTAGCAACTGTATGACTTAATTCTTACCTCAATGCTTTCTAAAAGATGCTTCGGTTAACTATATTCGCAATATGATTGAAAGCATCTATGCCTCTATGATTGTAGTTGCATGAATGTCTTCTTTTATTGACACCACATAGTGTGTGAGCTACCAAAATGTCCAAGAAGGTGGGGTTACTTTCATCCAGTTCACCTGTCACAAACTAGATTGTGTCTTCATTCTCATACTGTAGCTGGGTTTATTTTAGTCCCAGCTCCGAGGTTCTTCCAGGACATGTTCTCTCATCTTCCATTCATTCTGGGTTAGCTTAGTGTGGATTGTGCCACCTCACAGCATTAAATCCTTATTTTTGTAAAAAAAAAAAAAAAAAAAACCTGAATGAATCCCACGCTTCCCTCCTCTTCCTCCTTGTTCTCTTCCTTCATCCCTGTGTTGAAGAGATTAGCAAGAGAACTGTTTACTGGGCGTCATTGCTGTCATCTCTAAAGTCGGCTCTGCTACTTTGAAAAGCCGTGATCTTGCTGCTAGTTGGCAGCCCCTACAGACAGCCCCAGTGCATCAGAGAGAAATGCTGCATGATAGCGCAAGTTCATAAGAAAGTAATGGGGTCATAAACAAACGTCAAATAGCACAAGCAAAACAGCAGGTTGTCAACAGACAGATATTTTTTGCAGTTTGCGTCAGAGAGAGTGAGCCGTATTGATGTAACACAGTCACATTGGACTGTGACCTGCTTACTTTCAGGTGGTTTAGCTGTGAAGTCGTTTCAGTCTGTTGTGTTTCATATTGTAATCAAAGAACATGCTGTGTCAGTGTTTGGCAGGGATGTATACACATTTGTCTCTGTCAGATGGTAAACGGACCGGGGATAGCTTACAGATTAGTGGTCCTGAGTGTTGACAAAAGGGACAGCAAAGAGGGGCTCAGAGCAGGAACAGGACTGGCCACACACACAAAGCCTTGAAGTACCTTGATGCATTTCTGGCTTTCTAAACAGACCAGCGTTGACGGAATAGAGTCCAGCCACAGCCCTGGGCTTTTGATGTGCACCCCACATTGTTTATGGCAAATTTAGGACAGAGGCTAAATTCTGGTACTAGTGGTGAGGCTTTGTTAGCAGAGGAGGATGAGAAGGAGAAGTCAAAAGTTTTTTTTTGTTTACTCTTTCAGATTGAAAACCCCAGGTATTTGCGAGAAAAGCCCATTCCTCTGTCACCAGTAAGTTGTCTTTTTGTATTGTGACATAGAAGAAATGGGCCTGTAAGCTCCTCATCACCTATCTCTCTTCTCTATAGAGTTTCAAGTCTAGCTTTGGAAGGAACAGCACCATTGCCAATGATCAGGCCCCTCAACTAGCACACAGTAAAGAGGTATGGCCAGAGTGAAAGTTCCTATCTAAACTGACACTTACCAAAAATAAAAAATATATTTTTTGACTGTATTATTTGGTACAGGAAAACAAAAAAATGAGTGCCAAAAGGTGGTAAAATGTACACACAACCATCTCAGATTCTCATTAAACAAAGCTGCTTTAAAATCTGGAGTTTCCTTTTAATAGTATCTGAAAGCTTCTTCAATAACTGGGATGTCAGTGTTTTGTATATCCAAAGGCAGTACATGACATTCAGAGACCCTCACATCCATTCCAGCGAGCTTAAGTGTTAAACACACACAGAAGTCAAAGCTCCCATGACTGCTTTCACAGCATTAGACGACCCGACAGCCATGTACATACATCCATGTGCCTGGTTTGTATTGTTAGAATAGCCAAGGCCTCTTAGAAGACAAAAATAATGCTCAGCTCCCAGTGATGACAGTTTTTCCTTATGTGGATTTAAGCTGAAAATCCTATTCTGAAAGCATGCTTTGAAGTCCCCTGTGCCCCTCCCCAACTCTTCCGAACCACCACTCATTCCTCCCACCATCCACCTTTTAATGCACTGTTAAATATATAGCTGAGCATGACTTGTCTGTAATAACCGTGGCTTTACATAGCTGCTACAGTCAGTTAGACTGGCTTTACAGAAGAGAGAGAGAGGAAAGGGAGAGACACACAGGGCATTATGCACAAGAATCCACTGGTTTATTGACCTCCCTTAACGAGGATGTGTTTGTGACTGCCAAAAGAGGATTTGCATGCATCGACATACACTCTGTATCCAGTAAGGCAGTGGACTTTTGGGCTGACTGATCTTTGCAACTCCAATATGATATTAAGGCAACGTCCTATGCTGTTTGATCCTACTTCAGACTACAGCTGTGTGTGGTGGGAATATAAATTTATTTCAGGAGAACATATTTATTAGACACACCAACTCTCAGTTACCTGTTTATCAGGCACATCTATGCAATCTAAAGCTACTGGAAACAACAGCCACACAACAAGCTGTATTATGTTATGCTTAGGATGATGAGCGTCTAATTTCATGGTCATTTGTTGAGTATGTTCAGTGTATTTCCCAGGCCCACCCTAGTGTAAGTTGCATGTCTAAGAATAAGTGTGTTATTTCTTTAGGAGGCTGAAAACCATAGGAAACTGAACTGACATGTTGTTTCCAGTGAGGCCACATGTTAGTTAGTATGGGAACCAGTTCAGGAAAAGTCACAGGGAAGAGATGGTAGGGGGAAGGGGGACACAAGAGGAAATGGTGCAGAACTGATGCACCAAACTTTTTCCCATGGTGCTTAAATGTGTGCTGTGCTTACTGTAGCCAGGTTATGTGAAGAGAAGCTCTGGAGAGGTGTGACATTTACATTATGGTCTGTCATGTCTCCAGTACAATAGAAATATTAGCCTGCAGTGTTATGTTTGCATAACACTGCAGGCTAATATGTAATATGTTTTGCACGCTTGCATCAGGAGCTTGATGTAGAGAAGCACTGTTCTGACATTTTCTGTCTTGAAGTCAGTAACTGACTTGGTGACAATACCCAATACCATTTCGATACCAATGCTTTTGCAGATATTGCAAGAGGCATTCAAACTCGTTGGCTGACTCCAGGGCTTCCTCAAGTCTCCTGGCATGCTGTGTGTGCTGTTGACACATGATGTAGCACATCACATATTTAGCGTGTGTATTTACGTACAAATGCTGCTATCCTTTTAGCATGAAGGGTTGTCTGCTGATTAAATAAAAACAGACATGATTGTGAGATGCCAAACCTTAAGAGACAGCACTACCTAATTTGAATGAGCCTCCCACATAGATTGCATTTGCAAGTGTATATGTGCTGTTACTCAGCATCCCTAGACAGGTTGAAACACCTGTTTTGTCACAGCTTGAGTTTTGCATACACTGTGAAGCGGGATAGATTTGGTTCAGAGCATCTTTAGCTCCTCTAACCTTAGCTTTCCCTTAGGAGCTTGGAAGAATCATCCAGCCCCTTTTATTGCTTCAATCTGGCAAATCACAGTGACATCACTTTCCTTTAATCCAAAAGGCATAGTTGAACACTTACCCAGGTTTTAAGTGTTACCACGACATTAAGCTGGTGGTAGCTCAGCTTTCACACCAAGCTAGTCCTCCCACTATCATTGTGTGATATGAATGCACACTGCTTTTTCCTATGGAACAGTTGGTGGCAGCTGAGAAACTTGAGCAGCTGTGAGTCACTTGGCTTATACTGTACATACATACGTGTTTCCTTATGGGAAAGAAAATGTCTCACAGGAGCAGTAAAGTCCTGCTAATCCCACAGCACTCGGTAAGACTGACTGGGTATTAATTTGGAAATTCAATTAAACGAGGAGTCAGAGTCAGACACACGTAGGCCCATGCATTGTGATTCAGAATATACTGACAGACTGATTTAAAACAGCACATCTTCAATCTGTCCCTTGGTACCTGACCTCAGGGATTGTCGGCAGCAGGCACAGAATGGTAGATGAGTGTGTTGGAGTCAAGCCTTCACACTCTAATGGTCACAAGCACCCTGACTGGGGATCAGACCCCTTTTGCTTTCTGATGCCATAATGATGCAGTCTCTCTAATCTAAGACTCCTTTGGGATAAAGCTTGAGCTCTCAGCCTGTGATTTATAGGGCCATAGCCCAGCTTATCTGATCGCCTTTCAAAGCTAAAAAAGAGTAAGCTAGTCAGTCTTTAGTTTAGTGGTAGTTCAGTGGTGGCTTTCAAGATGGGTGAAGGGATCCAGTGTTCCCTAATGATAAAGTTTCTATTTCAAGCATTTCTGCCCATGATTCTTTTGTGTTTGATGTATTTTTTTTTTTAATTTTCTGTTTATGAAGTCTGTGTTTCACGTCAGAGATTTAATTTTAAGCAATTTTGTTTGTCCGGTCTCACCATGTGGAGAGAAAAATGAGCGTCTTCTTAGAGAGTAGAAATGGCATTGTGCTGCTCCTCAGTAGATAGCACCACAGTGCGTACTGACTATCCTAGAGCATCTGTGTTTACTGAGGATGAAAGACACACCAGGACATTGTACATCTGAGGCAAGACGAAGGAAAAGCACAAATGCAACCTTGCTTTGTGAAACATTTAGCAGACGATTTGTGAACACATCTTCCCAGAGGATGAAAAGGTCTCGACCCCACCACCAGTTTTGAGAGCAGAAAAAGCAACACATTCCCTCTCTAACAGAACCCTCCCTCCCTCCCTCCTGTTCTCTTTCTTCCCTCCCTCCCTCCCTCTCATCCTTTCAAGAGCGAAGTGTCAAAAAACATGGCATCTTACAGCACTCGCTACAACTCCGAAAAAGAGAAAAGGGGAAAAAAGCTGTACCACCCAGTTGGGCTGATTGAAGGCGTCTCAGAAGCCTTAGGTGTACGACATTCCTCCTCCTCCTCCTTCCTTCACCGCCGCTTTTATAAACAAGTTTCAAACACCCCTGATCTAGTTTGACAAACTTTCTCCAAAGAGCATTTGAAGAGAGGATAAGAAAGTGACTCCCCCACATGTGCTTTTTTTTTGTTTTTTGGGGCGCCGGCAGAATCAGGTCTCTGCTTACTCTTTTTGCTTTTCAATCACTGCCATCATCTCTCCTTCTCTCCTTCTATCACTTTCTTGTGCTTTTTCCTTTCTAGTCTGACAGGTCTCCTGTGGTCCCCTCAATTGCACTAGAATGGTGGTAAATCAAGAAAAAAAAGACAGAAGAAGCAAACGGAATACTTAACAGAGCTTTGTCAAGGATCAAGTGCGTAAATGTAGCTGAAGTGCAATAATGAGGGAAGACATCTAGGAGGCAATTTATGCATTTTAGTTGGACTTTTATTTCTAACAGGGCTCAGACTGTTAAGGGAATTTCTGACATCTTGCCAAAACTACCATTTCAATCGCAAATCATGGCTCCAATTTTTATTTTTTTTTTTGACATTCAGCTTGCTGTTGATGTCTGTATTAATACGCTTTTACAGTACTATAATTAAATCGTATTTTTATTCAGACGTCACAGTCGCTTCATGATTCAGATTTCATGTGGTTTGACTGTTGCCAAGTAATGTCATGGGAATTTTCTACTTAATGGTTTTGATGACTAGAACAAACAAGAGCTAGCCTTGGGATGTTGTTATCCACTGATATGCTCTCTCACACACACAAACACACTTTCAAAGGAAACACATTGTCACCCTGCTCCAGGGTTGATTAACACACCAAAGCAGACAGTGACTAAACATGAGTAGTGACATCAAAGCAAATGGCTGGTCATCTTTCTGTCAAAGGTTTTCCTTGTGCTTACATGTGTTGTTTTGAGCAGAAACAGCTTGGTAGAAAACAAACAAGAAAAAAAACCTAAGGGAAAACTGAAAGACCTACTGAGAACATTTCAGGGAAGCAATGAACATTTTTATTGCATAATATTGTAAATTAAAGGCATTTACATTTACCAGGACAGTGATAAGGCTAAGACTACACTTGTTGTCTCTGGCGACAGCCAAATGCTGATATGTGGCAGTATTTTTAGCACCATCCACAGGGCACAGAATAAGGACTGCCATGCAAATCTTTAAATACTTTTCTCTGGCAAACTTCTGGCAAAGGTTTATTTTGTTGTGCCCCATTAGCAGTAAGGGTTTGAGAATAGAGAAGCTGTTTTCATGTGCATAATGAGTTGCCACGGCAGTTCTTCACTGAAGAAATTCTGCGTGACTTAAATTTTGTGATCAAAAGAAGAATGTGAGCTTTTGTTCAGGCGATAATGTTACTCATCATTAATTGTGTGAATGCAGTGATAGCCTCTGAGGCTGAATGGATGAAATCTTAAAAAAACTGCAGTTCCACATGTGGCCACTTGAGGCTGACATTGAAAACAAACTAGAAATGTAACATTTCTACAGCCTAGTACTCATCCTTTTTCCTGTCTGCTTACAAGTTTACACACACCCCAAGTCTTCATTTAGTCATTTACAGAATATGATGAATGGGTCATTAGGGATTCATTTGACAAAGACCAGGAAGCCCTCTAGCTTAAAGATATCTGTTCTGACATGCACGTGACAGCGCTGAACTTTTCATCTTTTGAAAATGCTGTGTTGAAAAAGAAAACAGCATTTCTCGGCATGATTAACTGCTGTGTGTATACACAAGTGAACAAAAGTGTAACAGAACACACACAAGCAAACAGACTCCTGCTTTGTTTATCGTGCGCACGCACAAACTCACAAACAGTCGGGTACATTTGAAGGTCTGTTTGGGTAAATGTTTTTTAAATGTTAATGAGGTTTGTCTTATCATCGGATGCTCATGATGTGCACGGTGGTACGCAGTGCATCTCTTTTCATCCAGATTCATGTCAACGTAGTTATCTTGTCACTCTTTAAGATGATGTTTTTTTTCTTTTATTTCCATGAAAAAAGCTGTATATTCATATTAGTGGTTGTACTTTGTGTGTGTTTTCAGACTGAGATGAAAATCAAAGTACTGGAGGCCAAGCACCAGGAGGAAAAACTGAGGATGCAGCACAGACACGATGCAGATGTTGAGAAGGTAAGAATAAAAATCTGAAGGTACTATATACAATTGCAGATAAGTGTCTCACTAGCGTAAGTATCAGTATATTTTACAGTATTTATCATAACTACCAATGACATACTGCACTGGTACAGTGTATTATTCAGTATTTAATTGGTTGCTGTCTCTTCTACTCAACAGGCCAGGTCTGCTTAAGTGCTCTTAAAAACTATTAACCCGTCTTTCAGTGCCTGTCATTAATCTTGACTCCATTTGGTGCCTAATGAAAAGTAAAGGAATGAATCTCTCCGCTACTCATTGCCCCATCCTGCAAATAATCATCTTTTCAAAGCTTTTTGTCAGCTGGTTGGAAAAAAAAAGCAGTAAAGCTGCTTCATTTCACACTAGGTGCCCGTCAAGTATAGGCTGCAGATCAAGCACCTGGGATCTGTCATGTCCTCAGTATGACTTTCCTTTGCTGCCACAGAAGCTTTTAATAAAACCTAAAAAACACTCCAATTTTCTCTCCACTTTAAGATGCCCGCTGCTTCTCTGTGTTTGACAAGAGACAGGATGACAGCTAGCTCTCTGTTGCTTTCTGTTTAATTACATACAGATTGCGAGTTATGTCCGATGTCATTTCCTCCGAATTTTGGCCAGTATTCCCCCTTAATGGCTTCAAAGGGGAGTGATTTGGGGAGGGTGTGTGTGTGTGGGGGGGGGTGCTTTGACTAGCCTGATGGAGGATGGATAAGCATGGTTTAGTTTTAATTAGTCTGTTTATGAATAATGTATATGCCACTGGTCATGTGTCCCCCCTGCTTGAAATTGAGAGGGTAATGAGGGAACAGGCCACAGTGTTGTATGCTAATGGTTGTGGGTCAGTTTTGTGTGTAGTTTTTAAATATTTAATGAATGCACATGTAAGGACACACATCTTTGTTGTTTTGCTTAATATGTAAATACTTTGAAATTAATAACATATACTGCAGGGTAAACATTAGATGATCACCACTGAGGTTGTGCTTCTGACAAACAGAAACAGTTTCTCTTTTTGTATTATGTTGTTGTTTGCTCCTTTACTTCAGTTAAAGCTGTGGCTAGCCAGACAGGTAATCATCCCCTCCCCTCACTGCATTAGTAAGTCCTATAAAAACTTAAAATAGGCACCCTAAAAGCTGTCATTTCCCACCGTCTACTGCTCTCTCTCTCTCTCTCTCTCTGGACAAAACAAGTCTCATTGCCTGTGTTGGTGGACTCCAAAAAGACAACAATCCCCTTTGGGTGGTGAAATAGGGGGGAAAAATTGGGTATCCCTAAATGTTCTGTGAACTTCGCCCCATCCTCCTTTCATCTCCTTCATCCCATTCAAGGAGAGACGATGACAGGCTTGGCTAATAAGGGCATTTATTTTGAACAAAATACTAAAGTATCATGGGCTTTTGGAAAAATAACCAGGATGAGTTTTCCTGCAATTTTATTCAGAAAGTGAGAACATCATCTGATGTTGTTAACACAATGAATCCATACAATTTGGTAGAACTATACATTATTTTTGAAAGGAATCTTTAGTAATAAATCAGCACTATACACTATTCCTATACATACAGTACATGTATGCACACTATGCAACTGAGAGTCATCGACTGTCCTTTTTATACTGCAGCTCCGATTCTCTATGGCTTAATTTAGCTAATTGCACACAGATGGCAGCAGCAAGCAGATGCACTTATCTCATCACGCCTCAGCACAGGTGGTTCACTCAGCTGCCGATTTCACTCCGATTGC
Source organism: Parambassis ranga (assembly GCF_900634625.1). Taxonomy (NCBI): domain Eukaryota; kingdom Metazoa; phylum Chordata; class Actinopteri; family Ambassidae; genus Parambassis; species Parambassis ranga. The sequence continues at coordinate 6,109,329 of NC_041029.1, read as the reverse complement.
TCAGAGTCACCTAAGGACTTGATATATATATATATATATGTGAAAGATGAAGTCCTTTTCTACGTCCAGATAACTGCATTTAAAAGAAACAACCATATCTGTTTCTACATTTTTGCTGGGCCTTCCCTACAGTGAGGACTGAATTCAATCCTGTGGGGTTCTCAGCTCTGTTCTTTGTGTTTGATTTTGTGGCATGATTGTAGCCTCTGTAACCTTTGCGTGGAAAATGCCAACATAGTGACAGTACAGTAAAGTAAATAGCTTAATAAAGAGACATCACAATTTAATCAGCCATAAAAAGCTGAAAGTTTTTGTAACCACGGTATCCCTTTCTCTTTTCTCTCAGATTTTAGACAGAAAAAATGGTGAGATTGAGGAAGTGAAGAGCCTGTACCGGGACAAGCTGAGAGATGCAGAGGAGAGGATCCATAAGCTGGAGAAGAAAGGTGAAAGGTCACATGATTGCAGAGTTAACTGGAGGGTTGTTTATTCTCGTGTCTTTGAACACTCGGAGTAAAAAGCCCTGAAAGATACAGTTCACAAGAGACTGTGCTGGTGTAGAGTGATGTTCTCCAGCTGTGAAGCTCAATCTAAAATATAATCGCATCTTCTTCTTCATGGCTGATTATGTTTTCCTCTGTCTTACTCCTCTCTATTCCGCTCGTTTATCTGTCTCTAAAAGCATTCGAAGAAAAACATATAAACTTGGCAAAGAGAAGCACTGCTCGCCATTTGATAGAAGTAAAATCTTTATTGACTTTGATTTACTGACAGCGCATCAAGGAGTGCATGTCTGTGTGGGTCCATCTGTTCATACCCCGAGGCAGGGCCCAACTGCTCTTTGTATGTTTGTGTCTGTGCTCTTCCACAGTTCAAAGTGTGCTGCGGGAATCCCAGGTCATCTGCGAGAGCAAAGACAAGCAGATTGCGGAGTTGAAGAAGATGTCGGATCAGAGCGCCGACTCTTTAAAAAACGAGTGGGAGAAGAAGGTATGAGGATAAATCCAAGGGTTGGGATATTCTGCAGCCTAACACAGTGTCAGCAGCCCTGAGCCAGAGGAAGGCTGTTTGTTAGCATGACACAGAGAAGAGGCATGGAGTCAGGCTGTCCTCCGTGCAGTGTTTAAGTCGGTGTGGGTGAATTGTCTTTTCACTCTGATAACTCTAGCTGCTCAATAAGATTCTAATGAAGTTTACACAGATCCCTTTAGGGCTGCTTAGTATGTGGGGAGCAACAATTTTTCTCAGATGCAGCAATCATAAATGATTTTAAACCTCTTTAAATAAGCAAGATGGTGGATATATAAAGAAATAGACTTTACTAACTCATAGATCATATAGAGTGGATTTAAATTAAGCCATATATTAATAGCCTGATGTATTTTTTTTCAATTGTTCTCAGCACCGACCTCTGTCTGACTGTCTTTTCTTGTGCACGAGTTTACTGTAACTTGTGACACCTCCTGAACCCATTCATATGTTTGTACTGATGTGGTTGCACCACACCATTTTTTTTGTGTAACTTTTGCAAATGAAGCAGCGGTGAGAAAGAAACACAAAGAGATTGTGATGCTGTAAACGAAACCTGAGGAGAAGATGCTAGGAAAGTATAGCTGAAACAAAGTTAAATAGAGCAAAGCCTTGTAAAAAACAAGAAGATCTGTGACTTATCGTTATGCTGTTCTCTTGTAGCTGCATGCTGCTGTGACAGAGATGGAGCAAGAGAAGTTTGAATTGCAGAAGAAACACACAGAGAATATTCAGGAGCTGCTGGACGACACTAACCTGAGACTGGCTAAGATGGAGTCTGAGCATAACGCTCGATCACAGGCAACAGTGAGTACAGCAACAGGGATATGTGAGCGTGCTCGTGTGCTCATAGAGCAGATTTACTCAGGCACTGTACGTTTTTTAAGCGTTGATTGTGTTCTTTGGCACAGACTCTGAATAAAGAGATGCATTTGAAATGTTTACATCTGTCAATTTTCAATCATTAAGCAGTGGCCCACAACACACTGTGGCCGAAATGAAAGGAGACATCCTCTAACCTCTGGGCGAGGATGACTTGCATATTTTATGTCTGTCGTCTCGATAAAGGTCTTTGATCCAAGTATGTATTAAATTTTAGCCCTTGCTCTGATTGTGCTCAAAGATGTGCACGCATATATACGTAGCTTGCACCCAAAGCCACGGTTTATTTGATGGACTAAGGTTTTAAGTGAAATTGTGCACATTTCATTAGTCGGGGATCATCAACACTAGAGGCCAGTCGAACGCACTGCTTCATAAAGAGTGTTGATATCAGTATCGGCATACATGGGCTGTCATACGCATCACACATACCCACATATTGCTTCTGGCCTTAATCTGTCAACAGGCCCACATTTAAGAGGCATCAAACAGTAGAATGTGCAGGGCTGATGGTAAGGCCCCTCTTTTAATAATTAAGGACAGACAAGGTCCAAGAGAAAGAAAAGAGGCCTCTGTCACTGTAAATTAGCTGCTCTCCTGCTGTGAGGTTGGGCTGACCTACGCACATACTGAGTTGGGATGTTCAAAGTGGACTTTATCTCACCACCTCTATTAGTGTCTCCAGGTTTAATCCTTTGCTGCTGTGTTGTATTCTGTTCAAAGTAGCTTTAGTTTTCCGATTTCAGATCTTTTTTTTTTTGGTTGAATAATCAGTCCCCCGCACTTCACACTGACCTTTAAGAGGTCACTGAGGTCAACAACCTCAATGACTTTCAGTGACCCTTGACAACATTAAACCTCACCAACTCTCAGCGGCCCTGTAAGAGGTTAAAATGCCTCCAATCTGTGTTGGAGTTCAAAAAGATGTTCAGATTATACTCTACAGTGTTTAAACAAACTTAAAGATGTATTTATTAGATACTTGTTCCTCAAGTCTGCACCATCTCTTGTGGCTTCTTACCTCCATACCCCTTTTACTGGCCTCTATGTCATACTTGACTTTGAACCACAATAAACATGCAAACACACAACCCTCTGGAAATGGCAGCCTTCCAGTTGCTGGCCTTTTTTCTGAAATAAAAAAAGGCTATGAAAGGTCATCCATCATATTATATGACCTTTTTTTGTTACAGCTTACATGTTCTTTTCCTCATCTTCAAAGTGAGTATCACTTTTAATTCTTTGAAGAGGTGCGGAGCTCATAATGTAGCTTGTACAGTGTAATCTGTTCTTCACACAAAGTAATTCTCTTTCTAACGCACCTAATTAGGGCACGTAGAGTGTGTCCAGGTGTGCCCAGTCCAACTTCAATATGGATACCTTCTTCTCATCTCATGCCAGAGAGCTAAGCGTCAGCACGCGTCCCCGTGCAACACAGGCCCCTTGTTCCTTTTCATAACACCCTGCACTGCTAACACAAAGACAAAAATCTCTCTCACCAGCCTCACCGGGCACCGCTCTCATACTCTTTTTCAAACACACTGTTCCCTTCTCCCTTCCCTCTCGTCATTCCACCTTCTGTCATCGCCTGCCTCTGTCATCGTCTAGATCAACTAGCGTGCTCCATCTTTAATCATCGCCTTTATCAGCCTGCCCACACTGCATTCCGTGCTGTCATATGTACACACAAAGACACACATGTCCATGCTGATAGACTGTAGGCAGAGAACAGTGCCGGAAGAAGAAGCTGTCAGCTTCTTCAGCTGGACTTTGATCATTGTCTTTATTGAAAATCAAAATCCTGATTGAGCTTTTGACATTGTATTTGTGTACAAACAGAGACAACTAATTTCAGACCTAAGCACAAGCACTACATTTTAAAATGTATAAACTGTAATATTTAATATTTAACAGTTGGCAAAATCATTTAAAACTGAGCATCATACAGGCTCAAACATCAAGTCAGCTGCACCATTAGCTGCATTCCTCCATGTTTCCAACCAGATTTCTCTGTCTAAAAGTATGCAGTTTCCTGACCTGTGACATTTTCTCACACTAGCACCTTCATTGGTTCAAGCAGTTTGGTTTTGTGAGGGATTTTTTGTGCATTGTTTTGTTTCAGGAGCGAATGGTACGTGAGCTGGAGCTGCGGGTGAAACAGCAGTCAGCGGAGGTGGAGAAGGGCAACGCGCTGCGTCACAAGCTGACACAAGAGAAGGCCCAGTTGGAGATCCATATTGCTTCCATCAGCGCTGAACTGCAAGAAGATAACAGACGGTATGGAACTGTATTGACAATAGAGAAATATACTTGACGTCTGTTGTTCTCAGACATTTAGTCTGAATCAAACTGTGTGCAGGATTGTGATCCTGCAGAAGGAGAAGGAGCAGCAGAGTGAGCAGCATGAGCAGACCATACGCAAACTCCAAGCCAGACACGAGACTGACATCAGCCACTTACATCAGGAGCATGCTCTGTCTGCTGCGAAGGTTTACAATACCACAACCCATCCACCTCTTTCTGAAGGCTGCTAAATGATACAAGACACAAAATATTTACCAGACTTTGTCCTTGTCTCTTTCAGGCCTCTGAGGTGATGGAAGGATTTGAGAAAACCATGGCTCAGATCAAACAGCAGCTCATGGAGAGCGAGCATCAACGGCACCAACAAGTCAGGGTATGATTTGAGTGGTGGTGGTACGGATGTGATGTGGATGTGATGTGTCATTTAATGTGTTTAACTTTCTTTTAGGATCAGGAGATAAAGTTTCAACAGGAAAAAGATGAACTACTGATCAACTGTGAGAAAAAGGTAGCGTGACAGTCCAGCTTGGACTGGTGGTTCCTTTTTTTTAAGATTTAAGTCTGGCCTCATAAAAATCTTAGACTGTTTGTCAAAGTCGGACATTTGTCCTGTCTGAAGTATGCTCTGTCAGTTGCCTGTAATTGCCTCTGCTTTTGTGCAGCTCTTTACTTTTCAGAGACCCTTAATCGAGCCATAAAGCGCACAGGCCATTGTTAATGATCTAAGAGACCAGGCTAGACTTTTAGGCTAGGATCAAATTTAAAAGGCCACACTGCACATGGGTCATCTTCAAAGTGCCACATCTACAAATAATGTGTGTGTGTGTGTGTGTGTGTCTGTGTGTCTGTGGCAGGCTGGCACACACATGCTCCTGGGACGGATACACCTGCAAAAACTTAGCAGGCCTCTGTGCTCTCTATTCAGGGTCAGGGAGAATTTAAATTAAGCTCCTCTCAGTAGTTTGGTTTTGATGTCTGGTTTTTATTCTATCCTTGTAATCAACCTGGAGAGTTTCTGTTTTTCCTGCTTTCTGTCTTGTTCTTTCTTCTGCAAGGTGACATAGAATGAAAACACTAAAGGAAAAAAGTGTATTGTTCATTTTCCTTGTTGTTTTTTTATTTTTTTTTTTGCTGGAAAGATATGTCTTTCCACAACTAAGGAGTAGAAAATGAGACACGTGAAATAGACTCGGTATAGTATCTGGACACAAGAAAGGCCCATATGGCAGCTATAGATCCAGACCGAGAGGCCCTGTAAGCAGGCTGATAGGCTCAGATGGTACTTTTGATGGGGTGACGGAGAGACGAGACGAGTCCAGATGCACAAGGTCAAAGGCAGGAAAGGTTTCTTGAGTGATGTTTGATGGTGTCTGTTATTGCACTCGCTTACGCCTCTCTCTTTTACTCCCTTTCTCTCTCTCAGATTTTGGCGGTTCAAAGTGAGGCAGAGAAAGAGAAAACAGAGGCTAAGAGGAAGACAGCCAAACTGGAAGATGCGCTAAGGTACAGTGAATTGAAGAAGCTGTCATAAAGTACCATAAAGATTTCAAATATTTTGTGGTGTAAAAAAATGTGCATCCTTTTATTCAACTGTTTTCCATAGAAATCAGAGGCATAACACCAGCATTTCAGCTGATAATTTGATATTATCCTCAAAGTTCCATGTGCATGTATGTGTGCTGTTTTACAGTCTGTACTGAAATAACCCCTTTTGGTCTTGAAATTCACATCTCATCATCATATATCATATTAGTGAAGAATAATATTTATTTTATACTGATTAGTATCACACATTTGTGCCATGACTCTGAGGCTTCAGACTTTATTAGAAAGTTGTTTATGTCTGCTGACTTAGATCTTTGATCTTTGATAAGAACCGTGTGCATGAATTCTGATTTAAGGTGGAGTTTGGCTTTAACAAGCCAGCCTTCGCACACTCTCTTTGATCTTATTTTATAACTGAGTGTAGTGCTGTTGGAGATGAGAACCTGATAACTTTTAAACTCTTTTCACACACAAAAAAAAAGTAAGACCTGGTCTTTGTCTGCATTGGTATTGTGTACAATCACCATTCCCCCTTATATAGTATCACAGTTTTTTTTCTGTTCCAGCTTCGATGATGGAAATGTGACAAGCAGGTAGAATTTTTGTTGATTGGTGTTTGTGATCTCCTTACTAAAGCTGGTCACCTTATTGCTCTTACCGTTATAGGTAGGGTAGGAGATTTCATTCTGATGCACTTTTTGTTAAATTAGTGTAACTTCTCTTTACAATCCGATAGCAACCAATTAGTTCGGCAGTTTCGCAATAAAACAAAGAATATGAATCATCTGTGGAAGCTATAAAACACTAAAACCATCAGCCAATCCTCCAGGTGGACCCTGCGCAGAGTATTGGCTGGTTGTCACTCTTCCTGCTCTGTGCGCACCAGAGAGGTACGTGCATGATGGCCGAAGTCACAGCTCGTCTTCAGGTGATGCGCATCCATGTGATTGGAGGCATGGCTTCGGGGTGAGCTCCGAGAGAAAGGGGCGTGTGTTTACTTTGGAAATCTGGCTGACTCTTGAGTTTTCAAAATCTCCTACCCTATCTTTAAGCTTTACCGTACGTATTCTACTGAAAGCCTAGACTTCAACAGACTCCAGTTGAACCAGCCAGTATAATCCAGTTAGTAATTAATGCCATAAAGAACCATATTACTTGGCCACAAGACAATTACAGTTCCTGGTAAAACTATAATGTGTTTAGCACAACACCAGTTCAGCCCATTTAACAACATAGGTAGGTCGGTAGGTGTTTTTTCATTGCACTAACTCAAGAACATGTCTCACTGTAGAGCAAATTACACCCTGCAGTGGATGCACCCTAGCTAATGTATCCTCATAGGATAGACAAGAGGGCTGAAATTTGTACTGAGATACTCTTTATTGGTAGTCTTAGACACATTTTAAGTGGCCTGCACAAACAAGAATAAATCTTGAGGACGGAATTGTACTAAACTGTATTGCTTGGTTATTCTTGCAGCTTCTTTGTGTTCCTGTCATCTTGATGTAATTAACTTTGCAGTTTCTTGGCATTGAGTCTTCAGCGTAAATATCACAAAGGGACATTGATGGCTGTGCCTGCCTATTGTTTGCTTGTCATTGTCATCCCAGCAACAGAGAACAAGCTTAAACGCAGCTGACAGATCCGTTTGTGCATAAATTATCCTTGTTGTTAGTATCAGTAACGAGCCGTCATTTCCTCGCTTAGTGTTAAACACTGAGAAACGGCAAGTGGCCCATCGGGCTCTTAGCTAATTAAGTACTCAGGCTCCACACACACATACACAAACACTCTAAGCAGTCTGATGTCTGCTACCTGCCTGCTGCCGTGGCAACACCGAAGGCCTTTAAAGGCGATCCAAGAGAACTTCAAAGTAAAAGCAGGACTGCACATGGGTTTGTGTTAGTGTGCTTGTGTGTGTGTGCACATATGTAAAGATGGGAGTAGTGCTGCTCAAGATGGCTCCTCTGTTAATCCATGCAAAATACTGCTCTACATTCTACATGTTAATAATCCAAGACAATTATTTATATGTTGTCAATATCCACGTATCAAATAGCATATCACCTTGTCCTGCTATGCAAATAAGCATTGCTGTATCAATTTGAGTTCTAGGTCTGCGTTACTATAGCAACAACAACAGAAAGCACGACAAAGCTGTGCAGAGAACAAGTTTTCCTTCTCTTCTTTCATCCCAACGTGCCTCAGATCATTACAGGGCATTAGCATAGAGATGGAGAGATACAAGGGGGTTTAAAGAGAGGAGGAGCTCATCTGGGGAACAGCTTGCCTGCTTTTGCAACAATGACCTCCAAATTCATCCAAATTTAAAAACATCAGAAAACCACCTGGATGTTGAAAGTTGGAAAATAAAAAAACAGCAGCCACATTTCTAGAATATTTCCTGTCTTTGAGTTTTGTTTTTTTTCCCCTCCATACCATCCTTCCTGTAGCATGGCATCTTGCAGGCCTTATCCAACAACATGTGCACTCTATGGTGTGGTGTGGCTTAGGGCTGTAGTGGCAGTGTAGCTGTGTAGTGTTTGGCTCACACTGATTGCTTACACTTTAGAAAAGCGTCCACTTTAGGGAGCTGAAAGCAAAGTGCGCTTATGTTTACAAGTGACTGGAGTCTGACTGTGTGAGTGAGGAGTCACACACACTCATGGATTGGATGTTTCATGGTTTAAAGTTTCTTGCTTTTCTTCTATTGTTTCAATTACATGTTTTCTGTAAACTCTCCCGTTGCACCACCGAGCTGCAACTGTTTATTTTGCAATCAGCTCCTGGCAAGTTATTGTTGCAGATTATATGTGTCGCTTTCTCTCCAACGTGTCATTGTTCACTCTTACAGTGTTTGTGTATGCATGCCCACATGCATGCATGAAATAGAGCCCCCATCACGCATGCCCCTCTCCTCTTAAAGGTGAAGGATCCATCCAATATGTTCTTTCAAGTTACTTTGTATGTGTGTGTGCACATACATACTCTATCTGTGTGTGTGTGTCTTTGAAGTGGTCTTATCTTTCCCAGCATTCCTCTCCCATGACAGGAAGGGATGGAGGGGAAGCAAGGTGGTGGTCCGGAGTGGGACCAGAGGAGAGCTGAGCAGAGGCTCTGCAGCCAGTTAGTGTTCAGGTGCAGGCGCAGGTGGAGGTATGGATCCTGCATATTGAAAAGCTTCACCGGGGCTCAATATTTACTCCCATGGCAACTGCATTAAAAAGGGGGAGTTGGATGGGTTCACTGTCAATGTGATACCAAAGACCTCACAAAAGGAAAATTTTAAAGAGCTCTGGGTTCAATAGTCCAGTGGTTCTCTTGCACTGCAGACAGTCCTGCAGTAAATTTTACTAGTATAGCCTCGCAAAATTGCTCAAATATGTGGCTCCAAGTTAATTGGGGTGTTGAGCTTAGTATCAAGAACCACAGAAGGAATGTCTAAATGTCTAGGCTGTATTTTTCTTTTTGAATATTGAATAAAATGATCTACGATGAACCAGATAATTATTTTGGGAAAAAAACGAATTCACTGTTGAGCTGTAATTTGTCATATCTGATCATCTTATTTCACGTAATACTTGCCCCAGCTGATAGTTTGACATTTTCATATCCTGCTGTAATTGCCTTGTCTATGCCTACATAACCAAACTTGACATTTTTACATTAAGTTATTGCCTACAAATATGCACTGACACTGTGAAATCAGGCTCATTTAACTGATGCTCTGAAACAACTCAATCCTTCCAGCTTCATTTTCCACTGTATTATGTTCGGGATATGTAAATACATTATGTTTACTTTAGGGACCCGTGCCTAGTTGATTTAGCATATTATGTTGTAGTCTGCATAATTCATGAAGCCAAATAGCATTTAAATACATGGCAAAGGCAAGAAATCTGATTTTCCGAAATATGTCACGAGGAGAATCTCTCTTATCTTTTCTCTTCTTCTTTTTCTTATACACTATATTTTCTTGACTTGAGCTTTTTATGTTTTTTTCATTAAGAATTGATCAATTTTTCTGTTTTTATTTGTTTTGTGTTTTGTTTTTCTGTAGGCTTATGTGTTTGTATTCTCTGTATGGGGTTATAGAAAAGTAAGTCCCATGTTAATTCTGAAAAATTGACTTTTTAGTAACACACACACACACACACGTGATGTATAACATATATATATATATATATATATAATCACACACACACCCGTTTATCCACCCACACATTTGTACTGTTAGCCTGCACTGCACCAGATTCTTCTTCATCCTTCTCTCCTCTCATGGGTGTTTAGATGTCTTTGAGGAAAGACGCAGTAATGAGTGTGAGGTAACGCCACTGGTTTCCTCTCCATTATTAATGGCAGACAGTTTGGATAGATTTTTACATTAGATAGATTTACATTAAGAGCCATCCAGCTTGGTTTGGTCTAACAAGGCCTGTCCAACAAGTGGCCATTTGTGCCTTGAATTCTCAGCCTTGGTGTTCCTGTTTGGGGAAAAGTCCAGGAAGCAAGAAGAAAAGTGTCCTGCTAAAGTGGTACGCTAGCTCCGTAGCACCATGTGCTATACCAATGGCGAGCCATGTTAGTGAGCTGCTTAGCATTGTTCATTTGTTGGATAAAAAGGGAACCGTCATGTCTCATAGATTACACAGAACTGAAAACACCAGAATAAAAACTATCGATTCAGTTGTTTCCATTCTAAATTTATGTGCCTGGTATAAATAGCTTCAGTGAAGAACATGAAGTCTTAAGATTAAATTAAGACTCAATGATTGTGTAACACTGATGCAGATGTGGCTGAGAGACGATGCCTCATTCTTTTTGCATTGACGGCTGCTTCGTTTCATGTCTTAAAGTGAGATGCTGTAATAAACAGTCCACATTTGTTGGCAGTTTTAAAGCAATCCAGCTCAATGATGCTCTGTTTGCTATGCTCTCTCTTCAGCTCTTTCTGTCTTTAATATTTTCTCGCCCTTGTGCTATCTCTCGTTTGTGTTCACTTATTTGTGGTCTGTCTCTTATTCTGTGTCTGTTTCTCTCTCTCTCTCTTTCTCTCGTTCTCTTTCTCTGGGGATGCGGATGAAAACCAAGCCTGTTTTATTTTTTTTTTCAGAGGGAGCTGAATTTTTCAGTTTTGCATTTTCTCTCTCTTTTTATGTGCTCCCCCTTTTTTCAGGCCCCTTTGATGTGTCTGTGGATTCGTTATCATTCCGTTTGGATGAGCTCACAGACGCAGATGCGCGGGCGCTAGCATGCACACACACACACACACACATATGTGCATGCGCTCTCGCTCTTTTTCTTTTTTTATACTAGAGACCAGAGGCATCCACATGCAAACATGCACTCTAGTCTGTTTGTCAGTCTTTTCCATGTGCTGCTCCACCCACATCACAGCACATACAGTTCTTAAATACCCTGCTTACATGAAAAGAATATTTGCATAAGCAATTAGAGTTTCTTCTGTGTGCGCTGACTTCAATGTGTACTCTTAGTATTAACTGTACGTGAGTGCATATGACTCTGTATATCCATGGTGGTGCACACTCACACAGGCTGCATGTGGCATGGTGTGGTCAGGGCAGTCCGGGAAACGCCGGCATCCTTGCACACCCCTCCTGTCTGCCAAGCGGCTGGATGGCGGAAGCTCTTTCGCCCTCTCTGGTACAAACACTCCTCTCTCTCTCTGCGTCTCCCTCTCTTTCTTCCTCTTTAAACAGACGTTTGGATTGAGGGATGAGAGAACTTCCTCTTTAGAGAAGGTACATCTTTAATTTGAGCCTCCTCTCCTTCCACTTTCCTGACCAGAGATCCATTTAAAGCCAACGGGCCGCCCTGGCGCTGGCCCTTGTCTTCCTTTCCCTCTCTATCCCTCCCTTTCCAGGCCTCCCTGACTTTTTCTCTGTCCTCTCATCTCACCCTCATTGCTCTGTTATTGATGGTGACATGCTGTCTACTGCTCTAGTGACCACACACACACACACACACAGTGTATGTAGTTATTCTCCCTGAAGTTGCCATGTGTTCACCTGCTCTCCTCAGCTTTAGAGCCTGATGTTTCAATCTGTCACATACTTGGAAGCTGGCTGCAGTGGGTTTTTCGTGGTGTCCTCAGAGGTGTAGGCCCAGCAGCCAGCTCTGACGTAGTCATAGCGCATTCCTTGAGTTGAGTTGTCAGTCACGCAGTGAGTTTGGGACTCAGGCTCACGAACAAAAGCCTGTGAACACACACCCGCGCACACATAGATGCGGGCTCCATGGTTTTTTCTAGCGAGACACACACCCAATTCATTTTTTGCCTTTTCTTGGAAGTTTAAAAAACTTGCTATTTCTGTGACATCCTCTTTTGGATCTTTCTCTCTCTTTCCTCTTTTTGCTTTCTTAGTCTCTTTGTGTCTGTGTGAATCCGGAAGGTAGTCATGAAACAAGACTGATTAATAATTACAGAGTACACAAAAATTGGGAGAGGGAGGGAGAGAAAAAATGTTTCTTTGTTGTTTGATGTCCAACATGAGAGAAACCAAAATTACAAAGAGACAGAACACTATAAAGAGGAGCGAAAGCTTGCACATTCCTTTCTCAATTCTCTGCTTTTGTTCTTTGCTTTTTTAATGGCTCCTTTGGATTTTGCTTTTTTTTCATCTCCTAGTTATTATGAAGTTGTTGCCTAGTTTATGAGAAGGAATTAATCATTTAATAAAACTGTAAACTTAGTTTTCTCTGATTTGTGTGCTTTTGTAGCTGCATACATGTGCACACTTGACAGTTCTTCACTATGAAATACTTCAACGTGTTCACCCCCCCCCTTCCTCCATTGTGTGCTTGTTATAATTTAGTTATAGTTGTAGCTCTAATTGGTTTAAAGTCTCACCCATTGGCCAGAGTTGCATTCTTCCTCCTCCATGTCTGTCCAGGGGGAATAATTATCCATACCCTGTTAGAGTATTAATTTACAAGTAAGCCAGAGAAATGTGCACTGACACAAGGAGACGTGCACAGCCAGGCATACTCTCTCCTGCTGATATTGTCATGCGTTAAAGAGACGACTGGTTGGATGAAGTGGAACCTACAAAGCTTATTATTTAGAGGAGGGGTTGCACTCCTATTTTCACACTTTAATAATATTTAATTAGAAGAATTTGTTGTACTAGATCATTTGCATGCACTAGTTTGAGCACATATTACTGATGTAATATGGTTTTATGCTGCTGTCCGCCTTCGTGTGTGATATGTGTTGTAAAATGTGGATGCTGAGTCCACAGCTTTGAATACGAGCACGCATCATGTCTTTACATGTCAGCTCTGTGATTGAATGGCAACCTGGATGTACCTTTGTTCTTGCCCAATGTCAGCTGGGTATGACCCTTACAGAATAATATGTATAATAGATAATACACCTAAATTGGCAAACACCCCACAAAAATAAAGCCTTCATACTCGTCCTTTACTTCTAGCGCTGTCATTACCCTCTATCCATCCATCCATCCATCCACCCAGTCACACGCCTGTCACCCCCACCACACACACACACACACTCTGTGGGCTAAGCTTGACAGGTGCTTGGTTGACACTGTATATGACGATGAGACTGGGCCTGCTGGCTGGGCTCTGACAGTTCTCAGTATGAGGCTGTCCCCCTCAGTATGCCTGTCAATCCCCTCTGCTTGCAGCTCTATGACCTGACATTTGCCAGCAATAGCAGCAGTGGAAGAGACACACACACATGCGTCAATTTGATAGAAGCTGTCGAACCGTATGTAGAAATGTATTCACTACTTTTGGTGTAACACGTTAAAAGTGAAAATAATTGTCATGTAGACTCTACAAAGATGTCAAAGTTTGAGGAAGAAATCGTTAAGCAAGACTTAAATTGTGCGTGAAAGAAATGCATTATTTTCAGCTTCTGCTTTTGGCATGTGTCTCCACAGTTTCTTAGCAAACTGTTGCATGAAGTTGTGTTTCTATGGCTCAATACGCTGCATTCATTTCTCTGTGTGTTTAAAGGGAAATGGAGAGCCAGTTGGACAGAGCCAGAGACGGCCAAAGACAGCAGATCCTGCAGGCAGATATGGCACTGGAGCAGTTCAAAAAGCAGGTGGAGCTCAGCTCGGAGAGGGCCTATGCTGACATGAAACTCCAGGTCAGATTTACACACATAAAGCATACAAACCACTCTACATGCATCTTAATTTGGGCTCTATATTATATGTCAGATTGCGTCACAAGTCTGCTACACAGCTGTACCCATGCTCTCCTGGTTTCTGTTATTCGAAGGCATTCTGCATCCAGTCAGCCTCTAACATTCACACTGCACATGTTTCAAACAGACACACTTACATAGTAACACAATAGAGAGACAATGAAGACTCACACAGACTGGATTTTGCCTCAGAGATTAGGGCACCACGCTGGCTGTGCATGAATTCCTCTATATGCCTTCCGCTTATTGTTCCTCTCTCGCTCCCCTCCACTCGCTGTTTAATGCCGTTATATACTACAATAGGTCATTTTCCATAACCCTTTAACTGCTCTTATATTGAAAAATGTACATGTGTGAGCCAAGAACATTTTCATCCTCGGGCCATTTTGGCTCATTTATTCAATCCAAATGAATGAAATGATTTATAATCCTGCTCGTTAGGCAGGTGCCTTCATTTCTCCGCCGTTACACATTGACCTTACTTCCCGTCAGTGGGTGCGACGTAGGATGGTCAGGTTGCAGCGGAGAACAGGTCGCACGCATTAAGCAGCCAAACTAATTAGTACGTCGGGCCTTCCTTACTTAATTTTCACTGTGTGGGCTGCAGCATATTGGAAGAGATTTCCAATCGATGCACTTTAAACTTCTGATGCTGTCTTACAAGTTGTGTAGCTATAGGCATTTCTGTTTAGCATTTTTGGCTATACTGTATTGACAAGGCTGCGCCAAGTGAGATCCTAAATGTATTAAAGGGCTGAGTGTTAGAGAGATTAGCAAGTTTTAGTTGCTGATTAGTAAAGTTTTTCACCTAATCAGTGCACTGGGGGCACATGGTGTGTAAGGAAATGAGAATTTGTGTGGGAGTTGATGAAGTTTGTGCAGACATAATTGTGGTCACGCAGAGCAACCTGTATTTCCCCAGACTGAATAATAAATGCTGTATTGTCGTATCTTGTATCTGAATCCTAAGAAAAACAGAGGAGGCCCACGAAGAAGCTGTCCTTTAACTTTTGAGTGATAAACCACTGTGTTCGGGGTGGAAGAAGTGCGATTGTGTTTGGATTGCAGCCACAACACTGACTATTTTTAAACATTTGTACAGAACTTGGGTTTGCTTTCTTGGTTGTTTCTTGAATACAGGCCTGCATTTTTTTTTTTGTACTTGGGCGGCAAGTCTTCTTTTCTGTGTACTTGGAAAATGTCTGTATTGGAGTATTTTTTTTCTCCTCCCACTCTTTTCCCCTCTTGTCATCCTTCCATCCTTTTGCTCATTCCTTCTTTTTCCCTTTTGAGCCCCTGGCATCCCAATCTCCAATCTGAATTTATCCTCAGCCCACATCAAAGCCATGGGAGAGAGGAGCAGTCTCTTCTGCATCCCTGTCATCCTCTCTCCTGCTTTTCCCTTCCCTCTGCTTCTCCTCCCCACCCCACTTGTGAATCGCTACATCACGTTCTCCTGCTAAGGCTTTAATGTTTCAGAAAGTACTTCAAAAGAAGTTTTACTCTCCTTTTTTCATCCTTCCATCATTCCTCTCATCTTCTCCCTCTCTCTCTGTCTGTAGATGGTGTTATATCTAAATGGATTATCTGCATCACTCCCTTTCTCTGTCTGTCTGTCTGTCTGTCTGTCTGTCATTCTCTCATTTTAAAATCAGCATCCCACTTTTAGACTGCACTTAAAGGAAAGAGTCTGCCCTATTTTTTTTTTTTAAAAGAAGCACCATACGGAATCAAATCTCTGTTGCGTGCATAGTTCAAAGGAGACTTCAGCATTTTAAATGGATTAATCAAAACACATTTAGCATTTGCTCAGTGTTACACACACAGAGCATAGCCGAAATACAGAGGGGCTTAAGTAAATTACATTTCCAATTGTTGCTGATTATCGTCACCTGAACAGGAAAATGTGCTGCCAGGAAGCCAGGAGTTAAGATAAATAATGTAAAAAGTGTTGCATCCTCCTGTTCACCAAGAGACAGAAGAATATGATGATAATGATTTACTGGCATATTTAATGCAGATTATCTACATTACACTTTGATGAATAGGTTAATATATTGATGCGCTGTTATTCCAGTGTCATTACATCCAGTGTTGATTACATTCCTTCCCGGTGGCAGTTCATTAATTTCAGATTAAAAGAAGAATATTAGTGCAGTATCACTTGGCTGCAGATGTATGGTGTTAGTTTGCTAGGTCTCATCTGCCTCTATTGGACATATTGTACTTGGGCTGAAACAAATCCATCTGATAAATGGATGTATACAAAGCTGTATGCTCGTAAACTGTTGTTTTTTTCATGTTTCAGATGGAGAAAGTAGAGGAGGACCTGATTCACTCCAAGTCCCTCAGGGAGAACCAAGCCAAAGAGTTCTCTCAGCAACTGGAGGCTCTCAGACAGAAATATGAGCAGCAGGTCAGTAGCTTTCGGTCCATGTGTGTGCGTACCTTTATCTCCATTTGTGAGTCATTCCTTGCGTCTGTGTTTAGCAGCCAGGAGGAAGGGATCTTCTTTTTCCTCCATCATCATCTTATTGTTATCTTTTCTTTATTATCAGGGGCCTGTTAGAGCCTACTAATGGGACTGACAACCATTTGGAATACTCATGTTATTCCTTCCCATCTGTTCCGACTGATTAATTTCTCATGATAAGGGACACGCTTTAGATTAAGCTTAGATTCCAGCTCAATAAATATCTTAAATATTGCAAATTGAAAAGTAATGCAATCTGCATAGATGCTTGGTTCACTTATCATCTAATCTCTGTCAGTCTTCTACAATTAAGAGTCAAGAAACCATTTTCACAATTTATTGAAATCTTGCTTGCAGACGGGGAGACACTAGATTCAAATACACAACCAAAAATGGACATTATTTGAAGCACTCAATGTCAGTATTTCTATTAGTATTTTAGTTTAACATGACAATTTTCAAAATAAAATGTAACATATAGTACTACTACAAATTTAATGGAACATAAGGATCAATAACCATGCATAGTAATAACTATATTCTAAGAAATGTATGCATTCACATTGCTCAATGATAAGGTAAAAAAAAAAAAAAATTGGAATCCCCATATATCGGTATGATACAGTGTGACCGTGTTGGGACCACAATAAGCCTTGGGAGGGAACCACCACTAACTGCTGTAACATCTCTATTTCCCCATCTGTATCCACCACATGATTGCTTTCCAAGCACCAAACCAGCACCCAACCTGTGTGCTAATAAGCATGCTAACACTCAGATGGAGTTTACGCTGCGTGTAATTGGCTGTAGATCGTTTTAAGTGGAGCGAATGAGGCCTGCGTTATTTTCGAGCAGCAGAGAAACTGCTGTCGGTTACTGATTTGTTTCATGGTTGAACATTTGTGTTTGTAATTATTATGCAGTTTATGAAAAAAAAAACAAAGATTTGAGCTTAAAGTGATGCATTGGAATCTTTCAAAACACAAGTTGAGGGAGAAGAACAAAACTAAATCTCAGAGGGAAAATGCTTACCAGCTTCCTGCTGCAAGGACATGTTGTCATAGAAATGTAAAAGTGGCGGTTAAACCAATAAAAAGATTATATTTAGATCTAAAAGACATTTCCATCTCCATGTAATGGTCCAGTAAATGTGAGGATTTATCAGCTACAAGGCATTGTTCTGAGGAATCGTAACATTCCATCTCTCGTCAAAAACACGCGATCAAAGATTTGCTGAAATATTCAAGTGACTATGATTATCATCTGCTGCTGCGCTAAGTAGGTGTGCAGTTGACAGTTGAAGACAACCACGTAGGGTTAGCAGCATATCAGGCAGGCTTTTGTCTTAAAGATAAAAAAACACATGAAAAGGAGGAACCTGCCTTTGTGACGATGTTGATAAGAGAGCTGGTGGCACTATCTACAGAAGTGTGTACAAAGAAATAGGAAATATCTATATGCACATGAAGATGTGTGATTATTCATAAGTTCCATGGAACACAATCATTTGATGCTGGATGCACACTATATAGATTGTTTTTATGCATTACTCTCTCACACATTCTTTGTAATGTTTGTCATGCCTACATGCATGCATCGGTGTCAAGGTAGTCCATTTCCAAAAGCACATTGCCTAATGGGTACTTCATCCTCCAAAGGACTCCTCGTTTGAAAGCTTGGCCTTCATAGACTGCTGTAAACATAGCAGCAGTAGTGGATAATTTCAAAGTTTATTCCTCCGCTGTTAAAGTTGCTGTATTTTGATGCAATCGATCTTTGAAAGATGCAACTCCCAAAGTTAAATTAGATTTTAAGTCAGGAACTGTGTAGGAATGAGTTGTAGAGGTGAGATCAAACTGGCATGAACTTGATCAATTAAGGTACCGCGAGAGCCTCATGCTTCACTTATTAATCTGAGACGATAAATAATAAAGGAGCATATCAAGATGCAAATGTATGGGTAACACAGAGACAAAGGTGGAGGGAAGATTCTGTACTCTGTGCCACAAGCCCAACAGTGAGGAAGAAGGTGTTTGTCCTTGTTCCTATGTCTTTTTTTCATGCACCCTAACCTCCCCTGCTGAGACCAGACAGGCCTTCTGTTCCACTCTCCTCTCCACCCTCCTTTTCCTTCCCAAACATTTCCCCGGGGTTGAAAGAAGCCCATTACCTCACTGTCCTGCCTCAGTGTCTGCTTATGTACACACACAACCATGTCAGCCCAGGCTGACAGGAGTCGTGCTGTGCAGTAACACCCCACCAGCTTTGTATTTATGGCACCAAGCTGTGCTATAACCCACTCAGTATTCTCTCATAAGCGCCACGCCGGTCCCTTTAAGAACATCAGCACCCAGCATCCTCCACTGCACACTGGCGCTACGTGATGTCACAACCAGGCTCCTTGCTGGGTCTGCTCTCTGTCATCTCTTCTCCTCTGCGTCTTTTTCTTTTCTGATTTTCTCACAATGGATGTATCTTGCCCATTTCTTTGTCCTTGTTTCACCTCAGAGTCCATTTTTTTCCTCCAGAACCCCCATGGCCCGAGACACTAAGCAGGAGCGAAGAGTAAGCTAGGATGTCCACCCCTTATTTCTGTTGCCGTATGTTCTGGTGTCCTGCTGGGGAGTTCTTGAAGCAGCTGACTGAGTCAGCTGTAACTTGCTCTGCTGTATGAATATGACTATCCCTGTGGGACTACATATTGTGGCCGTGGATCTGATTTTGTGTCTGTAAATGTCTTTGAACGGGGAATGCCTGTGGAATTCTATACACAGCATCGTCAGTGGAAGCATGTGGACAATGTTTCTCATACTCTGCTGGTCTACGGGGTGTACTGATTGTGTGTGTTTCCAGCTGTCATGCCATCAATGAAGCCAGAGGGGTAAAAATAATTAGATTCATCAATACCGTCTTTATTGCACTTTTTTTGAGTACATTTAGCAAAGCTCTCCTAAAAGCTGAAGAGTAAATTCTTGGCTGGCAAAATGAAGCGTCTATTGTGGCCTTCCTCTCAGTGCAAGGAACAGAATCCGGCTTCCTGTAGATAGCCCCTCATTCATCACCTGCTCTGAATAGCAGGCAACGTTGGAAGATAGGGCCATGGATAGAGTAGGCACCGGGCACTGAGGCTGTTGATCTCAGCTTCTCTGGCAGGCCAGGTAGGGTGCCGTCATTCACAATGTGCAGAGGATTAGCTTCAAGGCAGGGAGGCAAATGGGCCCCAGGCCCCTGCTGTCCTTTCAAGGCTTCGACTGGGCCCGCACGGTGGGATGGTGTGGGGGTCACTTGTCCCCCCGCCATGGGTGGTGGGAACAGAACAGAGCCTGGGAAAGGCTTGGGGGCTTGGGGCTGGGAGCTTCACTGCCAAGGCTCACCTCTCAGCAGGTGACTTCGCTTACAGCCGAGCTAGAATACAGACTTGCTTCAGCTCAGGATGATTAAAGCTTTGAAAAATTAGTGCTGTGCGTTCCCATTCTAAATGTTGTGTTTTCTGTTTACTGTATTACTGTGTTGATTTCAGTGAAACTGATTGGTTCATATTGATCCTTTCTATACTGCCTCAGATATTAGCTCATTAGCAGCATAAACCCCAACGATTGTAGCCTGGTAATTGCTGCTCAACTTTAATCGTATTAATTCTGCGGTCGTGTAAACTGATATAAATGGATTTGAAATGAATCCATTGCCATTAAAAGCTGTATCAAGAGTATTTTAGCATCTTCTTGGTTGTTCTCAAAGTTGCGGTCTTCGAGTTCCCCTCCAGTTTTTTCTGATTTGGGTATATAATGATCATCATAGTCATTGCCTAAGCCGATTTTCACATGCTGTCAGGCGCATAGCATGGGGCATTGGGTAGTTACCACAGCCAGATGGCTAACCCACACCAGCTTACATGCATAGCCCAAACTAGCTGCTCTTTTATATGCCGATCTCAGAATGGGGCGAGGGGGACAGATTTAAGGAGAAAGAGGAATGGGGACATGGAGGGCCGGTCTGTACAATTGGAAGAAGTGGTGGGAGGGCGGAGGAGCAAACCAGATGTAAACACATCACATCATGTCATCCTGCGCCGATGAGAGGAAGCGGATAAACTTTTCCCACCTTCATAACAATTTCGCCAAATTGTTTGGGCACATGGCTGCTCTCTGGATGGAGGAAACGGGTAGACGGAATAGGACGGTTAAAGGATGGATGGACAAGTTGTCATGACGACAGGGTTGCTCTGAATGTGTGTTGGCTGATGAAGTCTCTCTTTGCCTGCTTGTCCAATCAGATGGCTGAGCAGCGCATGCAGCACGAGCAGGAGAGGACGCGGCTACAGCAGCAGCACGGCGCAGAAAAGGACAGCCTTGTCCAGGAGCACCAGCGGGAGGTGAGCAGCCTGGAGAGACAGGCCAGGGCCGCCCTGCAACAGCACCAGCAACACACCCAGGAGTGGAGGAAGCGCGATGGCCAGGTAGGGGGTCTCTACTGATCCACGTTCGCACACATGCTGGGGCATCGCTCTCCTGTGGACAACCATTTTGTATTTTGGCCATTGACGTGTTCCTGGGGTTTCAAAGGCACAGTGGGTCGAGATACTTTTTTTTTTTTTACTTGAAGCCAGACAGATATTAACATTGGGTGTGAATAATTTTAGAGCTTACCGTATATCCGAAGCGCCCACATAAAAGATTTCAGATTTTGAATACAATTAAAATAAATTTTAAAATAATTAGCATCGTGAGGAAAAAGTGAAACAACAGCATATACAAAACTAAAGAAAATCGCTCTGTCCTAACTTCTAGCTTATTTTGATTATTTTAAAAGATGTTTTTTAATAGAAGGGTTTTGTAATAAAACTGTGAAGACCTACAACCCTGAAACCATAGGTAGCTACAAGGGGAAAAAATCAGTCCCGCTGTGTGTAGCTTTTATTCCACAGCTCTAGTTTGAATTATTGTTTCATGTTCCGCTGTACAGTTCTGGACAACCTGTCAAGTACCCAACACAAGCACTGAAGTGTATTTTAGAATGGGATTATCGTCACCCCACAGGAAGCTATCTCGGGGCCGGAATATGGCGTTTATTCTGTTTTTTTTACAGTGCATAGTGCTCAGTAAGTGTCTGACATTAGGGTTTAAATTAATGGTTATGCCTGATAATGAGAGACTGTTCTTTTGCCATTGAGCTAAAGCAGCAGGTACTCGTCTTGTGCCCCTTGCACTCCGTCTTCACCTCTCTCCAGCCTGGGTTAGGTTGGAGCTCTGTGGGAAGCCGTTTGGCAAACCACCCCCTAACTGGGGATGTGTTTGGGCTACCAGATGAAATAAATATTGTCAGCATGCAGTGAAATGTATTTATTGTCTATTAGCTGGCGATAGCGACTCATTCTGATACAGTATGTTGTCCTTACACCAAAATTCATCACAGTTGGCGTTATTGATTTGATTGAATAGCGAATAAAGCATGTTTAGGCTAATTTCACATTTACTGAGACAAAAATAAGTGTTAATACTTATAATTATATATATAATAGTTTAGTTTTTTTGTTTGTTTTTTTTATGAGTTGCTTCAACTAATTTGGAAAATGCCCTCCTGTTGCTTGCTCTAATGTTTGAGTGTTTTGTCATTTGTTTACTGCAGTGATGTATGGAGACAGTTATTTTACAGACCACTAGTGAAGTAATGTTTACGTCTGTATCCTCTAGCCTGAGTTCCTAGAAAGCTACAAACTGTGTAATATTAGGGGTGGAAAAAAAAACTTTGTTTTTTCCTGGAGTGTGATTTGGTTGTCTAGAAAAGCCGTCACCACAGGACATTTGTGCTAATAACGCGCCGCCCTACTCATGTCAAAATAACTTGACAAATCTCGGAATCTCAGGGGGTGACAGAAAACACACTTCCCCAGCCCTCATTTCACATTCTCAGTTCCTGTTTGCTCATGCAGCATTTTAAGTAGAGATCACACGCCTGTGTAATGTCAGATGTTAAAGCAGCAAGAATCAGGATTGACACTTAGGCCTCGGAAAAATGGAGACGAGGATTGGTGGGATATCTGGAACTTGTGGGGATGTGAGCTGGGTTGAGGATAGTTGTACGTTCCTTTATACAAAATATGAAGGCAGCAGGTGGATATTTTTCTGTGGACACCACTATGTATTAAACACGTTTGTGTCACAATTCTGTCACACTTTAGAGCGACAAAACGGTTGTAAATTAAAAAATGAAGAATTTGAGAATAATATATTTTCTCGGCTTATCAGACTTCACCGCATGGGTCATATAGATAAACCCAAATACCTGTTTTTGTTTATTTTAGTATTATTAAAACAGTTGGATGGATTGTTGCAGCTAGAACATTGGCTCAGGATATAGCTAATGTCAATCACACACTCTCAGGATGAGTAATACCCACTCATCTCACTGATGTGGTTGGGACACTAATAAATAACATTCCCTATTCTTGGCTTGTTCCTGCCAATGAGTCACTAATGGTGGAAGGAGGGATGAGCTAAAAAACTCACACGCTGTCCTCATGGTTGTCATCCAAAAAACTGGCTTTAACTGCTGTGTGGGCTGCTTTTTATTATAGTCACCATGATCACCCATCAGCTGTGTGTACATTACATACGCTGTGTTAAGGATGAGTACACATCAGTTAAATTAAATATTTAGATTTGTTTCGTACCTTAAAGCCCAGTTTTGCATGAGAACTTTTTTTCTAGCAGCTTGGCAAATTTATGACTTATGTGCATCTATACCAACAGATTTCTACTGGCTTCTATGTGACTGGAAAAAACCATGAATGGTGTTCTGTGTTAAATTGTATGAGTGGAAGCGCGTTGATATGGTTACCATGTGTAGAAAATAGTTCCCAGAAATGTCATGTCTGTGGATTTTCTCCTGCAACCGAGTCATGATTTCTGGAAAAAATGCTGCCTAATTTTAAAATATGAATACGAGTTGTCCCTTTAACTTGTCCCAGGGCTGATCTGCAGCCTTTTGGACTCAAAGGTTGCTGTTGTCTCAGTGGAATAACATTAAAAAAAAAGAATACCAATAACTTAAGGGAAAGCTTTCGGTAGGTGTGCCGTCACAGTTTTGTCTTATTCTGTTAGCTGATCAATGCCCCCCAGAGGACGTTAGTTTCAGGGATCCATCAGGTGCGCGCTGTAACATGTCCAAATCCAGGTATCATGGCCTTTTCTTACTACACTTATGGAGACTTCTATGTACAATGTATGCACCGCCACCATCTTATTCACTTATAGTTGCTTAAAAAAAGAAAAAATCAAAGCTATTCTCCACATTTTTCTACATTCCAGAGAACAATTGCCTCATCTTCCAAAACAGCCTTTTTAGCGTAGAATACAAAGATTCATTGTATTTTATGTCAAAACAATTTAATATACTTTTGTGCACGCGCTATTGTTCCTAAGAAAATCAAATCTCTGTCTGAGCTTTTTGAATTGTTAAACACTAGTAAGAGTTTGGCTTCAAAAACTAGGCCCAGCATTATAAATTAATTTGAAGCCTTGTTTTTGCAAACATCAGAATTTGTTTGTTCTATGCAAAACCCATCATTCTTTTTTTTTCCTCCACTACCAGCTCCTCCTCAAAACTCATTTTATGGGTATTATTTTCCTGAATAATTATGTCTTTTTTCTAAAGGAACGTACACACCATCTGGACTTCAAACAGCATTAGAAAGAGCGGGAGTCTTGTGAGGTCTTTCTTCTGGGCTGTGATGGACTAAATAATGATGCTGTCAATTTTTCAAAGCGTTTCCATCCCGAGCACGTGATTAAAATGAGTCAAATGACAGACTCCCAGTCAAAGCTGAGATAAAGACAACAAGGCAGACAGCTAGACCACGGCGCATGTTGATTGTCTCCGAGCTTGTGTGTTGTCATTTACCAAATGATTGGTCCCAGAGTATTGTCAAATGAATCTTGTTTTGTCTCTCAGTGATTTCAGTAGCAAATTAGTATCCCACTGAGCTGGCTTGTCATTGTGTTTGTGGTTATTTAAATGTTTTCGTCACATCTTTCCATGTATGCCCGAGTATTTATGTTAGAACTCAGCTGATTTTTTTTTTTATTACTTTTTTTCCCCCCATCTGGGAACTATTGATCATGGCTGAAGTCATCAGTGAATGCTGATGCTCTGTGATGTGTTGAGTGTTACATCACGCTCCTTTTCAAACCATGAAACCACTTACTATGTGCATAAATCACATCTTGGATTTTAGCCAGAAGCTGACTGACAACAGCAATTCATTCATTATGACACTCTTACCTACATTTTCTGTGCTTAGTTCAAATGTTACACATTAATACATATTAGATTCGAGAATAATATAAAGATATAATACACTGAATATTCTTAAAATAGTATACTGTAGGTTCAAGCATGAACATATGTAATAAGTACGCATCAATCCAACCTTTTTCTTGATCCGCCTTATCCTACAGAGGAATGCAGGGGGCGCTGGAGCCTATCCCAGATGTCAGTGAGTAAAAGGCACGGTACAAACTAGACAGGTCACCACTTTATACCCGGGCTGGAACAAGTAATGCTAGTAATAATCTTGACAAACTGCAGATTTATATGGCAAATGTGCATATGTTATATAGTACAATACTTTATTACAGAACTGTATTTGACTATATACCGGACAGTGTATAGCAGTGAGGCAGAGACTGTATTAAAAATTGCAGTTCACCCTGCAGCCTCTAGGGGCTGGCTCCAAAAGTGAGTCGAGCTCCATTGACTCATGACGTTGATTTTACAGCAGAAATAAACTTGTTTTCCTCTATTATTCACTCATTTTTTTGGACATTTTATCCATATTTATATATGGATTTTTAAATATATACTGTTTATGGCTGTAGACCTTCACACACAGCTGGCCTTCAGAGCCAGTGGTTTAGGTTTTTTAGGAGCGTGCACATTTAGTGTCGTTGCAGCAAGTGACTGGCTTTTTTGAGACACTACTTGCAATTGCTGCATGCAAGAGATCTTTGAGGACTAATCTTTCAGGAAGCTACGAATGTCCTCACTGATCACTTTGATACTGTTGGCCATTAAGACCTGATTGTTTTTATTGCACTGTCCCAAGATTATATATTTTCATATAATTCATATATTTTTTGCTGCTAGTTCTTTTTTAAACATCACTTCCTCTAGAAGCCATAAGACTTGCGACCTATCATCTCTTGACTGGCATTTTCTCACTATTGAACACACATACTGGTAGTCAGACGTTTCCCTTACTATCTTCTGTTGTTCAGACCGTCTTTTGTCATCTAAGCTGACACAGTTTGACCCTACACTTCATTTGACACTCTTCTATTGTTACCAAGGGCTTTTTTTCCACAAAGCTCCACATCAGCATGCTAACATGTGCCCTGTTGGATCATCCGTGCTCACTCACCCCTCCAAAGGAAACATGCTCTTTTGGCCTCCTACGTTTCTGAAGTGTCACTGCCAATGCCACTGTTCTGGAAGATTATAGCCTAACTTATTAAAAGATTTTTGGAAGACAGATCATCCACATTTGTTAAAGAGAGAATTATACATTAAAGCCTCTCAAGGGCTCAGATCTAATAGCTGCTTGCCCTTGAAGGCCCAAGTGAACCCATGAAATTGGTAATGTTAAGAGACAAGGGAGAAGAATACACATAGAGAGGATTGCATGTGTTTATTTTTTACCTCGCATTCCCTCTGCATGCCATTGTATGTGGGTGACAGCATGTGTGACTGTGTGTGCATGTATGTGTGCGTGCATGTGGATCAGTGTGTGTGCGTGTGCCAGTGTAGGAGGGAGCCTAACACAGAGCCACAGCATCTGCCTGTTTTTGTCACACTCCTTTGAAGTCTCTTTGATTCTCCCCAGTGCCCGCTAAAAAAGACTTCAGACACTTTCTGTCTGATTGCCTTAACATGGCGTTGTCCTGGGATGCCCAGGCTTTTGAGGAGAGGGAGGGGGGGCCAGGAAGCAGAGCACACAGCACAAAACAAAGTCAGAAAAAAAAACAAGAGAACCAAAAAGAGTAATGAGGATGTGCAATAGCAGGGGAATGTGTGCAATACAGGTAGAGAAGTGTGAAACACTGCAATGCATCTTTGAGCTTACCTACACTTCACTTTTGCTTTTTGCCTGTAATTTGTTCAAAAATTATCCCTGTGTCATATCTTAAGCACCTCAACTGATGGAGGTTTCACAGAGCAGTAGGCTTCTCCTTTTAAAATCTCCAGATGCAGTCCCATTGCACATGTCAAGCCAGGCTATTTCTGGTGTTTCACAGGGTCCATAGGGTTGTACTTATTAGCATTCCTACTATGTAATGTTAATTCTCACTGGCAGTATTATTAAAGGGCTCCTCTGAGCAAAGTCAAGGCTGAGCAGTTTAAAAAGAGAGAGGTCAAGAGAGGGGTCATCCCATTGCTGCAGCTCAAATCCACCCTGAGCAAAAAACAGAGATATTTAAGTGTGTTTGTGATGCCACAGAAAATCTGAGGAATTCCTTCAAGCAAAGATACTATACATGATGATGACAGCTTTCCTCATTCATCAAGAATTTTACAGTACAGTATAAATACCACTTACCTAAATCCACTGTACTTCTCTGTATCCCTGTCCAGACCATTTCAGATTTGGAAGCCCAAGTGTCGAGTCTCCGTGAAGAACTCCAGCAGGCCCGCGTCCAGCATAAGCAACAGATGGCATTGCTCCAGGAGGAGGAAAAACAAAGGGCGATCCTGGACAAGGCATCCCTGGACCGGCTTCGCTCCGACATGGAACAAATTTGCAGCGACCTCGAGAGAAGCCACCAGCAGGAGAAGGATGTTATTCGTGAGAAGGTGAATTCTAACACCTTTTTTTAGCTTCCCTTTCGTCCCTCCCATCTTCAGGTGTCATGTTATTTGACAGAGGGCAGCGTGGTTAGTGTTTTCTGTACTTGTTGACACTGAGAAAGGATGGATGTAAGTGTGCACTTACATCCATGTGTATGCACATACACACGCAGGAAATGAAGCACAGGTGTTGAGGAATACGCATTCATTATGCAGCACAGAGTAGCGCAGTTGTACAGATCAGTACATGTTAATGTTTGCACATCCCACCAGCTGTAGCTGTACTTGTGGGTATGTCTGCTCACTTACTCTCTCTCCTGCTCACCTTCATGGGGAAGCACACAGGGGTTTGATCCTTACTCTAATCTCCTTTTAATCTGATTGAGCACCTGGGATACTTTTCTGTAAATCGGGGCACCGATGTGTTTTGCAGTGAGACGCGCACATTTTTCACATGTGGCACAGCAACATTAACTTCACTAGTTGCTTAAATATTATGCCTGGCATTGAGACAGGATCAATCAGGAAGGCAAATTACATTGTCAAGGCAACGCTAAATGCAAGTTTTAAAACAGAAAACAGCTATACTTATGTACTTGTTTTGGGTAACTTACTTGTTATCACGGCATATACTGTTTTGAAATGTACGTATGGGATTAGACTAAAGGGTCAGTCATAGAGGGGAAACCACAGCATTTCAGTGGAACCTTTGCTTCTTGCTATCTTGGCAAACCAGGAAGTACTTCAATAACATCTTCAGAGGTTCTGTATCTCTCTTTCTCGCTTGCTTTCTTTCTGTGTCATATTCACCCCTCTCGCCACCTTAGAAACTGTACACACGGCTGGGAAATCGTCCATAATCTTGTGCTGGTCTGGCAGGAAGCTGACCTAAGGTGGTGTTGATCAGAACCTAATCCCTCAGCAGGACCCATCAAAGAGAGCATTTTTCATTAGACACCATCTCGCACCAGCTGCACAGCATTAGCCCCGGAATGCAGGGACCTCCAAAGCACCCAGGCGGCCATTTTGGCTCCATATGGCACACAGAAGTAGGGGGCACTGAAGTGAGAGAGTTCCGAGTGTGCTTATTACAGGGTTGTCCTCATTTGAAGAAATCACGCTATTTACTCTCAGTCTCTTTTTTCACTTTCAGATATATGAAAGCTGTTTTGCAGCTAAAGATTATTTTATCTTTTGGGCACACTTTAATTCCTCGCTCTCTCTTTTGAGTCTTTTTTTTTTTTTGCAGGGAGGTAAAAATGACCCTCAGTTGTCAGGCAATCTGGAGTGGATTCAGAGCAGTGAAGCTGAATGTTGAACTGATAACACTATCAGCAATGGGCTAGTTTTATAAAAGAGATTAATGATTTCTCCATCCTTTTTTGGCTCAAAAGTTGCCACTTATAAAAAAAACACACACACAGACACACACACCAAAGGTTGAGCATCTTACTTTCCCTCCATTTCTGTACTTTCTAATCTGTCTCCAAGTTTGACTTCAGTGGGCAGGGAAAACTTTCACGTCTTCTCTGCGCCCAGTTTTTTTTTTCACATGGGATTGAAGTCAGCCAGTCGTCAGATCCATATTGACTCGTTCGCCCTGTTTTGTAAGCTGAAAATTTCTCATTCTTTTGATGCAGACAAAAATGCTGTCCTCTGCAGTCCACCATACTCTTGGAAGTAGTAGTCTGAGCAGGCCAGCTTTTTCCTTTTTTTCCACACATCTCCCAGATCCTGGAAAAAAGGCCAGAGAAATCCATTAAATCCATGAATGGATTCTCATCAAAGACGTGTGCGTTTAAGGCAGAGACAGAGGGGGAGAGAGAGGATGGGTGGATGTTTTGGTGAATGTTTTGGGAATAGACAGTCGACTCTTATACAAAACGACTCTTACAAAATAATGAGAACCAGAAAATCAGATCAAGTCAGAAGATCAGATGTTAAGATAGTTTCATACATTTGATCTGGAGCAACAAAAAAAAAGAAAGTAGAGGAGGGGAAAGCGATGGAGGCAGCAGGAAGAGGTGTGAGGGGATGTGTTAGTTTGGTTGCTATTGAAGTTTATCTTTGTTGGTGTGTGTGTGTGGGGGGGGGGGGGTGAGAGTGAATACACACAAACCTCTCTCAATCACCATTCTGCACTGAGGAGTCTGTGAAGCTGCCTCTGTGCCTGATAGAGACGCCTCATCTCTGGGCTACACTGAGCACGAATCCTGCTTCTCACCCACACCACCTCCTTATCTAACTTTCTTATTCTACTCCACACCTCCATCTCTCTCTCTCTCTCTCTCTCTCTCTCTCTCTCTGTCTTTCCCCATATCCTCACCCCTGCCTTCAAGTTGTGGCAAAGCTCGGAACATCAGGGCTTTCTATAAAGAGTTGGCCTTAGCCAGAAATCTGGGCAAGGCAGTGTGGAAGCGCACATGCTCACTAGCATATTAAACACGGACCATATTTCCAAGAATTGCTTAATAGGCAGCACTTATATGAATTTAAAGTTTGTTTTGTAGATAAAAAAGGCCTTTATGTTGCCCCTCTTCATCTCACACATCACTATCATATTCACTCCCTGCTTGTCAATACTGGAGATCTGAGATAGCGCAAACACAAAAGATTAGGAGGCCTCAGGTGTGATAGGAAATGAATAATGTCTGGAACCTTGAATTCATATTTACTCTTAGTCTGGACAGAGCAGCTCTTTGAACTGCTAGAGGAGATTAGATGTGCAAATATAGTCAGATATGTTTGTGTGAGAGTGCATACCAGAAAGAGCACGTACTTCTATGTGCTTGTTAAGTTTGCCCATAACTTTTGTGTGTATAAACATCACCATGCATGTACATAAACAAACAAAACACACACACACACACACACACCGAGGGAGGACGGTGTCTGTAACGCTCTATGATGCTTCCTCAGGCAAGTAGTAGAAAAGGAATGTGGGTGTGTATTTGTAGTACTTCCGTGTGTATGTACATGCCTACGTTCACTTCAGATCAAAGGAGCAGGGCATTTCATCAAAAACTAACCAAGTGTGACAAAATCACCTGGAGGCAAACGTCTACCAATGAGAAAGCAGCTTTTTGGCATGCAAGTAGCCAATCGCTGCTCCGCGTGTCACAGCACCACTGTCCCTCTGGCCATGCCCCATGTGACTTCCATGACATGAAAGGCGCTACAGAGCTTACCGGTACTCTCCCTCCTCGTCTGACACACACACACACACACACACACACACACACAGGTGGAGCTATGGTATGAAGGCCTCTGTTTTGCAATTAGTGTCTTTTTGTTCTCAGGTATTTCTCTTTGCTTCAAGGAAGGGGTGTGCGTGCTAAAAACTTTCTAGCTCTGTCTATAAAAGTTAAGGTGCATCAGACAGCATATAAATTGAAAACTAAGTGCATGTCTTGTATTTAGATCTTAGGGGAGTTACACTGGTATGGATTGCAGTCTCAAGGGTTCATTTGTAAGCGAAATTTTGTCACAAATCTGACCAGAATTCAGCTTCTCAGATCAGAGTTAAGAGTAGAAGGTTTGCCTCATTTCAGAGAAAAGACTTAAGACACTAAAATTTGCATTTAAATATAAGATTTCTTATTTTAAGTTCAGAATTCAAACTTTTTCCAACACGTGTAAGGTAAAAGTCAGACCTGACATATTTTTTTTTTTTTACACTGACACTAATCCTCCTCTCTCCTCTGTAACATTTTCTGAATCTGTACGCTCGCAAAAAGCTACTGGCACATTCATTCACCTTTTTATGAAACAGTTAACATCCATTTCAATCAATTCATACTGGCTGTGATCCCGACCCCTTGAGACATTCAGTTTTAGCCACAGCAAGCTTACTGTTCTCTCCCTCAGCCAGAAGATGGTGGTGCGCTGTTGTTGTCATTGTTGTCATAGCATAGTCTTGTTCTTCTCCTTTTCCTCCTGTCACTGCTGACTTATTAGGTTGGTCCTCTGCCATTTTGGAAATACACCAAATCATATTATGTAGTCGGTTATGGATTAGGCGACAAGGAGGAAAAAAAAAAAAAAAAAAAAACACCAGCAGGGAGATGATCAAAGAGGGCCCACGTTCACCTCACAATGACAGACTAACTGGGAGACAAAGAGATCAAGGGGAGCAAGGAATCAGATTTTAAGGAGGAAAGAGGCGAAGTTTAGAATGTGTGGTGCAGTGAGTGTTCAGATTATTGGATCAGTCTGTTTGACTTTGGATTTGTCTGCTGTTGGTATGTGTTTACATCAGAGCTGCTGTGCACTAAATATTATGTTTGTGTATAAACCTATGTTGTGTGTTTGTCAGCGTGTACGCATGCCCAGACCTATGTGAGCTCCTCGTTTCCTCAGTGCACCATCAGGCCCGGCGGCAGAGAGAGAGAGAGAGAGAGTGAGTCACCCAGCAGATGAAAGAGTCAAAGTAAAGGCTCTGCCGTCCCAAAAAAACATCACACAGCTCCCTTGCTCACTTTTTGAAGTCATCCAAGAGGAGGGAGGGAAGCGACACACTTTCTCAATCGCATTAAAACATGGCGTCAGGCAGCTCCCATCTTGTTGCACGCTATAGATTACAGTTTGGTTTAAAGTAGAGTTTTAAGTGGGACACCATCGTATTGAGCTCTGTTTTTTTTTTGGGTTAAGTTCCTAATTCAACTCAAATCATCGTGCATCTGAGCATCAGGAGCATTGCCCATCAAAGCAAGGACAAATAGACAGGAAGTGAGGTCTACCCAGACAGGAAACTGTAGACACAGGGTCAGTCAGCTCAGTGACTAATTAAAACATGATCTTTTTCAGCAAGACTGTCAATGTCATAGCTTCATTTAGTCTGTGGTTTTTAACACCTTTCCACCTGCTTAAGCAATCTCTGCTCAGCAGCTCCATCGATTAAGCATTCAAAGCCTCAAACACACTCTCTTGCATGGCCTCATAATGTAGGCTCCATGTTAAGCCCATTCAAACTGATGTTAATGGATGTAATTGGTTTTCTGATATCGAGAACTGGCTGGTTGGGTGAATAATCGCTGTACGCTGTGTGTGTGTCTGTGTATTTGATGTGTGTTTATCTGTGTATCCCTGCCTGTGTGTGCCCGTGTTGCATTATTTCTGTACTGTGTGTGATGCAGCACTGACAGTGAGCAGCGGGGATGAAGAGAATCACTACTGACAGGCAGTGATGGCAAACTGTGAAATGGAAATAAAGCCTCTTGTCATTACAGCAGCAGTTCTCTCTCTCTCTCTCTCTCTCTCTCTCTCTCGCACACAGATACACAGGCGGGCACAGCAAGACAGCAATGATTACAGACAAACGAGCAAATAACATCTCCCAGCTCTCCCTCGTTGGCGGATTGAACTCAAATTGTTATGAGAGACATGCATGGCGAACAGAAAATCATTTTGAATGCTTACAAATACGACTGCCACTAAAACTGAAAGCTTTGTGAAGCAATGGTTCTCTTTCAAATCAGTTTTTCTTTTTCTTTTTTTTCTTTTTAAATGAACCCCATAATTCAGCTGTCTGGTGTGCATCATACAGCATGTTGTGTGCGGGGTGCACCTTCCAGCAACCATTAAAACAATGTTTTCTGACCCATCTACCTGTACGAACTTCCCCGCTCCTCACCCTGTCACTTGTCAATTTGGCAGTCACATTTTGTTCTATGTGTCGAATGATATCATCCTTGCGTCAGCAAAGTTCTGAGTGTTGCTTTGTGTCTTTTGTCAGAGTTCAGCTTTAGGACGATGCTGAAAACCATAATTGCTCTTTAGCAATGTGAGATGATTGGAAACATGCTGGAGAAAAATGCCATATGGAAGCAATATCCTGTCCAGAACTGAACTTCAGATTCTGAAAATACTTATATTCCTACCATTGGAAGCAGACGCATTCACTTTAAGCGATCATGTGACCATATTATGGTATGTTTATCTTACTCCTCTAGCAACAATACAACATTCCATTCAGCACAACCTTGGGCAAATCTGATGTCCACACAGCTATAGATCAGCACCCGATGTGCTCATACATCTTGTTTGTCGGGACTTTGTGTTCGAATATGCGCGTCTTGTGTATCTTGCATATCTTTTAATTGTGTCAGAGAAAGTTGTCACCCTTCTTGCTGCCACTCCTGCCAGTCCTTTTATAGTGTGCTCGTGTCTGTGCATGTGTGTGTCTTTGGCCTGGTTCCCGCTGCAGATTATTAATTAAGTTCTGGTAAGCGGTGCATGCCTTGCCTTCAGATCTACTTCCACTCTCTTTAACACACACACACAGACACACATTCACACACATCAGTATCCATGCACGCGCGCAAACGCACACACACTTCAAAGCAGCTGCGCTCCACACCGCTAGGATTAAGAGGCGATTGAAGAGCCTGATACAGCCTCAAAGTGCCTTCAGCACAAAAATGCCTTTGGCAGGGCACAGGTAGTCTCTTTGAAAGTTCTTACACACTCACACAAACACACACACACACACACACATACTGTATGGCTGGGCTTTTAATTTAGTTCCGTTTTCCCTTTGTATTTGTCACAGTCCTGTTGGGCTGTTTTTCATTGCATGTACTACCATATATTCATCTACTTCAAGCCATTTGTGTGTGAGATTATTGAGCTGTATAATGGATGATGTTGTATAATGCTTCCTGCTGAACTCCCATGAGTCACTATAGGTAAAAGGAATAGACTAGTAGCAAGCTCTTTATGTTTTTATGAAACATCTGAGCCTGTGTGTCATGTCAATATGACCATATGGTTCCATGAATACATTCACATGTGAGCTTACATGCATATGTGCAGCCTAGTACACACCTCATTAACTCTCAGCCAACTGAAGGCGAGATGATAATGTAGAACTTTGGCAAAACATTCTAACCACAAAATATGGGTCACAAAGATATCAACTACAAATTTTCCAAGAAATCTAGCTTTGTTGCTAAAAACTAAAGTCCGCACTGTCACTTGAGAAAGCTGTACAAGAGATCCTGACAACAAACGTGTCAGCTGTGAAGAAGAACATAGAAGGACTCCATTTGCGCCCCTCTCCCACAGACAGCTCTTTCTCTTGCCTTTTCTACACCCTTCTTTGTCTTCCCCGCTCTCATCAGCTGCTACAGGGCCCCTAGGGACGAGCGGGCCGCCACTCAAAAGAGTCCTGGCGCAGGAAGACAGGCCCGTATCCTTGGTGATGGCTTTGTGTTTCCGTGGTGACAGGTGTGTCCGTTCAGAGCGGACAGCGATGTTTGTCAGGAAGTGTTTGGATGGGGCGCGGAGTCCAAACATGGCTGAGGTGTTGACGGCTTTCGAGGGGGGGGGGCGTTCAATGGAACAGTGTTTGTTCATGAGTTGCCTATCTGTCAGTGGCTGTCAGGACATGAGGAGTGTGTGTGTGTGTGTGAGAATCAGGTTAACTTCATTTTTAAGGAAATTTGCAGAAATATTTAAAGAAATCTTTGCATAGCTGCTTTTTTATAATTGGCATTTTTCTGATGCACACCCTCCACTGATTGTTTGAAAGGAGTTTCTAAGAATTGAAAAGAGGTCACTCAAAGTTTTCTTTCACAACAATGGCATGAGATGACTGTTGTAAATGTGGTCCATACCAAAAGCAGCATGCATAAATCAAAACAAATGGTTGATGCCTGTTTTTGAACTGACCCCTTTAACCTTGTTACAGTATTTGTATGTAGATGTCACCAACTATACAGACTACCATTGACATCCCAGTGGAATTCCAGCACTTCACACCTAATTATCTCACTCCACTGTTCAGCCTCTTATTTAACTCTGGCATCACAACACAGCAAGCTGAAAGGAGTCAGTTTTTGTATTAGACACTTACAGTCTTTGCTTCCAGCTGGCCAGCTTCCCATAGAGAAACAACAAAAAAACAAAGAGATGAGCAATGCTCAATAAACTTCTAACAACAGTCTCCATTCACTCCTAGTTTGTCCCCACCCTGTTGACTCCCTCAGCTTCTCCTGATCATCTCACTGTTTTTTTTTTTCGCCCCATAATTGGCAGCAACATTTTAACTCCCCCTTCCACCTCCCCTTCACACCCCACACCCATTCTTGTTAAGTGATGAATTGTTGGCAGGGGATCAAAGGGGAGTGGTGCCCACTGCGCGACATGCTCGTCACTATACCTGCTGGCACACATGAGCGTTGGGACAGGCGCTGTGCCAAGGGGCCACAGGGCTGTGCCGCAGGGACGCATTGCCAGGAGGCAGAGGTCAACCCAAGTGTGTCTTTGCGTGTGTGTGTGTGTGTGTGTGAGCATTGAGAGGCTGGGAAGGTGATGTGTGTCTGTACACTTCCTAACAGAAGATTGAATTTCACTGCTCTCTCTCTCTTTGTGTGTTTGCATATCTCTTTCTCACACTCCCCTTTTCCTTCTTGTTGCAGACCAACAGCAGGTTGAAGCAGATTGAGAAGGAGTACAGTCAGAAGCTTGCCAAGAATGCCCAGGTAATCAGTTTTCTGTTCTGCCCCTTTTTTCCTCGTCTTTTATATCCCTGTTTTTTTTTTTACTCAACTGTGTGACAGAAGAGAAAAAATGTACCGATAGGGAGCAGCAAGAAAACACACCCAGCCTCCTAAACATGCAGTAAACCATCCTTACCTTTACCCTCATGCCAAAACACAAGCTGCATACACACAGTTTGTGACACACTGAAGCTCTGTACTGAAGCTTCACTGTCAGTGTCCAGCAGCTGCAGCTTTTACAAAATGTCTTAAAGTAAAGGAAACTGAAGCTAACCCCTAAAAATATGCTGTTTAAGCTATATTAATAAAATATCTACATATAATTTAAAGGGCACATGTAAATATATGTCTTAATGAAGAATTGGACTCATGGACTCATTTTGTGAAGATGTTTCGCTACTCCCCCCCAAGTGGCTTCATCACATTCACAAAACAGTCATGAAAATAATGAGGATCAGACACTGCTAACCTTTACAGACAGTATACAAAGAGGAAGCTATAGCACTATGTCCAAGACAAAGCACTAGCTCATAGTACCATCTCCATATTTCTATCTTGAATGGTGGATCGTCTGTTTAATATCACTTCCTGTCTCCTCAGACCATTTAACGCTGAGGTAGTTCTTTTAAAAATCTATAATTCCCCAATGAGTGTTTATATTATAGAAGAAAAGGTTTTTTTCCTTGATTATGTGGCAAGCTAAAATATTGCAATCACTTGCCCTTAATTGCACCTCGTTACCCACAGAAGGGGGGGGGTGTTTTTCTTTCTTTCTTTCTTTCTTCTCTTCTTTGAATCTCCCCCATTTTGGGTTGGCTGACGAAGGCTCGAGTTGAAAGCGGGGTTGACAAGCAGATGTTGTGAGAAAACGGTAGCTTATTAGGTTACACAATGCTTGACTTCAAAAGAAGCCGGATGCTGTGTGAAAGTTCAGCCATGTTTGCTGGCTTTGGCGGTGCAGTACGCCACCGCAGACGAGCAACAAGTGTTTAATCCTCTGCTTTGGGAAAACAAAGCTGGCACAGGTTTAACAAACAACACTGACACTAAAAACAGTCTCACAGAATTCAGCAGCTTTTGTTGAAACCCAGGGATATATGCTGAAGATGTGGGTTTTGTGCGAACTTATTAATATGCGGGATTAATTTGTCATGGGCTTTGGCGGCTTTGTTTTAAAAGGTAAAGGTGGACCCTAGAGGTTTTTGTTGCCTTACCCCTAGGGGCGACTCAGCCAAATGTAAACAAGAGGCCTTTGAACCTCAAAGGCTAACCCCAGTTGTTAACCCCTCAGTGTCTGACAGGGGGGCATCGCTCTTGAGCTCAGCTGCATGGCTAATAGCCCAATTAAAAACATACCATGCCATACATTATCCTGAGGGGACTGGAGATGCACCACATAAGGGTATATGTTTCCTTGCATGCACACACACATCCTCCTCGCCTTTGTGTCTGTCTCTATCTTTCTCATTCACACAAATACTCTTTCACATTGTGAGAAGCCCCCCCCCCCCATTATACTGCCTTTACCTCTCATGATGTGTGCTTTCAAATAGAATGCCAGTCTTTAGAGTGGCAGAAATTGATTCAGCTAACCTAAAGGCAGCTAAGGTAGTACCTTTCACACAGAGAAATGAGGCAACACAACATTCCTGCTTTGAACCGGCTGTGAAAAAAGACCTCCAGTTCAATCCAGTGTGTTGAGCATCAAGCTTTGAATGATCCGCCTGGGTGACCTGTGAACTGCATAGAGTTGCTCTCTCTTTTCCCATTTAATGATCAGCTTATAGTGGGTGGTAGTTGCGGTACTGCTGGGAGATCATTACTTTATCCCTCATTGTCCATGATGAGAGTAAGTAGGAGGTGGAGAGAATTTTCCATGGGAGGCACAGCATGTGAGAGGTTGAAGTTCACATGCAAATTAACCTTTATTTACTTCATTACAATGCCAGTGGTTTATTTATTTTTATTTTATTTATTTTCATTCATTATTGTTTAAAAAATAACACAGGGTGCTGATTCGGACCACCACAATGTGTTAATACTGGGCTTCAATTCATCAGGTGGCCAAAAACATGAAATTAATTTACTGATTACATGTTCAAGGTATACCAGTAAGATAGCATAGGCTGCAGCCTCTCATTACATTGGAGTAAGTTTAGATTTAAAATGTGTGTATGTGTGTATTCAAGTCGTGAATAATTAATTTTAAAACATTGCAAAGTACCTACAAATAGGTGAACAAACTACTAGCAGGCTAGAAAAATACACAAGTCTCACCAGACCAATTATAGTCTTTAAAGGGCCTCTGTGTAAGACAGAGAACTAGGTGCTGTGATCGTGTGAGTGTGTGTGTGTGTGTGTGTGCACGGGTTGCAATACACACAGCTGGCAGCTGAGTTCGCTATGTTGAGGTCCAGCAGATGCAGGGATTCCATATTGCAAAATAATGATTATGTCCCATAATAACGTCCATTTGTTGCTTTTATGTGGCTGTCCCACTGACAGAATAAGCCTAATCTCCCCATCAGCCCCCTCCCCTCCCCTCACACACCCCGCCTTCACCGTCTCTTTCTATCTGTGGCCGACCTGTACTGCTTTAACTTCCTTACTCCCACACAGTGTGCAGATTCCAGTGGGGCTATTCCTCCAGAGTTTGAACACAGTAAACAATTATCTGTCTAGCCCAAAGCTAGCAGCAGCAGCAGCATTTCCTCCCTCCCACCACCACCTCTTTCTCTTTCCCACTCTCTCTTTTAC
This sequence comes from Parambassis ranga, assembly GCF_900634625.1. Taxonomy (NCBI): domain Eukaryota; kingdom Metazoa; phylum Chordata; class Actinopteri; family Ambassidae; genus Parambassis; species Parambassis ranga. The sequence continues at coordinate 6,070,796 of NC_041029.1, read as the reverse complement.
TCTCTCTCTCTCTCTCTCTCATCTTTCGTCTGCCTTTCTCTGACAGTGGCTTAAATAGAATGTTAATTTTGACTGGAGGTTCTCAAAGCCCAGGCGCTTCCTTTTCATCTTGATGTGCACCGCAAGTTCACCAACACAAAGTCACTCTGCTCTTCAAAAACCAAGTTGTTTTTTTCCTTCCTGCCTGTTTTTTCTCTCTCCTCTCTCTCTCTCTCTCTCTCTTCTTTGCGTCTTCTGTCTTGTCTCAAGAAAAGACATTAGTCTGGGAAACACAGTGTTTCAAGGTGATTGTTACTGCCATCCAAAGCCATGACAAATCTGAAATGCATTTTCCATCCGATATAAGTTTCTCATTTAGCGTTTTTTTTTTTTTTTGTGTACATATTTTGCATTTTGCTTCTGGCAACAGGTTTTCTCACTTTGATTGTTTTAATGAGCCGCTTGTTTCAAACACAAGCATCGAAAGTACATATAGCCTAATTAGCTACGCATATCAAAAGTTATCCTTAGAGCAGGTTGGCCATTTTGTTAGTTTGTTATCATCTTACTTGACCTTTTTCCCCACAGCTAATTGCAGAGCTTCAGACGTCTGTATGTGACTCAAAGGAGGAGGCTGTTCGTCTGCAGCAGGCAATGGAGAAGCAGCTCGAGGAGGCCAGTGATCGCTGGGATCAGGAGAGGAGGACCATTACCCACCATGCAGACCAGGCCAACAAGGTCAGTGTTAGGCACTCTCTGAATCAGTGTGAAAGACTTCTTCTGACAAGAGCTTTAAAGAACACTTGTAGTTCAGAGGAAGCTGAATAAGCAACAGTAACTCATTATTTTTAAATAAAAAAAGCCCTCTCTGTCTTCCTGCTGTCCTGTCCTCTATCAATGCTTTCTGCAGATTACAGTCTGTCAATGAAGATTCTCAGTCATCCCGATCATTTTCATTCAAGTGTTTGAAGCAAGGCAACTGGAGCAAACGCTTGAATACAGATACAGTCCTTTAGACTCGGAGAATGAAGGGGGTGTGTCTGTCAAGTTCATCCCTCTCTCAGCCTTGTCTGGATTTGACTTTTATAGAGAAGACACGGGCCACTTTTCTTTTGTTACAGCGCAGTCACAGCTTGTATGCATGTGCTCTGTCATTTTTATGGCTAGTTGCAAACTCTATAGTGTCTTTAAGTGGCTTGTGTGCTCAGTGTCTGGCTGAACCTCATAAATATGTCTGCTGCACCCCGCTTCTTAAGTCAGGGCCTCTCTTCATCATTAATGTCATTCTCTTTTACAGTTGAGCTTTACATCCAGACTCCTGGATGTTGTTGTTTTTTTTCCTAAACTTGGTTGAATTACACATGTTTTCTGTCAAAGAAGTGGAAGATGATATAATGTAGAAAAAAGCAATATTTAGTTTATTTCATCATCTGACACTGTGTAGATGGTGTGTTTTTTTTTTTTTTATTCAGCCTCTTCCTTAGCAACACGGCTGGAACACAGTCGCAGGAGCAGTTGATTGGGTGTGGCTCACTAAATAAAGAGTTGTTGTGTCCGGGGTCGGGACATGTTTCCAAACACAACCTTGTCTGTCTGTGGCTGTAGCTGCCTCATATAAGGAGGCAGGTCTGCTAGCCTCCCCACAGATCTCGTCTCCTTCTGGGCCCTGGTAGCCCAGGCTCACCCCTCTTTTCTCATACATGTGTTTTTTCCTTAAGCAGACCGCTTGCACCTCAGTGCTGTGTTTTTCTATTTAGCAGTAAAGGCTGATGGTACTACCTTCAGTCCAGATCTATCAGAAAAGCATTGTTCTAACCCTCTCTTGATCTGACTGTATCTTGAAGTACAAAAACATTGTCAAAAAGTCTTTGTCTTTGACACGATGGCATTGTTAAGACATTTTAAGTGACTCTCTACACTTGTAGCTTGTGACTATGCCATATCCCAATACACATGCTTGTTTTTGCTTGTTGCAGCAGTGTTACAAATCACAGGCCCTGGCATCTGTGTAGGGACCAGACAACAGCTTTCTGTTTCCATTATCTGTGTCCTCATTATTATGATCCCCCCACTGTATTAGGCTCCTGCTAATGAGACTCCAATTAATGTTTGAATTGCTTATTTAAGGCCAGACATACGGGAAGAGAAGAAGAGAAGGTAAGATTAGTTGAATAAAGAGAAACAAAACAAAGATCTGGTGTAAACTTTAATAAAGAGGGAGAGGAAAAGGGTGAGACTGCAAACAATGAAGGCAAAGAAAGGGAGGGAGAGGCACCGAAAGGATGGAGGAAGTGTGAGGATTGAGAGGAAGGGGGGGGGGGGGGGGGGGGGGGAGAGAGAGAAAAAAGAAAAGAAACGGCGGCGAGCTGTCAGTGGGCCATCGGAGGGAGTGTGTCGCCTGCTGACATTGTTTCCATGCTGCTCACTTCAAAGGGCCCGGATTATGAAGAGAGCGAGGGGCTTCAGACAATGGGAGGAGAAGAAAATAACATCAAAGTTAGCCGTGCATTTGAATTGGGATAATCCCAAAACAGTTGTTCCGAATGCATGCTGCACCGGATCAGATGTCCCTTTTTTTTTTTCCTCACCAGCCCCATTCTGCTGTTTCTAGCCTGAATTTAGCTCCCTCTGTGGCTCTACTGTACTTGGACTTCTTAAATGTGGGTGTTAGCTGCAGAGACCTTTGTATCTCGTAAAGCCCTTTTTTTAGAACAACAGTAGTACAGTTAAGTATGCTCATTATCTGAGTTTTTTCCTGTATATGTATGTGGGAGAGTGTTATGTGTGTGTATGTACATATAATAAGCATGGGTGCTTATGAGTGTGTGTGGCTTTACATTCCCTACGCTTAGTTTGAAGACGTTATGTGAACAGGATGTTCCCCCGTCCACATCAATGAGCCTCTCATCTAAATATTTCTAGGCTCTCACATTAAAGGGACAGTTCACCATAATTTTGCACTGTTTGCTAATCTTGTAACCCTAAACACTGCCTTAAAGTAAGCTATAATGTCATATTCCCCTTCGTTTTACTTGTTACCTATGTGTCCTATACATTTGCTCGGATGTGAAATGCATCAGCCGAGGTAGTGACCCACTCTTCCTGATTAGGTTAAATTTAGGTTACCAATTATCTCATAACAGTAGGCAAGGCAGCAGTGGGCAGTTTTAATGCATTGGAACTGGGCCGGTGTCAAAGGACTGCGGAAGGTGAAAGCAAGATGAAAGCTTTGTATTTGCTTTCATCTGTCCAGTCTATTCATATCAGGTAAGGGCCGCTGTAGCACATTTGGGACGAAGCCAGAGTTTGGGTTAGAGGATTATTAAGTTCCTGATGTCATCTGTTTCCCTACATGTGGTTTTTAGTTAAAGCACTCGAGAACACATTTTTCCTTTGATTGTACACAGGGTCTGTGCTTAATGTGAAGTTTAAAGGTGAGGTTATTAAGATTATACATGAAAACATGATGTGTTTTTGTGTGGCCATGTTCACTGTGTTTTTTTGGGTCTGTGTGTGTGTGTGTGCATGTGCCTGAAATGTGCGGCTGCCAAATCTGACAGAACTGAAGCCCATATTAGCCTGCCAAGAGGAAGGTACAAAGACACACACACACACACACAGGCCTTGTCTCCTCTCTCTCGCACCCCTTTCTTTCCAACTCTGTATCTTCGAACTCTTTCTGTCTCAAACTCTATGTCTGTCTACACACATACACTCACACACACACATGCTCACCTCACCCTGCCAAAAGGGAGAGGTGGCTGGTGAATAAACAATGGCACTCCGCCCATAGTGTCACCCGCCTGAGCTTTGATCAGCACCGCTGTTCCTACTCCCCACAGCAGTGCTTCCTGTCTTTCTGCCTGCCGAATGTTGCCACCCGCGCACGCAAACATGCACACGCACACACACCTATAACTTGTTCATGGGCCTACATACACTTTCCTCACTAAGTCTTTATCTGTACCTTTCTCTCCCTCAAGCTTTCACACAACCATACCTTTGAGTTAGGGCCCTTGTCTCGACAGTGCACCTTTCAAAAGTGTTGCATTCTCTAGCATACACCCACATACCCAGTGTTTCCACACACACACACACACAGAGAGAGAGAGAGAGTTGCACACCTTTGATCCAGTAGTAGTTTCTACTGCCAGTCAAAGGGAAGGTCCTGTTGTGGTGTCCTGTGGGTGAAGTGACAGCAGACACATTACATAATGCAACAGTGACCATTGTCTCCCAGTGTTTGAGGATGAGACTGAATGTATGAGCTGCACCGTGTTTCTTGGTCACAGATTTATACACAGCCCATGCAATCTAGATCCATGGTTTTTGTGGACTCATAATAAAAGACACACACGGGGCCACACAAACATGTACTGGTACACATTCAAGAGGGCGAGCTGTAGCCGCTGCAGTTTGTCTGTAGTTCTGTAGTTATATATGCATTAGTTTCTGAAGGGGTTGAAAGGATGACTTTGCCTGTGGGAAGGAATGGCAGCAGTGGATCAAGAACAGGTGTGCTGGATGCTCTGTGTGGCAGAAGCAAAGAGCTGCTTCAATCACTCTGTGTATGCAAGTGTGTGTTATAGTCCTCTCTGTTCATTTTTCTGGCCATGTCCTTCAACACATCCAAGTTCTTTGTGTCAACCTTGAACTGCACGTTTGTTTACTAAACTTCGTTAACCATCTGTGTTTCTGACACTTTTGTTGTGTGTACAGACACACAGAGTACTGCTTTAACAACTTTCATTTTCGATTTAACTTTTTTCCTTCTCCATTGTTCGGCTCATCTTTGTCTTGCTTGTGCTTGGTTGCGCAGTATTTTTAAAATGTGCAGTGTGTGTTTTTCAACACAAAAAGATAGAGATAGATATAGATGTGCATCTGAAGTCCTTGTTAGTTATAAATAAAGGACCTTCTGTGGACCCTTCTGAATGATGGGTAGGAAGCTCAGTGTGGTGGCTTCACCCAGCTGTTTCTGTCTAACATCCAGTTAATCCAAATATGAGCAAAGCAGTGGAGGTGAGGAGGGCAGTTAAATGCATAACCATGGCAACCTGTGATCTGAAACAGCACCCACTTGTCATGGCCAGTCCCTTAATTGTGGTTATTTGGCTTTCATAATAGTAAATTTAACATGGAGGTCTATTAGGATTGACTCTCTGTTGGAGTGAGCCTCAAGTGTCCACTTGAGGAAGTGCAGTTTTGTTTGCTTATTAGCCAAATACATGTAATCTTATATCTGTATCTGTGAGTCAAGTTCTCTCTCTCTCTCTCTCTCTCTCTCTCTCGCTCTCTCTCTCCTACTTCATGTTCTTGTGTAAGTATTCACCGACCTTTATGTCCCTGTATATGTGCTGCATACTCCATGTGTGTGCATTGTGTTGGCTGATTGATGACTTTCCTGGCTGTGGGCAGAGTCCCAGCAGCGTTTGATCCAGATATGAGAGGAGCTGGAAGTAGGGAGAGAAAGATAACATTCCAGGATACTGCAAGGGAACGTGGGAAGTATAACGGCTCAAGTCCAATAACAGACAACAAATGGAAATTACTCACCAGACCACAGGCCTAATGCTTCTTTCAAAGACGGTCGTGAAATACGGTGTGTGTCCTTGTTTGAAGAATCCTACAAACACACACTACAAAACACTGAAACACAACCCTGCCTGGCTTATTGTTGTGTGATCGTGTTGTTGTGGCTTACATATTGTGTCCAAGTGTTGGAACTTAATAAGAGCAACAACTTTAAAACGTGCACAGAAAGACAGAAAAATGAACATAGACATCTAATGGATCCTCTCAGCACATTCCCACATTGATGCTAAATGCTAATTTGGTGTTGAAAATATATACATCCTGCTACCTGCTCTTGTTTTGCCATGAATATTTTTTCTGGAAAGAAGCTGAACAATTAAACTAGTTATCTATGTTTTATAAAGTGTTGTCAAGTTTTTGGGATGCTGGAGCATTTGCAACTTTTGCTAAACTTAACATCCATTAAATGATATACTCTTTGATAAACAGAATAAATGTACGAATGCCCACACACACACACACACACAACAGGCATATGGTGCATATTTCAGGGTTGTTTCCTATTCTCTTTCTACCGTAGCTCTCAGCGGCTGAAAGAGACAGAGACGGAACAGTGTGTTCCCCCTGTGGGCAAAGCTCGGTTGCAACATGTCTTCATTAGGGTGGCAATTGTTTTACTATTTTCATCAGTAGTAGTAGAAATGAAGCCTCCATAACTGTGCTGACATGTGCGCATGTTGCAAAAGACGAGATAACTGTTCGATTTGCCGTTCAGGAGAGTTCCACTCTTGCAGCTGCCATCACAGGATCTTCCCACTTTTAAAATCCACTCTCGGAAAAAAAAAAAGTGCTGAAAAGCATCAAAGCGCTGAAAGCAAGTCAATTCACACCAATATCAGTGTTATCTTTCAGAGGGGCTGTCCTGGTCGACTTGCTAAAACACATCTTTTTATTCCTACACGCAGAAAGACAGACAGCAAAAGCAAAAGTTTCTCTTCTCTAACACCTCAGGAGGGAGACCTCTCTCCTCCTCCTCCCACACTCACTTCTTTACCTTTCCCACAGTCCTTTGATAAAAGTGCAGATAAAAGAGAGTCTGTGCTCATCTCTCTGGCCGTCCAACGCTCCTTGAGGTTAGCACCTCCTTTATTATTTACTATTAGATCAGTAGCTATACATACACACATACTGCCTTGTTCTACTAAAGCTGGTGTGTGCGTGTGTGTGTGTGTGGGCGGGCGCAGTCTATATACGATATCTTTGCTTATGTATGTCTGTGTGCTTTGTGCCTCTCGTGTATGTATCTGCTCTTACACTGCTTGTGTGTGTGTGTGTATCCTTGGCTGGAGGCGGTGCAGTGTGAGGTTTTTGCTGCTGTCTGAAGTCGTCCAGCCTCAGTGTCATTAGAGGATCTCTTTAATCCAGACTCTGGGAGAAACTTCTGACAGCACGCTGCAAATAGAAGGCCCCGCCGCACATGAAGAGTAGCTCAGCTCCTAACAAAACACAAAGTTTAAAGAGGCCCCTGGCCCTGGCCTTTTCTCCTCCCACTATTCCCTCCCTTCTTTCTTCTTTGCTTTTTTTCCCCTGCCCTCTGTTGCTTTTACTTCACCCTAGGGAAACATGCTTGCCTTATCTGCGCAGGAGGACCACCCAGGAAAGATGACTCAGGCACTGGTGTGTCTGTGTGCCCGTGTGTGTATATGTTTGTGTGCATGTGGCACACTAACTGCACACTCATTTGACTGAGTGAAGCACTCACATTTTTAGAACTTTTGCTGTTAATATTAATGCATGCCTATACCTGCACGGATCGCTCTGAGCACTGTGTTTGTTGGTGCTTGTGTGCGCGTGTGCCTCGCTAATCCTTTGAGCCAAAGTCTGGTATGAAAGGCAGAGGCACATTGCTGATGGAGAGGCCTTCAAGCTCCTGACTGCAGGGCTGTAGGTACACCACTGCCTCTGTCTCTTCACTTCGGTCGCCGTTTTCTTCTCCTTCATGTCCATCCTCCTCCTCAGTGTCTTGCTTACTCTGAACTTTCCCTTTTCTTTGTCTTTCTTGCTATTGTCACAATTGTCTTTTTGTTTTCCAATTTGTGTTATTGTGTATTGTGTCTTCCCCCCGTCCTATATCTCTCCCTAAGGAAAGATAGTTCAAAATCTGTTGCTAATTTAACATAAAATACGTTGAATTTATTGGTCATAAGGACTCATTTTTTCCAAAACTCTCTCTGACTCACAAAGGCACTTCTGTTCATCTGCACGATCATCCCATATGATTCTATTAATGACAACGGTTGAACTTCTGCCCTCAGACGTGTTTTGAGTACATCAAATGTGAAACCCACAAGAAAGACGGGAACACGTCACTGGCGAGGCCCTCCAGTCAGCCTTATTTCCCAGAAGATGGTGTCCACAAATGCTGCGTCACCATTCAGGGAATCAAGAGAGGGTTTTTAGAAGAGGGTGGTACTTTGGCAGGGTCTACTTCCTCCGCCACGCCGCCTGAGTGAGGTGTTGTTAGAAAAGTGAGAAAATGTGTTGAATTACAGCTCTTAATATATTTATATATTTGTTGTGTGCGCTGAATTAATCTGGATATTTGGTCTAGTGTGACCATCGACAGGGAAAGGTTTCACTAAAAATGCATTTCCTGCTTTCCAACAAAATGAATTGATGAAATCCAAAGCAAGAGGGTTACACTTGATGTAGTTATGTGTTATGATAGAGTCGTGACCAGCTGAGAAATGTTCTGATTAATATGATAACCATGCAGGAAAGCAGCTTCCTTTCATGCTGAAGAGCTGAATCTGACCTCATCGTCCTCTAGTATCATGATGGTTGATTAATGTTGATCTAGAAATCCTTCTGCCAGAGGCCTAAATGTGTCACTGCAAAGGAAGGAGGTACTCTATGAAGTAGAAGTATAACCACAAGCAATTTGGAGGTTCAAAACTCAACAGAAGGAAGCAGCCCAAAAATTAAAGCCGCAAGCAGCAAATGGGTAGATTTCAGGCTTGAAAGCTGAGCAGAGTCACCTCAGGAAGAGTGAGACCAGCCACAAACGTGTTGCATTATCACGATGTATGCATCAAAAAAATCCGCTGTTTATATTATTTATGAGTGTGGAGATGTCCCAGTTTTTCACCAGATCCTAAACACAACATGCATTTGTGGATTTGTATACATGAATATCACAGATATTCTTACGCAGATATGATGTAGAGTGTTCATATTTATGAAAGTTTTACATGTGTTTAAATTTCTGGGTGTTTGTGTGTAGATCATGATATTAATAGTATTGATTGTTCACGTTTGTTAATTAAGTACATTTGTATCTAATTTCTTTCCATCCTGGCCCTGAAGCTTTACAGTCTTGTGTGATTTATGTCCGTGGAGTGGGTTGTAGATCAGGCGGTCATGCCTATCACCTGGATTGTGTTTCCAAGAATCAACAAGCCAACACCTGGCCCACTCGCTCAGCTCTGGGGGGGGGGGGGGGGGGGGGGTATTGATGCTAGCCAGTGCTCTACACACTTGTTGGTGGTGTGTGTGTGTGTGGAAGTGTAAATGCGTGTCTGTGCTTTACCGTTAAGGTGCACGTGCGTATACTTACACGCAGGCTCATGCTTTCCGTGCGGACTAATCAAAGATGAAGTGTCCATATGTGCACCCTAAACATCTGGTTCTGCGTTGTATGCAGGAACTGCGCCTTGCTATCACTTTCAGAGGAAAAAAAAAATCTGCCCTAAGCGGACACACATGCACTGCATTCTTTTTCTTCTTTGCCTGAGAAAAATAGATTAAATTCTTTATTAGCTCCCGATGCTGTGTATCTTTGTTATTGCCTCCAATAAAAACGAATAAGAATTTTACAAAAGCTTAGAAAATATCCTAATTCCACAAGGGAGAAAACTTTCTTAGTGCCCTTTTCTAAAAATACACTTGAGCTTAATGAGGGCAGCTTTGCTGTAATTACTGTCATGGATTTATTGTTAGCCTTTTAGCAGTCACAGAACAATGACTGCTTGCATCTCTCCTCAGTCTCTCACGGCCCTCCCTTCTGTTTGTTTGCTTTGTGCATATACGAGTTCTTTACACCTGCCATCTTGCATCTTGGCTGACCACTGTTGGACAGGAAGTTTCTGACAGAGCAGACTATATGATTCTGCGGTTTCCTGCAGGCAAAACTAAGCCTGACTAACTTTAAATTCTACACTTACTAAATGTGACTTACATCAGCTGTCGAGAAGCGCCTATACAGAGAAAATACCTGCAGGCTCATAGAGCAGCAGGATCCATGTCAACGGATCCATATTAAACAGTAGATTCTTGAGTGTGGAGCTGCAATGTATAGATGAATGTCTATCAGTTTGTGTCACTTGCTCATTACAGCGCAGAGATTTTGAGTTGTTTTCCTTTTTCCTGTCAGTCAGCTGACTCGGTGTCTCTCCCTCCCCTCAGGCTCTGCAGGAGAAGGTGGAAAGTCTACAGAGACAGCTGCACAGCTCTGAGAAGAAGCTGCTGAGCAAAGAGCTTGAGATTGAAGAGAAGGTAAACCATCTTTCACTATCTCTTTCTCACGCTGATCAGGCCGGAACAAAAGAGGCAGATCCAGACTCATTTACACCCCACCATTATCATTGCATCACTCTCTCTCTCTGCCCAGCATGAACCTTTTTTAACCCTCCACCCTCAGTTCTTTCGTCACACTTTTTTTTTTTGCATCTTGCCCACATAACCTCTATACAGCTTAGTCCTCAACCAGAGTTTTTCAACATCCTTCTCTGCACCTCCATCAGCTGATGTCACAAACCCCTGCCATCCTTATTAAATACTCCAGGGGGCCACAAATGACAAACAATATAGTTCCTTTCCTGCCCTCCCTTCAACACTCTCCCGTCTCTTGTTCTCCTGTTCAGAGCCAGAGATATGTCCCCTTACACATTTCCCAAATTCCTTGAGATCTGGCTTCAAGAGGCAGCGCCTAGGGCCAGGAATGCCACCACTGCCTGTGTTCAAAAGGGAAGCCTCTGTGTGCTCTCTTTCTCTCTCACACACACACAGTTCTCCAGAATGCCCTGTAATCAGGCTCTGTTTTGACCTTGACACACACAGAGAAGAAAGCACTAATGACTGCACTCACACAGGAGCTTGTCTTTTGCGCCGCGGTATGTACTCCAAAGGCATTCATTCTCATGTCTACCCTCTGATCCACCCACTGACCCTTGTACACACTTCACACACTCGTCACACACCTCAGCGTCCAGCCGTCATAAATCTGTTGGAAGGTGTCAGTGTCAGTTTTTAGGTCAGTGACCCAGTCCCAGAGGAGCTGCATATTGTTTCTGAACCCTGAAACTGCCCCCTTTTAGCTTTACATGTATGTTTTATTAGCAGACACAGAGATGGTGCGCGTTTCTTTTTCTTTTAAGGCACTTTAGTCCACTGCAACTCTACACACACTGTTGTGCCTGAAGCTTATTTTTTGCCATTTGTGACACTGGTGCTAGTAAGAAATATACATTTCTGGTATAAAATTTGCAACAATATGACTTAAATCAGGCAATATGTTGAAGCAAAGAATGAGTAAACTAGGCTAAGTATCTGACTAAGCATTTGGTTCCAATTTTGGGTGCTTGACAGTTCTTGATTCACTGCCACAAACACATTTCACTAATTTATCACAGATTTTTTTGCTGTGACAAATCTGGCAGCAAAGAGACAAACAGGAAGTGAGCCATAGTAGAATCAGAATGAAGTAAATCAGCCAAAAGAGCTGAAATGTGATCTGGATTTTTGGGCAGCTGAAGTCTGTTGTAAACCCCTTTTTTTGTAATAAGGTGCTGCAGCTAACTTCACATACCGCATGACCTCATCAGAGGCAGCATAGATGGTCAAAATGACTGTCCAAAGCTAATAGCTGTCTCTCATAGAACAGGTGTTACTCATGTCTAGCCAATACTAACTGTCAGTGTAGTGAACTTGACCAAGCATCCATGTGTGATGAGTCAGAAGAGAGAATGTGTTGCAGCAGATATTACTTTATTCCTTATAATCACCCATATATACCACTGCTCCTTATCATTCAATCACCAGTCACTACCTGCTGTTGCACTATGCTATTGCATTTGTATGTGTGAAGAGCACCATGTGAGTCATCACTGAATGCTGCCCCGTTTTTTTTTTCTCTTTGCATCATACATGTATATGCATTGTTTTCTGTTTATGACATTAACCCCGAGGACATCTCCTCACACTGATATTGCCCTACTTTATTTGCCAAGCTGTGTCTTTGTAATCCGATCCCTCACATGCAAACACAGCCTTTTCTGCCCAGACTTCACACAGATGTTGCCTGCCTAACACTTGCAGGGCCCTCGCAGGCTCCCCCACTCTAAAATGGCAGATCATCAGCTCACTGCACGGTTCAATTCTCCTTGAAGAGAGGGAGCAGAATGCTGGAAGAGTGCAGCTCTTTGTATAAATACATAATGATACAGTGGGCACGTTGATCTGTACAAGTTTCAGAGATGTATCTTCCTGCAACATGGGAGTGTGGTGTGAATAAATCATTCCTGTAGTTGTTTTCAGATATAAAAATGCAGAGGAGTTGAACTTGCTGAGGCACATTACATCAGCAGCCACCGATCTATCCCATAGTTCTAACAACTGCACTAAGATCCGTAGCCACTTCTAATCTCTTCCTGTCTTTTTGTTTTTTTTGTTTTTGTGCTTTTTTTTCCCCTTCTCTCACAGCAAAGTGTTTTTGAATTCAAATTGCTCCTTGGTGAGCTCACTGAGTGCAAACTCAGTGGATGTGGAGGTGCAAACTTCGTGACTAGAGTCATTTTTGATGTACCTCTTGTTCCTGACAAGGTTTTTGTCATTTTGGAACAAGGGGATATATCAAAAAAAATGACTTTGCAGCAGCTCCCCCTCACCCCCAGCCCGTCCCACGCAATCCTGCACACACACACAAACACACCAACTTCATTAGCATACATCAGGCTTCCCAACGATGTGACAAACTTCATTTGAACGTCGAAAGTGTTGAGGGCTTGTTCCTTTCTGCTGGCAGCTGTCAAAAACCACGCCATGTGACGGTACCAAACGCAAGGGAAAGTCAAAACCGCAATCTAAAAAGACTATATATAGATGAAATGTTGTCATTTTAAGATGACTGGGAGGGGAAAACGACTGCCGCTCCTCACAGTCTTCAAGACTAGAGAATCACACTTCATCAGGAACAAACAAAGTCACATTTTAAAAGGAGCTGTGGAGATGAAACCTGATTTTTCTTCTGAAAGTCAAAGTCCTTTTTGTCATTGCTGGGGGAAACAGTGGCACACTTTTTTCTTTCCTGTGCTTCCCTTCCTCTCTTTTCTATCCTAGTGCTTGCATCTGGAGTCTGTCAATGACCAAAAACCCTCACAGAAGGTTTGATCAGGGGTTTGTTCAAAGGCATTCAACATCTGTCCTAATGGTGAAGGAGCCTCTTTTTCAGATGGCGTCACACGTCTCCTTCCACCTGTCAGAAAAACAAACATGCCTTTGCTATAAAAAGATGTTGAAAGAAGAGAAAAATGTGTGTTTTCGTAAAGAGAAAATAAGAGATGTGAGAGGAGGGACCTTGGGAGGGGAGAGAGAATGCAGAGCGGCGGGAACGATGTCTCTTAGGGAACGAGTCAGACATCTTTGCCTCTGTTTTGAATTTTTTTTGAGAAACGCAGTTAGAAATGTGATACTTTACGGTGTCTGGGTTTTTCTGTATCTGTTAGTCGAGCATAGTTTTCCACAACAGAGGTGTTGTTGAAAAAAGGCTGCTGTTGATTCATTCCACCTACACATGTGCATAGTTAAACAATGGCCAAGCTCTAGATAGAGACGCTTTGGAATTAATTGGAAACGCTGTGTTTTGCTACAATGGAGAAAACAGAAAACTGCATAGTTCCCTCCCGGTTAGTCTAAGCGTATGTTTTCTGTTTTTATCTTTATAAATACAATCCTATATTGATATATATCAGCTGCTTTCAATCATATACAGTCTTTATACTGTCAGTTCAGGATCTTTGCGTTGTTAGATGCACTGCTATCGCCTGGATACCCTTATGTCTGTAGTTGATTCTTACATTTAAAGGGTTCTCCTTGCCATCACTGGCATGGAGTGAATCTCAGGATAAGTTTGGATCCATACAGTTACCGATATCTGTTATAGTCCAGTATCAGGCCCATATCAGTGTATTGGTCGGGCCCCACAATCTTATTTAATTTCTTTGTCAGCCGTTCGCTGCAGGTTACCGTGAAGTCGTTAGGACAGATTCCAGCTTCTTTGTATCATACAGCATATCGGTTCTAGTCTGAGCTTCACTCTGTTGTTGAAGAGAACTCGCCAGTCTTTTCTTGCTGGATCAGCTTTACAACTGTATGTACAGTATCCAGTCATCGTCTCTGTGTGAATACGCTGTTACAGCCTTGCCCGTCTCTGTATGTATGGGGACGGAAAATGGAGACAGCGTCGCCACAAAGGAGCTTGTAATTTAGGCTGAGCGGATCTCTCATTGCTGCGGTGACTGCACCATACATGACCCAAGAATGCAAAACTAAGGAACTTGGCTTTTGAAGAATCTAAGACTTATATTCAGAGTGGTTGGTAAAGGATGTGTTTATTCAACCATTGTTTATTGCTATGGTCTGAGGTAGCGAAGTGTGTTTTGTCTTGGCTTGCCATTTTGTTATGACTACAGAAGCTGCTATAGATAGAGATAGACATTTTAGAAAATCTGCACTCCCGTTGTTTTAGCTCGTTTTCCCCCGACATTTAAATTAAAGATTCTGAAACCTGTTTTTTGCTACTTGTGTGAAAATGTCACTTTCAAATTAACTTCATTCTCACACAGCAAGAATCAGACATATTTGTGTAAACTGATGGACTCTCGACCCAGTGTTATTGGTCCAGCACTTGAAAATGAATGGGGCAGAAGGAGCCGGATAAATTGGCAAAGTTGTGGCAGACTAATCTACTGCACACTGTGCCGAGACGAAGTGAGCTGCTTCATGTTGGGATCATTTATACTGAGCGTTGCTTTGATGTGCTTCCCAATCCCTTTCATTGTGCCCAGGAAGATTAATTAGCCAAAGCCAGAACAATCAGTTAAATCCACAACAGGAAGATTATTTTAGGGAAACCAGTCTTTTTCTCTCTCTCTCTCTTCCCTTCACCTAATTCACGCTGTACTTATACTTGAAAGACTGGACTGATGAGAGGTGGGGATATTCTTAATGTTAGCTGGCTCTGTCAAACACATTATGGTCAGTTAAAATTCCCAGACTCTCCCCTGGTTACACCTTGAAACAAGTGGGTGAAGACTGTTGCTTTTCATGGGCCCCATTAATTCCCGGAGCTCTGTTAAACTATTCATCAAGCTCCAAATTAATTGATTAAACAACTCTTCAAAATGCTGTAAATGCTTTTACAATACAATAAAGGCTCTGTGTTTGTGTATGCATGTGTGTGTTTTCATGTCTATATATGTGTGTGTGTGTGTCCATTCATGTGTGTTTGTGGGTTAAACTAAAAGGAGGGGGGTTGCTCTAACCAAACCCTTTTCAACTTCTATAATCAGACTCTGGTTTAGTGGAGTGTAATTTAGCCCCAGACAGACTTCCTCCAGTCCTCCCCGGTGGAGATAGCTAGCTAGCTATTGAGCTGCTGCTGCGTTTGATGTGTCCTGCCCTCCACCATGGCATGTCCTCTTCCAAACCCAGCTGTGTTGAGCCCATAAATGCATTGTGTCAGAGCCTAGCTGTAGTCATCAGCAGCCAGTAGGGGGGGTGTTGTGCAGAGCGAGTCGAACCAGTCTGCGGACCCCCTGTGGAGATGTGAAGGAGCTGTGAAAAGCGAGGGAATACTCTGAGCCATGAATAAAGAGGGGATACCCACAGACTGTGTGTGTGTGTGTGTGTGTGTGTGTGTGTGCCTTCTCAGAGGGAGTTGTATGTCAGTGCATAGAAACACTTAAGCTGGATCCATACTCCGCGAGACAAAGAGCGGAGAACGCGCTCCACGGGTGGTAAGAGATACAAAAAAAAGGTCTTTTCCGCACTGAGGTACCATACTCCGCGAGACGCGTGTGTGCAGAACTCCTCATACGGCCCGCCCACTAAACTATAAGGAAAGACTTTACTGAGTTTTTTAACACACCACAAGGACTTGTGCCATGGCAAGAGGGCATTATACAGAGAGGGTGCCTGCAACAGCGTGAGATGTCCGGCGATGAGTTGTGAAAATGCGACATTAAAAGTAACAATAGCAAAGATTCAGTGTTTGTGCCTTTATGACCACATTTGCACATCTACTGTGTTCCAATGTGCCTGCGATACTTCAGACTGTCCGGTGATGAGCTGTGAAGATGCGACATTAAAAGTAACAATAGCAAAGATATACAGACATTGTTAACGAGCCTATTATGCCCGGGTATGTAGGAGTATATAGAATGGTAATAACAGTCACCATCTGGAATGTGTGAATGGCTGTCTGGAGTTATTGGTGACAAATCACCCTGACTTGCCTTTCTTTCTTTCTTTTATTGCTCATCATGCAAAACCAGTATGGTCTTATCTAAATCTGTTGAATCAGTGCTGTTTATACACCTACCTATATACCTGGAGAGGCTCTTGCGCTTCTCCACTTTCATCACGCCCACAATAAATTCCGACCAATCACAGCATGGTTTCCGCACAGCCTTGAAAGACAAAGTTCGGCCCGGACCCTGTGCACAGGAGTGCGGATCAGCGGGCGGTCAGAGACAAAAAATGACGTCATTTTGTGGGCGTAACGTCTGCAGGGGGGGAAAATGTCTTTGTCTCGCGGAGTATGGATCCAGCTTTAGTCACCAATGATACTAAGAACTACACATCCAGTTTATTAAAGCTGTTCTTTTGCCTAATAATGAGCCTTTATGTGTCAAATTCAAGCACACACAGCAGGCCAGAATGTACCCGTGCAGGTGTATGTGAGGGATAACCAGCCTTAAGCCTGCAACTGTTGCAGAATTAAACCCAGTGATGCTATGATGAGCAGTTCCCTGCACTTTATGCAAAATAAAACATTTCCAGTGATGCATTGTCTGGGTTTGTCCTTACGCTTCCTCACCCCGTGTCCTCAGGTGACCATGGTGCGCCAGGAGTACGAAGAGAAAATCAAAGGTTTGATGCCAGCTGAACTCAGACAGGAACTGGAGGACACCATCACGTCCCTGAAAACTCAGGTGAGAACTGATCATGAAGATGTCAAAACTTGTTTTTGTGTTGTTCTTACTGGTGCTGAATCAGTACCCTAATACCCCGTTCACACTGGGGAAAAAAATGTGGCTTAAGCAGGATTCGGCCACATCCAGATCAATCCAGATGTGTTTTTTTCCAAGTGTGAACACCTCGAATCCGGCTGTATCCAGTTTGATTTCAATCCACCTCTCGTGGGTGGATCTAGCCGGATTGGCTCAAATGTGGCTCAGGTGTGAACGCAAATGTGGCGAGCGAATCCGGCTAGCGACATGCTACTTCTGGTTTACGGGGCGCGACACGGGACAAAAAAACGCATGACGCATGTGCACACGCGGCACGCGGCGTGAACGGACTCTGTATATTACGAGGCGCCACCTAGTGGTTTGGAGGACCGCAAACATGCTGGATAAAGCCGGATTGAGTGCGGACACAAGTGTGTGCTAGCCAGACTTGAAAATAGGTCTGAACGCATCCAGCTCAAAGGCTGTCTGGGCTCAATCCTACTCTAGCTGGAATGACTTTCTCCAGTGTGAACGGGGCCTAAGGGGAGGCGGTTGTAATCTGCATTTATTCCCGTTCTTCACTTTCTCCTGCATGTGGATGTGACTTTTTCTGTTTGAATTACATTTAACAGATCTCATGGTCGCGGTTTCAGTGTAGCACTTAATCCTTGTCATAAACCTCTTTATCTCTCCATCAGGACTCGCAGAACCACATTCATCTTCCTCTTTTTCTAATACAAGGGCTCTCTCAGCATTTACATTGTAAATAATTGCGTTGTAACAATAACAAGACAGAGCAGTGCATGTTTCTTGTGAAAATGGGCTCATCATAAACCCCTGCCTTGTTCAAATAGGTCTTCCAGGATCCTATTTCAGCACTCTGACCACAGCTCTGTGATCGGATATGTTTATAAAATGTAATTCATGACCAGAGCGGTCTCTCCGCTCATTGACGCTGTCTTGGGTTTTGCACTTTAAAGTGCATTATTTTTACATAGTTTAAAAAAAAAAAAAAAAAAAAGGTAGAGAGAGTTTTTGTGTCTTGGGAGGCATCCGACCGCATCTCGGTGGGGTTCTGCATATACTTTACCAGTGTGAGGTGCCAAATGAAATGCCAGAACTTGAACTGAGGTCTCCCCCACAGAAAGGAATGCACCTCGGCTCCAGTACGGTAGTCCCAGAACAATACAGATTCTTTTGGAGCTGTGATTATTCTGCCAGGCTCTATATGCAGTGTAAATGTAGATGGGGTTTATTTTCACTTCAGCCAAACACACACTTCATAAATAAATGTGCACTTTTCTTAGCTAAACAACAAGGCTGGTGCTGCTCCTTCCTGGGGCGCCATAACCTTAACTAACCTGGTCTCAGTGTGCCCTCTGAGCCCAGGGATCTCCAACAAGGCTTTTTTTTTGCCACTCTCCTATAGTTTTCCATCATATACAAAGCCCTCAACCCTTCTCCACTTTCCTGGCTCCTTCATATTGATTACACATGTAACCGAAGCCAGTACACTTTAATGATGGCCTGTTTCCTTTTCAGGTTAACTTTCTTCAGAAGACGGCCTCTTTGCTACAGGAAGACCTGGATGCCTGTCGTAGCAGGAGGTTAGCGCCATTGTTTTCATTGTATTGAAACATGTGAGCACACATGCCTGCGCATATTTCATGTGGAAGTTGATGCCGCGGAACAATGCAGATCCAGAAGCGCTCCTTAGATTGTACGCATGCTGCTAATGTTGCAGATTCATTAGAGTGCTCCCATCCATCATACTGTAAGAGCCATTTATGTCTTTATGAAAAGCATCTATATACGTGCGCTGTGATAAGAGGCCTTGTCAAGCGATGATGCTGCTCTCATCTCTGCAGACGTCTCTCAGGACTGTCAGTCAGTAAATAACGAGTTTTTCCGTTTCAACCGTACTCACCGAGGTGTCAAGAATCGCACAGCAGCAGTCAGTCAGAGCATTAAAGTGTGATGATACACTTTAATATTGATGCACCTGAGTTATTATGTCAGTTTAATTGATTTAATATTAGGATAACGCACCTCTCACTCTCTGCACAGGTAGCAGTGAAGGAACCGCAGGCTGACCTACACCATGACCCAAAGGACTCCGTTCTGATGTGAGCATTACTGACTGTTACACACCTGTTACAAAGTGGACAGGCCATCTTTCACTTTATCATTATTAATTTGTTCTTGGTGTTATTGACATTTGATTTTTTTTTGACTAAACACATTGTTTTTAATAAAAGACTTTGCATCGTTTTCTATTGTCGTGCATTTTTTTTTTATTATTTCTACATTCAGAGCATGAGTTTTTTTTTTTCCAATGCCTCTTATTTAACCCCTTAATTAGGGGAAGTTGTGCTGGTGCCCTTGTTTTTTTTTTATGACCACAACATGCATGTAAACTGAGATTGGCTCCAGTCAACGACCTTGAATTCCCCCATCACTATTTCGCATCATCTTTCTTCTCCAGCCCCCCATTTGAACTGTAAATAGTAGTTGGTGGTGTTGGTGGTGTTGGGGGGGGGGTTGTGGTTGGTTCAGATAAAGAGCACCACAAGTTGATTGTTAGAACCTCAGGCCAAAGGCTACAGTCTTCGGCCCCAGTGATTCTGCCTCTGTTTTACCAGCGGCTCCAATCAAACTCGAGCCGAACGTCTCAGACGCTGCAGTCCACAAAATGGCCGCCGTGTCTCCAAACCCTGGAGACACTGGAGGTTTTATGATGATAATAACATTTGGTGGACCAAAGAAGGGCTTCATAATGAGCCCCTATCCGATGGTGTCTTGTGTCTCTGGTAAGGTAAGGAATGCATGGGCTTGAATACAGATCATTTCCAAAGAATCCTTCCTTTTTTTTCCCCCTGGAAAACAGTTTGAAGGCGTTATTAAATTTCTAAATCAGATTTGATTTCAAAGGGGCCTCAGCACATATTTGCATTGGAATTTTTGTCTTTTTACACCCACAGTTCACGCACTCCGTGTGCTCCCATTGTCCATGACCTGTTGTGGCTGTCTCCAAATGAAACACGATTCCCCGCTCTGTATTTATTTGATGTGTGGATTCTGCTGCCCAAGCAGAGAGAGAGCGAGAGAGAGAGGACTGTCAGACTAACATCTGAGGAACAGGAATTTAGTCTTTCAGCACAAAGCCTTTGTAGAATCTATTGTTTCTGGAAGACATGCACAGAGGTTGATAACTGTTGTAAGACAGCATCCTCGGTGCATTTGTGTGCGTCTGAGGACGTCAGATTTTTGCTGCGTCGTCAGGTTCTCTGCCCACTTCTTAAGGATCACGCTGCACTTATGGACTCATACAAAGATGGAGGATGGGACACCCCCCCCCCCTTTCAGGTTCCTTTTTGGATGATATTACACAACAACACAAGCATTTTGTTTGAAGCACAGTGTAGATCTAAAGGTCAATATTTACCAGACACACATTTTGCTCATTAACACCCCAACAGGCTCCAGCCATAACCTTCTCTTTAATCTGTGTTATTACTCTGACATAGTTTCACTCTAATTGATTGTCTTCCACCAAAATTACCTCCATAATTATGTTTGTGTAAATACAAACCATGAATGTCATTTCCACAGATCCGACATGGCCCCATTAAGGATCAAAGACCTCGTTTCCTCTCAGTTATCTCCACATCACACAGTGGACTGTTGTGTGACAACAGCAAAAAAAAAAAAAGGCTGGTGGGGAGCTCTCGGCTCACACTAATCGGCTGATGTGTGGCGCTGGTTAAGGTGAAGTTTGGGTGTTTTTTTTTTTGCATGCTTGCTATAGATGGAGGTCATTTTCTGCATTTAAAATATAATAAAAAGCTTGTATAGACCAGATCAGATGTTGAACACAGTGATTCAAGGCTTTCGCTTCCCTGCCTCTTTCAAGATTTACACATGACATGTGCTGTGTGAGCGCCCCTCACTCGGAGCGCCTGTGACAGGCCTCTGGGATTGACTGTACATCAGTGTGTGATTGACAAAGTCAGTCACACGTTTGCATGTGCGTGAGCATGCGTGCTGCCGGATCTTTTTATAGAGTTGTATTCTGAGTCAGACCCTAGGAGGCCAGTGTTTGGCTGCTGTACACTGCTTGCATAAATAAACCTGTTTATTGCCAACACTTCTCACACACACATACACACAACACCCTCAATGCATTTTACTTACGCTATTTATTCTGTCTTCCATCATGTTTTCTGCCGTCTTTGTCTCTATCCTCTTTCTCTCTTTGTTGACATGGAATTTTTGGCAGTGTGTTGTTGTTTTTTTTTTTCCCCCTGTCAGTCAAACGCAACAGGAGCTATGAAAAGGATATGCAGCTGTGTGATCTGAGAACAACTGGGTTAGAGGCTATACAGCCTTAGCGAAGGAGGCACAGCAGGGTGTGTTTGTTTGTGTGATTGTGGTGTGAATCTGCCATCTGGGCCGAGCAGAAGGACGGAGGCCCGTGCGTTCAAGACGGTGTTGGAGGTTTTTGAGAGGGTTTGTCTCAAGCTTTCTATTTGTCTCTCTCTACCTACAACCATAATGGCACTAATGTGCACAAAGCTGAAAGTGCGACTTGTTGTCTATACCTTTGTCTCTGTGCGGTGATGGTGCTCCATCCACTCCTCCGCTGTCTTGGAAGCTGTACTTGAAGCTGATGTAGTGGCTCACTCTTGTCTCCCATCTTGCCTCCATCCTGCTTCACCTTGTTTTTGATTCTACACCTTCAACTCCCCCGCAGCACATCTGACACACATCCCTGCACTGCTGGCATTGCTGATTTTACCTACTCCTACACTGCGTCGTCGTTTTATGTGAAGTCTAGTTATGAATAATACATATTAATAATAAATGGTGTTTGTTTCCAGTAGTATTTGTTGTTGCATACTCTGAGCTAGTTTGTGACAGCACATTTGTATCTTTTCAGATTTCTGTGTGTGTTTTGTGTCTTTTTTTATACATTGAACCTTTCAGTTGATGCTTTTCTGAACATTTCATCTCAATTATAACCTAAATGCTGTTTTTAAAGTCTGCTCTGTGTGTGCATGTGTTCATCATTCATCGTTTTTGTCCTGCTGCACTTGATTTGGATGTTGTCATACTATTCTATTGGCTGTTATCACTTCATTTCCTTCTCTTATCATCCCATTAAATCCCTGTTATCATCCCATTAAAGCCCTGTTATCATCCCATTATCAGCACATTAAATCCCTGTTATCAGCACATTAAATGGACTAACAATTGGCACAGAAGCACCTACTGCCCTCAGTCACTCTTTGGTTTTGTGTTACCAACAATACTTGGTTAGGTTTAGGGTAATGCATTGCATTAAAATTCACCCTTTCGCCTCCATTTTCTTGGGCCCCGTTCACACTGGAGAAAGTCATTCCAGCTAGAGTAGGATTGAGCCCAGACAGCCTTTAAGCTGGATGCGTTCAGACCTATTTTCAAATCTGGCTAGCACACACTTGTGTCCGCACTCAATCCGGCTTCATCCAGCATGTTTGCTGTTCTCCAAACCACTAGGTGGCGCCTCGTAATATGGCTAATAATGTGGCTAGCCGGATTCGCTAGCCACATTTGCGTTCACACCTGAGCCACATTTGAGCCAATCCTGCTAGATCCACCTCTCGAGGGTGGATCTAGCAGGATTGAAATCAAACTGGATTCAGCCGGATTGGAGGTGTTCACACTCGGAAAAAAACACATCTGGATTGATCTGGATGCGGCCAAATCCTGCTTAAGCCACATTTTTTTCCGCAGTGTGAACGGAGCCTTGGTTACCATGGTGACAAGACCTGCCAGAAATAACAAGAAGTCAAGTAATAAACCGCGTAGAATAACAATAGGTTTGGTTGCTAGGCAACCAAACCAATAACAAGAAGTCAACACTATGGTATCAGTCACTTCCTACTTGTAACTCGTCACATGATACCTCACCTGAAATCTGAGTACATAAAATGGGTTAAAATGTTAGAACCTATTTGTACAATCCATGTTTGATCTATTGATTAAAATTCATTGCATTTCATTCATTTTCACAAATGCAACAGAGCACACAGTCTCCATGTGCCCTGAAAGGTAATGTCTAAAAAAAAAAAAAAAAAGAATGTGATCATGTAATCCAGCTGTTTACCTGCCGGCATAAACAGACATGATAAACATGGTGTGATGCTGGTTCATTCAGAGAAGGATTAGGGCCACAATAAAACATTTATTTATTTATTTCATAAGAATTCAAGGATCAAAGTGTTTTGATGTTTCTCTGAATTCTAAGATTTTGGACTCAGAGGGGAAAAAAAGCTTAAATTCTGACTTGAATCTCATCATTCTGACAAAACATCCAGCATGCTACCACGTGTTTAAATTTGTCTGAATGATCCTCCAAATCTTCTTGTCAAGCGAGACAGTGTCTTGAGCCATCATCTGTGCATGTCTCCATGCCCTGTTGATATGTCACGCCTGATCAATGGCGTGAAGAGGAAGCAAGGGAAGGAGATAAAAATCTGACATCTGACGAGTGGACGAGTGAAGCTAATGACCTTACCAGCCGGATAGTTAGGAAGGAGGAAGATGGGGTTAAAGTGATAGATTAAGGATGAGTGAGGGAGTCCAGGGTTTGGGGTTAAGACTCTTTCAGCGACGGATTGCTGTCTTGTCAAGCGTGGCAGAACTGGGGCGTCCGGCCTGTGAAGTGTCTGCATGGTGCTTCAGTGCGAGCGGCAGAGGAAATGAAAGTCATTACTGTCAGTGTGGAGTGAGCTTCATGGCCCAAACGGGATTAGACAGTGCATCCGACATTGTTTCTATACATTGGTAGACTTAAAAGTCAAGCGCAAAATGGGATTAAGACAAGAGGGGGGGAAAAAAAACAATAAATAACGTAACCGCTTTCCTCTTTTATTTCTTCTCTTGCCACCAATTCCCTTCTCATTTTGAAGTCTCACTCTTCCTCCATACTGACACATTTATCTTTCCCTCCTTCTATCGTCAACATTCACAGGTAGTCACTGACTCCCACATCCTCTTTACAGTCTGTGTTTTGCAAAAAAAAAATCCTTCTGGGGCCAATTGGGGCTTGAAATCCAACTTCATTCCCCTCAAAGTGAACCCTTTCAAAAACAACCCCCCCCCCACACCGCTCGCTCTTTGCTTCCTGTTTCAAAACAGCCCCATAACAAACTGGCGAATTGTTGCCCTTCCTTAACTTTTAAGGGTATTATACCATGTCCAACTTCAAAGCCTGTCTTAACTCCACACTTTAATTGTATCTTCCCCAGCTCGCTGCGTGCCATTTGATTCTGCTGACAACAGCACTTCTCTCTCTATTCTCCTTCATCATCCTCCTCCTCCTCCTCCCTGCACTCTTATTGCCACGCTTCGGTCCTTATTTATGTTGTGTGTTGACCCCACTGCACCATCACCACCATCACCACCACCACCACTACAGGAGCTCCACTCATCAGCTTCTTGCTCCCTTCAGATGCCATTGTCCCCTCTGTTGTCACCTACTTTGAAGAGGTAGCCTCCATTTCCTCTCTCGGCAGTCGCCGGTTGTTGCCCGGGGTGTGTACACACCAAACAAACTTGAAACAGTAACCCCCTGTCCTACATTGGCTGGCTTCTACTCTCCTTATCTGCTCTCCTCTCTCTCTCTCTCTCTCTCTCTCTCTCTCTCTCTGTCTGTGCAAGCTGACTTCCTCCTCATGGCCCTGGTTGATAATTGCCATAAGCTTCCCTCTTGGTTTCATTTTCCATTGTCCTCCCCCAAATTCTTGGCTCTGGCTTGAGATAAAGGGATGAGTACTTCAAAGGGGTCTTGCAAAGAGTTTAACCCCAAGCCGAAAGGAACAGCACACAATACTGTAATTGAGAGCACTTACTGATCACAGAGCTGCTGCAGAGAGAGGACAGCACCGGTACAAACACACACACACACACATTCTCAGTGTTTATGGCTACGACTGAGGTGGCCGGTAGCACTAACAACAGACCTGGGACACTCGTAAAAACCTATTCAGCCCTCTGATGTTGTCAGATAGGACACTTTGAAAAAAAAAAGAACATCAGAAACTTTTTGTATGAAGACATCAACACTGTAGAATGATTCAGACTCGCGAGTGATGTATGCCTTGTCTCTGTTTCTATTTATAGTCCTCTTTGTAGTCTGTCCAAGTTTGACCTGTCCCTGTAATAATATCTCCCCATAAAAAGAGACAGTTACATCCCATAACCTCTCCCCTTGAAGCCCTCTTTTAAAAGGTCTTTTTATAGGGCCAGGAACCAAGGACACCCCTGCTCTCAGGGCAGACCTCAGGTCAGCTCCTGAGGGGTAGCAGGGAAGACCTGACCTATACGGGGACCTCCCATGAACCGTGGAGGGGGGTTGACAAGGCAGGACATGAGGGCCCAACTGGCCCCAGGTAGTAGGCAGGGGGTCCACACCATCGCCATAGCGACGGTCTCCACCCTGGTGTGTTTACTGTCAGAGGTCAGCGCCGGCCCTCCAAAGTTAACAAAGGCTGACATTGTCTGTAAAACACTTAATATATTAGCCAGATGACCTGCGTACCTACAGAGAGACCTCGGCTCTGTGGACGAGCTTTTATGAGATAAGGAATTGTGCAGACTTGCTTTAAGTCTGGATCACTAGTGTCTCACATCTGGTGTGCTTCCAGATGTCAGATAAACTGTGCATGATATCCCAAATGTCTTTCTGACAGTTGCATCCCCATAGCATCAACTTAAGTATTTCTTCACTCTGATAATAATTTGAGTTTTCATTCATTTGCTGTAGGTGGTCAGGTGGTATGGCTAGGTCCTTATTTGTTTATTTATTCAAAGTCTGTCGTCTCTGTGTGTGTGTTTGTTCAAGCAAAGTGAGCTAAAACTTTCCCTCCGCCTCTGAGGAAGTACCTGCTGGGACGTTGGTGTCTGTTGCTGGGACAGTGAGTTTGATGCAGGCACATTGGGGATTGTTTTCGTGCAGGATGTGAGCGCACCAAGGTGATGAAGTGGCCTTTGAATGATGACTAATCCCTTAGTCGTCACAGCCTCTTCAAGAGCAATTTCCTCTTTTATTAACCTTGATGGGAAACGAGGCATCAAGAGAGAAAGTTTCACAGCACCTCTGGCTGATCAAAGTGTTTGCCGTCTTTTGTACTGTACTTTTTGGATCCCTGTCCGCTGAGACAACAAGGACACACAGACACCTACTGTTTCTCTTTCAAGAAAATAGCCAGTCATCTTGCACAAAGAGTCCCCTGTGGCGGCTCATTTGAACACTAAAGACCCATCCAAAACACTATTCAGACTGTTCAATAAACACCACTAACACCGCAGCCAGTCTGGTTCCAGTATATAGGGGGGTCCGCTGCTGTCTGCATTCAGACAGCTTCTCTCAGTCACATCAGTGGATAGATGGTGGAACTGTGTGTGTCATTTCATCTCCTGCTTGTCAAAGCAGAGAGCTGCGCAGTGAGACGAGTTATTCTTGCGTTGCTCATCCTTCAGATGACTTGATGTTTTAATCTGCTGTGTATGCATACGCCCTGGTTGCCACTGGTAGGAGCTGTGGAGTGATAACAGCTCTCTGATTGCCTATTGCAACACATAAAGGAGGTCTGAGGGTTAAAACTTTTACTCCGGTTGAAGACGCATGTGTGGTGTCACAGAGGGATTAAAAACACACTTTCACTCTTCTGCTGAGCTATTATTTGTATTTTATTTCTACTTCTGTAGCCACATTTTTTTATATTGTGCTGCTATTTGAGAATGATTGTGCATCTCTGGGACTCCCAAACGGGTTAATCTCTAAAACTATGTGGGTCTAGCAAAGAAAGGATGCCTGCGTCTTTAAAGTTTATGTAGCAACAGAGGGATTGTAGCGATAATGCTATTGGGGCGGCAGATCAGTTACTTCTGACGCTCCAAAGCCTCGGGGAGTTGGCTCAAGACTGCCTGTCTTTGATAAGGTCCTCACACTGTAGCTGCAACTTCAATCTGAGAAAAGATTGTTCAAAAGAAAGAAATGCAGTCCAGGAAACAAAGAGATCAACCTTCATTCTGAGTGACTGCAACATATCTGCGAATCTCCGTCACTTGTTTTCTTGTTGTTGTTTTTTTTTCAGACGCAGCGGGCTTTGCAATTGTTTTTTATGCAGCTGCCGGGACCAGGCAGTCGGTTCCTCACTTTGAAGTGCGCTGCTCCAGCCTCTCGGTTCAGTTGGTGTTGGAGTCGCCTACAGGAGAGACAGCCTGTGCGGCATGGCAGCCTGAAACCATAGGGAGGAGAAAAGGAGGAGGGAGAGAAGCGATATTTTTTTCCTCTCTCGAGTGCATTTTTCTCCTCGACTCAAAACCTAAAGCTGAACTGTACGTACTGCGCGGCCGTGGAGACTTAACACTGTGGATTATATTCACCTTTTTCTGTGGATAAAAAGCTGGAGTTTAATTTGAGAAGAGAACTCGTGGATCGATGGTAAGTTACAAGAGTGTGTGCCTCCTCAAACTGGCCCCCATTGGAGTTCTCTTTGATGTGCTGTTGACTCGCCTTTGAAGTAATGTTCCGAGGGAAACGAGACGCTTTTCTTACGTTTAAAGAGCAAAAAAACGTCATGAATATTCCGTTTACTGGCTTCTTTTCGACAGTTTAACTCCATCGTTACATTTTAAGCTACTAGTTTCTCTCTTTCTTTCTTTTTTTTTTGGTGGAATTCCTCCTCAACCAGATCTGAGACTTTGGTGTAGCTACTTGGGACTGGACGTTAAACAGAGGTTGTTTGTTCGCTTTAAGGAAAATGTAAAGACTCCGTGTCTGTTTTAACTCGGCTGGGTCTCTGTTTGTTCTGTATCATAATAGCTTTTGTGTAGTTTTTAACTATCGCGGCTGTATTGTAACCAAACAGCAGCGATACAAAGTGACATCTGCAAAAACCAGCCGCTGATGCATTTTAAGGTTTTTTTGCGAGCCTGTTTTGTAGTGTAGTGAAAATCAGACAGCTGTGGTGTGTTTGAGCAGCACCCAGTTTAACTCCCATTAACTATTTTGGTCACGTTTTTCCATCTGTTGGAGTTTGTCCCACATCTGTGTGCCTACAGGTAGGTTTTTAGAGGTTTGGGTGGTGTTCATTTAAATGAGGTGGTGTGGGTTCCTCACTCACGCAGTGTGGATGTAGAGACGTAGAAATGACTGGGCAGGAATCAGAAAGTGACAGTAAGTGAGTCAGAAGATGTTCTTTTACAGATGGCAGTCTCACTATGAGCCTGCGAGGAGGCGCGATGGATCCGGAAGGCGCGTCCGTGCGTAATGCTCTGGTATCTTGAAGGATAAATGACTTATTAATAAGATCTTAGCTTCACTTGACATCTGCTACATGTAATTACTACTTCACGTGCTGGTATCGTGACGGAGGGTAATGATGTTGAGGCAGTGCTTTGGTGGATTTTCACTGCACGAAATCACCGTTAAATTCTGGTTAATTTGCGCCTTTTGGTAGAAATCCCCACTCCTGGCTGAGATGTGAAGAGCTGCTGTTTATGTAATGCTGCTGCAGCGTTTTTCCTCCAGTGTTTCTGTGAACTTGTCTGTTTCTGTAAGTCAGCGAGAGTCTGAAAAAAAGACTCCTCTGCCCCTTTGAAGTTGGGGCGGATCTGGTTTTGATTAGATCAATACTTTGTGTTTCAGAGAGAAGACGGGCAGTCAGAGAGAAGCTCCCCTGCTGACATAAGAGAGTGAGGAGATTACAGTAGAAGCTCAGAGGAGGCGAACAACACACGGCTGTCTCCTGCTTGCCTTCAGAGCCATGAGCCGGGTGCTTATG
The DNA here is from genome assembly GCF_900634625.1 of Parambassis ranga. Classification (NCBI taxonomy): domain Eukaryota; kingdom Metazoa; phylum Chordata; class Actinopteri; family Ambassidae; genus Parambassis; species Parambassis ranga. The sequence continues at coordinate 6,042,160 of NC_041029.1, read as the reverse complement.
GACCATATCGCCAGTAGTTTCCGAGAAGATGCTCCTCGACCCCCTGTGCCTGGGGAGGAGGGCGAGGCGCCCTGCTACCCCGGCAAAGTTGCAATGATGAAACCGTTGGAACCCCCCAAATCCGTTCTGCTCGGCTCTCCGGGCTCCTCAGCGAGGAGGAACGAGGATGGTCTTGGGGAGCCAGAGGGGAGTGCCTCCCCGGATTCACCGCTTACCCGCTGGACAAAGTCTTTGCACTCTCTGCTCGGGGACCAGGACGGTGCTCTTCTTTTTAGGACATTCCTGGAGCGAGAGAAATGTGTCGATGCTTTAGACTTTTGGTTTGCCTGCAATGGCTTCAGGCAAATGGACCTCAAGGATACCAAAACGCAGAGAGTCGCCAAAGCAATCTACAAGCGCTACATCGAAAACAACAGCATTGTCGCCAAACAGCTGAAACCCGCGACTAAAACCTACATACGGGATAATATTAAGAAGCAGCACATAGACTCCGCGATGTTTGATCAGGCGCAGACCGAGATCCAAATCAACATGGAGGAGAACGCGTACCAGATGTTTCTGACCTCTGATATTTACCTCGATTACGTGAGGACAGGGGGAGAAAACCCGAATCACGTCAACTCCAACGGGTTGGGAGACCTGAAAGTTGTTTGTGGATACCTGCCCACGCTGAATGAAGAGGAGGAGTGGAGTTGTGATTTCAAAGCCAAAGCACTGGTTGGACTGGCGGTCAAGGCAGAAAGGGCCCACGCATCCCTGAGGGCAGTGGAAGTGATGGACAGGGGATACAGGTAAGGGCTGCAAGCACCTTGTTTTTGCACTGTTTTCATACTGTGATGTTACAGAATGTAGTCCAACCTCTCATGTGCAGACGTGCACCACTCCAAAACTCTGCCTGCTTCTCCCTGGCCTCTCTCTCCCCTCTCACCCTCTCCAGCAGCAGCAGCAGCAGCCCTCTGCTGGCGCTCGCCTGGATTTCCGGGGCTTTGAAATAGTTCCGCAGAATGAGAGATCATCTTCCACAGGAAAAGTTCACAGAGCGCGGCTGGCTCTGGCCCCAGCCAGCAAATAATAGATGATGACATTGCTATGCTATGCCTCCTCCTCCTGTACCACACTGTCCTCAAGCCTTTGGCAAGGATAGAAATCTATAACAGTTCTATAAATCACAGTTTAATGTCAAATTAAAGTTAAGCTTAAAACCCTCCACTGACATTTCTCTGGCCAACTTTTAAACCTGCTCTGGACAAAAGTGGCTGCATGTGCTGTCAGGTGAACTAGCTTGTAGAATAACCCACTTTTGACATGGATTCGGGTCCCTGGATGGACGCTTTGAAAACATGTGCCTCCTTTTTCTACCTCACCTCTTCTCATCTGACTCAGGTTCCCTTTAAAAAAAGAGAAAACAAACCCAGAACAGCAGCAGCTACAGTGCAGAATCAACACCCCACCACCACCCCCTGTCCTCTCTCTCCTCTTTCTTCCCTCTATTTTATTGTTTGCGTCAATTCTCTTCTGATTCCCTCCTTTGCTGCTTTCCCCTGCCTCTCCACTTTTATCTTTTTTTCCTTTTGAAAAACTCAAGGATGAGGACTACGAAGCTTTTGGAGAGAAAGTGAGGGGAAAGAGAGCGGAAAGGAAGGACAGACAGAGCGAGCGAGAGATGGAGGGGGGGGGCAGCTCATGAAAGAAAGGGAGGGAGGAGAGAGGATAAATGAGGGGGTGAAAGAGAGGCAGGGAGGGAAGAATGCAAGGCCAGCTGTGTTAAATACCTGACTCTTTGCAAGCCCCTCTGAAGGTCAGGCCGGAGCTGGGGGCCTTCTTCTTTAGTCATGCTGGGTCTCTCTCTCTCTCTCTCTCCCCCTCATGAAGACCCCCTCTCTCCCTCTTTCTTCCCTTCTCTGACACACTCTCATGCTTCCGCTCAATACTTTTTTTTCACTCCTCTCTTCTTTCCTCCCCCTCTCCTGTACCATGGCAAGAATGCATACACAGCAGGAGATGTATGCTGGGGAAAGTGTGAGTGTGGATGAGGGAAGTGGAAAGAGAAATTGTGGGGCATTTAAGAAGAAACTTAACTTAACTTTTCCCAGTGCACATGAACATGTAGTCACTGGTGGTAGACAAAATCCTATTCACAATGTTCTCCTTTTGCATCAGAGGATAAACTCTGCTTTCATCACACTCACTTCTCAGGAAGTACAAATGAAATGTGACCATCTGTTGGATACAGTGTCACATGCTTGTGTTAATCTGATCTCCGTTGTTGTTGTTGTCGTAATCTTCCTAGATCATACAAGAGAGGAGACTCGCTCAACTCCTGCCATGTGGGCTCCTTTGCTCCTGTCAGCAGCACCAATGACAGTGAGGTTTCCAGTGACGCCTTGACTGATGATGCCATGTCTGTGACTGACAGCAGTGTGTAAGTGAAGATCATCAAAATATACTTAATGTAGCCAAAACAGACAAAACGGCTATCAAATCTGCTGTCAACTAGCCATCATTTCAAAGAATTCAGATATGATATGACCCTGCCCACGTGTGGACTTATCTGTGTACGTGCCTCAGGCCTCGTTCTCCTAAAGGATTACTCAGTATGATCATGTGATCTCTTAAGTGACGACATACTAACAAGCCATTGCGAGGTGGCTCAGGTCAGCTAGTTTTGGGACCAAAAGTAGAAAAGTCCTCTTCCTGTTCCTCCTGGCATGGATGCGTGGATAATGTCAGTGAAACAGTAATGGTAACTATGACCAGGCAAACTTGTTGCAGTCATGTTCAGTGCAGCCAGGGACACACATAAATATGGCTGCCATAAAGTGCTTTTTCTTCTTTTACAATGGGGAGTCCTCTGCTCTGGCATATCTCTTAACAGACTTGCTTCAAAGGGGCCAAGGCCATATAGTGCTTTTGTGCTGTACTTTGCCCAGTGTGGTGACAAAGCAAGGGACACAACCTGCCTACCTCTTTTCCTGGCTCTCCTTAGGTAGAGTTCAAAAGACCCATAAACATTTGAATCATGTTCAGATAAAGAAAAAGAGAAAGAGAAAAAGCAACAGGGGAGGAGGCAGTTGGGTGGGAAGAGAAAAGAGAGTGGTGAAGGGGGATTTTTGCTTATATCTTATTTATGGATTTGCTTGGACGCTGGGGAATGCAGCTGCGCAGACTTCAAACATTACCTTATCTTACAAACCAGGCTTTTGATGTGCGGAGATCAGAGGCTGGCTGCGGCAGCGCTTGCCAAATGAAGATTGGGGAGGTGGGGTGGAAGGGGGGGGGGGGTTGCTTATGCGCATGACTGTGGCATTTCAAAGCAAAAGTGGAAAAGTGCTCCTCAGTTAGGCTAGGTCACCAGGAAACTGCTGTTTAGCATGGGAGGAAAGACACTGTTTTACACTGTCAAGTGCTGCAGTTTGAAGTTTGAGCTTTCCTGTTTGTTGTTTAATTTAATTTTTTCAGCTATTTTGGTCCCTTAGATGGATTTAACCAGGTCAGGTTAGGTCCTGCATTATCTTTTTACAATGCATGTAATGAGAAGCTAATGCTAGCAGTGTCCTCGGCTTAACATAAAAGGGGAAATGCTTATGTTGACACTGCTTCTAACAAGCAGAAATGAGCACTGTGGCTTCAGTGGGTGTTTAGAAAACGTCCAGCATGAAAATAAACGTCATTTCTAGGGAAAATAATACCACCTACCACCTCGCTTAGAACCATTTAACCAGATCTGCTCTGACAAGAGAGGAAATGCTTGCACGGTTTTTTGTTCTCAGATTAAGCCCAAAAGATGAAAAGGAAAATGGATTGGAGAATTAATAAATTAGATTTCTCCACGCTTGATCTGTGTTTGATCTACCCAGCTGGCTAACAGGCTTTTTCCTGAATGGCTGTTAGGTCTTTAATGATGTATCTGATTGGGTGATTGACCTTTGTGATGTGTCTGTGCACCTCTAGAGATGGCATCCCTCCTTATAAACTGGGCTCCAAGAAACAGCTTCAGAGAGAGATGCAGCGCAACATGAAGATGAACAGCCAAGTCTCTTTGCCTGCTTTCCCTGTAAGTACACAAACACACACACACACATGCTCAGAAGTCTTTTTGAGCCTGGGTCCCACAGAGTAATTTCCATACCACCCTCTGTTCCGGGTCTCTCTTGGTTCTATGAATAGTACTGCGCAAACTGTATTTGGCATTCTCAATTCAACAACACCAGCAAAGATCTGAAGAGTAGCGTCAAAGATCCAGCCTCCCACTCACACAGAGACACACACTCGCATGAGCACACATACAAACACAAGCCCCCTCCTCCCCTCCACTACCTTTGGTGTCACCTGCACCCCCATTAGGGTTCCTTGAAGTCTGCAGGAGACGGGGAGGTCTCTAAGCTGTTTATCGCCGCAGCGCTCGGAACACACCAGGGTTTTTCTTCCCTACCGATGCTGTAAATATGGAGAATAGGGAGAGATGAGGAAGATCTCTGCTGCTTTATCCCAAGGGCTCTGAAATCAGCCTGGTTCCCCAACAAAAACACGAAGATACTTAGACACACACATGCACACACACACACACATTGCTTTGATCCACAGATGAATGGAGCAAACGCACAGGGAAGTGACAACTTCCAACAGAGCTGGCCCCCTTTTTTCTTCAGCACCCCCAACTCCCCTCCACACACACACACACACACACACACACACACACAAACAAATGCTCAGCCAGAACCAGCCCTCCCCTAAAAGTGAAGGATCTAAGAGAAGAGTTTGAGTGTGTCATGTGAGCTCTCAGTGGGTCAGAGGGGAGTTGGTAGCTTAAGGCTCAAAAGAAGTTAACTTCAGGTTGGGAGAAAAGGAGAGGAAGACCAAGTCAGAGGCAGTGACGATAAAGTAGTAGTAGAAAAATAAACTCCATGTAACCCTGATTTTATTTTATTTTTTTTTAACATTATGAGCCTTCCAACAAGCACAGATTGGATATTTCACTGTCACTCTGTATTTTTGCTTCTTGTTTTTTGCTTTTCTGTTTTTGGCGATGGCTGCCATTCCCATGGTGCACCACCCCTGGGTGCCATCAGACAGGCTTTTTCTCCCCTTTAGTCCAACTACAAAGGGATAGAAGAAAAATAAGAAGCAAGAGCAAAAATGCAAATTTAAGATGCGCACACACACACACACACTGTATGATCCTGCACCTTAAAGGTGCCCAGTGTGTGACAGTAAAGGGGGTGGGGGTAACTTTCTCTCAACCTTTCTGATCTCCCTCCTTTTTGGCACCTTCATCTCTCCTTCAGTCATTTCCTCTTTATTTTCTCCTGCAAGCATGCATCTCTGCATCTCAGCTTCTCCCATTTTTTTTTTTTTTTTTTTTTTTTTTTTTATCCCTCGTCTTTGCCTCCCCGGAGTTCTCTTCCACCCCCTGTCGATATGTGTCTTTTATTCCTAGATGTAAAGCCACTGCTTCCCATCAGTCTCTTCCTCCATCTCTGCCTCCACCACCCTTTCTCCCCCCACTGAGTGTTTGATATTTGACGAGGAAGCCTTTGAAGCGAGCTGGCTTTAAAGAGGCCTTACTGATGATGGCAAAGGGAACCATCCAAGGCCTAGCCCAGCATGACTAAAACACCAAGCCTACCACCCCATGAAACAACCCCTGTGTGCCAGCAAGAGTGCCCTGATCATTACAGTCAGTGGTGGATGTAGACAGGAGTGTGGATGTGTTTGTAGGTGTTGGTGTTGTTTGGTCATGGAATGATACAACTCCACTTTCTCTCCAAAGCGGACTCGCCGTCCTCCCAAAGAGATGGTCCCACTGGAGCCAGCACAGTTTGCAGCCCAGCTCATCTCCCGCTTGGAGAGCCTGAAGAGGGAGCAGGACACCATCAGCTCTTTAGACGAGAGGCTGCAGCAGATTCAAGAGGTTTGTGTGAGATTACTGGACATTTTAAAACCTATTTTGTTGCTTCCTATTTTACAATTTTGTATGATTTGTTACTAGGAGGAGGAAAGAGAAGACACAGAGATCGGAAGTGCCCCTCAGCTTTCCCCCCATCCCTTGACCCTCCTCCTTGGCTCCTCTGAAGAGGACCCCCAGGCGATCCTGGACGAACACCTTTCTCGTGTCCTAAAGACCCCTGGCTGCCAGTCCCCTGCTGTGGTCCGGCAGTCCCCTCGCTCCAGCTCACCAGAGTGTCGTCCTATCACCCGCACAGGCTTTGGAATCAAGGCCCTGATGAGGAATGGGCCCTCTGCTACGTCTGTCTCTAGTCCTGACCAAGGATCTTTCACTCTGGCCCTGGGCCCCAACAGGGCCCTGATAAGCAGGCAAAGCACAAAACACATCCACCATCACTACATCCACCATCACGCCAGTCCTAAGTCTAAAGAGCAGATTGAAAGGGAGGCAGCGCTCAGGGTGCACAGCATGTGCGCCGGTGGTGGAGAGTGCCAGCCTTGTCAGCCTTACCAACGCAGCCGCAGCCTAGGCAGAGAGATGTGTGGGGCAATCTCAACAGACACCAACATAGGGTCAGTTCCAGCTAATCTTTAAACCCATATGCTCTGTTATTTACTGTTTTACCTGTACTAAAACTGTACTTTAAAACCTTCTCTTCCTCCCAGGCGTTCCAGCTCTCTGTCGAGGCGAGTGTGTCGTTCTAGTGTTGAGGATGAGGTAGCCGAGAGGTGTGTGGAGGATTGTGGGTCTATACAGCTGCCCAGTGACACAACAGACCCCGCTCATAATGTGTTGCAGTGGATCCTGGAAAGCAAACGTCAGGGCAGGCATAAGTCTCACAGGTGAGTAATACACGGAGTCTCCAATCTAGGGTGTTTTAGTCTAAACATTATAATTTCTGTTGACTGACTTGACTTCTGACTGTCATCTTTCTTGCTCACAGTACTCAGAGCACCAAGAAAACTTTCGGAGGCTCTTCTAATCAGACCCATACATGGGGTGGTGGTGGAAGCTGCGGTCATCTACGTAGCCACCAGCCAGCTCAGCCATTCATTCAAGACCCTGCCATGCCTCCTCTGCCCCCTCCCAACACTTTGGCTCAGCTGGAAGAGGCCTGCCGCAGACTGGAGGAGGTCTCCACAAAGACCACCAAGCAAAGGTACACAATAACCCTTCTTTAATTTGCTTTGTTGGTTATGATTTGCAGTCATTCCAAATATTGTTTTAGTTATTTTAATTTATTTCATTTCTGTCTCTTCCAGGCATCCGATATCCACTCTTCAGCGAGAGAAGACCCACCTAGTGCCTGCCCAGGGTGGGGGGTCCGTCCCTCTGTCTCCAGCCAACCCCAGCCTTGCTGGCCCCCTCCCAACCGGTCCCGGGCTCCAATCAGAAGAGTACGATGCCTCTCGCGTCCTGCCCTCCCTCTCCTCTCCTCCTTTCTGCTCCTCTTCCTCCTCTCAGCTATTGCCTCCAACTTCCAGTGTACTTCGACCCTTTTAACTCTTCCGACTTGTCACCTGCTCTGCTCACTGCACATGTACGGAGATAGACAAGTAGTCGTGTGCAAAGCTACACGTCACACACCCCCACATATACTCACCTCAAAGGAGAAGGTGGTGTCCTTTTGTAAAGCTTGTTTTAGGCTTTGTACACAGACACTTGGCACTGCCTCTGTGTTTGCATGAATCTTGTGCATTTGTGTTGTGCTGTGTGTGGTGGGGAGGGAAAGTGTAGTCATTGCACCACCTGACTGAGACATCCCTTTCATATACATGTATCATTTTTATTGGCTGTCCTTCTGTAGGCTGGCAGTCAGTGAGGGCGAGCAGAGCTTAGCAAAGAGAGAGCTCATTTGAAGTGGGCCTACAAAGCCTTGGACATAGCTAAAGGGGAATTGATAACATTGTGCTCCTTCTGTATGCACACACAGGCACACTTACTCATGGCAGTGGGTCACTCACTCACAGCGTTACTGTATTCTCACTGTCTTCTGCACATGCTAGTATTTTGTTTTTGATCATCATGTTCTTCTCTGACCCTCTTTTTTTCTCCCTCTCTGTGTCCTGACAGGAGTAAGAAAGGTTTGGGAAGCCCCGCAGGGAGCAGCAGCGGGGAGACGGTGGTGACATACTTCTTCTGTGGTGAGGAGATTCCTTACAGAAGGACCATGAGGAGCCACAGTCTCACCTTGGGCCATTTCAAAGAGCAGCTCCGCAAGAAGGGGAACTACAGGTGTGTAGTGATACATAAAGAGATGTTAGTTAAAGTTTGACGAGAGTGAATTTAGTGGCATAAAGTCAATGAACCTGTGCTATCAGTTGGCCTTGAAGTACAACAATGCGTGACAGGAAAGAATGAATTTAATCACAAGGCGTAGACTTTAGAAATGATAGTGATATGATGGACCTACACAGACGAAGTGGACAAAAAACTCATTAAGACTAACATTTGGCTTTTGTCATGGTTGAAATGGTATCCACAGCAGTCATAGGTGCTCACATCTCTGACTAAAGATAGAAATTTATAATGTTTACATTAATGAATATATGCACTAAAGTAAGTGTAAAAAAGGTATTATACTAGCTTGCTGAATACAACTGCACTGCACTGTCTAGTGGTAGAGATCTGTCTCTGAATAGCAGTCAGAATATTTTGCCCATGCCTGTATGAAGTGCTGTTATCGGTGTTTGTTTCTGTGTGTGTGTGTGTGTGTGCGCGCGCACAAGTCGGCCTCTGGTTTCGTGTGTTGAGAGGAGTGCAATGAAAAGGAAAGGACAAGAGGGAGGGAGGAAGGGTGGTGCGGGGGTTAGTGGGAGAGTTTGAACTGCAGCGATTTGGGTCCCATCTGGTATTGATTTCCATGCTAAGGCACACTTAATACACATGGCTTTGAAGCCCCAGCCCCTTTCATTTCAACCAACAAAGACTCACACAAATGGCCAGCGTGCAAATTCTTCACTGATGTTATCAGGGCCCCTTTTTTCTGCCTGTGTGTGTGTGTGTGCGCATGCAACATACATGCATTGAATGTGCACAATGTTTACACATGTTGTAATCATTTTATGGATATTTTTGAAAGGCAGATTATTAAATGCCAGATCCGCTTGTTTGCCCTACTCAGCCCTGACTTGAGGCCACACAGCTTTGCGTTGTGTGTTTGCAAAGAGAGATTTGACTTTGATTGCCTCTTTCCAGTGGGCATTAAAGGGAAAAGATCAAACATTTATGGTTTAGACTGCCATGGTCTCTCGGATAAGCATGGCTTGAGTATTGTGTTAATAATTACAGGTATCAAATTGGAGGGAAAAAAGTGGAAAAAAGAGATATTTCTTCCTTTCCAGATGTGCGTTTGTGGATCAACAAAATGTGACAAGCACTTAGCTCTCCACATCTGTCTTGTTTGCTCCCCCTCTTCCTGCCCCTCTTCTTTTCTTTCTGGCTTGTTGTCTCAGTTCCTGTGTCATACCATTCACATTTATTGGAAAGAGAGCTGCACGGCGCTTTAATAGCAGCCAGAGAATGTGTGGAGTTGGGTCATTTCAACATGGCAGAGGTTCAACAAAGAACAGTACTGCTCGGTCCTGCCAGACGATATTGGTGCCAGATGTCAGTGCAAACAGAGAGAAGGAGGGGGGGTGGTTGAGGGAGGGGAGGGATGTAGCCACATAAAACATGTTCCAGTGGAAATTCAGGCTCTGTCTGTCTCTCTTAGCAAAAAAGATCATAGCTCTTTGAACATTTTTTTAGGAGTAGGAGGACTTTTTTATATAAAAAAGTGTTATCACGCGTGTCTTGTGCTCTTTCATTTCATCTAATTTAACCACTTTACTCTCCTGAGAGAGGCCTCTGTTCATTTTAGTTAAAATCTTCCTGCGTTTTAAACTTTGTTGCCTTTTATTAGTGACCACCCTCATATCACTGGCACATGTGCCCTCACAGGTACCTCTGCAACAACCATCGGTCTTGTTTTTTATAAATGCTCTCTGCACAACTTTGTTGTACTCCCAAACATACCTACATTCAGCTGCCCCACACACGAAGCAAATCGAGGCATTTTTCCATTACATAGTTAATGAGCAGATTCTGAGACCCTGCTAACCAACTCACCCCTGCTGGTTTCTCTTCCTCTAAAATGAGGATGGTGGGGGGTTGCATCATTATGGCCCAGTGAAGTCATGGCTGATGAGAAGCCCCTCCTTTTTTTTCCTTCTCCAACACACACACATACAAAATTGTCCGTCAGCTGCCCTTCCTATAGCACATGCTATCAAAAGGGGTAAGGCAGGACACAGTGTACTGCCTGCTCTTTCTCCTCCTCCTCCTCCTCTGCTTTGTCTCTTGTTCTTTTCTTTGTCCCTGTAATAATGAAGCAGGGATGAGGAGTGAGTGAAAGCCCGTGCATGTGTGTCTTCTAACGTCTGCGGGTGTGTAGGAGTCGGGGCTAATGACAGGCAGACTTGCAGGCACCCGAAATTTCAGCCTTTGTCAAAGGACCCCTTCATTTGCACACAGGTCTAATTGGCCCCTGTTAGCCAGGGCAAAACTTAAGGAAACATAACAGAGAAAGAGGAAAGGGCAGACGTAAAGGAGAGGAAAAGGTGGAGGGAGGAAGCTTCTTGATTTAGACCAGGTCTTTTGAGCAGCATGTCCCACCCGAGCCCAGTCTCAGCCTCAGCTGGCTTAGCTGATTGTGTGCCAAGTAGCTTGTTGTGGATGACAGAAGTGTTCCTTGACTTCACTTGACTTCACTTTGACCTTCATCTTGAATAACGGATAACAAAAACATCTTTGGGTTTGAACGCTTTCTCTCTGTTTTGCAGGTACTATTTCAAAAAGGCCAGTGACGAGTTCGAGTGTGGAGCTGTGTTTGAAGAAGTGTCAGACGACGGCTCCCTGCTGCCTACCTACGAGGGCAAGATCCTGGGAAAGGTGGAGAGGATGGAGTGAGTCCATGTAGCCAGTGTTGTGGAATACACTCCCTGTACGCCCCTGGATGGATGGATGGATGTCCTCCTTCACACACATGGCTCTTTGAAGTTCGTAGGACTAACGGAGATGTTGGTGAAGGAATACTGAGCTGTGGGCAGAGGAAATGGACAAAATATTAAAATATTGATATTCCTGGACTTGAAGTGAAGGAAAATATGGACTGTGTTGCTGGACTGAAACATTTCCAGAAGAGAAATCTCAAAGAGACTCTAGGTGAATGACCACTTGTCAAAGAAGCAGGGCGGCGACTTTAACCTGAGACTGAGAGCCAGCCTGACCCTGCCATGTGCCAGTGTGTGCCTGAGGGCAATCACTAGCACATTACTAATATATGTATGCGAATACACATGTACATTGCATTGTATAGTGATGCTTGTATTGCTGTGTTAAGATTTCTATTGCTTATTTATTGGAAATATCCCTGCCCAAATCTTTTTATTCTTCCATGGTCAAGCTGCTTGGAGTTGGAGAGACATCTCCAATTTTCTACATTTTGTGATTTCTCCCTTACTCTTCAGCCCCTCATTCTGAACTTAAAAAAAATACCTCGTTTTCAAAAACTCCACTCCTCCTCCTCCTCCTCCTCCCCCTGGAGAACTAGTGGGACATCTCTGATCATGCGGTCAGAGAGTGTACTGCTGAAGCTTTTGAGAATGGCTCTCTTATCAGTTAAATATTTCGATAATATATTTACTACTGCAGTGCTATTTGTGGGATGTGTCCCCCATCTGCTCTGAAGGGCCCTTTTAGTGTGCCATGAAAAAAAAAAATGAGCGAAAATGCTATTAATGTTTAATTCCCTACTCTGGGACTCTGTCCAGCTAGCCTTGATCTGTCACGTCTTAGTGCCTTTGTTTCTGTGGCGCAGGCATCGCACAAATAGCCTACATATTTACTAAGAGGAAACTTCCCTGAACAGGTCCTTGAATCCCCTAAAATATGTTTACACCCGTATCAATATTTACCAACAAAAAGCTCTATAATGTGCTCCCCTGTGTGTGTGTGAGAGAGAGAGAGTGTGTGTGTGTGAATGGGCTGCTTTGATTGCTGTGTAGTTGAAGCCTGCACTCTGAGGTGCAGATGGTTATGATGGTGGTGATATACATACACTATCTACATAGTGTTCATACTGAGTACAGTAGCTGTGCCTACATGGATTCTTCCCATGTTTAACCCTTTTTTCAGGGTCTTATTAATCCCTTGGTTTTTACAAGGGGCCTTATGTTGAAAAAAATATTTTTATGCCCTTTAGTATCATCATGTTTATGTTTCATGGCTTCTTTTGGCTCCACTTGTAAACTGTAAATTATGCGTTCTATAGAGATCAGTTGAAAAGATGCCTCGGTACTTTAATTATTGTAATTATGAAGAGATGTAGCCTTTATTAAAATGTTCTATTTTTCAATTTATCAAATTGCTTCCTATGTTTTTTTTTGTTGTTTTTATCCCCCCCTCTGCGCTGTGATCGGATTTTTCTAGCTCTTAATTGGTATATAGGGATGGTGTATGTGTGTTTCTGTGGAGGAACAACCTCACCACACCCGCACCCTGCTGTGCAGAGTGCAACTCATTGGATCCAGTGAGAAATTTCCACAGATTTGCATCCATTATCAGCTCTTAATGTACTCCCTGTTGGAAATTAAAAAATGCAGCATTAATTTGGCCACTAGAGCCTGTGTGTGTTTAAGGGTAAGAAGCAAGTAAGAGAGCAAGAGAGAGAGAGAGCTAAGTGTGTGTTAAAGAGATGTTTGGCAAATATGTTATACAGTAAGTACTTTAGCTGTTTACATGGTATGAAATCTGGCCTCCTGTGGCAATTTATGCTCTGCACGAGTATGATGTGCTCATCTGCTCAGACTCAATTAGAGTGAAGTGATTTCTAGTTTACTAACATAGCTTTAAGTCAAGTTTGTAAGATAAAGTTTTCGTCCACTGTGGACAAAACAGGAAAAAAAGATGAGAAGGGTTGGAATTTAGTGATTTTTTTTTTCCAGGTTTTTCCCATATTTAGATTAGAAAAAATATGTAAACGTATGGAAAAATACAATATATAAACGAACAAAACTTAAACACATTTTTAATTATGTGTTAAGCTTTTTGGTTCATATTTGCAAGAAACTAAAAATCTTATCAATGTTGTAATATTTCATAAATTAGTTGTTCAAGTAGTGCTAACAACAATTAAATGTTTCCAGGGGATCCCAAAAAAGTGACGGACCAGTGCTCAATGCTTGTTTTTTTTTTTTATCATTATTATTTAGCGTCATGGTAACATGATGGTGTAGACAATTTCATCAATGTTATTTCAACCAGGTCCGTCACTTTTAAGGGGTCCCCATGGAAACATTTCTTTTGTTGTATTTGCATCATATTAAATTCCCTATTGCAGTGTGTCCAGCCTTCTCAGCCACTGTAGTGTCTGCACAAGGTGCTGTACAGTGCAGAGTCAGCCTAACCTCCAGATGTGTAAAAAGATGTAAAACTCTCTACGATCGCAAAGCAGCACCAAGCTACTGCACATAATTTAATTCATAAGAAGGTGATGCCCTATAGCTTCACACACATACACACACACACACATCTTTGCACGCTTTGTGCACACCACGTTCATCTGCCAACCTCTCCCCTTTGAAGTTTCATTGGTTAAGAGTGTTGCTTATGCTGCCTTTCATATTGAAAGGGCATCATGATATTGTTAAAATACCATTTTGGGCCCTTTCATCAGCAAAGGTCAGTGCATACACTTGAAGGCCATCCTTTGGAATCTTTAGAACTAAGAGGCTCTCACTCTGCGGCGCTCCTCTGTCAAAAAGCCCTGTGAACCCATCTTTGTATAGTGAGCTATTTTAGATGGGGTCATCTTTTTAAAGGATGCATGGGGTTAGGTAGCCTCTGTGCTGCCATTCATACATGTGGGTGCTTTTTAAAAGCAGGTGAGTAGTAAGATTTTGGGGACACTTGAGGGTTTGCTTAGGTTATTTATAATGTGTTTTGTAAAGCTCCCAAAGATCACCTGAGATGAAATGTAATATGAAGGATAATATCCCAAAAAGACCCAGCAGTGTGGATTACAGCACAATCCAGAGCGTCAAACATCAAACCGGGCCCTGGGAAAAGCTCACTGTCTGTCGCCACAAACCTCAGCCTCGTTTAAATACACTCTAGTCGTTCCACTGTAGACGGATATAAGAGAGTGAGACCCCCAATTTTGGGTCCCGAACCCCTTCATTTGGAACCTGGATCGGCCCTGCGAGTTGTTCCACGCAGGCATCGACCCAGACAACCATGGGACTGTGGTCAACCGAGGGGGCCTCGTCTGGAAGCTGGCCAGGCGCCACTGTGTAGAAGCTGATCCCAGCAGACCAATCATATGATTTAATACAGTTTGATACTAACCAATGACAAGCTCCCGGGGTCTTCAGTCTCAAGCAATGCCATGTTTGAAGAAGCAGAATGCGCTGTCTCCACTAGGATGAAATAAAAAGGCTTATAGCAGAAATGTATAGAGCAGCATTTTTTTCCAGTGGTGCTGACACAACACAGGCATTATATTTCCTCACTAATCACATAACAACAACCCGAAGAGATTATGTATCTTACAAATACTTTGGGAAATGAAGAAGACAGGTTTGACGTTGAAGGGCCAGAAACCCAATCTGCCACTTCTGCAGGATCGGACACTGTGTGCTAAAGGGCACAGAGGAGGTGAGGTTCGATAGCTGGCCGGGGGAATTCTGTGTGCATCCTCCCCACAACTGAAGGGAAAAGCATCTTTTGTAGAGAAACGGAGCGCCATTGTCCTCCTTTGGTGTTTACGTTTGTCTTAAATTTCACCTACTGCACAGAACAGCCCCACCAAGCCACAGGATAGGCATTGTTCTGGGCCCGTGCAGGAATGGTAGCCTGCAGTCACCTTCTCTCTGACTGTCGCCATTGTCCCACCACCAACCCCCAAAAACCTCTTTGTTTTTTACTCCCCGCCTCAGACAGCTCAGATTGTTGCCTGATGTTGCTTCCTCTCGTCCTATTGTTTCCATGTCTCCTCTTATGTACGACTTTTCTCCTGCTTGGAGGTCAATGTGTGTGTGTGTGTGTGTGTGTGTCAGTTGGAGGAGAACGTGGGGCCGGGGTACACAGAGTGCATGTGAAGTTTTATGGTTAACCACATGTGTTTTTGAATCTTTGAGCTTCCACGTTTTTTTTTTTTTTTTTTCGTTTTTTTTCCCAGGGTAAGGGGGTTTGGGGGTTGGGGCGTGTTGAGAGTGGGAAGTCGGGGTATGAGAGAGAGAGAAAGAATTAAAGAACCAGGACTCAGACATGTGGTTCTGGTTTGGAGAGATGGTGGGTCTGGCTTCTCTGTGCTCCAACCTGCACGTCCACTCTAAACATCCCACTGATTATTAAACAGTATGGATATCTCTCTCTCTCTCTCTCATGCTGCCTCCATGTGAACCAGAAACACATAAACACACAGCAGGATCACAACAAATTAGCTGCATGCTCTGTGTTCAGAGCACAAGCCCCTTTTTCCTTTTTCTTAAAGACACAACATCAGAAGATAAATCCATCCTATTACTCTCTAATGCTGCATATCTCTGATCATCCTTGTGCTGGTTGTAAACTGTGTGGGAGCGTACAGTATTAGCATGATGCCTCTGGGCTCTGTGAATTCACTGCAGCACGTTGTAAAGCTAGACCACATGAGCGCCAAAACCACAGCACACCCTCAGTCTGTTAGGTACAAGTAACACCCACACAACTCCAAAGTCCTCTGGGTAATGAACTGCTTTACATGAGCACCCCCCCCCCCTCCACCCCCCACCCCCCAACACCGAATCCACATTTAAACCTTCAAAATTCTGTCTTTTTCTAGAAATGAGATTAAAGTTAAAATCCTGACTTACATGTAAAATACATTTTAAATTCTGAGATTAAAAAGAAAAGTACATTAGCTACTAGCTAGCTGGGTCATATTTAGTTTTCACTGCTACTAGATTTAAAAATGAAGAAGTGTATTAACTTGATGTTGTGACAGAAGCCACGCTGTTTGAAAAAAACAAACAAACTGGAAGGACATCTTGGCAGGTGATTAGATGCAGCAGCTGTCTGTCAGATCTATCACATGCTATCTTTAACCCAATCGGGTCGCTCCTTGATGTTGTCATCAAAGCTAAAGCATCATGCCCACATGTAGAACACAAGCAGCTACCTTGACACTGATCAAAATGGATTAACGTGATCCAGCTTCTTCACAAGGTAAGAAAACGAAGCACGCCTGCTCTCAGCTGCATTTCAGGATCTTTTCCAGCGGTTTGAGATGGACTGAGGTCAAAATCATTACTTGATTACCTCACGGCCTTACACAATCATCATCTCTGGTTAAGCTATTAGGCTTTCATCATGTTAGTCTTCTGCGTCCTGCTGGACTTCCCCCTCTATGATGTCATTTCTCTGTTGGAAAGGAGAGAGAAGGAGCCGGGGAGCGTAGTGAACTGTGAGCAGGGGCCTTCGCTCCTGCTGCTCTGCCTGGGAAAGGAATGGGCCTGGCTTCACATCACACACACACACACACAGCCTGCATCAGCATACATGTGAGCAATGCACGGGAGCGTGTGTGTGTGTGACCAGGAGAGCTCACAAAGAGGCGAGAATCATTTCAAAGTGGAGAATTAGAAAGGATAACGGAGAACATGTGAGAAGGCAGAGAGAAAAAAAAATGATGAAAGAAGTCATGAGGTGGAAGCATGGATGAGAGCTGTACAGGTGCAGGAGAGGAGAGAATGATTAAGTTTAATGCAGAAAATTCAGACGTGTCTGCTGAACAAAACTTTCAAGGGCAAAGAGGGCAGGGGGAGTCATTAGACGTCTGAATGAAGGAGGGGAAAGGGAGGGAGGAGGCTGTGATCCAGATGAAAAAGCAAAAAAAAAAAAGAAGCCAAATGTGGAAAAGAGCTGCGGTGCTTGTATGTCCCTCGCTGGGTGTGGGTCAGAGCCGGAGTAAACAAACCCACAGCTTAGAAACGCGTTTGATCTGTTCAACTACGAAACACTGAGTGGAGTAAACAGAAAAATTAGCCTGGGTCAGCTACAGAGGAGGGCTGTGGAGTGTGTGTGTGTGGGGGGTGTATATATATATATATATATATACACACACACACACACACACCAAAGGAAGTTGGCTGCTCCACGCCGAAAGCAAACTGACGAAGGGTTCTCACCATCATCTGCGATGGCCGCTTCTCAGCGCTGTCAGCACTTATTTTGAGTGATGAAACGCGGCGCTTTGCTACAAAGTTAGACAAGGAAGTTATTCTGCAAGAGGAACAAGAGTTCTGACGTAGAAACACGTCATATATAGCACAGCCATTTTGTGAGGTCACTGATTTTTGACTTTTGACCAAATCTGAGTCAGTTTTTTGGAGGGAATCCCCTTTAGGTGTTCCTGAGAAATGACAAAAATGACAGATGTTCTGAGGATAGTTTTTTTATTCTGATTATTCAGTTTTTACAATCACTTAAACCCCGTAATGCCCCTAAGATCAAAGCCGATGTGCAAAGCCTGTCAAAGACGCTCCCTTTGTCACGCCTGCTGAACCTCAGAGACTTCGGCGTTACTTTGTTGGACCTCGGCTACCTTTGAACGCTCAATACTTGGCTTGAAAAATAAAAGCACGTCAGGGAGAGAAGAATCTTAATGACACGCCTTTGCCTGTTTTTTTTTAAGCCTTGAAGAAGTTAAAATTAGTCCTTTTAAAAGGCGGAATTCAAAGCTGGGACCATGAAAAGGAGGGCAGAATGAAATGTCGGCGCTGCAGTGTTAAAACGGAGATGGGAGATGAGAGATCCTGGTGTCTGACTTTGGTGTGACTTCAAAAGGCTGTGTTTAAAGCGGCAGGCCTTAATGCTGGCCTGATAGCACAACTGTCATGTCTGTGTGACCTCCCACAGCTGGCCAGCCAGGGACACGGGACTCATTCTGTGTGTGTGTGTGTGTGTTTGGCAGCATCTTGATGTGTGCTCATGAACTTGTTTGCTTTTTGCATGTTTGTGTGTCAGCACTCTTGTGGCTCTTGTGTGTCTTGATGTGATTGTCTGTGTGCCCTTTAATGTTTGTGTTTTGATGTGTTTGCCTAAGCCGTGAATGTGTGTGTGTGTGTGTGTGTGTGTGAATGTGTGTGTGTGCGCAGAGGTTGAAGATCTAAGGCCAGCTCTGCCCTGTCTCCCTGTGCACAGGGGCCTTTTTTTCCTTCTTGTTAAGATTCAAACACGGACAGGCTTTGAACTGCAGCTGTAGACTCAGCAGTCATTTCACCACTTTAACTCGACTAGCTGAAGTTGCCATCGCTCTGCCAGACACACTATCACTGCTGTTATTTACAAACCATCGCACCAGCCACATTAACTGCATGGCCGTAGGTGAAGGCGGTTGGTTTTCAAGGCTTTTGATGAGGCAAAACAGACAGCTGGTCCGAACATGATGTCATGTTAGTTCACTTTTACTCTTTAGAGAATGTAAACAGCCCCAGTACTGGCAATAAAATTCTGGATTATTGACTGTATTAATAGTGAGACAATGCTGTTCTGCCCCACTGCACAAAAGTAAGGCCGACACATGTTTCTTATGGGCGCCGCCATCTTGGGACTGCAGTCTGTGCAGTACCACCAAAACACTCACACTCACCCACTTCCACATCAAGCCAGTAGCTCTGCCTTGACTAATTACAATAACATATCAACAAAATCAACACTTGAACACAGATCAGTGCGATAATCCAGCTGAAATGTTGGAGCCCTTCGATAGATTAGACTGCTGGGTTACTAAGGAGGACAGATCTTTAGAAAGCTGATTAATCACGTGCTAAAGAGATGAGATAACACTTTCAATATTCTCATTAGATGTATAATACTGATAAGCTGCTGCCCTCTTAAATGTGAACATAGTGCGTGCAAAATCTGTTTAGAAGATGGTGGAGAAGTTTGTGTTTGAAAGGTATGAAATGTTTCAGATTTTCTACGTTACTGTTCCAAACAAAGACTTTATTTTACCCAATGATTCCATCGTTACATTAAAGTGTCTGTTGTTCATCAATCTCACAGATTAATGGATCTTTTGTAGCTGTTATCATCTTCCAGAAGCTCCTCCGTTTATTTTGCTCACTCCTTCCGTCCCTCGTGTTCCTTTTTGGTTGCTTCTTATCTGCTGGAGCTGACAGGCAAAAAAAAAAAAAAAAGGCAGAGCGGTCTTTTTCCTGATCTTTAAAGTCCAGCAGGCAGGATACCGCTGAGAGCCGCCTCTCTTCTCCTTCACTTGTTTGTTCTCATTTCATCTCCGTCTTCTCTCAGGAGAGAGTGCAGTCCAGTGCAGATGTTGCAGAAAGACACAACACACACACACAGACATTTGACGCACCTTCATGTCCTTTGCACCTGTATGTTCCACTTACCCCGACAGGGAACCTTTCTCTGCATATGCATCCTGCTACGTCCATATCCTTGATTCTTGTTTTGAACTAAGCTGCTGAAGGAGCCTATCAGTTGATCAAATAAAAAGTTTCCAGTGGTCACCTCCCGGCTCCTGGCTGTGTGTGTCCGCTCGGCTGACAGCGGGAGAGCGAGGGAAACATCAGGAGACGCTCCTGTCACACCCGGATCTCTGCTTTGATGACTCACATCAAACGATGTCCATATCTAAACGTCATCCTCAAAAGGAAAAACTGGGGGAGGTGTGTGTGTCTGTGTGGAAGAAACAGAAAAGAAGGAGCTTATAAAGGCACATAAATTGTTGTGTTGTTTTACTGGACTGAGCTGTTGATAAGGTTTGGGGACTGCAGTATATTTTAAATCTGTGTGTGTGTGTTCGGTTGAGATGCAAGTTGCCAGGGAGAGATAATAGACTTCTAAAGGGATATTAAGTCTTGGAAGTCTGTTGCCAGTCCATTCATGGGGAGAGATTTAGCTGCAGTCCACTTTTTAATTTGCATTTCAGACTTTGGATCGACTGCAGTTTAGGGTTTCAGTTTGTGCACCACAGAGAGCAAAAAGGAAACATCACAGTCCCATGTTACCTGACTGGATTTGAATTTGATCCTCTATCCCTCTCAGTCATATTTTACTTCCTCTTTCCCTGTAGCTTGTTGCTGTTATCGTCTGATGTTTCCTTTCTTTCTTTTTCTTCCATTTTTTTCCCCCCTCCACTGTTTTTGTCCTCTGGCTCTTCTTGGCGTGGTAGCTGAAACAACAGCTGCCAATATAGCGTCTTTTTCCCTGTGATGAAGATTTAATGCGCTTGTCAGATGGCGCAAATGGCATATGTTTGCCCCTGTTGCAGCTTTCTTAATATTCCGCTAGAAAGTTGGAGGCATGTTTATTAATCATGTGCTGAGATCATGAGCAAGTAAACAGAAGAGAGATTTGCACCAAGCTGAACATGGATGATTTCATAGGTTTTTTTTTCCCCCTACTTGGTCTTGATATGTATGTAAAAGTGGCCTTAGATGCCTCCACCACATCCTAAAGGTGGGTTAAAGAATGAGGTGCACACAGATCAGGCAATCTAACCCTCTGTCTTTTTATCTGAAATGTTCTGAATGTCGTCTCCATTCAGCTGACAGTGAAGCAGAATTGGCCTCATCCTGCTTTTACGTCCGCTGGAAGACGCTTTGATAGCTCGGTTCCAAGAAAGAAGTGCACTGACATGGAGAGATGTGAAGCTTTATGTCATCTCCTCCATTAAAAAAAAGGAAAAGGAGATGAGAAAGAGTGACGGCACTGCCGGTGCAGTTTTACCACATGACTGCTGTGTGCATTGTGACATGCGGTGAAGCCATATATTTATGTCTCTGTCAGCGCCTCGCTCTCTGTGTTGTCCTGATGAAAGTGATCCGACATCCTATGCCAGCACGGGGCCCGGCCTGCTGATTAAAAATGCTAATGTCTCCCGTTGGGTCTTTGATGCTGGACCTAGGCACACAAAGCCGTCCAAGGTTACCAAGGGTCTGTGTTACCCTTTATTTGGGGGCCTGATGCTGGGAGACACCCAGCTGAGAGCCCTGACAGTCACAATCAATCATGTCAGGGACACTCACACAGGTTTGCTGACCCCCTCCAAAATGTTCGGCTTTAATTAGTGAAGTGTACACACACACACACACAAAGTGATATTCCTTCAGCGGCGAGCTAGAATGTAATACAATACTTAGTATGTGTGATTCTGACGTATGTATGTGTGCAAGAGAGACGTCTTGTCAGCTCCTGATATTTTTCCCCTGACAGCAAAGCAGTGATGCTTTAGAGAGAGAGAGAGAGTGTGTGTGTGTGTGTGTGTGTGTGAGGGAGTTGGCTGAGAGCAGAGGACTGAGATGGGGGTTATTTTGAAGTTTGCTTGACATCATGCTAACAAAGCTTGCCTAATCCCTGGATGGAAGGCTGGGCAGTTGTGTTGTGATGAAAGCCACGGCTCCCCACTGACACTCATGCATATATATGTTTAGCATTCAGCATTAGGCATTTCACTTAAAAGCGGATGAACAAAAATTAGCGCTGCTATAAAGAAAAAAAATCTCCATTTTGTGATGAAAGTGTATTTTACTACACGGGATTGTGCTGTTTGTGTTAAATGACTGTATACTGTAGAGTTGATCCAACACTCCACCAGTGTAAAAGTACATAGAAACTAGCCCTGAGTTGATGTAAATGCACCACGGCTCAACATGGCAGCAAATGATACCGGATACTGTGCTAAAATCATACCCGTGATATAAATCTGGGCTACACTTTTACATCACATTATTATTTACAGTTTTACATTGTATTTTTACATACTTTAAGTGGCTGATATTAGAATTCAGTGCAGGTGGGCTGATGCGGAGCAAACTTCTGAATCCTGCTGCACTTGTATAACAATACCTGAGCATGCCTCCTCCTCCTGCTGTCACGCTCTGCTTTTATATTGTATATTCTTAGCTTACCTAGCCCTGAACACTTGGCACAAAGCTTCTATGTGGTCTCATCATCATCATCATCATCATCCACTGTACTCAAAAATAGAGCCTTGCTCTGACTTCAGAGCGGGGCAGGATCCTGTGTGCTCTGACAGCATGGCGGTGTGCTTAGAAGGTGGCTCAGAGGAGACAGTGCAGACCAAGAGTGTGCATTTTTTTTCAGCCTTCATGAGAGCAGGTGGCTGCTGGAATGAATGTGATTAGTTACTGGGAAGGATCAGCTTGGAATAAAACAATCTGGTACATCTCTTCCTCCCTCCTCCTCCTCCTCCTCCTCCTCTTCCTCCTTCACCTTTTCTGGTGCCACACGTCAAGGGGAGGCAGGAATGCAGAGAAGGGGAAACAACAACGGAGAATGTCCTTCTCCCTGGAGCTATCTGGCAGTGTTAGATTACCAACGGAACACACACACACACACAAATGTACGCATACACACACCCACACACGCACACACACACACAACTTTTTGTAGTGAATCTACCTCTTGTCTCACCTTTGCCCATTCCTGGTGGCTGAAATGTGAGAATGCGCTGGCTCCAGGGCCTGGCTCAGGTTGGGGCTTGGCACAGCTTCCATCTTTACAAAATCGACAAATTCTTAAGCCTTTAAGAAAACATTCTGCTTGTCTAAATCGTTGATAGAAGTGTGAATATTATTGATCAGAATAGCATTGATCACACAGACAAACATTTAGTCCGGCTGTCAGTCAACCAGCCAGTCAGCCATGTCAGCAAACTGGGAACTCCAACTGGATTTCAAAAGACAGGCATTAAGTGTCTAATGGGGGGAAGCAACACTCTGTCACCCAGCACTTTAATTACCCCTGTGTGTGTGTCTACATAGCCTGCCTGTGTATTTGAGTGTTAGACCTGTTTGACCAGATAGGATAACTGTCACCTCTCATCTCCTCAAATGAGCCCTCCTCCCCTCCCACCTCCACCTCCTCCTATTATGAGCCAGCCCATACCCTGTTTCAGCAGCACACTTTTCAACGCATTTTGGTGTCGCTTACACAGACATATTTGGATCTCATTTTCTCCCCTGGATTGTAAACATATCCTTTTCATCGCCCTCCTCTTTTCACACTTTGTTCTTGCATGCTGAGGGCTCAGAAATACATGCTGCACACACTAATTTACATACAACTGTACCATCTGGTGAAAACATGCAACGACCAACCTGTATCCTGTTATCTGCAAGAACCAAACCTCTAGTCCTCAGGAACAGAGACCCCGTTCACACTGGGGAAATCAATCCGGCTAGAGCGGGATTTGGGCCCTACCTGGATATATCCAGATGTTGTTTTTTCTGAGCCTGAACAACACATATCTGGATATATCCGGTTTGATTTCAATCCACCTCTTGGAGGTCGATCTAGCCGGATTGGCTCAAATGTGACTCGGGTCTGAACGCAAATGTGGTGACAGTGTCATGCACAAAAGCCGTGTGTAAATAACCATCGAACTACGACAGCTTTGCCCCGTGTTTACTTACGGGACAAAAAAAAATGCACGACGCATGCGTGTCGCCTACCGTGGCCTGAACGGACTCTGTATTTAAGAGGCGCCACCTAGTGGTTTGGAGGACAACAAACAAGCCGGGTTAAGCTAGATTGAGTGTTGACACCATTGACAGTAAAAACTTTGGACAGAGCTTCCATGACGTCACCCGTTTGTTTCTGAAGAGCCGTTTTGAGGCTCGGTGGGAGGTTCCGGGACGTGATGACTGCCGCATGTTGGCAGCGTCACGTCCGCCAAAACTCCAAATATGGACAAAGAGGGGGAGCACGAGCGGGGTTTAGGGGGGCGGGCGATCGTGGAAGCAGGAAACTCACGCTGTGATACGTCAACTGTCTGTTGCTCAAGCGGCAACGCCCATAATTATGCGTAATTTTAAGTCCCAATACAATTGCAACGAGTGAGTTGTAAAAAAATTCACCCCCCGTACAATTGACACTAGAAGTTGCCGCTTGGTTGACACGCATGTGATAACCATGTGAAGACGTGGAAGCCCGGCAAGAGGCTGCGAGCTCCATGCTCAGCTGAAAACAAACCCTTGCTGATTGGCCAGTCCTCTTGTCAATTATTACCCTCTAGTGTCCAGCGGCAGTTGAGAATTTGTGTTCACAGAGATGTGGCTTAACAAGAGTTCCACGTTTTCTAGAGGTTGTTTGGTGCAGAAACGTATCTTTGTATGGTAAGACTCATGGTGGTTGTTGGGTTGTTTACATACTCGTTGCTAGTTTCATCATTTTTTTTACAAGTTGATCCTTTAAGCTATAGGATCTAATAGGAAGTATTATTCTAAATATGACTCATGTGTTTTCCCTGTGTTCAGGCCCTGCCTGCATGTTTCCTCCATGGTTGTTAAACCTTCACCACCTTTACATATCAGCATGTTTGTAACTATCCCCATCCCCAGTTGTTCTCCAAATACTTTTTCCAACCAGCCGTAGCTGCACTCCTGACCCCTCACCTGCACATGCTGACTCAAGGTGTTCGCTTACCCTCCTCGCTTTGCTCTCTTCCCCTCTGCCAAGTACCACTGATATGCACAAACACACACCTGCAGCCAACAATAGAGGCTTTATTCAGGGTGGGCACGCTACTGATCCAGCCGGCCCTCTATCAAGGACGAAGATCTGGACATGGGCGGCTACAATGCCTGGATCGCAGTTACTTAAAAGTGCCCGAGTCAGAGCAGCTCATGATGTTTTTCTTTTTTTCTTTGGGTTTAACAATGACCTCAGCTAAAAGATGGACATTATCCAATAAGTGCCATAGCTCCGTCATGTTAAGAGTACATCTGGCTTTCTCAGAAGGGAAAAGGCTGACCTAAGCAGTGCATGATATTGCTGTCTGTCATTATGTTTTGGATGCTAAAGCTACATTTGACCACGTGTAAATCCTGTGTTTTCTCCCCTGCAGTGCTGCACAGCCTTAGACATAACACAACATCCCCATGGCAATGACATCACTGTCTAAATAACATGCTTGTTAGGAATCTCCCTTGATGTCTGTTGCTGCACAGAGGGATGAAAGTGGGCGAATGAAAGAGAGGGCAAAAGCCATCAGATGCATCGTCAAGAGCAGCCTTTGGCTTCAAAGGCAAACCTCAGGCACTGAGAGAGAACAACAGCTGATGACGTCATGGAGGACGCAGGACATTTAAGCAAATCTTCTTACTACCCCAGAGCGTTTGTCAGACTCCAAATGGAGCAGCAAAGAGCACAGATGCAGAAAGGGGGCATAGGGTTTAATGAGGAAGAGAGAGAGAGAGAGAGAGAAAAACAAGAGAGATCCAGAGAGCACGAGGGTTCATGGGGGTCGGTTTGTGCACACATCAGGGCAGCAGGCGCGATCAGAGCCACGGGGTGCATTCCCATGTTTGGGATAGGAGGGAAAGATAAATAAGTCAGGATGGCTGCACAAAGAGCAGCAAGGAGGAAGCGGGAAGGTTGTGATTCGGAGAGGAAAGTCCGTGTCTTTCTCCGTCTCATAAACACACACATGGGTTCAGATGGAATGAAGTGGTAAACAGACTGCATATGTGTGTGTTTTGTAACCATGGAACATGAGTTTTAGAAGTTTGTTATGGATTTGTTTTCAAAATGACAGGCCTTCACAACAAGACTCACATCTGCGTGCCAGTTTGGGAGCGCATGTTTTATATCATGACGCTCGTTCTGCTGCCTCAGACTCCAAAAATGTTCACGGCAAAGGATCTGGACGTACTGTACATCATGGATGTTATACTTTTTTTTTTTAAAGCTGTGAGATGTTTTTACTTTCATTCTGAAAGTGGAAGAATTTTAAACAACTCATCTTTCTGAGTTGGCCTTTATAAATGGCCATTTCCATGTAAAGAACTCAGAGCAGTGACGTAATCCTTGTTGTCCAGTGGCCTTGCCTCGGTGACATTAGCTTTCCTGCTAAGACAGCTAAATCTGAAGTGAATAATGGTTTCATCCCACTTCCTGCTTCCTGCTTCTTGCTGAGCTTGGTTTGCGTGCATGCTGTAGTAGCCTGCTACACCAGCAACTGTGTAGATTTTACCAAAATGGTTCTAGGCAAAGAAATAAAATATTTTTTTTTTTTGCAAACGACAACCTTACTTATTGAAGAGGATAATGGAAAATCACATTTTTTTATATATTTGGACCTTCACCACAGAAACCATTTTTCTTAAGCTAGGATTTAGGGAGACATTATTAGTATCACGCACATGCATAAAAATCCAAAGTATCCCAAACAAACTTCATCGCTCCCCTGCTGGCCTGTCCTCCCCTCTGATCTCTGTCCTCTTTCATCTTCCTCTGGTAAGGCCCCCCTCTTCCTCTCCCTCCGTTGTCCCTGTTCTCGTTCTTTTTCATCTCCGGGCAACAGAGGTCTGAGTAAAGAGAGAGAGAGAGAGAGAGTGGTGGAGACGGGCAGAGAGCAAGATAGTGAACTGCTCTTGAAACTTTTGAGACAGCTATGCAAGGAATGCAGGTGCATGCTGTGCGCACAACAAAGTGAGGAGGACCTCCATAGGAGCACAGTGTGGGCAAACAGCACGTCGGTGTGAGGAAACCCAGCCCACGCTTTAACTCAGCCGCATAGTTTCAAAGATCTGCTTGTTTCTTTATGATGCTCCTCGACATGCTACGTGACAGCTTAATCATAACTGAAACTCACCAGAGATATCTGTATTCTTTGCAGATTCATCCAGAAAGATGAGTGTATTTATTGCAGAAAACAGATTTGAAACAAGTTTCCTTGTTGTCTATTCGTCTCACTCCCCACCTCCCTTTTCTTTCTTAGTCCTTTAGCTGCCTATAGCTGTCTTTCTCTTCATCTTTGTCCTGTCTCTCTCTCTCTCTCTCTCTTTCCTGGTCTGTGTTTTATTCAGAGACAGAAACAGAGAAGCCACAGATGGTGAAAAGAAGAGTTAAAAACAGGAGAGAGCCGGGAGAGAGTGTGTGATGTGGCTGAGTAAAAGGACACGGATCACAGAGAATACTCTAGACGCAGATATAAAAGAACATTATTTAGTGGTGTTGTGAATGTGTGTGTGAGCACGGACCAATCTGTGTGTCTGTGCCTGTGCTTGTAAGCTTTATGTGTTTGTATGTGAATGTGTGCTCACATATATGTATGTACATAACAACCACTGTGTTTCTACACGGTTTCTGTACTCTGTGTGTGTCTGTGTGAGAGAGAGAGTGTGTGAAGGAAAGAGAGAGGGAGCAGCTGCCCATCTGCCTGGTGGAGTCCGGGGGCCCTGCGGTCCTCACAGAAAACGACTGATGTGATTTAGTGGTGCAGGTCAAAGGTCAAGAGCCCCTAGTCTCCATCTGCGTCTGAAGAAAAGGCCATCAGGAAGGGATTAGGTTGGAGTCAATGGACCTGGTGACATGCCTTCTCCCAGTCACACACACACACAACACAAATCTTCATCAATGGAGCTTTGAGTTTTTCTTCTAATCTTATCAAAAATTGCATTTATAAGCTGAATATCTCCGATCATGCCACGTGACATATTTTTAAATCTGTAATTTCTTTTAACTTTCAGGCTATGCAGCTCATTCAGTAGCCACATTTCTGTAGACGGCAGAGGAAAGCTGAGGTAAGTGCTATTTATGAGGAGCCGTTTGACAGACAGACAGGCCTGCAATGGCTGAGGACAAGCACGTTTGATGAAACATGGCAGGAGCCAAATCCCAGTCAGCCCTCTTATTGAACTTACTGAAGGAGGACTGTGATGGTGGAAAGTTCCCCAAAGTGGCTCAGAAGAAGAAGACGAAGGAGGAGGAGGAGGAGTGTGTGCTTTTCTGCAGGTGAAGGGAAAACTGGTGAGTAGTCGGGGGAATAATGTTTATGTATTAGATTTCAAACACTTCCTTCCCGTGAGGAAATCCAGATGTAAAGGTATGTTCTTCAGCCTCGAGGATCTGACGGATTTCTTCTTCTTTTGCTGCAGTTTCCTCTTCTTCTTCTTGGTGTCATGATGGAGTGACAGAGTTTGGCTCATCTCGACACACTGGGGATTTTTGAGTGAAATAGCAAAGTTTGTGAGGTGGAATATTAAAAAAAAAACTTTCCATCAGTTAACGACGCTCCCTATAGACAATTTCAGGAACATTTAAGCGCCTTTCAAGAAAATAGCCTGTCCTGTGATGGCAGCAGAACTTTAATCTTCAAACAAACCTTATCCAGCTCTAGTGGGTTTTTCTCACTGCTCTTATCTTCTTATGTGCGTCAAGTGAATTTCTATATATTCTTACTTTCTTTGTCAGCACATGTAAACAAACCCAAAGGCCTTCACAAATACGCGTACCACCCTGCTTCCAAAAAGTCTGATAAAGTCTTTTTCTTTCTACTCCGAGAGGAGAAAGCGGGTTGTTAGCTCTTTGAGCTGGCTATCAGGAAAATCCGGGGGAAATTACGCTGAGCGCAGCAGTCGTACAGCAAAGGGTGATTACAAATTCAAATTGATGCTTTTACATCAATAGGAGGCTTTGAAGACCTCTTAATGAGCAGATAGCTGGAGTTAAACATTTGTGGAACTGCCATCTTCGAAAGAGAAGAGGAGGCGGGGGTGGAGGGGGAGCGGGAGGAAGGGTTTTGATCCTGGCAGATATCTGCAGGGCAGTGCTGAGCAACTGTCTGTCTCAGACCAGTGGTTGTCTTTTGAGGGAAAAAGATAGAGAGAGAGAGAGAGCTGGTCTGTTTGGATGCTTGGTTAGACAGGGCTCTCTGAACAAACTTGCACCAGGACAGCATCCCCCCACTGTTGCACATTGATCAATGTCTGTCAGATTTGAAAGACTGGCATGTGATGAAAGCCGGATTGAGATACAAAGAGGGAGAACGAGAGGGCTGCAGAGAACCGAATGCACCACGAAATCAAATATTGAGAAAGAAGTAAGAGGAAGAGACAGGGCGAAGAAGCAGAAGAGAAGGATGCTAAATAAAGTGAGGGAGAACAGGGGGGTGAGAAGTAAGGGGGGGGGGGGGGGGGGGGGGGAAATGAAAAAAGAAAAAAAGAGACTGTGACAGGAAAGGTTGAAAGAGACCAGAGCAAATGATAAACAAACATGGAGAGGGAGAGGGAGACGAAAGTGTTGTTCCTCCATCTCAGCAAAGCAGCAGGAGTCTAGTGGAGCTTTGAACTTGGCCCCCATTAGAGGCCTGATGACGGTTTGAAGTGAACGGTTGAAACGAGCCAGAGCATTTTAGATGTTAATTTGTTTTTGTGTTGTATGCATGTGTGTGTGTGTGTGTGCGCCTGTGTGTGGGTGTATTTTCTCATCCTTTTCCAGGCTTCAAAATCGTTCATAGTCACACCCAATTTAACACAGCAGGATAAAATGCTTCCTTTAGCTTTGTTGTTTTCTTCGTCTTATTTTCTCTCTCTCTCTCTCTTTTTTTTTTTTTACCTTTTTTATGTCTCATGAAGGAAGATTCATGGCTGTTAGAACTTTACGTTGAATTCAGCTGTTTTGTGGAAAGCTGAATCCGTAGAGATGTTATCTTTATACAGCGCTGACTTGATTTGAGAGTGTTTTGATCTTTTTCCTCTTGTTTTCTCAGTCATCATTTCTGACTGCATTGATGGAGAGATACATCTTTCATGTGTGAAAATAGTTGACAGATTTTAAGACTATAACTTCGTGTACAAATCATTATTGTTCTTTTGTTCTCTTCTAATAGTTTCTTGTGCAGCTTTTTGTCGATTTATATCAGACATTAAATTACATGTGGATTTGGGGGGGGGGGGGACAATCTCAGCTGACTCTTTTATAGCCTCTTTGACCTCTGACCTCCAGTCGTATCTCACGTGAGGTCAGCAGCAGTCGGTCACATCAGAGAGCCTGTCTGGCACCACCACCTCCAGGTTGTCTCCCAGCCTTTGTCCCCGAGTCTCCCCAGCCAGGGTGACAGGTTGTAGGGGGGACATAGCTGGGGTTGTATGAGGGGGTCGGTGGATGGGGGGTGGGGGTGTGTAAACACTCAGTGTCTGTGATCTGGTGACAACATAAAAGGGGTCTGCCTGCGGGGCTGCCGGCCCATCATCTATACGTCGACATCCCCGACACACACATACACACACACAGACTGACACCAGATTTATGTATTTATGCATTACCATGGCACAGCTTAAGGGGGATGACTGGAGGGGGTAGAGAGAAGAAGAAGAAGAAGAAGAAGGGGAGCATGGTTGGGCTGCAGACAGAGATGGATGTGGTGCTGGGTGGGGTTCGGGGGGGCAGCTTGTAGGTGAGATTGAAGGACAGGAGGGAGACGAGGGTGAGGGGTGCGAGACATCTGGAGAGCGATGATGCTGATTCATATACTGCTTCAGTCAGGACAGCTATTTTATGAAGTGGCTTAGTTACACACACACACACAGAGAGAGAGAGAGAGATCTTAGAGCATTTCTCATTAAATGAAGTTTTTAACTTGGGTTCAGGAACAGGCCACGCCTCACTACACGTCACCACCCCTCATCACGTCATTACCTGTATATACAGGTGCATCTGCTCCTCCTACTCTCCCTACCCGTAACACAATAAAGCCAACAATTCAGAGGCATGGCCTAGTTAGTGAACCAAAGGTATGTTGGGTTAAGAGTAAGTTGGAGCAGTACGATCTCAGCACTAGCTGGCAGACAGGTTTGAGTCCATCATTGGTGATGCCTTGTGCTAACTGCCATTCTTTGTAGATTGCCACCTTGGTGAGAGGAGTTAAGAGGTCAGAGGTCCTGCCCAGCCTTCACTGACTGTTTTGACCTATTACCACAACACTCTCCAGCTGTTCCATCCTGCATCCTTTGTGCCAAAGCCAATATAAGGCTCTTGCTCTTGGTGCTTATTTTCCTCTTGTCCAGGCGTTAACTGAGCTAATTTGTGTTGCTGCATCCTCTGCAGTGTTTAGATGTTCCTTATCTACAATTCAACTAATTACGTTTTCTATTGAAAGTTCATTTCATAATAAGTAAAGCTGTTGGTTTACTTGAGCCAATGATAAATTTGAATCAACAATAACAATGAATAAATGCCTTCTGAAATAAATCCTGACAATAAAAGTGTGATTAGAACTAAATGGACGCTTCAAACAGTCATATCATATTGTGTTTGCTCAAAATCACAGATGGTATTTTCATCACAAAAATGAACACACGAATCATTTCAGCACCAAGAACAGCCTTTTAGTCTTTTCTTGACTTGCAAACAGCTCAGCCTTCAAGAGCGGAGAGAGAGGGAGAGAAAGGAAAGAAATAAAGGGGGAATGTCTGGGTAACTTCAATAGCCTCTCTGTGTCCATCTAATATGGAGGGCTAGCATGCTGGGAGTTGGCCCTTTCCATTCAGACAGACCCCCAAACTCATAAAGACCTCTTCTATGGCCCCCAACCTGAAACCCACCCACTGAAGCTCTCACTGGTATAGGACCCTTCCATGGGAACTTGCAATCTGCAACGTAATCCTACTTTGGCCCCTGGAGAAGCCTTTCCAAACAAACCATGTGAGTCCTAATACCCAGGGCTTCACAAGTGGCTCCTGGCTAGGCCTGAGCTCCAGCACCAACAACAACTTGGCCCTCCTTCTTCTTTTTTTCTCTTTCTCTCGCTTTCCTCCCTTCCACGGATAGACGACAAAAGAAAGGGATCTCCGTCTAATTGCTCCGAAGATTGAAAAGCTGAGAGGGGTGGTGGGCGGCTTCAGAGGGAAATGAGACGGTGGCTCTAGAGGCAGCGGGGGACTGTCAGTCTGGCTTTGCCTGCTCTGGATGTGTGGTAGCCAGGATAAAGGAGCTGGCAGGACAGCCTCCACTGCAGAGCTGGGCTGAGTGGATCAGAGTGGAGGCGGGCAACTCCCATGGCCTGGCTTTACAACTCCGGCCAAACGGAGGACTATGAGAACGTTGAGGAGCTGCAGCAGCAGCTCTGCTGGAGGCCTCCTTCACACATGGGAAAGGACGTCTGCACTTCACAACCGGGGTTCAGAAACCATAGGCTGTGGAGAACAGCGTATCCACGCCAAGGCAGGGTCTCTATCAGTGAAAGGGCAGAACGATGGAGGATTGGTCGGAGTCCAAACACTGTGCGTCGCACGAACAGTCGAGCCTCTGTTGATCAGTGAGGAGGGAGATGATGAAGTGTGTGAACACACAGCCGGGGTGGTCCGTGACCTTTGGATCTGTTGCTATGACATGCAGAGTTGCTAATAACAGTCACACACAAAGACACACACACACACACCTTGACCTCTGTAGAAAACATTGCCACAAATCCAACCTTCTTTGAGGCTTGCTGAAGGAGCAGACCAAAAAAAGGATGAAGACATCCAGTTCAACAGTAGCAAAACTAAATTTGTGCAAAAACAGCAGAATTTTGTTAGAGCCAACGTAGTTACCACATAAAGTTCAAAGGTTGGATATGAAAGGGCCCTCACCTCTACGTGCGCAGTGACATGAGATCCAAAGGATTTTGGCCTTACTAGCTCCAGAAAGTTCCCTCCGTCTCCCCTCCCTGACCTCCTTTCATCCCTCCATCCCTCTGCCTTTCTTCTTTTAATACAAATCAGCCACTCAATGCCATGCACATGTTTTAGTGTTATTTGAACTCTGGCAGAGAACTTCAAACAGCTTTCAAAGAGAACAGAGTTTTTTCCCCCCCTTCGTTTTCTTGCTCTCTATCTCTTTCTCTCTCTTATTTTTGTTGAAAGAACACAGTCGTGCTTCCAAGTACACCTGATCAGAAGGTCGAGAGATGGGGATTATGATATGCAAATAAGGCTTTGTTATCAGCGTTGACATTAGTTTTAAAGCGAGCGTCGTAACATAAAAAGGTGGCAACTCACCCCCCTCTAACCTTTTTAGCATAACCTCGTCTCTCAAACACATCGGCCAACCTAAGCCCCTATTTTTCTTTTCATTAAGATCAAAAGGTTACACACAACAAAGAAAGGCCTGTGTGGAAAGTGCCCTATACTTTCAGACAGTGACGACTATCGCTTGGTCAACTGGTCCATGTCTGTGTCTTTATGCAAGTGATCTGTTTCGATGAGACTTTGCAATTACCACCAACACCTCAGAAAGGCTTTCATGTCTCCCCCCCTGCTGTGAGAGGATAAGCACGATGACACACACACACACAAATACACACACACCTACATGTGTACATCCTATTTTCTAATACTCAGAAACGTGCATATGGTCGCCCCACCCTTCAATCTGCATAGGGTGCAGTTCAAAGGGGTCCGAGTGAGGTGGCGGTCTGTGCTGCTTTTCTAGCTATTAGTCTGTTCCACCATCTCCAGTGATCTAAGTGAGGAGTGGGTTTTATGAACTTCATAAAGGGGTGGTTATTAGAGTGTCAGAGTGGAGATTGGCTGTCTGGCCTTTGAGTTTAACAGCAGGGGTCCTGGGTGCTTTGATGTGAATCATACTGTTAAATAACTTTTGAGAGGTAGAGGGAGCTACTGAAACCTCACAAAAGGCCAAGCCCTGTTATATAAGTCATAATTGACCCATTTTTTTCTCACACACCAAAGCACTGGGATTAATGTGTATCCGTCAGATTCCACGGTTTGACCTTCACTATAATATGGCGGCCAGATTAACCTGTTTAGGGTCTAATTTGAAAGCAGAGTTCATATACGCCTTCCTGAAGGGAAGGGAATGTTAAGATATCATTATAAATCATAACCCTAACTCTAGGACCATGTTCCCAGAAATGTTGGTGATATAATTTTTTTGTGCTTGGCTTGTTTTTGTGCATAAAAACTTCCTGTGACGTCCTCTAATGCATCACGGTACAGATCAGACTAAGAATATCATGTTCATTCATCAGCTCTGAGAAGAGCTGTGTAAACTGCTTTCATTTGAATAGTAGGAGTAATGGATAGAGAGAAGTCCTCCTGATGCTTTAGTGGAGGATCAACACCGCTGTGAGAGCTCTCTCCTCCAGAGATTTAATGATTCTCTTTATATTCTTTAATTGCTAGGTTCAATTCATTACATCTAAAACATGTGATACTCACTTTGGCCTGTAGATGGCGATGTTAGTCCACTCATACTCTTCAACACATCTACCAGCAATAAACTCAAATTACATACACATAAGTCCTGAAATAAATTCAAAGCGTCAGATTGTAATTAAGACTCAATATAATATTCTGACTTAAAGCCATTAAAGTTGTCTTTATAGCTGTGTTTTTAGTTTTTAGT
Source organism: Parambassis ranga (assembly GCF_900634625.1). Classification (NCBI taxonomy): domain Eukaryota; kingdom Metazoa; phylum Chordata; class Actinopteri; family Ambassidae; genus Parambassis; species Parambassis ranga. The sequence continues at coordinate 6,008,007 of NC_041029.1, read as the reverse complement.
TTAGTTTATCATTCATGGTGCTTGAATGCACAGCCACTAAATAACAACATCATTTGCTCAACAGCCAGTGACAGGAAATTAAAAAAGGTGGAAAGAAGGTGGAAGGTTAGTGAAGTCTGTCTGTGCAGTGAACCCATAATATCCACTAGGTGGAGCCATACACCGCTCAGATGGCAGTGCTGCTGGTGAAAATCACCTCTGATCATCAATCATCATCATCAGTGTCCAAACTGAAGGTGTGTTATTTATTTATTTATTTATTTATTGTAAGTGATGAGCTACAATGAGGAAAATGGATTAAAGAGAGGGAGAGCGAGAGAGAGAGAGAGAGAGAGAGACGTCTTTGCTCACAGTGGAGAACTTTCCTTGACGTAATCACCTCCGCCCGGTAGGTGGCAGTCTGTCCAAGCAAACAAATATCAGATTAAACAAACCCCAAATTTGGATAGGTCTCCTCGTTGCCAGAAATGCTGTGCACCTGATGGTCCTGGTCCTGGGGGGGTTGGCTGCCCTCTCTGCTGTTTGCGCTTGATAATTCAGTCTAAATGTGTCGTTTATGAAAGAATCAGAAAGATTTTCATTTCCATTGTTTTCATCAGCCGATCAGCTGTTACCGTAGAGGCAGAGCTGTTCGTGTTGTTTGTGGATGGGGGGAATCCGCGTCTTTTTATGGGCGCGCTGCAACGCCGTGACGCAATTCACACACTCCTGCTGCAACACAATAAAATATGGATCCCAGTGTGCGGACGATCGGCTGCTTCTCTGGGCGTAAATATTATTAAGATGGTGAGGAGGGGGGTGTGGCGCCGAGCGTCTCCCATTCACCAAAACAATACGCGCTCAGAGCTCGTGCATTTGTGGCGTAAAGCCGTGCCGGGGATTCGGGTTTGATTCACTGTCTGCTCTGACTTTGGCTTTGAGCGCTCAGGCCAGTCTGCCTCGGTGCTTCCGTCCCCCTCCGCAGGCTCCGGGCTGCAGATAAAAGCGCTCCACGCAGGGAATCTTCATCGCATTACGCAGATTCAGAGCCTGGATGCAGAGCGACCCAGCAGCCTACGGATGAAGATGCGATAGCTGAGGTACGATTACAGGGTTTTTCTACCTTTTTTGTCTTTTTGTTTTGCTTGCAGGATCAGCTGTTTTGGTCTAATGGATGCATTACAGTCAGACACAAACCAACGCAGGGCTACAGTCAGGATGTGAGGAGGACAAATGGGCGGATGGAGCTGCCATATCAGAGTCATACCTTTAAATATGTTGCACTCTTAATAGAAAGGAAGAAGAAACGTTCTGTGTTAGTGTCAGGATGCTACAGCAGCACAGATCATGGTGTCAGGCACAGGTTATGTGGCCCTGTGCTGTAGGTGATTCACAGCTGACATGTGAAACGGGTTTATTCCAGGAAGTGGCTCAGGCTTGGCAGATGACTGATGTATCCTTGTGGCTCATTATCCATGTATCCTGCTGTGAACTGCAGGTCTGCACAGGCAGCCCTCCCCTTACTTCAGTAGCCACACAGGCCAGAACATAACACAGTCATACTTTAATGTCTGTGTTTCTTATTTAAACCAAAGCCTCTCTTTATTCCAGTGATGGATCCAGGCTTTGGAGGGGGGTCACAGTCCAGTGTCCTCATGTGAACTGGTTCTAAAAGGAGCTGTAGCATGTTGTTTAAAAAATGTTAGGCTATAGAAGTACAGTTAATCAGTGAATCGAGTGATCATTACAGATGTAAATGTTTCTGTCACCAGGGAAAGCAGCTGTACAGAAAGGTTTGGGGTCACCGTGAAACTAAATATTGTCTGATTTCTGGTCAGAATCTGAGCTTTAATGGAAAATGTTCATTAAAGACGACTTTAAAAAATATGTTTGGTGTTACAATTCTAAGATGAAGGTGTGTAATTTCTCTTTAATCTTCTGTAAAACTGCTAATCTGAGGCTGATGGACAGCAAAGGTCACATCAAGCTCCAATGACACATTTTAAATGTGTCCTTTTGTTTGTTTCTTAAATGGATTAAGTGAGTTTTCCCTGATTTTCCAGGCATGTTAGCACCATGATCCATGGCTGAGCTGTGTGTGTCAGTGCAGACTGAGGGAGATTGAATGCCTCTAAAAATCTCAAGGTAAGACGCTCTCCTCCTCCTCCTCCTCCTCCTCCTTTGACCTTGTGTGTGTGTGTTTGTGTGGGAGGAGTTGGAATTGATCCACGGCCTTGAGCGGCTACTCCCCGCCTCACTTTTCCTTTTCTTAATTGTGTCTTGACTTCTCTCATTCTCAGTCTTGGAGCTCTCATACTGCTGATGCTTGCCACACAGATTCAGACGCACACATGTTGCACTTATGATGATGTTTTTTAAAAGCAAACCTCTCACGCTGAGGTGTGCTCTTGGATCAAAGGGCTTCGTTATCAGCAGGTGAATACTCTTTAAAGCTTAATTAGACTAATTGCTGTGAGGGGTAGGAGCTGAACCATGTTGTGTTTAAAAGCTGCTTGAAACACTGGACATCCACAGAAGAGAAAAGTGTAATATGAGTTATTGTGTGAAGCTGCAGAGCTGCATGTGATGGAGACTGTTGTGTGTCCATATTTACATGTTTGTGTGCTGTAGGCAGTGAATTTTCTGGTCGAGCTGCGGTTCACATAATGTTCCAAGTTAAAATAAATTCAGCTTGAGGGTGTCTGCCGAGCTGTCTCTGAGTCACTCTTCGTGGTTCAAGCCACAAGGTTAGTGTGTATTTGGTGTGTTAACCCTTTATGAGTCCACAATATGATGTTTAGTGGCATGATATTGTGTGACGGTAGCGTCAGGAGATATGACGACTCAAAACAAGCAACAGCAGAAATGTTTCCAGGGGACTCCAAAAAGTGACGGACCTGGCTGGGACAGGCTTGTCCTGTAATGCTTTCTGGATTTTAGAAGCTATCCTGGCATCATTTCTTAATAGTCCAGCTTAGTCCATCACTTTTTGGAGTCTCCCAGGAACGCTTCTGTCACTTTTAGTGTTTTGAATTTTTGCATCACATGTTGTCAAATTAACGAGGATGTTTTTTTTTTTACTAGCAGGTGGCTGGTTTTTGAGGGACTGATGGGGACTAGCCATAGGTGTAGGTGTCACTGGTAGTTTGTCTCTCTGGTTAGCCCTGTGATAGACTGGTTACCTGTCTACAGTGTACCCTGCGTCTTCCCTGGCTCCATCCCCTTCAGAGACCCTGTATTATGGCACAAAATATATTATATAGGATATACTGCATCTCTAGTCAGGGGATGGACTAGAGCTTCTTTGGGAAATCTTTAGAAGCTTTCCTGTTTCAATTACAAAATGGCTGAAAAACCTCAACCACATCCACCATCTGTAGTTTTATAACACAGACTTTAAGCCATGCAACCAGCCAGTGCACAACTTCTTAGTGCTACTGCTGTAGCTGAGTGGTTGTGGGAAATATGAATCAAATGTCCAGTGTCCTCTGAAACAACTGCAAAAACTGAAGGTGCTGTAGAAAGTGTGACTTCTTCTTGTAGAGTGATTTGTATGATAGCTGACATTTCACACCTTTTTGACATGGAGGCACACACACACACACATACACACACACACACTGCACAGGAACCTTCTAACACTCTCACTGGTGGAGCAGCCGTCAGTGCCTGTCACGGTGACAATCTCCCACAAGTGTCAGAGCTAATGATGCTACCATGGCTATACATATGTTTATATACACCAGGTTGCTGTTGCCCAAGACTGGGACATAGTAAAAGCATGCATAGACAAAGGGAGTGTATTCTGCTCCTATCTCTGATTTACAGCGGCTGGAAAAGGAGTCATTCTGCAGGAAGTCTGTTTCTGCTTACACTAAAGAAAGAGGGAGAGTAATGGGTGGTGCTTTCTTCTTATTGCAGTTATCAAGCAAACAGGAAGTTAACGTTAAACAGAAAGGAGGAAGTCCGTGTTGACTAGATCACACACACTGATATGACCTGCACACTGAGTACACAGTTGTTATGGACACATTGCACTTACTGTGTGCACAAGGTAAATCCATCGCAATGCACATTTTCCTTCATCCTTCAACCAATATGCTTGTAATATTCTATATTTGACAGTGTATGAAAATTCTGAGTTCATTCCACTGAAACATGTCCCCTGAAGAAGCCTGTACATTTACTGTCCCCCCTGCTTTTGGAGGAGAGTAGGAGAGTCCTGCACAGGTTAGTTCAGGTATGCTCATATGCAACTTCCCATTTACCAACCTCTCTGGCAGCTGTTTGATCAGTATCCTAGATAAGAGTGAGAAGGACAAACAATGAGAATATGGCAGCAGACTCTTCCCTACTACTGGCGCTGTTGAGTGTGTGAAGGTGACACACTTCCACATGCAGAACCGCTGTTGGAAATCCACCCTTTGTTATTTTCATGCAACCAATATGCTAATCAGGCTCTGTGCTTCCATTGTGCAGCATGTCACTGTCAAAAATGGGCAAAAGAGAAGTGGATCAGATATTTTGAGCTGTTGTTTGTGGCCTTTGTAATGATGCAAGCAGTGCGGATATAGGAAATACACAGAGTAAATATGGTGTTTCCTCGTAATGCCCTGTAGGCTTGCATTAACTCACTGTGACCATGAATATTGATTTCAGATTAGATTCTTTCTAATTATTATGCTGCCTTTATTATCTCCATGTCCTCATTTTTTTAATCTTTATTTTATGGAAAGACACTGCTCTGCTTGAAAACAGCACTACAGTCGAAACGGGCGGAATACTGTAACATTATTCTTTGTCTGTAAATACACGCATATTTGATGTTTTCTAGTCTTTGCCTGCAACATCTCTCTCCCGTCCTCTGTCGCTCCACTCATCATGTAATTGGAAGGATTATGATTAATACCAAACCCTCCGGCTGTTTGCGAGCCGTCGAGCAGCTTTTTACACAGATTATAAATTGCCTAAGATATTTGGATATGCCCGTGCGTTTGTTTGCGTTCACTCCACCTTTTGATCTCTAAACTGTCAAATTAGTTACGCGGCACCAGACGTCAATATCTCTGTTGATCTGTTATTTATCAATGTAAAGCTGCCTGCTTTAAATCTGCTACTTATAAAGATGAAAGCGAGCACAGTTTTTGTTTGTTTGTTTTAATCTCAGTGCTCACAGTGGAGATTGGGATTTAGAGCTGATGTTGTCAGGAGAGAGTTTATTGATGTTGACCGTCATAATAAGAGTTTAGAGTGTACTCTTGCATCTTTTTTACCTTGCCGTACTTATTTTTGTTGTTGGTTGTTGGTTTGTTCATACACAGTTCACCTCGGCACTGTGTATGAAGCGTACACACACACGCTGAAAAAGCTTCACTTCAACATCTGTGTTAACAAACACTCCACGCGCTCCTAGGAGACCAGGTTTACAGAGTGAGGAGGGGCTGCCCTGCCAAACAAAAGGATGCAGGGATAAAGATGAAAGCTTCTCCGTTGGCATGGCAACCACCCGATCATCTGCACTACGAGGTCTGATGTTCGACTGTGCCGATGATGGATTCTGGGTTAGAGAGAGAGAGAAAGAAAGGTGGAGGAGAATGGTTTGTTGTGCGAGTGCTCTGTATCTGCGTGGCTTCAGTCTAAGCTGTGCTGTGTGTGCTCATACAGTTGGTGTGTTTGTAAGTGGATTGGAGAGCATATGTGTCGCTGTTCTGCAAATGTATTGGCCTGACAGGCGTATTGACACATCGCACATTAACACTGAGAGGCAGGCTGTTAATGTGATGGAGGTTTTGGAGCTGGAGTCACATATGTCTGTTTACTATGGTTAAAATCACAGACTTGATACAAATTCAGTGTCAAACTGCAAACGTGACTGGTTAGCAAAGGCAAACACTGCAACACTGACTACATAATTAATCATGAGCATAGTCAGGAGATAAATCAATAATGAAGTGATTGTTAGTTGTAGGCTTAATGTGGAATATTGGCATGAAAAGTTACATCATCTGGCTTTATTGATCCATCTGTTAACTGGCTTGTGCATGGTGGATTGTGAAAACTGCAGTCCTGCTCAGAAGCGTCTCCATCTACAGCCTCTTATCCCTCCATTTATCTGTCCTGCAGCAAGTGCATTAAGTGACTCGCCCGGTGTTAGGGGACTAACACCTCCACAGCCCCTCCAAGCTATTTTAAGAAGCCCTGCTTGTGTTGCTCCCTGCCTGTCAGACTTGGTCAGAGATTACTTGAGTGCTGTGGTTAGGGCGAGAGACAGGGGTAGAGATGAAGGTGGTGATGATTAACCTGCTGTCTTTTTGGACGCCACCTCGTCCACGTTAAGCTCTTGTCTGATTGTTAGAGGAAGCGGATGCAGGGTGGAATATAGAGTGATTGCTAGAAGAGCTGCAGAGGCATTACACAAAGTGTGTGTGTAGACATGTATGAATGTATGTGCACTTGTTAGTGAGAAGACTCAGGCTTCTCTCTGTGTGTGTGTGTGTGTCAGTTGTTGGTGACAGTAAACTGCTCCATCAGCCTCTTGCTCCCTCTGTGCATCCTGTGTTCATCTCCGCTCTCTCTGTCTCACCCGATTTATCTTCACGCCATCACCTTCCCCCTCGCTCCTTCTCCTTCCTTGCTCTCTTTTTTCCTTTCTCTTTTCGCACACTCTCATCATGGTCCAAATGCCCAGCATTATTATTAGCCATAGGGGATGTTTTTATTATTATTATTATTATTAGAAAGCATACAGCCACACCAACATACCGCTGTTTTTTCAATGAGGATGGTGTAACATTAGCCCATGACTGATGGAAAGTTAGATTAAGATGCCCTGGGTGACCTGGATGAAGTGGAGATGACAACAGGTGGTTTTATTGAGAGAAGAACACCTAGAACCTGACTGCGTCAGAGGAAATAGATCAATGGAGGAGAGGAGTAACAAAAAATGAAGCATGAAGTTGACAGTGTAGAGGAGCCGCCTTGCTGTAGCTCTGTGTCTGGATTATTAGAACATTGTTTTATGTAGACTAGACGTCAGGCGGATTTTGGTCTCCTCACCCTCTTGTGTCATTCTTTCTACCTTGCTGCTTTTAACCTCCCTCCCTTTTCTCTCTCGTCTCCCAGGGTGCTGGCTTCAGCTGATTAGAGTGGCCATGCTTGCTTTGATTAATTGGATGAGTCTCCTCCGCTCTCCTATTCCGTAGCAAGAGGAAAGGAGACACACAAATGTCAGTGGTGGATTGATGAGGGCAAATGACTGAGACTGTATTAACAAACATTATGATATAACTTAAATCTATCTTAAGAACAAAACTTCCCATGACATCATTAGCTGCAACACAAGTTTTTAAAACATCTCTTTTTTTTGCATTGATGAATATGTGACGCTGTCTTTTGGCCGCATTCTTCTAAAAGAAGTCGAAAACTTGGAACCCTCTTTCTCTGGTCACCCTGTCAACCTCCATAGTGTTTTTGTCCTTCATGCTTTGATGACAACAACAACAACAACTGCTTCCTGCTCCAAGGCTCTGTCTCCCATCCCTACTCATTTGTCTCTCCTCTCATTCACTTACACTTGACCGTGTCATCCTCTGTATTCTCTCTGTACTTGTCATTCTGGCATCTTTAAGTGAGTCCTGCTTCAAAAGCTTGTCTGTGAAAGGTCGTCCGCTGCCTCTACAGACTTCCCGTGGCTCTATCTTCTTTGTGTTGCTCTTTTTTCCTGTGTTTCTCTGTTCTTGCTTTCATTCGATCTCCTGTGCCCCTTAGTGCAGCCGTGGCCCAAGCAACAAATGCACACACACATTTATATATATATGACGCACAGAAAACCTATTGTAGCAGGGCCAAGTGAATGCTCTGATGGGAAAGTCAAATGCTGTGTTATTCCATCCCAGCAAATGCAATCTCTGGAGATGCAGTGCCAACCAGAGAGCCCCAAAGGGCACCAAGGCTTTCTCAGAAACGCAGACAATCACACAAGCTAACTGCTATGTTGCTTCCCTCCATCGCTCCTTCTTCCATTACAGTCCATTTTTATCAACAGCCCAGAAGCCTGAAAGCCTGTGTGCAAACAGCATGTTTGTCTGTGTGTGTGTGTGTGTGTCTGTGTGTGTGTGCACTTCTCAGCTCTGAATGTTTAATAATACTCACCAGGGATGGTGGACTCTACGAGATGTGGAAGAATAAACAGGCACAATACATCAATAACAACATGAGGCCTTGTTCGGTGAAATGGCTGCATGATGAATGACTTTGGTTACACTGTGTTGAGACGACACAATAGACGCCTTGTTCCTGTGATTGCTGGGCCTGAACAGCCACTTTGTTGTCTGATTATGTCCTGTACATTGTTGTGCTTGGGTGAGGGGAAGTCCAGTGTGTTCTATTTATGTATGTATGGACGTCTTTAGGATACAATAAAGCCCTTATATTACACATAGGAAAGTTTTTGAACTAAATTACAGACACAACTGATGAAATTGTTCTGCCACCTCAGTTGTATTATTAATATTTGTATAAGTATTTGTGTGAAAAAGGATCACAGTTCAATGCTGTGGAACATTGTAGCATCGGCAGATTACCAAGGTCAGTTCATCATCAGTTGTAATCTATACATCCTTGAGACATTTGTAAAAAAATCCATTGTTGTGCCATTAAGATATTAGAAAAGAATCAATAACTGCAGGTCTAATTAAAATAATCACAATAATACAATCTTCTGTTTCAACGCCATTCATTCATCTCTATTCTTCCCCTTTTTTGGAGGGTGGTGTTTAACATGACTGAAATGCTGATGGCCCCTATCTTCTAGGCTTGTGTGGTCTGAAGTAACCCATTAATCATGTAGCCATATTGGGGTATGTAATTGAGTCACAGTACTTGTAAGACAGAGAGAGAAGCCCGGCCTTACAGCTCTGAGTCTGCCAGCTACAAACTTGCATAATGAGGCTAATGGTCCAGGGAACGGGGACATACCTGTTCAGTCTGCTTGGATCAGGGTGAATACAAACATCCAGCACTGTTCTGTAAAGGGACAAGAGTGTGAAGCATGTTGGGATCTATAAAGTAAAGGTTTAAAGGTGTTTTGTACTCTGTCTGTCTCTTCCAGGCCGTGAGCCCTGTGCACGGTGAGGATGAGCAGTCAGGGCAGCAGCAACAAGGGAGGTGGCCAGCATGCTGACACTCCTCCGCCTCGTCACACCCCTGGACCCAAGCTGCAGGTGCAGCGATCCCAATCTCGTGACACCATCACCATACACTTCTCTGCCCTGGGGAAAGAAGAGGACGACGAGGATGAGGAGCTCTATGGGGTACCTGTTGGAGCTACTAAAGCTAAATCTGTCCTTGATGGCACAGATGGAATTCAAGGTCCGGCTTCAGGCCCTGATGACCAATGTGTCACCACAGGTTTAGAGGCAAGAGAAGAGCTTCTGTTTGAATCTAGTGGTGTGGAGACCTCTTCTGCAGCTGCCGTGCTCCCTGTTTCATCCACCACCCTGTCTGCGAAGCTCTCAGACCCACACACACCCTCTTCTGCTGTGACCATCATCCCCACCTCCAGTTACTCCCACTTGAGTTCCACCCCTCCTGCCAGCTCCTCCTGGCCCTCCGACCGACCCTCAGTCATTGCCTCACCTACAAGTTCCAGCACCTCATCACCGTGCAAGTCTTCAGGACTGTCCTCCTCCAAACCTTTTCTCAGCCTTGTCAGGTCTTTGTCCAATGACGTTGAGTCTCGAGAAACCACTCCTGCGCTTCCCGCTGTTGCACCACCTCACGCTCGCCACCGACATTTAATGAAATCTTTTGTTAAGTCTCTTTCAACGGACACTTCTAAGGCCGAACATCATGAACAGCAAATACAACCATCTCATCGGCCTCCACCTCGCAACATGCAGCTCTTCAAACAGTTCTCCCAACCTCGTTTGTCCTCCAGCACTGTCATCGTCACTCAAACAGGTGGTGACTCCAAAACAGCCCCCTCCTCCCCCATCATGTCCCCTGATGGGAGATCCTTCTTTAAAGTCCAAGAGGTGGAGGCCAAGATTGAAGATACTAAGCGGCGGCTGTCAGAGGTGATGTCAGATCCCTTGCAGCTCTTTAGTAAGATCATGGGGGATGAGTCTGGAGTGGGAGCTGCTGGAAGTGCTGCTCATCGTACCAAGTCACTGTCCTCCAGTGCATCAGAGCTCAGTGGAGTGACGACTGTAAACGGACACCCAGAAAGTAACAACAACTACAGCATCAAGGAGGAGGAGGGGGCGGATGGGGAAGAAGAGGAAGAAACTCCTACAGGAAAGGTTCCAGACTCAGTTTTTTTCTCATTCCCATCACTAACACCAGCCTTCACCCAGACCTCATCGTCTGCTCTACACAAGTCTCCTTCTCTCACTCTGGGCCGCTGTTCTATGTCAGCCCTGGTAGCTCGACAGGAAGACGAGGACTTCTGTGAACTGTACAGTGAGGATTTTGAGATATGTACTGACACAGAGACACCAGATGGGGATCATTCTGGATCTCGACAGCCCTATACTGGTAGCACTGGTTTGTGCAGTGAACTTGACACAGAGGAGGAGAAAGCAGAGGAGGAGGTGGAGAGCGTGCCTTTAACTGGCCTCGTCTTCTTTACACAGTTAGTGTATTGGTACTTAGTCCTTCCAGTGCCACCCTGGTTATGTTCAGTGGTGCACGGGATAGTAGCTGGGTTCATGTTGGCCTTGCTGGTCCTTTGGCTCTCTTCTCCTCGACGCTCCTCATCAGGGACTAGAATGGGAAAGCGACGGATAGAGCCCTGGAATGTGGCCCAGTTGGATATCAAAGAACCAGGAATAATTAAGGTGAGGCACAGAGAATGTTGTCATCAGGTCCTTGTGTTTTCTGTCTTTATATCATATTTTCTTTCTTGTAATTCGTCATTTGAACACCCTTTAACACTAGCTAAGCCCAGAAATTACCATAGAAGTTTCATTTGAATTGGGTTTTGCCAAAGAGTCAGTGTGGACTGATAAAATAGGAGATTGATTGGGAGTTCAGCTCTATACAGCTTCTTGCTTTAAACCAAACAACTTCATGAGAGTACCATTGCATTTGCTCCCTGCTCTCAGTTAGCCTTACTCAGTGCTGCAGAGAAATGTTAGTAGGTTGAAGATGTTACATAAGCATGTGTACTTATAACTGTGTGCCTTAGTGGGCACCGAGCTGTTGCACAGGAGAGCCTCATGGCTGGAGGGCACAGCTGTTCCAAAAGAAGAACTCTGCGGCTGTGCAGGGCATGATACACAAACATCAACAACAGAGGGGGCAGACATTCACCTACATCCTCTTTTTTCATCCTTTCTTTCTATGACAACCAAAAATGTTGTGTTTGTTTTGTTTTGCATTATTGATTATTATAGTAATATCTGCTTACAACTTAAATGTTTGGAAATGAATACATATTTGCAATATGTGGCACCATAGCAAGAAGTGCAATATTAAATATGAGAGAAATACAAAGAAAAAAATGCGATAGTATCAATATTATGTCATCATATTGCCAGCTTAAACACTGGATAATTGTATTCACAATATTGCTTTTGCATTAGTACAGGCAACAGGCATGTTTTCTGTTCTAAACCCTTGATGGAATTTTTTCAAGTTTAGTACAAAATTAGTATATTTTTATAACTAAATAATTTATGCCAATTATTATAAACCTAGTGATAACATTTTACATTTACGAGCTTGAATGCCAGGTTCTTTGTGGCTTCATAATGTTTTCCAAAACACTACGTATTTCCCTCTGTTGTTAACATGCACACTTTACTTAAATAAACCTGTAACCCAGTGCATGTTTGAGTCTTGAGTCACTGTGTTATCCAGCATGTGCTGTGAATGCATCCTTCTTTAATACAGCCAACTCTCCTGCCTCTCCACCTCTCAATGTAATAGGGCTGGATGAATGAGATCTACAGCTACGACCCTGAGACGTACCACGCCACGCTAACCCACTCTGTTTACGTCCGTCTGGAGGGTTCTGTCCTGCGTCTTTCCAAACCCAACAGGAACATCTCCCGCCGTGCCACACACAACGAGCCTAAACCTGACGTCACTTACATTAGCCAGAAGATCTATGATCTGACTGACAGCAAGGTGTGGTGGTGGAGGTTTTTGGAAATGTTTGTGAAACTCTGTATGTATGGAAAAGGAAAGATGTGTAGGATATATGTGTGTGTGTGTGTGTGTGTTCTGGCTCCCCAGTGTACAGTTTGTGTGCTTGAAGATAAGCTTAACTGATCGTGACATCAAGCACACGTCCCCTCACATTTGCCTTTGCCTGAGTGCATGTTTGCTAATAGGTCATGTGCAGTGACAGAGCTACTCATTTTCAGAGTCACATACTGTGTGTAAACACAGAGTGAATATCACAGGCCACTGACCTTGTATACACAAGTGTGTGTTTTGTATATTAGTTTGCTGACTCGATTGTTTTACATATCTGAAGGCAAGACAGTAAAAAAGCCATTCCTCATTGCAGTCATGGAGCAAAGGTTACATTAGGGTGTCCTTATCAGGCAACTGCCCTACTCTCCTGAATGCTTAGCCTATCACAGAAAAATAGATTGTCTAACATGTTCTGTTGTAATTGAAAATCTTACTAATTGTAGCTTTAAACACAAAAAAAGAGGTTGAGTTCGGGAAAAAAATAAGTCATCTTGAGTCATCTTTTAAATGTATTTCAATTACCCACAGATCTACCTGATGCCCCAGAGCTTGGCCAGAAAGAGAGTTTGGAACAAGAAGTACCCCATTTGCATTGAGCTGGCCAAGCAGGATGACTTCTTATCCAAGGCCCAGGGGGAAAAGACTGAAGCTGGGGATGAAAAACTTACAGGGCTGGGTGAGAAGTTGGAACGAACGGACAAGGCTGACAAAGCTGAAGGATCAGCGTCAGCAGAGGAACCCAAAAAAACAACCTCTGGAGGAGGGGATCTGACAATCTACCTATTTGGGAGGACGGGTCGAGAAAAAGAGGAGTGGTTCCGGAGATTTCTTCTGGCATCCCGAATGAAGTCAGAGGGGAGAGGTAGCAGTTTGCCTGGCATCTGCAAGAGTGGTGAGCATCATGTGCACTATCAAAAGGAGTCTTATTCACCCTCTCCTCACACACACACACACACACACATCACTCCACACAGTCATTCTCTTGAGTGTATATTTGCACAGCAATCAGATCTGTGCATAAGCCCCAGCTTAGGGACTGACAATCTCCTCAACTGAGTGAACAGATGAGTGTGAATGGGTCAGCAGGATTACATGCACAAGGAAGCAGCATATTATAGCACTGGTTTCCACTGTGGGATATAAGCCTGTAAGGATAAAGGCCTATACAAAGAGAAACAGTAGCATTGTGTGGGTCCAGTGATAAAGGCAATGCAGGGTGAAGAGGATTACCAGGGAGATCATTTAATATCAAGCTGTTACACAATATGTGTATACACAAAGCATGTGATGAAATATCTGGGGCAATATGAGACATATTAGAGGATATTTGTGTGTCATTTCATGCTAACTTAGAGCCAACAAAGAGATGCTAAATAGGTCACTATGTATATAAAATACTACATTGATTGGAATCACTGTATTGATTGGAATCCTGCATTCCCCCCTTCCACTTGTAGCCTTCTTGCCCTCCCACAGTCGCAGCAGCAGCACCCAATCTGCTGGAATCCTGGAGGCCGACAGCAGGAGCAGCAGCCGGGGAAGCCTGGAGGAACTGTCTCAGTCCCGCCACCGAGAACCCTCTGTCGCTCCTCCCTGCGGCTCTACAGGAGGGGTGAAGCAGAAGATGCTACTTGACTATTATGTCTACATGGCCAAATATGTCAACCCCCAGGCATCATCGAGAAGCCCGACTGCCACCGACAGCCCTGGGCAGAGCCCTGAGAGCAGCCCCAAAACTACCAAAAAGGTGTGAGGCAGATGGATGCTTGGAAGGTTGCATCTTCCATGCAGTCCACAATTTTATGTTATGTTCCACTGCAGGAACTAAAGGGCGAGTTTTGTGATTTTTTAAAGAATGAGCCCCAATCAGCCCTTGTTGTTCCATCTCACTGGGCTCTAGTTTTGCTTAGAGTTGGATGGGATGGGAACTATAATGTTTAACCAGACCTTTTTTTTCTTCCCCAAATACTTCCCTAAAGATAAACATGCACAGAGGTGCAGGCCTAGCTAAGACAGCCCTTTAGTTCCGGCAGTGGAAAAACATATTTTAATGGCAGGGTCATTAGGTCAAATAGATTTCAGGGAAAAACTTACTACAAGTGGTTGTTTACATTGTTGTGTCTGAGGCCTTGTTGTGGAGAAGGACCTTGTGTCCGATGTTGTTGACCTTTACAGTTTTAATTTTAGGTTCCTGTTCACATGGACGTAGTCTTTTTTTCTCCCCACATGGCTCAAGCTTGACACACAGTATATGCTTGATCCAAACCTTTTTAGCTTCATGAACATCAAAACAGCAGAACATGTGTGTGTCATTTCAGTTGCGCAGGAGTTCAGAAGAGGCTGCGGAGCCTGAGGCCTGGGTCAATGCTTTCCTGGGAAGGATATTCTGGGACTTTCTGGGAGAAAAATATTGGGCCAACGTTGTCTCCAAAAAGATCCAAATGAAACTCAGTAAGATCAGAGTGAGTAGTGCCATGAGTCTGAAAGAAAGTCTCCCATGTTATGTGTCTCTGTTGGTTGTATTGATGTGATTTTTTGTTTGTTTGTTTAAGTTGCCATATGTTATGAATGAGCTGACTTTGACTGAGCTGGACATGGGCTTTTCCATTCCAAAGATCCTGCGTGCCTCCAAACCCTCTGTGGACCACCAAGGTAGGAAGAGGAACTACAGTATTACTGACATTTGTCACAGTGTTTGGGCGGGTTTTACAACAGTGGAGGTATTTTTTATTATTATTCAGCTCCCACTCTTCTCTGTTAAAGCATATGATCATCTCCTCCTCTTTTCCCATATTTCCATCTTAGTTCGTGCGTTGCTCCTCTCCTCTCAGTGGATTAAGACATTACCCCTGCCCTCTCTCCCTCTCTCTTCCAGTCTGTATGCATACATCTCACTAATATTAAGCCACAGTAATTAAACTTCATGGCTTGTTCCTCCTTATCTATTACTGAGAAACTGACTGACTCGACCTGCTGAAACAAAGGCATCAGTTTGACACACAGACAATATAAGAAGCTTATTAACTCAGAGCCATGCTTTTTTTTCTCTTCATACTGTCCAGAAAAGACAACATTTGAGTTTTATATTGCAGTGACCAAGATACAAAGCAATATATTTCCTAGTTTCATGAGAAACACTTCTCCTCCTCTTTGTGTTGCCCTACACAATGAGACATTATCTAACAGGAACTGTCTGAGTTAATGCTTTCATTTCTAGTCTCTGTGGTCACATACTATAGTTCTATGAGCGGGTTTGAAATTTCAATTACTCTCCTAATGAAACATGTGATGTGCAACTGATGAATGGATGAAGTTAGCCATTAAGGAGGCACTGTTATGGAAGACAACAGAACAGGTGAACTCGGCTGCAAGGAGACTTGGAATAATCAAACTTTATTATTAAAGTGGGGGATGGATTGGGAGACGGGCCGGGCGATGCCAGCTGGCAGTAAAGATCCAGAGGGGGTAAGAGCCAAGGCAGAGGGAGGCAAGCTGGGGTCAGAACAGACAGCACCAAAAGAGACGGGAACCAGTGGAGTCGGGGGGGGGGGGGGGGGGGGGGGGACACGTCCCATTCCAAAAATGAGTCATTTTTACTCCTGCTGCTGTATTATTGGTGGTGTAAGCAAGATTTTGACATAATGGGACTCCATGCCTCCTTTTTCTTATTATCTCCCCAGGTCTGTGGTTTGATCTGGAGGTCACCTACACAGGCTCCTTCCTCATGACATTAGAGACCAAGATGAACCTTGCTCGTCTGGGGAAGGAGGGCGAGGGGCTGGGCGAGCATGGGAAAGAGTGGTGAGGCTTTCAATTATATGCAATCATTCTGTTATTTCAAGTTTAATGATGAAGCGTATACATTGGCTTTGGAGAGTGCCCTTCTAGTTGTCTACTTGTCTTTTGGTACATTTTCATTGACAGAGCTGGAAAAAAAGATGTTTGTGGAAACAGAAGAGCTCTGAGCTGGATGTTAATTGGGTATTTTTGTGTTTAGAGCCATGTTCATTGTGATGTGTGTTTTTCACATTTCCCACCTTGTTTGTGCTGGCTCTTCTTCCTCTCTCTGTATACACTAATTCCCCCTCTGGACGCCTACCACTATGGATTTGTCCAATGACTGGTGAGTTTGGGAATGGATGCCTACAGCTGCCTGTCACTGAAACAATATGTAGTTTTCCTTCAGTGAATCAGTAGAGATAGACTCTGGATACATTTATTAGGAATTAGAACTGATTGTTAATGAGTTTGTGCAAAGCCACAAGAGCCCGACTTTTCAACAATGTGTGTGTGTTTATGTGTGTGTAACAGGCCCAGGCCTCGGACGTACTGTCTGGCAGACAGTGACGAGGAATCATCAAGTGCTGGCTCATCAGATGAGGAGGATCCCCCTGAACTCCTTAGTGACAAACCCATTCTGCCTGGAGGCGAGGGGTGAGCAAACATCTCTTTATAACATCATCAGCATATATCTGAATCGAAATGCGCCGAATCAGATCCACGCTGATGTGTGGTAGCATAATGTTCTGCCCTTTCACTCCACCCACCCGCCTACCCACCCACTCAGCCCCATGCATTTGAAAGCTTGCTGCTGATTTAATGTAGCACACAGTCACTCCCCTCCACAGTGGTGCTGAGTAGCAAGAGATGCTGTTATGAATAAATTATAAACCTGACTCACTCCTTGTCTCCCTCCTCCTCCTCCTCTGTTTCCATCCTCTGCTCACGTAGCTATGTGGGAGGCCACAGACCCAGCAAGATCATGAGATTTGTGGACAAGATCGCCAAGTCAAAGTACTTCCAGAAAGCCACAGAGACGGAGTTCATTAAGAAGAAGATGGAGGAGGTATCCAACACGCCCCTGCTGCTCACGGTGGAGGTGCAGGAGTGCCGCGGGACACTGGCTGTCAACATCCCTCCACCCCCAACAGACAGGATATGGTACGTTCAGGAGTTCACTGAAAACAGTAAGAGGTTGTCAGGTAATGCCATGGAAAGGAAATCCTGCATTTAGGATATAACACTGCGCCCCCTGCTGGCCAAAAACACTATATGAAAATATTCAACAGTTTAATCACTAATGAGCTAAACATACTTAACATTCAGGAAATGAGGCCACAAAGGTAAGTTTTTCACTAAAGATATGGAACAATAAAACCATAAACATACATGCAGAGCTTTATATGTTGATGATGATTAATTGGAGCATCTTTTTACATATATGCAGCAATGTGTTGGACCAACAGATGATATATGTATATATTACTTTTTTATTTTTTTCAGTGCTTTTAAATAAATATATGCAAGTTGTCTATATATTAATCAAAACAAGGAACAAACTCAAACACACCAGCCAAAATGCTCAAAATGCTGCCAGTTGCTGATCTGTTTGTAAAAATTGATAGAATTAAAAGAAATTAACATATAAGTGTTTTTGTGAGTGTGTACTTCAGCTTATATGAGATTTATATCATTATTTAAATAAATTTCCCCTCTGTCTATCTGTCAGGTATGGTTTCCGGAGTCCACCTCACCTGGAGCTTAAAGCGAGGCCTAAACTTGGTGAGAGGGAGGTCACTCTGGGTCATATCACAGAGTGGATTGAGAAGAAACTGGATCAGGAGTTCCAGGTACATTTAAAAAAAAAAGCAAAATGCACACACTGAATGTGAACATATGCATGACTGCAAGGCTACACTTTGAGAATGCAGGTCAGGATGTTTATGGTGAGAGTAAATGTTATAAAAGAAGATTGTGGATGAATTTATGGCTGCCTAAGTACAGACACTTCAAACCAGGCTGCCTGTGGCTTTCCCACCCCTCCTCTAGTACAAAGCAATGATACGCTTGCTGTTAGATAATTGCCCTGAGGCGCACCTGCAAACGACTGCAGAAGTGTCCCTATCAGGTCCACCGCATATCTACATTTATCTCTGCCTGACTCCTCTGGGCTTATAATTATGTACCTCACCCCGTCCACTGGGCCTGTGGTGAAGTAGTGAGCAGAAAACAAATGTATATGCATGGCTTTCAACAAATGCACAACTTGGCTACAGGCTAGCTGGCTCAGGGATGTATTTCAGTTGTTAAATTAAGTATATTACCTCATATCGTTGGTTGTTTCTTTTGGTGAATAGAATTTTAACTATTTAAAATGTATGCTGTAGAAAAAATGTTTCTGGTTCTTCCGCAGAAAATTTTTGTGATGCCAAACATGGATGACGTATGGCTACCCATAATGCACTCTGCCATGGATATGCGTTCAAATGCCAACTTGATTACTGTGACAAATGATGCCTTGAAGGACTCGGAGGAGCCGGAGGAGTCTGAGGCCTCGGACATGTGAAGACTGCTGGTCAAACTGTACAATGATGGACATTTTATCACCATCCAACCCCCCCCTCCCCTCCCCTCAGAAAACACAGGGTGCAGCAGTGGGCCTGTCCGGCCTGCTTTCAGATATTTTTATCCAGTTCCCGAACCCATTGTTGCACCACGTGGCCATTCAAGAAGTGCACTCTCAAAACTGTAAAACAAAAGTTTAGCTTGTGATGGAAGAATGGGGAAGTGAATTGCTGATTGTTATCCAATCACACGGTTTTATTTGTGTGACATCAGATATAATCACTCAATCTCTTGACAAACAGCCATCTGAGTCCACCAGAAGAACCATACAACCTTTTTGTGTAACGTTTCTTATCGAGCAGTTTCTTGTCGCTGAGAACTTTGATGACGACGTACATCTGAGTGAGCAAAACAACAACAGAGGTCAAATTTGGAGATGATTTTGCTGCAAGCCCCAGCATCTGCTATTATTATCATCACCTACTTATCAACCATACACACCGCTGCCTGTGCCCGCTGCCTGGCACTTATATGCAAACCAACCAATGGCGCTGTGTCCGTATGAGACACTGTAGTCACATCATAGAGCCTGTGTGCTTTTAACTGTATTGTTAGGGATTTGATTTTAGAAAGGGGTTGTGTGGGTTGAAAATCTGCAAACGCAGCAGCTAAACATTGCCTAGGTCTGTTGAATGTATAATTAGGAATGCAGCTCCCTAGCTGTGCAAGGAATAGCTCATTCAGCGAAGACATGTGTCCAAGCAACATGTTTCAAGCACTCTTTTCATGTTGAAGTAATAATTTTCTATTTCTATTGCCAAAGCAATCGTTCCGTCACATTTGAAAGGTACTGTATGAGAAAATCAGTGACAAATAAGCAATCGGTTAATATTTTTTGTGTTTTGCAGTGTGGACATTCCATAAAGAGGATTTGTTGGTAAGATCATCCGAATAATACTGGATATTAGCCATATTATTTAATAGTGTCAGCAGACATCCAGCAGTGAATGCTCTATTTTCTGTTGAATTATTTATTTGTTGTTCTGTGTTGTATGAGAAACCCCATTAACAAAACTAGAACAGGAACTGCGTAGTCCGTCTAAGATGCTCGTCTGCTGTACAGGTGACTTTTACATGTTATGTGTTCAGACGTGTGTGTTGGCAAGTGTATGAGGCAGAAAGTGCCTTTTAAAAATAAACATTCCTCCATAGTGAGCCGCCACACATTTCTTGCGTCAGTTTGAGGATGGAAAGGAAAAAAACATTTTTGTGCCATTAGGGTGTCTATAAAGACATGCCCTTCTTTCTTTGTTTTTCCACATTTTGGGTGTTGTTCATTTGCACAGTGATGAAAATAGCAACCATTGCTGTTGTTGTGCAGTGATGTCGCAGAATGTTACGGTTCTGATCATTGTGGATCAATAAAACCTTTTTTGCTTGGAAGGCACATGTGGTGTTTTTGTGGCTCGAGTAAGATGATGAAAATCATCAAGATTCTCAGATGACTGATTTAATTTTAAATGTGTTAGATTCTGTGTCTTGCTTTAAAAGAGAGACCTGGTAAAAAAAAATCCAAGAAACCCCAGTTATGACAAGACAGCATGATCTTGCACTACTTTTGACCCATGTGAACAGCCAATGAAAAGGCAGTTCAGGCTCAAAAAGTGCATTATAATTAAGTGGAATTATATATATAAAAAAGAGACATGCAACACTTTTTTAAAAATAATTTAATTTTTTTATTTTATTCTGAGTACAGCCAAAGAAAAACATTGTTTTTGACCAGTAATTTACTTACCCGAGAAGAAATTGCTAGAGTTTAGGTTAAATTAGGGTTTAATCTCTCTTTATCAGCATGTATTTAAAAAAAAAAAAACGATTTTTTTATTATTTTCTGCTCCACTTCCATCCAAACTTCCGTCCAGCTCCTGTATGGAAAGAATAAAAAGTCTGAATGAGTTCTGAGTCATTTAACAGAGCATATATGTACATGCGTTTGTGGATTAAGTCAGATTTTAAAAGTTGACTTCACGATTGTATCAGAAGTCTAACGCACAAAGATCATCACGCATGAACCAAAGAGATTAAAAGGTATATATTTTGTTTTTTACTTACTTTTATTAGGCCGTGATTGTATAAAAACCATCTGCCCACGTGTGGATGTCCCATCCGCAAAGAAACCTTTGAAAAAACATCAAAATTATAGATTTAGTTTTTTAAATAGATCCAATCATTGTATTTTTTATTGATGAACATGTTTAAATGATCTTACCGTCACGTGTTCCTGCGCGCTGGTGCGGCCTAGTCACGTTTCTCCGACGTGCAGCTACTGATCTTTCAAAAGTAGAACATACAGCTTGTTGTCGTTTTTAAATAAACATCTTTCATTGATAACTACTTAACAATACGCAACTGATTCACTAAAATCATAGAAGCAAATCTTTCGTAGCTAACTGCTTTACGCACACGCCGCATGCTCTCACGCTGTAGACTTACACAGAAAATGTCCCCCGGATGTGTTTTATACCACATCCGGTGTCCGAGGAGCTTCTCCTATTGGTTCAGACAAATTCCACACTTCCCCTCCTCCACTCCCGTGGATAACTGGTTGAAAGTCCAACCCCCACGGTTTTCATTTCAGGAAGAGGATCTAACGTTGTATCCACTGCTGCCGCTAGCTCAGGACCTCTTTACAGTAACAGCCGTTGATTAAACATTTCGTAACATCTGCTGGCACGCCAAAAAAAACACACGTTTTCTATGTAGTCGATGGCTGCGCAGACCCACTAACTGTCTATCCCGGTTTGTGACCAGAGAAATGGACTGGAAAGTGAGCAGCCAGGCCCTGCTGTGGTGCATTTTATCTTTGCTTTACTGCGCTGGTCTCCCACAAAAGGTAAGAAGAAGGCTAACTGGATAAGCTAGCTTAGGTTAGAGGATATTAGCTCGGAGTTACAACGCTAAATTACGCTTTTTAATTGGCATGTAACTGATTTTCCACCTTAAGCGGTACAAATATTTCTTGTCTGAGGTAAAACATGTGTCGTTCTGACTGCTTTTAGGTCGGTCTGTGTGCTGCGTGTTGTCTTGACATGACAGAAGTAAGCTAACATAAACGTTAGCTAGTTGGCTAAAATCAATGATGTTTAAACGCTTTAGTAGCTCCTAAGACATTATTACTGACACTGAGTTACCAACGAAGATCATTTACATTTGTTCAGTTTCACAAATCAGTGAAACCTTGATACCAGAGCATGAAGGCGTCCATTTCTTTCTGAACAACTTTTCAATATACATCTCTGGCAGTCAGATATGTTTTTTTATAATGCGTGACTTTCAGAGATGAATAAATGCTGTACTATGCGCACACCAACATCATCAATAGTCATCTCAGCTTTTCTGAGCTGTGTGTGTGGTGGCAGCACATGGATCAATGTGTTGATAAAATTTGAGTCTTTGATGCACATCTTTAAACAATAGATATTAAACAGCAAGTCTTTCAGTGAAATAGCTGTTTCTGTTCACTTTGCTCTAGAGTTATTTGTAGTTTGCAGGACATACAGTTGCAGTTCTCTGCCATCAGATTCATTGCTATTTTTTGTGGTTAGGCTGACTTAATATTCAATATTAGGACTGCTAGAGTAACGTATAAAGCTATTTGGGTCTAGAAAGGCTTGAGACCCTTTACGACCACATTACTAAACCACTTCAGCTAAGCAGCAGATTAAAGTAGCTTTATAATCCCCTATCATGTCTCGGGTTCCTCTCTTAGCTTCTTAGACAGTCTGCTGGTGTAGTGAGGGTGACAAATGATAGGCTATCTATAGAAAGCAACATTATAGTTAGAAAGATTTAAAGATAATGTACATAATATTTCTCACTTTTTACAGTCCCTTCTTCACAGATCAGATGATTTCTCTATTTTAGAAAAGCTGTTACTATAAGCATGCTGAATCAGTTGCTAATAATATATGTTTATAGCAGTACTTAGTGCTTTTATAACCTCTTACTAACTTTATACCATTGTGTAGTATGTAGTCTTCATACATCAAGCTTCTGTTTTGCTAGAAAAGTTCTGCACTCATTCTATCTTATCATGAGAGTAGATTGGCTGTGCTTTGACTCGGTGTGCCTGAATCAGGGCCAACACGTGACATCCTCCCCTGTCAAGCAACATCATGCAGAGAGACTATGTTGACAAGAAAATATCCCTTTGTAGTGAGCTACACTAGCTCAATGTCCCTTTAGAACTGTCACCATCCTGTTGCAGACATCCACTTGAATATTAGTGCATCCACAGGTTTGTCAGGAAAACACAACCCTAAAGCAAATAAATATTTTAATTTACTTGTTTTGAGAAAGCTGACATTGCACATTTCAGGACAAGTAACTAGATGTGTGATGGTTTTTTTTTTCTTGGTTCCTGTGTTGCTTTTTGTCTGCACCATGCAAGCTGCAAACAGCCTGCTTATTGCCACTGGTTTGTAGAGTTTACAGAGTTTGTAACTGAGCCTCCGTTCCCTGAATGTATCTCTAAAACATCACACAATAGTATGAAAGGTCAGGAAATGAATAAAAATATACATGTCTGTAAGACAGCCTCTGAGATACAGATGGTACAGTGTATCAAGACATTTCAAATAAATGTGAACCACAGCTTTGCATTTAGCTTTTTCTGCATCTTCAGTTCCCTCATCTGCTCGTCTTATTCTCAAAGGTAGTATGTTTGTCTGAGTCTTTGAATCCGTTTTACTCAATAAATTGTTTGTAATGTACTGCCTCAAACTACTTGTTTATACTCAGTGGGAAAGCTGCCAGGCCTTAGTTCATGTTAGTCTGCCAGGCAACAGGTTGTGAGGCACAGTGACACTCAGTTCTGTTGCCGCTGATACCAGCATTGTAGTCGGTGTCCCTTTAAACCATGTCTGGCCTAATTGCAGAAGGAACAGAAGACCTCAGAACTCGCCAAGAGTTTGGTTTCGCCCAGTTCTGTAGTATTATGTAACTCTCTTATGCAATAACTCAACATTTCTGTGTTACAGACAGAGTGAGGAAATGAAAAAGAATAAGAATTTCCTGATGTTTTCATCTTCACTTAGAAAATCTCAATAAATTAGAGCTGCTAAACATGATAAAACAGACATTATAGAATATTTACCAGCTGTATCTGTGTTTATCCAACAACTAGGAGGCTAACAGATGTCTGAAAAGTTATTTATCTGTGAAACCAAGCGCCTGAGTAGAGGTTATGGTATCTAAAGTACAGTAGTGTGATGCTAAGTGGGAACAGTCACAGGTGCACAATATTGACATATTGCTTGAAATGGATGTGTGGCGGCAGGAGACCTTTAGGCAAATGAAACTCAGTTTCTTTCTGTAGATACTGAAACTTTCAGGGGTTCTTTGGCCATGGTTTCTGTTTCAGCCAATATTTTCCCAAATTAAATATGAATAACTCAGAGGGAGGAAAGATGAGCATCAAAACATGACAGATTTATGCTTTGTAGTGTTAAGTACGTTTTTTTGAAAATACTGTGAGACTGACCAGGTTGAGTGTGTTCAATTTTCTATGGTCTAGTGGGCAGACAAAGTGCTACCACAAACCTTAAGATACTCATGGCTTGGTTATCAAGAGCGTTTTTAGCATTCCATGTGTGTGACTGAAGCTCATCACCCACAGTGTTGTTAATTCTGGAATAAGCTACGTCATGAGGCTTGCATGCATTTTGCAGTGTTTCCCACAGACCAGGTAGCAATTTGTGGTGGCACCTTGGCGCTGGTGCGGGATAAAGTGTTGTGGTGTCAGGACGGTCGGTGGAGTCAGTCATCAGGGTTTATGCAGAGTGTGTGCAGGAAGTGAGATTCAAACACACACTTTCTGAAGCTGCTATAAGTTCAGCTGTATGCTTATCTAATGATAATTTTTAAAGCTACAAGAAGTGTTTTAAATTTTATTCAGTTCAATCCTAATTGTCTAAATTATTTTTGAGTGACAAAGCAAATACATTTTTACTAGAACCCTGACTGGACCTTCCCCCACTTCAGCTCCATACGTTAAAGGGCAGGCCAGTAGAATTAGTTTGCTTATACAAATAGCTGGACTGTATATTGGAGGAAGACCTGTCTTTTAAATTTCATGTTTCATTAATTCCTCACCAAATAGTTCCAATGATTAGATTCTGTGTCATTAAAGGAATGGATTGCAAAAACACATACGAGAAAGAGAGAATAGTTATTTTTTTAAATCACGTTGGGGCAAAAAAACAAAAAAACATGGAATCGATTTGTGGCGGCGAGTGTTGATTGTGTGGCGGCCCGCCACGCATTTGTCTATGTATGGAAAACCCTGTTTTGTCTTTGTGAAGACCAGATAACTGTTTATCTGTCACATTTACTGTCTAATTTCATATACTGGTCCCATCCGAGTGTTGCCTTGTCTGTTCTTGTCTCCCATTTTTCTGAGTAGGAGTAAAAGTTTCTGGAAAGAAAAGTGCCCATATGGCCCCTCAGCCCACTGTTCATCTGTGCATGAGGAAGTTGAAACAAACTTCTCACTTTATCTGTTGTGAAATTAAGTGAAAAAGCCAAATCAACTTAATGCGAGGTGAAGGGGATGCATCAGCCCCAGAGCCAGGAAAAGGGTACATTATATGTGGGGACAAATTGCACAAGTCAGTAATGCTGATCAATACTACCAGTTAGGAAAAGGCCTAACCACACCATGATGATCATGAAAACTTGTTGCATTTAAAAGAAAATGGATTATTTGAATTATTTCGTTACCATGCTGTGTGTTCTCAAGGCGTGTATAATTATTCAGTCTTAATGCAGGAGCAGACCTCGCCTGTGCTTCGGGCAGGATGTGTGCTCACACGTGCTAATCAATGTCTAATTTTAAAAATAAATGAATATTCATGCAATTATTTTTTTCTTTGGTGTTCCTGTAGGGGTTTTGCACTGCCAGTACAGTTTCCCTTCCTGAAAGCCTGCTCTTTGTGTCCACCTTGGATGGAAACCTGCATGCTGTTAGCAAGAAATCAGGCTCTATCAAATGGACTCTGAAAGAAGGTAAGAGGAGAGGGCCGGTCAATTGTGTGTTTTTGTTTTCTACACCTCATTCTCAAGGCACAGTTCCCCTATTCAGGTTACATTTGCAGAAGTAAAGAACTTTTGGGTGCGTTTCGCTGTTGCCTAGGGGAATGGGGGGGCTCTGTAACTTTTTGTTTTCCCCGTTTTTTAAGGTGAAAAATGGGTCTGTATTGTTTTCACTTACCATGGCAGAATTTTAAGCCAAGGATTTGTTTGTCAATAGGAAAAACCATGTATTTTTTGTTAAAAAATAATGATTGATCATATCATAGCAAATGTTTTTCAAGTGTAACATTGTGTTTACATGCATACTTAAAAACAATGCTGCAAGAAGTTGGAGGCATGAAAACTGGGTAATTATTAACAGAGAGAGGGGCAAATATAGCCTGTAATCAAGGTTGGAGTGGGCCAGCGTAAGCAACTTTCCTGTAGTATCACCTGCGCACGTGGCATTTACCATGGTTACCATGTTAATGTAGGCAAAATTAGCATTAGATAAGATGGAATTAAGATGGTGGTGGTCACATTTGTGTTAGAAAAGACAATAAGTGTAAATTTAGAATCAACTTGTAAGAAGAGACATTATATCTGTTTCAACATGCATTGTCTGCTAGCTCATCCAGAACCACCCAAATGATTATTTATCTGAGGCAGAGGCTGCCTCCTCCGCAAAATCTGTTTGTCTGGAGCAGCTCTTGAATATGAATTTGACCAGCCTGGTACCGGGCTTTATGCACACCTGTTATTGTGCTCCTATCAGGCAACCTTACACCCATATGAAGGAGAAGCAGAAATCTCTTTACCTGGACTGAGACAGTACAAGTCAGCCCCCATGCAGATCCTCTGACTGTTTGCTTGTTACTCCCCACTGGCTTTGCAAACATGTTTTTGTATTTCCCCCCTGCCTGGTCTTACATTTAGCATAGGCATCAATTGTTTTCTCAGCCTCCTCTGCAGTTAGATCTAATCAGTGGTATAGCTCCTTGACCACAACAGTCATTTACCACCGTCAGACCATCCTACACCTTCTCCTTTTGTGCTGTTGTTGACTCTTCTGACACCTTCTTAGAGATCAGCCCCATCCAGTCTACATCCTGTGTGTTCTACACTGTAATGAGGTGTGTGTTTGTCTTGAAGCCAAGGAGGTGCGGCCCTCATATTTAGGAAATTGGCATAAAGACACACGGCGGTTAGGGAATTAAGTTCTCAGACGTTACTGTAGATTTCTATCAGCAGGTCGGCCATGATTGACATGAGGCTTTAGAATAGGTTTAGAATGTGTGTGTCCTACAGAGCTGTGGGCATTGAATGCATCACTACGAACAGTTTTCCCAAATGCTGGGGCCAGCTGGCAGGAGGTTCAACCTTTATTAACAGTGTGTCTCCTACTGGATTATCAGTGTCACCACAAGTGCTTATGTTGCTTGTATTTCACTCTTTGCCCTAATTGCATGCATATTTTTGAATGGGCTTTCCCTTATTTCAGTGCGATATTAATTGTCAGGTCACATGAAGTTACATTTTACAGACCTAAAATGATAAATGGTGAATGGTAGCATAATGTGATGGATTACAGTGGACAGTAACCCCGGTTTAAATTGATCGTTTTAGAGAACGTTCTAGTTATTAAACTATATTTTTTTCCCATTGTTTCCATTGTATATGTGGCATCATTGGTTTATTTATGGAGATCTAAATGCAGACATGACTGTTTGCCTTCCATGTTTGCCACAGGGGAAGTCTATGTTCTTTTGGACTTTGCGCCTCTTGCAGTTGAATGTCACCAGTGGTCATGTCATTCTCTTACTGAATAGCTACCGGCCAAGGTTTTCAATGTTGGTTCAAATTCTTGTCAGTCCTGACGAGCATCTTGTCTCCTTTGCTCTCCTCACAGATCCAGTTCTTCAGGTCCCTACACACGTGGCAGAGTACGTATCTTCAGTTACTTGTTTGCAGGGGTGTGATCCTATCTGAAACAAAAGACAGTGAAAGCAAATAATTATTCCAACTCGTAGAACTTGTCTTATCTGTCTTATTATTGCTCAGATAACCTCCTTTTACTACTCCTGACCTGTGACCTTGTTTCTTTCTTTCAGACCTGCCTTTCTACCTGACCCCAATGATGGGAGCCTGTATTCTTTGGGAGGGAAGAACAACAAAGGCCTTACAGTAAGAGGAAACGACTTTATATGACTATAATCTCTTCTGTTGCAAGAAACACTTCTCAGTTCCTTGTTTTGTAGAAAAATGGCTGCTATTAATGCATTCTCATTGTGAGGTTGCAGCTGTGGCATGTTCCTATATTTTTTAGTAAGGCATTCAGAAATAGCTGGTGTTCTAATTTATTTATTCTTGTCAAACAGAAATTACCATTCACCATCCCTGAGTTGGTCCAAGCCTCTCCCTGCCGTAGTTCTGATGGAGTCCTTTACATGGGTGAGGGTAATTCATAAATACCTCTTGAATAATGTAATTAACACTGCCTGTTAAAAAAACTGACAGTTCAGATAAGCTGAATTTTGGTCATGGGTTTTCCTTATTCATAGTCATGTGTGGTCCTTTCCTTTGTGTGTCACCATAGCTAAATGAGGTGCCGTTATCAGGCTCCAACCTGCTGTCGTGGCTTCTGCTCTTTTGAATTTACAACAGTTAACATTGAATTTAATCTATCATGGTGACTGTGCTATTGTTTAAAGGTGAGAAGGTGACATTTGCTCGCCTGGAATCATTATCAGTGAACGTTTTGTTTTCATTCAAACAAAGCTGCTACCTGCTAATAGAATATTGGTGACAAAAAGTGTTGCAAGTTAAAAAGCTCACTCTTTAAGTCTGTGTGTGGAATTTTGCCAAGTAGATTTTGCAGGATTTACTTAGGTCTACTACATCTGACTTCAATGAATTAAAGCATGTATTCAGCTATAATCACCTGTGATTCTATTAATCCCACACTGTGCATTGACAGAATAGGCAGGAGGTTACAAAGAGCTCATGTAGTTGTAACTCCTATCCCTGTGCCGGTTAAATAGCTGCATGTGTCAGCTTGCACACAACAGTTTTTTTTTCAGTTTAACAATCAAGTCATTTTTCTTTGACTGAATCAAAACTGCACAATGACAGGCAAATTGTATTGTTAATCCTGCTGGTCTGTGTACTCATTTTACAGGTAAAAAGCAGGACTTGTGGTATGTGGTGGACCTGTTGACTGGTGAGAAGCAGCAGACCCTGACCTCCTCTTTTGCAGAGATGCTCTGTCCCTCCTCATCACTTCTCTATCTTGGGCGCACAGGTAAAAACAAATCCCATTCATTCATTCATCAACAAGCTCAGGTATTTTTTCTTTTTTAGCCTGGCCAGCCCCATTGTTACTGCAGCCCATCCCATTCATTTGTTGATTTAGTCTAGACAGCCAACAGCTTATATGCTCGAACTTTTGGTCCAATATTACCTCTTACTCTTCTCTACTCCTGCTATCTCATTTAATCTCATCTCAACACCACCAGCCCTCAGTGTGTCCTCACAAACTTGCTGAATTGTGGCTGAAATAGTCCCACTAACTAAATACTTGCTATACAGGCTTAACTTGGTGTCAAGTCAGAGCCCTCCTGTGAATCTGTTTTTGTGACATGTGCAATTCAATACTGCTAACAACCAGGAAGGAGAGTCAAAGCTTGACTTTTGTGAAGTCATATTTTTCCCTGGTATGCTTGTTCATCTCCTCTTTTAGAGTACACCATCACCATGTATGACACAAAGAACAGAGAGTTGCGCTGGAATGCTACATATTCTGACTACGCGTCCACCCTTCCTGATGATGACACCAAATACAGTGAGATTTTTGGCTTGCTGTAGTTTTGGCTTTAATTTCTGACAGACGGTGCTTGTAACTCGGTGACTTCTTTGGTCTTCTGCAGAGATGTCTCACTTTGTGTCCAATGGTGATGGCCTCGTGGTGACCGTGGACAGTGAATCTGGAAATGTTCTATGGGTCCAGAACTACAACTCTCCAGTGGTGGCCATTTACATCTGGCAGCGTGAGGCTCTCCGCAAAGTTCCCCATACTAATGTGGCTGTGGAAACCCTGCGCTACCTCACTTTCATGTCTGGAGAGGTTGGCCGCATAACTCAGTGGAAATACCCCTTTCCAAAGGAAGAGAAGCCCAAGAATAAATTCATGTAATTATTGCTTTTCATCTGAAGTGCACATTTCATGCATTGTCATCTTGCAGTTAGGAAGTTGAAACTTGAATATTTTTCACTTTTTATATTTAAGCATTGCCAAAGACTTCTCTTAAACACTTTTTTTGAATGATGGGGTTCAAAATACAGAAATGGTGACATGAAATGAAAATATTTAGGTTAGTTGCTGTTGTTTCAGACTTGGTTTGACACTGCAGTGTTTCTCCACACCTGCTTCTGCTGAGTTTTGGTATAACACACACACACTGGTGTGATCACACTTATTTTGTTGGTGACTGTTATTCTTTTTTTTTATCAGGGCCACTTTATATGTGGGTAAATACTCCACCAGTCTGTATGCATCGCCCTCCCTGGTGCATGATGGGGTTACTGTGGTGGTGAGTACCATTTACATGTATATTATAATTTAACCAAAGCACAATCCTTAATATTAAGATACTAACACAATAGAAGGTTTACTGTAGGTCTATTGTTGTACTAATATAGCTTTTGAGGCTGTGTTAAGAAAATCTCATTGTTTTAAGGCTACTTAATTATCAGTGCTTATTTGTTGTGTGAGTGGTTTGTTAGGTATGCCTGTCCTATCATGTCCTGGTGATGACTTAGCTTGCCCAGCTTAATATGCATTGCCTTAATTGCTTTACACCCTGAGATTAAAGTTACTGTTCTTGGTCACATTACTTAAGTTACCTTTTCTAATCCAGTGAGGCTTCTGATAGGAGACTAATCGAACTTTCTTAACCGTTTGTCTGTGTACATAGCCTCGTGGCAGCACCTTCCCATTGCTGGAAGGTCCAGAGAGTCAAGAGACGGAAGAGGATAAGGAGTGTGTCATCACACCTAGCACCAGTGTCAAGTTCAATGCTGCACTGCGAGAGCAAAACCGTATGAACTTTATGAGGAACTACCTGCTTCTCATTGGTACTGCACAAAAATCAAGACAGTATATTACTACTGTCTTGTCCTGTCTTCTTACTTTTAGTTTGTGTTGAAAGTTGGTTCATTGTTTGTTTATCAATCTTGTAAATTCTTCTTGTAACAAGCAGGGAATTTAAGTGTATAATAAGAAACTATTGCAAGTGGTACTATCATCTAGTGAAAAGTCATTGTCATTTTTAAAGAAGCATTAAGGACCTCTGGTGACAATAAATGGCATTGCTATACTGAATTGTATTGTATATTGTATAATATTGTATGATATGTAAATTTAACACTTAAAATGGTTCCCTCTAAGCCCCTCTTTTAGTGCGTATTTCCTAATGTTACTACCTCTACATGTAAAAGTCAGTATTTCTGTAGCTGATAATAAGTACCTAACAGTACCTCTTCTGTGTTTCAGGTCATCACGAGACACCACCTGAAGCTCACACTAAGATCCTGGAAAAATTCCCTGACAGTTTCCCTCGCAACCAGGGGAATGTCATCCCTCCAACTACTGATAAGAAAGTAGACGAGGTCTGTTTGTAGTTCATATTTATTTTATGTTTTTATGGATATATACTTAGCTGTTACTCACCTGTTTCCTTTCTCCATTTCTTTGTGTCCTTGTTGTAGAAGGTCAATGACAGTGGTATGGATGACAGCCCCACTACTGCTCTTCCAAAAACCTCTATCCAAGAACCTGGGATGAGTAGCCGCGCTCCGCGCCCAGAGGCCCCCGTGGACACCATGCTCAAAGACATGGCCACCATCATCTTCTCCACTTTCTTGCTGGCTGGCTGGGTGGCTTTTGTAATTACATACCCCAAGGTAAGTCACACCAAAACTTTGTAATGAACATTACATAAAATGTAACAGAAGAAGTGGCGCGGAATGGAAGTCCAGTACTTGCCCAAATGAACTTACACACAGTTATTATTTTTAGAGCCTCAAATGTGTTGTGTTCTCACTGCAGAGTGTGCAGAAGCAGCAGCAGCTGCAGCACCAGGAGTTCCAGAGACAGATGGAGGAGAGACTGGAGTTGCTTCAGAGGCAGCAGCCCTTCCCCCCTGCAGACGTTGGCCTCGGCTTGGCTCAAGAGAATGACTACCTGGAGGTGGCCCACATTCGCTCTGAATGCTCCGATCACAGCAGCCCAAATGTTACCCCCCGTGCCTCCAACCACTCTAATTTGTCTGTTTCGGAGCTGGGGAGCTCAGCCAATGAGCATGAAGATGGAGGCAAGGACCAGCAAAAATTTGACTGCAGGCTACTTTGTGCCTGTTAGTCATTGCTTTAACATAGTTTTCACTGTCTCATCAGAGGAGGAGTCCAGTATTGTCAGAGTGGGCAACATAACTTTCCATCCCAAAGAGGTCTTGGGGCACGGTGCCGAGGGGACTATTGTGTACAAGTAAGCGAATCACTTACACAGTTATTCATGAATTTGTAAAAAACCAAGAAATCTCCTAACAGCATTTCCTTCTCTACAAGGGGTCAGTTTGACAACCGTCCAGTGGCAGTGAAGAGAATCCTCCCAGAGTGCTTTAGCTTTGCAGACCGAGAAGTTCAGCTACTGAGGGAATCTGATGAGCATCCAAATGTTATTCGCTACTTCTGCACAGAAAAGGATCGGCAGTTCCAGTACATCGCCATTGAGCTTTGTGCTGCCTCCCTTCAGGAGGTAATCACACACATGGTTTTACTTTGTCTTGTCAGTATAAACATAGAATACAAAAATGAGACCATTCTTGGACTACACCAACTTTCTTTCATGTCCTTAGTATGTGGAGAGAAAGGATTTCAATCGTCATGGACTAGAGCCTGTAATGCTTCTTCAGCAGACCATGTCTGGACTGGCCCATCTGCACTCTCTCAACATTGGTATCTGTCTGCATCTCACATGTTATTTGTTGTTGTGTGTAACCAGATTTCCACATCTGTGTGCGCCACTGAAGTGACTAATGACATGTATTTGCCCTCACTTCTTTCTCCCAGTCCACAGAGACCTGAAACCACATAATATTCTTGTGTCCATGCCTAACGCACATGGTCGGGTCCGAGCAATGATTTCAGACTTTGGCTTGTGTAAGAAGCTAGCAGCAGGGCGCCACAGTTTCAGTAGAAGGTCTGGGGTGCCTGGCACTGAGGGATGGATTGCCCCAGAGGTTCTCAGCGAGGACTGCAAAGATAACCCAGTCAGTCAACAGTAAAGGAGCCAGTCTGTCATTGTATTGATATGTATAGATGGTTGTGATTTGACCAACTCTCCTGTTCCTTTTAGACCTGCGCTGTTGATATCTTCTCTGCTGGCTGTGTCTTCTACTACGTGGTGTCCCAAGGAAGCCATCCCTTTGGCAAGTCTCTGCAGAGACAAGCAAACATCCTTCTGGGAGCATACAGCCTCGACTATCTGCAAAGCGACAAACATGGTGAGAACTAAACTTCTTTTTTTGTTTTCTCTCTTCCTCAAGATTACAGTAGTAATAATGCAGGTAAAATCATAAGGAGAGATTGTGGAAGATTTTTTGTTTAATGCTGTCATTACAGAAGATGCTTCTTTTTTTTTTGCATGTTTGCCTACTACCAGGCGACATTGTAGCAAGGGATCTAATCGAGCAGATGTTGAGCATGGATCCTTATCGGAGGCCTTCAGCTGAAAGTGTTCTCAAACACCCTTTCTTCTGGAGCTTGGAGAAGGAGCTGCAGTTCTTTCAGGTTAACCGCTGTTTGAGTCACTCAACAGTTTTACTGCAAATTGCAAAGATTCCATCTTGTGGTTGAAACCACTGCATACTTAACCCACATCAGAGATCTGTCTGCCATTGTTGTGTGCACACATACCCACGTCTCTTCAAAGCTGAAAAGCTTTTCTAAAAATACAGGCAGCAATGCATTCACAAACTTGAATGAAAGGTTTGCAAATACATTCAAATGCATATAGTGTGACATGGAAAATGACATGGAAGCTGATGTTTTGCTGGTGCTTGGGTTTTTTTCAGGATGTGAGTGACCGAATAGAAAAAGAGCCGCTGGACGGACCAATCGTGAAACAGCTGGAGAGAGGTGGAAGGGCTGTCGTCAAGGGAGACTGGAGAGAGCACATCACAGTACCACTGCAGACAGGTATGACGCTGGTCAATATGTACCTTACATACATGTTGTATGTATTAGATATCGGTGTTATAGTACCGAACTCCACACACATTGGCCTAGGAATGTTTTCACTATACATGTGTAATGCCTCCCACTGAGTATCACATACCCAATATATCTCCTTGGACTTTGCTCTGAGTTTTATTGGCCATAAAACAAATGGCACAGATAGTCACGATTTGACCAGAAAGGTGAAAGTGAAACAAATAAATATGTATCTGTGCTTTTATATATAAATGTTGTGCGGGGGCAGTTTGTCAGTCAACACTACTCATCGTTTGACTAGCGATTCATTTTGGGGTTTCTCTCTTTATTTTGAAGATCTGCGGAAATTTCGCTCCTATAAGGGTGGATCAGTCAGAGACTTGCTGCGTGCGATGAGAAACAAGGTAATATAAGAATAAAAACTCTCATAGTAAATTGCTCTTGCTAACTGGTTTCATATTCATTAATGATCTTACCTCAACAGAAACACCATTATCGAGAGTTGCCTGCTGAGGTGAAGGAGACCCTGGGTTCCATCCCTGATGACTTTGTTTCCTACTTCACCTCACGCTTTCCGCACCTGCTGATGCACACCTACTTGGCCATGCGGACCTGTGCATTTGAGAGGCCATTCCTGCCTTACTACTGCACTGCAGAGCAGCCTACAAAAACACACACTCAGTCAATAGACCAGGGGACACAAAGACATAATGAGGCATGCACTCAACACCTGCCAACATACACATCACTACCTTCCTTACAATCACAGGAACCTACACATTCATCACCATCTGTGCACACAATACCTACTGAATCAGTGGCCTCATCACCGGATGACCCTGAATCTTTAAACCTTCCAGTTCAGACAGTGCAGCCTGCAGAGCTAGCACTATCCACACAGACTGACAGTCAACCAGTGAACTCCAAGTCTGAACTGTCTGCCTTGGAATCGTCTGCAGTTCATCTCAGCCAGAGAGAATCCAGCCAGCCTGAGGTGTCCATATTTACAGATTCTCCTACACTGGACAATGATCCAGCATGAACTGGACCAGAGTTAGGTGGACCCAGCACAGACGGGAGCATTGCCTTAAATGACCTGAAGCCCAAGGGCTCAGGTGCTGTACTGTGAGCTGGTGAGGACCGGGCCTGCAGT
This sequence comes from Parambassis ranga, assembly GCF_900634625.1. NCBI lineage: Eukaryota > Metazoa > Chordata > Actinopteri > Ambassidae > Parambassis > Parambassis ranga. The sequence continues at coordinate 5,972,981 of NC_041029.1, read as the reverse complement.
GCCTGGGATCCACTGCGAAGGTGCAGCAACTGCAGCCTGGATTAAGTGCCTTCTGTTGATCTGCGTTAAAATGATCCTTATCACATTGGTCCACAAGTCTGCCTCTGCCTAAAAAAGGTCAGACTAGGGTGTTGTTGGACTTTTTCTTGTAGCTTGGACTGAGCAAAGAGAATTTTTTTAAAACAAATCTTACTATGTCACGTCCAAAATGGTGTTCGTTCCAAAAATATCTGGTCTTCACGGTGGGAAACATGTCCAGATGTTGCTGAACACTTTTATTTTATTGTGCAATGTTGTGTATTTCTCAGTGAGCCTGTTCACTGCACAGATACTGTGTATATATTTTTGTATAGACCAATTCCAAGCTTGGGTCATGGATGATAAATCACTTAATGTGGCCGGAGTGCCTTTTAAAAAATAAAAAAAAAAAAAAAATATCACTGTGCTGTATGTGTACAGGTCTTTAAAATTGACTATGCTAAATATGCTTGATTCAAGTTAATGCTGCTAGACTGCTTCTTTTTAGTCAATCAGGATTATTGTGCTGACTCGGTAAGAGCAGACTGTTCCAAAGGGTGTTCAGGGTGGCATCTGAATACATCAAGTAATTTAATACTCGTCTTTATGTAGTCGGATGAATTTAGAAGGCTGCAAAATCATGTGTATTAACTTTACAATGGTGTCAAAGTGAAGTTAATGACTTGCACATTAAATTCTATTTTTTTATACTAACATTTTGTGTGAAAGCTCAATCTTTGCTTACAGGTGCTCCAGGAGTCTGAAATATCAGGTGAAGATTACACATCACCGTTTTACAGTGTTTACGTTTATGTTTTCTCCTAAACAACATGCATATTTGAGCCAAAGCATTACAATTTACACATTCTGTAAAAGATAAGTTATTCTAAAATGTAATGCTTGTAGTTTTTTTATTTTTTTTTTTATTTAACTTTAATACATTAGACACTTTTTTTACACCTTTAATATTGTGCTGTGGGTGGAAAAAAATAAATACATCTTTGCTGTTGATACACAGATTAAATATAATGTAGCTGTAATCTAACCTAATTATCTTGTTGAACTGAAAGGTTAATGTGTCAACAGGATATATATAATTAATTTCTTGTGTTAGCCAATCATTTGCCTTGCTCTGATTTTATTTTATTTTTATTTTTTTTTTAGTTGAATGTCGAAAGTTGTCGTAGTAGTTTTAAGCACTTTTGTCCCAGTGGGCTTGCCCTAGTTTTAGCATTAGCCTGCAGCTTAATGTACAGACACTGGTTGTTTTTAAGAATATCATATTAGCTTCCTTCTCGGCAGTTATTGTTAGTTCATTGTCGTGTTTAAACATGCTTGTTCTGCTGCCTTGGATCAGAAGTACCTTACGTTTCTTTTTCCACTGTGGGATTAAAGGAGCAGCTTCGACACTGCACTGCTAGCTAGCTGTACCACAGTATGTTTATATTATATGATGGCCTGGGTTGTTTGATCTAAGCTCCATTTCGACTTGAAGGATGGCTCGGTTTTCAAACTTTGCTCTGGCAGTGCTCCTCGCTTTTTCTTTGATAGCGTATTCTTACATAAACCACTTGTCCGACCATGAAGTCAGACTGGTCAGGTCACTTTCTGGTGGGCAAAATGGGCTCACAGCACATGAGCAGCTTGTTTATAATCAAAGAACAGTGGACAATTCAAGTATGAGTGCACAACTACAGGAGTCTGATGTTTCCAGAAGGACTGAATGTATTGTGGCCCCAGAGAGCCGGTTTGACTGCGGCAGGGACAGGGTTCTTAGCCAGAGAGAGTGTGAGGAGAGGGGATGCTGCTACGCCCCTTTGCCTGGCTCTGAAGGACCCCCTTGGTGCTTCTACCCCCCTTTATACCCAGGATACAAAATGGGTCCCCTCACACCCAGCGCTCGTGGCCTGGCTGCCACCCTGACTCGTACCAGCCCCTCTTATCTCCCAAAAGATATCTCTACTCTAAGATTAGAAGTCATAGAGGAGACAGCAGGCTGCCTGCACCTCACTGTGAGTACTGCATTTCTTACACAACCTTAAATATGTGGAATTATGTTCATGTTAACCACTTTTTTATGACATTTATTTGAAGTTAAAGGACCCGTCTTCTCAGCGGTATGAAGTGCGTCTCCCAGGAGGTGTTCCTCAGAGCAAAGATGATATTCAGAATGTCCTCTATACCACTGAATACCAGTCTGAGCCATTTGGCGTCACGGTGCGCCGAAAATCCAACGGAAAGGTGATGTAAGTTGTTCAGTTTTTAAATACGTAATAGTGTCTGCTTGATGCTTTCTTCAGCCCAGGCCCAGCCACTTGGATTGCTATATTAAGTACACTGTAAAAAAACATGTGAAATGTGTGTGAAATCCACAGAAACAGTGCTTCAGTGCTATTGAGAAGCAGCAGGAAAATGTAGTTGCTGCTCCAAGACCTGGAGGACCAGGTGCAGCTCCTGAACCAGCTGTGCTCAGAACTATCTGAGCAGAAGACTCTGAACTTCGAACTAACAACACCACCCTCCAACAGCAACTGAGGGACAGCACAGACAGACTCACAGACGAACAGAGCCAGCTCATCCAGAGGCAGAAGGACTCACTCTGGAAGATCAGCTGAATTACAAAGACTAGAGGCAGAAGACCAGCCAGCAGCTCCTACAAAATAAGGAGGAGGAGTTCAGACTCCTGAAAGAAAAACCGAGTGAACCTCCTTTGTTAGAGAAGGAGAGAGAAAGGGCCTAGAAGAAGCTGCTGAAAGAGAGAAAGTAACAAGAAAACAAAGAGAAAACAAAGATCAGAAAGAGGCGAAGAAAAGAGATGAGAAAGAACGAGAGGAAGCATAAAACCCCAAACTGTACTAAAGTTTCTGTGTGAAAAACTTTACTGCATTATTTATTTACATCAAGACCACAAACGTCTCTTATTGTATCACATGAGCAACTGTGTGAAATGATGTGATTATTTTCTTTATCATGATTTTAATGTAGTGTGTGTGTTTGTTTAGCTTGAACACAACTGTTGCACCCCTGCTGTTCGCTGACCAGTACCTGCAGCTGTCCACCACACTGGCCTCTTCCCTGTTGTCTGGGCTCGGGGAACATTACACCGCTCTCCGCTTAGACCTGAACTGGACATCATTGACTCTCTGGAACAGAGACATGGCACCTCATGTCAGTCTGTACAGCCATGCTTGCTGTTTTCATAGCATATTGCAATAACTCTAAAAAATATGATTGTTCATATACATTTCAATGATAATTAATAGTCATTTAGGGTCAATGTTTGTCTCTACAGGCTGATGCTAACCTCTATGGGTCCCATCCATTCTATATAGTACAGGAGGAGGATGGCCTGGCACATGGAGTTTTCCTCCTCAATAGCAATGCGATTGGTACTGAGCCATCTCTGACATTAGACACAGATAACATCCCAGGATGGTTCTTATTTATAACTTGACTCTCCAAATGTCTGCAGAGGTGATTTTGCAGCCCACACCTGCTCTCACCTGGGTGTCTACTGGTGGAATCCTGGATCTGTACGTTTTCCTGGGCCCTGACCCGCAAAGTGTTATACGACAGTACCTCCAGATCATTGGTATGTCTCTTGGGAGTTGGTGGACAGTTAACCAGGAAACAATTGTCTGTTTCAGTATTGTCATTTATTCTTTCCCAGGTTATCCAATGATGCCTCCATATTGGTCGCTTGGCTTTCACTTGTGTCGCTGGGGCTACACGTCCACTAACACAACCCGCGGCGTCGCACAGCGTATGCACAATGCCAGTCTTCCCCTGGTAAGTGAAGCTCATGGGGCATTGTGCTGCGAACATTGTGGGAATATGTTAAAAATTGTCAGCAATAATGTTTCGAGTGTCATTAAATGTCTTTTGAGGATGTACAGTGGAATGACCTGGATTATGCACATAAACAAAGGGTGTTCACCTTTGACCCCTGGCGATTTGGGGACCTTCCAGAAATGGTGGAGGATTTTCACAAGAGAGGCATGAAGTACATCCTGATTCTGGTGTGACATCCATGACAACAAATATCCAGTAGATGGCAGCAGAAATGTCTTAACTCCTGGCTGAGCGTGGTTGTTTCTGCCCCAGGACCCGGGAATTAGCAGCACCAGCCCTCCTGGAACTTACCCCCCCTTTGATGATGGACTGAAACGAGATGTCTTCATTAAAAATGCATCAGGAGACATCCTGATTGGGAAGGTTAGATCTCTGATCCCTTTGGTCTGGATTAATACATTTAAATATTTTTAAAACCTGTACACAGTTAGTGTATCATTCCTTTGAACCTGGGTGTGGTTGTCATGCATGTTGCCTTTCTGTGTACACAGGTTTGGCCTGGCCCAACGGCATTTCCTGACTTCACAAATCCAGAGACCAGACAATGGTGGGAGGACTGTATCAGAGATTTTCATTCTAGAGTCCTCGTGGATGGCCTGTGGATTGTGAGTACACACACCTGCCTACAGTACAGGCTACTTAGACTTGTGTCAGGAACATACACGGCAAGTTTAGTTTGATTTGCATGTTTGAATCACAATGATAATATTTAGTCTTTCTCCCATGCTCCACCCAGGATATGAATGAACCATCCAGTTTTGTTCAGGGCTCTTCTGAGGGCTGTCCTGACAGTGATCTTGAGAAGCCGCCCTACACACCCAGTAAGTGTGCTGCTGCATTATTATTATTAACATTATCATCACCACACACCAGTACAATGCAGTAAGTTACAGCCCCTGTGTCTCTCTGTAACCTCTGATCCACTAACAGGGGTGGTTGGAGGCCAGCTAAACTCAGGAACTCTTTGTATGTCAGCTCAGCAGAGGATCTCCACTCACTACAACCTGCACAATCTCTATGGACTGACAGAAGCGTATGCAACACACAGGTTGGACCATAAATGAGTTTTTAAAATCTGCAAGAAAAATAGCAGTTTAATGCATGATATTAATTGACAGATAAATCATGAATATTAGAGCTTCAAGTCTTTCCTGATTGACTGTGTGTTTTAGCTAAATTAAGATTAGGATTAGGATTTACCTTATTAATCCCTGTAGGGAAATTAAGTTGTACTAGCAACATATATCCAAGAAAAAACAGGAACAATCTTATATACATGCACACACATGACAGCAGACAAATTAAGTGCACCTGAGTTTATGCTTTGGATTAAGATTTAAGTAAACTAATTAAAAAGACTCTTTTTAACGTGTTTGTCTGAAGTAAGTAGCGTTTGCTGTATAGTTATCCTGTTTAATGTGCATTTCCATCTGCAGAGCTCTTGTAAATGTTCGGAAGAAGAGACCCTTTGTCCTGTCTCGCTCCTCTTACCCTGGCATTGGACGGTTTTCTGGAGTGTGGACAGGAGACGTCAGGAGTGACTGGGAGCAGCTTCGATTCTCCATTCCAGGTGAGGAAATGCAGTGTTTGAAATGCCCAACTTTTAAGATTTTAGTGGTTTCATCTTTTGACTTTTTTTAAATGGTGGCAGCACTTGGCCCGCGGCTGATATTGTGCACCTGTTTCCTCCCCAGCGGTGCTGCAGTTCAGCCTGTTCGGGGTGCCTCTGGTAGGAGCGGATATCTGTGGCTTTGGAGGAAACACCACTGAGGAGCTGTGTGTTAGATGGATGCAGCTCGGGGCCTTTTACCCATTTATGAGAAACCACAATGACAGAAGCAATGCTGTGAGACAAAGACAGACACTTTTATAGTAAACTGTACAAACTCTTTTTAGCCACCGTCATAGGGCTTCGTCCAGTGTGTCTAGAGCAGTTCCTTAGAGCTGTTTCATGCATTATGAATAGAGGTAACTGTATCCCTTCTCATTATCTGTGTGCCCTGTAGCCTCAGGAGCCATATGTATTCGGGCAGAAGGCCCAGGCAGCCATGCGGAATGCATTAACCCTTCGATACTCCCTTCTCCCATTCCTGTACACGCTCTTCCATCATGCCCACACGTCTGCTGACACTGTGGCCAGGCCTCTCTTCATGGAGTATGTCCGCCTCTTCTTCTTTTCATAGACATTGTTGTCTTCTTTTTATGGTTTTCACTGCAGTCAACTCTTCACTCTTAGGTTTCCGTCAGACCCCAACTGTCAGACCATAGACCAACAGTTCCTGTGGGGGAGTTCACTTCTCATCAGTCCAGTTTTAAAGCAAGGGGCTGTAGAGGTGGCTGCATACCTACCCCCAGGCACTTGGTACAGCCTGCAAAATGTGAGTCCCCCAAATGTAGTTTGAGGTGTCCTGTGGTAACACACAACTCTCACCAGTTTCTGTTTTGTTGTGTTTTTCCTCTCTGAAGGGCCAGCCTTTCTACAGTAAGGGTCAGTACTTCCTCCTGCCAGCCCCTCTGGACACTGTCAGCGTTCATGTGAGGGACGGACACATTATCCCCCAGCAGGTGAGAATATCCCTCTGAAATACAAAGCCTTAATTTGCAGGTTGTTAGTGATTGATGAATCATCATTACATGTAGCTAATGCTACAAAACCTCTATTGATTTCTAATCCGCTGTATGATGTTTGTGTAATTGTTCATAGAAATATCAGTTCACACATTGTTTGATAAGCAAAACAGCTGCTTGGAATTTCCTGCTGTGTTACTAAGAACAAGCAAATCACTTTCATACTGAGTGGAAGCTTAAAAGTTGAGAACTTGCTGAAACACTTGCATCATGTTTTCTTTGATCTTCCTTTTGTTGTGAAGGAGCCTGCTTTGACAACCACAGCCTCACGCAGAAACCCTTTCTTCCTGACGGTGGCTCTGACAGCAGGCGGCTGGGCCTGGGGTGACTTGTTCTGGGATGATGGGGACAGCCTTGATACTTTTGAAATGCAAAATCATTGTTACGTTATCTTCACAGCCGGACAGGTGCGGGCAGTGTTTTGCATTTTACTGTGCTGCAAATTAAGTCAAATGACTTACAATGAAACCTTGCTATTCCCTTTTGTCCGGATATATGCAGACAAATTAAGCTTCCTAACTGTTTCTACCTGTTACCTCAGTCTCAGATTATGAGCAACCCTCTCCAGCTGAACGGGGCCCTGGATGGTCTGGTGCTGGGAGGGGTGCGGGTGTTCGGGGTTCCCTCACCACCTCAATATGTGTTAGCAAATGGAGAGAGAGTTGCTGATTTCACATATCGCACTGACATCAAGGTGAGCTTTGTTTTTTTTTCCCTCTACTCATCATGTGTCTGCTCTGCTGCATCAATCTAAGTGCCTGTCTTTCTCTCCCTAAAGGTTCTGACAGTGGCTGAACTTGCTTTACCCATGTCAGAGGCTTTTACTGTCCAGTGGGTGCTCTGACGAGCTGACTGTCTCATGGAGCCTCAGGCACTGTGAGAGCCAGCTGCTTTTTTTATGCAGTGATGTGGATTGGTCAGTTTTGCTGCTATAAAACTATAAGAATGAATCAGTTTGTGTAGTTTTAGAATATTTTTTTGTATATATATATATATACAAAAATGATACTTATTTTTTATACATAAATAAAACAGTGAAAACATATATTCATCAGATGGTTTCATTTGTGTATTTTATGTGATACTCCAAAGATGGTGCATTTTTTTATTGATCACATTAAAGCATCGTTGGCTGGATAAACATGAATACACCCAGCAACTCAAATAATATGTAAATATTTAGATGATTTGCAATTTAGAATGTTTTTTTTCCTTCAAATTAAACACCTAGTTGATCATTTGAGTAAATATACACTAATCTAAGATGTAAATCTGTCCTGTGTGCTGAAGAAACAGTGGTAAAGAGCAGTTTATATTATCAAAGAGAGAACTCATGTATTTCATAAACATGTTTCAATGTGCATGAGGAGATGTTGTGACTCCAGGTCTGGTCCTGATGACGGAAGGACTGCATCCAGGCATTTGTCGGTGACCTTTAAAACGTCACTTATGATGTATAGGGTCAGCTTTTATCATAGGCTGGGTGCGATGACGATTTTGGATCATGTAAAATATACATTTGTTTATATTTTTCTACAACCCACCATTTGACAATTTCCCGTTGGTGTTTTTAACGTTACATTAACGATTCCCTTTTTGTGTGACTGAATTAAAAAGCCTTCCGGAAGCGGCGAAAATTGGGGGGGATTGGTCTGAAGCTGGACAGTCAAGTCACATGTAAATGACGCGGTGAAAACAGGAAGTGCAAACACAAAATAAAACACCTGTCACCCTGAAGAATTACGCGCCATTGCCCTCAAACTTTACTTTGAAAATACGAACCGGAAGTGCTTTTTTCTCTTCATAAACAGCAGCAGTCAGACGCAGAGTGTCACTCTCGGAAAACACAGGAATAAAAACAAGAGCACAGTTACTAAATCTGGGATTAAAGACGCTCAGACAGCGCCGGTACATGCCGCTTGACACGCTGCCGGTCCGGTGACATGTTTGTCCGGTATGGGCTGTAGACTCCTGCGGCAAGACTGAAGGTGAGAGCTCAGCTGCTTGGCCGCGTTTCTCTACACGCTGCTGGTTATTCATTCATTCATTCATACCCCCTGAGCAGGTAACAGTCAGGGAGCACACATGTCACCACTGTGAGCGAATAACGTTGTTGTTGTTGTTGCAGTGGTGTGCTGCTAAAACAACCATTTAAACGCCGTGACATGCAACTAGCAAGCGTGTGCGGCCATAGTGTGGAGAGCTGAACTGAAATATTTATGTTAAAGGTGGAACAGATGGAGTTCTTCCTCGGGCCAGAAGCCCCGCAGTGGATACAAACACGGGCCCGTGTGTCCATCCTGTGCTCCTCCTGTCAGGCGGAGGCTGCCGGTCAGACTGTAATGATAGCTGCTGGAGCCCCGGCATCTTGGCACGCCTCTTCTGTACTCTCACTACTGAGGCTTGTCCCGCCACAGACAGGACAGCAAAAAGGCCACAAACACTCAGCCTTTCAGGGTTTAGCTGCTGTTTCATCCGAATTAGGGCGTCACAAAGCATCTCTTGGCTTGTGTGGAAGTGATTATTGTTTTTATTCTAGCTTGATTAGGATTTTAGACACAAACTAATGTGCATCATCTAGTGATGGGAAGAAGACAGATGGAAATGTTTCCAGGGGACCCCTAAAAGTGAGGGACCTGGCTGAGACATGACTGTCAAACCTGTGACGTTTGTGAAGACTTCTCACTAGAAGTGTTGATTTTTATTTAATGTTTTCTAGTTTATTGTCACATCATGGCTGCGGTATTAGTCCAGTAAGGTTCGTCACTTTATGGAGTCCCCCAGAAACACAAATGCTGTCAGTTGTGCTTCTTACAGCGTTACAAGATTGTGAATATTATCCCATTGATGACCGATTTAAGTGATTTGCTGGTGTCATGTTGTGTCTTCTTACAGTAAAGCATGTTAATACCTTCATTTTCTATTATTATCTTTTGTTATTATACCATGGTTGCAGCTTTTTTTAGCCGTTCACATGTTTGAAGTAATAAGCCACTGAGATATATAGATTTTTCCAGAAAACAAATATGTTGTTGTGTTTTTTAGCCCAATATGTGTCTCTAAACATAACAAAGCCTCATCTGTCCACACTGTCCCACTACGTCATGCGTGAAGTTTCCTCATAACTTACACAGACTGTGGAGAGTCCACAGGATCCTTGTTTTTCAGGCTTCTCTGTGGCTGATCTCCTTTGTGCAGCCCCAGGCATTAGTATACTGCGCAGATAAAAGGGGTCTTCAGTATTAGCTCCTCCATTCAGATGTCAGCGTGACAAGTTAATTATTGTTGCCCAGAGGTGGGAAACTGAAACCCTGGAAGTTTGTAGCTTCTGTAACGGCCACAGTGTAAGGTTTCATATCCTTGTTTCTTTTCACAGAGTAGGTCACAGAGGGACTGGACTAGAGTGAGCTCTAGTCCTAAGTCCTATGATAAAACACTAAAAGGTCAGAGAGGAGAGGCAGAGTATGAGTGAACTGGAGGTGTTGACAGCATAAAGATGGAGTGAGAGGACGCTGTCTTTTTAAAAGGCAGCCCAAATGAGAATCTGATGACCTCGGTTACCCTGTAATCACACAGACTAAAATAACCACTGTGTAGTAGCACAGCAGTGAATTAGATATTGCTCTGTGTCATGCTTAATATCCAAGACAGCCATTATGTGCTTTATATTCAGTTGGTGTGTTTTCCTGTGTATCCTGCAGCCTTTCAAAGTATGGAGATGCTGACTTGAGTCTATTATTTTTGAAGCAGTTTGCATATGTAGTAAAAACAAAATCCCAGGTCCTGGACTGTTAGTCAGTTTGGAGAATGGTGGACAAGCAAACCTGGCAACCTGTTCTCTTATTAGATGTTTCCAGACTAGAAACAAACGTAAAATACAGTGTGACCTTTACACTGTTTCAGTCATTTGTTCAATTAAACTGTTGCAGCCTCTCCACTTTTTAAAAGTCACATGATGTCTTAGAGTACGTCTCCTCTCTGGGGTCATGCCTGTGTTTCGTGCCAGCAGACTTCCTGTCTACGGCCTGGCATCAGGAAGTGGGGTGCCTGTATAATCAAGCAGAGGTAAACATGCCCTCTAAGGGGGGGGGGGGGGGGGGGGGGGGCATTCTTTAGTTGGAGAGGGGAGTGCGTGTCAGAGTGTTCAGCCAACAAGAAAACAAGGCTATACGGTACACAGGAGTGGTTCCAAAGACGAGGAGTGACTGTGCAGATGTGTGACTTCAGTTGTCTTTCAGCCTTCAAGCTTTTCACAGTAGAAACTTTTAGTTTGTTTCATCACACCAAGCTTTTGTTTTGTTTTTTTTTTAGTCAACTTCACCAGCTCAGTGCTGATGTTGATGACATCTGCTGGCTTCTGATAAGTGCTTGGAATTTCACACAGATACAGTGAAGTGTGTTTGCTCAGCTCTGTGTGTGTGTGTGCCTGTGCACACACCAGTATGTTTGTATATTGTTTGTTAAAGGTGGAGCTCTCTCATTTACACACTGGTACTGTATGTTCAGAGGCAGCGAAGGTGTGAGTAGGTGCAGGTGCACAGTAAAGGAAATGTGGCACAGAGAAGTGCTGAACAAGTACAGGAGGGAGCAGGAGCGCTGCAGTAAGGACACTGCAGAGAGCACCGACACACATGTGACCGAGGAGGTGAAGTGTGAGTGAGGACCTCAGCAGCCATGTTGTGTCACACTCTTCTTGAAATATTTACCTGACTGTCATGTCATGTCATGTCGTGTTTCTGTTTTTCCAACTCTGCGTTCTCACTATTCAGAGGATGGGCCCAGTGTCCCGGTGCCTGAGGAGATGTCTCTGGGTCGGCTCCTACGGCGTGCCTCATCCAAGGCCTCCGACCTCCTGACCTTTAACCCCGGGGCGGGGGGCTCATCGCTGCGTTCAGGCCTAGATGGCGAGATCATCTTCTCCAAAAATAATGTTTGTGTGCACCCTGCGGAGCCCCTGCCTGGCCTGGCTGAGCACCACCCAGGTTAGACTGCAGTGTGGAAGAAGTGTCCTGCTCTCAGCATCACCATGCTTTTATAGTGCTCTCACTCTCACTTTTTTAAGAGCTACATTGCTGATTGACCTTCTTTTACTTTTTCCCGTGTGGTTACAAACCTCTATGTCATCATCTTTTTTTATGTTCTCTCACAATATGTGTTTAGCTTAAGTTATAGCCACCTGCTTACACATACAAAAGCTGTGCAACTTCCCTCCCTTAACCAATATGATTACTCCTTATATGGCTATTGGTTGTTGTTGTTGCCCCCTGCAGGCTACCTGTGTGTGCACTTGGAGAAGGATGAAAGCCTCGGCACCACTCTGATTCTGACCTGGGTTCCAAACTCCCGCATCCAGAGGCAGGATGAAGAGGCACTGCGATACATCACTCCGGAGAGCTCACCAGTGCGCAGGAACACCCGGCGCAGAGGCAGACGGTGAGGAAAACACAATGCTTTTACATTACATTGTCTTTTACATTAAAATCAGAATTTTGACTTTTGAATTTTTTTCCAAATTCAAATAAAAAACTCAATTTCTTCTATTTGTAATGAACCTTATTGTCTTATTTTGTTCAAGTGGTCTGTTGTCCACATTTCCAAAATAACATGCGGTTATGATAGCACCACCATGCACAGAGATAAAAAAACACAATCATTGTGTCAGTTGCTGTTTTAAAACCAACATCCACCTCCAGACCCCACTCCCGTCCCCCGGCAGCCCAGGAGGAAGAGGAGGACGAAGAGAGGCAAATTACCAGCAGTACCTCCACAGACAGCCACAGCCTGGTGGCAGAGGCTGGAGGGGATCCCTCCGCGCACCAACAGCAGCTGCCCTCAGCCGGGGAGGAGGGCGACGAAGGCTCCTGTGAGCTGTCAGATGAAGTGAGTCGGGACAGCACCATGGGATCAGACTCAGACACCTTCTCGTCCCCCTTCTGCTTGTCCCCTGTCAGCGAGGCGCTCTGTGAAAGCAGCTGCTCGGTCTTTCTGGACAATGAAAGCAGGTTAGTGAGAGGACTGAAACACGCTTAAACAACGATCTATATATTAGAGAAACATTACAGCACCGACATTTACATCTAATATAACTTTTGTATGTTTGTATATTTACTTAGCACACACCAGAGAGACTTCCTAAACTCCTAGAATCTTTTTACAGATTGATTAGGTGTGGCATGCACAAACAGTACACCCAGCACAAACAGATTTAAGATCAGATACCATGATTTAGAAAAAGAAACCAGATCCTATATTACTAATAAAGCTAAAACATTATTTTAACCTGCTGTGCTGTTTTGTTCTGTCATTTCATTTACTGTAGATATGTGTAATATCTATAGTATTTTAGTTTTTTATTTGAATTCACATGATTCATTGCACCTGCTTTCAAAGATCAGAAGAGCATTCCTGCACTTTGTGGTGTGGCAACTAAAGATTTAGTTTTGTTGCTATTGCGACAGGGCTTCCTCATAAAAGGCGTGAAGCTCTGTGGGCCTGTACTTCAAGTATCCTGTTTTATTGATTTATCTCATTTAGCCTCCATTCTGACCATCAAGGAAATGGTTCTCTCACATTTCTACATTACTGATCCGAGATCCAGCTGCAAGAAAAACCCCATAATTGTATTATGTCGTTAACATAATTTGTGGGTCATATTCTAGACAGAGAATTACATTTTTTTTCCTATGTGTTTCTTCATTTCCTCTAAGTGACCAGAAGGTGGAGCCAAAGAAAAAAGAATTGCTGGTTTATGTGTTGGTTTACAGTCTGAGGCCACATGGTGGCTCACTGCACTACAACTGGGGGTCCCTAAGGAGGGAAAGCAGGTAGATGACTTCAGCAGGAGGCATGACATGCTATCAGACTTCAAAGTGCTTTCACTTAATTAAAGCAGCACTCAGTCTGAATGTTTTGAAATGACTCAAATGGGTCAAGATCAGCCTCAAATATCCTACAAACCCAAAACAACTTCAGCCTGTAGCCATCTGGACAGTGATTGTGTTGCTTTTCGTTTGGTTTCATGGTTTCCTCATTGGCTGTTTCCTCCTGCAGATATTTGGCCTGACTTGTTGCTCAGAATGTGAGAGCCTGAGAGCATTTTTTACCATTTTTCAGCTCCCAGCTTGTTGTAAGTTTAGTCAGTGTGTGACTTGGCAGCACTCATTGCTTCACAGCTTCTAACCTTTTACTCTGCGCCTCTCTTCCTCCACTACTCCGCTCACTGTTAGCCTCTTTCTTCAGCTCTTTGCCACTTATAATCTATCCTTCCTTTGCCTGTTTTCTGCTTCTTTTCTTTTGCGTTCTCTCGTCGTGTCCCCTCCATCTTTTCCTCTTGTTCATTCTCTCAATATTGTATCTTTTTGGTGGTGCCCACCTCTCAGATATCTTGCCCACTTTTCCCTTCCCCTTCCTAAAGTCTGTGTGAAGCCCTTTGATTCCCAGTGCTCCCAGGGTTGTTGTGCTGGGCTGAATGTCAGCTCTCCGGATTAGAGGACTGAAGAGAGCGGAGCAGCAGCCAAAACCCTGGAACCCACTCAATCTCTCTTTCTCTCTCTCTTGCTTTAATTGACACTGTTAAGGGGCCAGGAACTGGAAACATGTCACTTGGAATCATTCAAAGAGAAAGAACCGCATATGGGAGAGTGAGAGTGGATGAAAAGGGGGCAGAAAGAGGAGAGTGGTGGGAGAGAACTCCGCAGCAATCTCTGTCAAGCTCCTTAACAAGTTCCTTTTAAGTTTAACAGTAGTTTATGGAGCTGTCAATGTGTGCTGCCTTCTTGAGGCTTTTCTTGCAGAATTTTAACATGTGATTATATGTTAGAACAGTGGTTTTCAGAGTAGTTGGATTTCTGCAACCACTTATCGCTAGTTGCATATATTTGGTCTGCCTGTTGTGATCACTTTTTCCTGTTACATCTAAATAGCTGTTAGAGTCCTTTATAAAAGCAACAGAAATCAGTTGTGTTCAGCTTTCCTGGAACAGTGTAGATATCAAAGGATTGTGTCCCCTGAAACATTGCTTGTTTTATTATTTAACACAGTTCTGATTAAAGTAGATTAAATGTGGTGGTGATTTGAGGGGGGCGGCATATGTGGAAAATCCTGGTATGTAGAGAGTGTTGGAAAAATACATCTGGCTTGTTTATAATAAATAATGTCAGGTGTTTTTCTCCAAACTCTGAACTGTACTGACCAGTGTGTGCCTGCAGCGCACACTGCCCCCTTGTTCAGAGCTCCCTGTTCCCTTCCAGGGATTAGCTAGAAGACTTGGGTGTCCCTGGAGGCCTGTAACACTTGGTCTTGGTTCTCAGGGTGACCAGGCAGCACTTCCCCCCCCCCATGGGTATAAGCTCATGTATGAGGAGAGATGTGTTATGAACGGCCTCAGGGCAGTTTGATCTCACCCTGGCCTGGTGGGACATGCTGGTTACAGCAGGCTGACTCCATCAAAACATCTTGTTTATATAGTGTGTCCTAAGCACAGAATACAACAAGGCTGTATTTGCTGTACCAAATGAGAGCCAGACTATTGACACTGGCAGATGACGTTATTTGCTTGTTGAGTTTTCACTAAAATATCAAAAAATCAAAGGCTCTCACTCTTTTCTCCTTTTTTTTGCAGCAAAGAATGAATAAAATGTGAGCTTGTAAACACCTTCAGCTTGACATTCACTGGGGTTATGAAAAAGCAAACACAGTAGTCTGCTTAAAAGAGCCTCTCCATATTTCAGATTGCTTAAGTCCTTCAGCAGAGCTCTCTGTGCCTCTCTCCCAGTCTTGCAGTCTTCCACAGTCTGGTTTGTGGCATGATACATGAGACAAAGAGCAGTAAATCACCAGATAGCGTACAGCAACTGTGCAGCTTGGATTGATCAGCCTTGTTATTTTCCCATCTGCTAACAGGGAAATGATTAGGCAGACATGATTGATTCGGGGTGTAAAAGATTAAACCTGGCCTGCCCCCCTCATCGTCACCAATGTGCCACTTTTAAATCATTTTCTGAGTGGAATAAAAACAAGTATCACTTTACAAAAGGACACACACATATACACACATATTCATTCAGTAAATTCTGTTTTTTTATGTGTTCAATACATAATAAATCTGTTTCATATGTAAGTACTAAGCAGATAACTTCATTTAGACGTCTACATCTCAAATGTCAGCGGGTTTAACGCATTTCTGTTTCTCAGCGTTAGCACATCCAGAGACGTGTCTCAGAGTGCATTATGGTCATTAGCTATGGTCCATTCACTTGTGCGTGCGTGTGAGAGAGAGAGGAGAGAGAGAGAGAGAGAGAGAGAGAGAGAGAGACATTGGAAACCAGTGAGTGATTCTCGCAACTGAAGAACTGGTGTGTGTTTGTGTCAGCCACATACATAGTTTGGTCTGCTTTGTCACATGTGTGGTTGTGTGTGTGTGTGTGTGTCCTTGTGTGTCGTCTCCTGCAGTAGAGGAACCCTCGGCCTCAGCTCAGGTTTCAGTGTCGGGAACAACATGCTTGCCACAGGGGAATGACTAGGGAAATTGGACGGCAGACAGTTTGATTTGTGTGTGTACGATTTTCCGTGTGTGTCTGTGTGTGTCCGTCCTCATGCATTCCTCCTATTCTCAGCCTCTTGGTGGAACCATATTGAGACACAAAAAACAGGGCCTAACTGAGTTAGAGATTTGTCAACAAAATCATTAGCGGCTGTGTCATAAAGTCTGTGCAGGAAAATTAGACTGCCAAAATTTTAATTTACTTTAATTTAATATAATTTTCCAGAGAGCTATGCGAGGAGTCCATGAACCACTCAGCCAGCTCCGCCTCCAGCCTGGACAGCCACGCCCCCTCTGACAGCAGCGGGCATTTGCAGGGCACTCGGTGGGAGGAGCAGCAGAAGGTGCTGGTTCTGGAGCAGTTGTGTGGAGTTTTCAGGGTGGACCTGGGTCACATGAGGTCACTGAGACTCTTCTTCAGGTCAGTGGAAAGACCAAGAGGTCACAGGAAGATCATGAGGGGTCACTTTACCGTGCTACTGTGTAATTTTTCATGCTGTGCTGTAGGCTGTGAAAGAGGATAAAGTACAGCTGTAATAAATGTATTTCCAACTTTAAATACAAATTTCTGTATTCAGGCAGAATTGTGCGAGAAGTAAGAAATCTACCAAAAAGTCTGAATTTTGACTCGGTGTTTTATTCTCAGAATTCTATGAAAAAATGAGAAAAAAAGTTTTAAATTGTGACGTGAATCTGAGGAGAATTAAAAAAAATAATACAGGCCCTAATCCTATTCTGTCGTTGACTCTATGAAGGTTGTGCTTTAATCATTTATTGGATAACTCATTGTGTTGTTGCAGTGATGAGGCGTGCACTAGTGGCCAGCTGGTGATAGCCAGCAGAGAGAGCCAATATAAGATCCTCCACTTCCATCACGCTGGCCTGGACAAGCTGGCAGAGGTCTTCCAACAGTGGAAGTGCTGCAGGGAAACTCAGCTTAAAGACCAGGTCAGGTTACAATCCGAAATCCAGCTTGGCATCTAGTTTTATTGGAAAGGAAGGAATTTTTCAGCCTTGCCTTCCCAGATTTTTTGTTTTTTTTTTTAATTCAAATGTTGGTTCTCTGCCAACATTTTTAGCTCAGCTGTATTTTTTTATCTGTTTGGCCTCGTTCTCTCGCCGTCAGGTGTCAGATGAGAAGTCTTGCATGCAGTTTTCCATTCAGAGGCCCACCCTGCCATCAGCTGAGGCCCACCCGGAGGAGAGGCTTTATCGGAGGCTGGATGTCACCACCTGGCTACGTCACCTCAATCACAGTGGACAGGTGGAGGAGGAATATAAGCTACGCAAGGTAGGTCAGTGTGTGTGCGGACATGTGCTATGACTTTAAAGTCTGGAGGGATCTGTTAAAAAATAAGTATACATGGGGTTAGGCCATTTTTATCCACACCGCCTCACCCTTTCTTGATTGTTTTCCTCTGAAACGCACACCCAGAAAGTCATTTCGAAAGTCCACCTCACAGCATCTGACTTTCAGATTTAATCAGCACCCCCGGCTGTAAATAATACAAAGGGTTAGTGTTGGCCACTGTCCCCCTGAGTCATTTGAGGTCTCTGGAATTGACTCAGTGTAAGGTTTACCGGAATGACTCAATGGCAGTTAGACACTTCCTCAGTAAGTGCATAGACACAAGAACAATAATGCACTGTTTTTGCCTGACCTGCTTAGTTTCACAGTGCATCATTTGAACATTTAAGATTTGCTCCCTCAGTGCTTACCGTACTTGTTTACTTCTCGCCAGGCCATCTTTTTCGGTGGAATCGACCCATCCATCCGTGGCGAGGTGTGGCCCTTCTTGCTGCACTACTACAGCTACGACTCCACCTCCCAGGAGAGGGAGGCCTGGAGACTGCAAAAGCGCACACAGTATCATGACATCGAGCAGAGGAGGTGGGCATGAAAAATAAACTTGTGTTTGAACTCTCTTCAACTCTTCTTTGAAGCCAATCCTGTTTATTTAAAAATATTAATTTAGACACTTGACTGTGAAGTGCCGGTTTGAACCGCCATGTGGCTGCAGTGTCGACTGTCAAATGCTCAGTCAGTCAAACATTAAACCATATGTGAATCTGTTGTGGCTTCTCATCGCAGGCGCTAAGTAATCAATAGGCACAATCAGGGAAGTGTTAAAGGGAAGTGCCTGGGTGTGTCTCCAGAGAAAACAACATGTCAACGTTTATCAGATCATATGCTCTTGTCAGAAGGAAAAAAAAAATCTGTAGTATGTGCACAGCATGTGCACGTCTCACACACACACATGCAGACAGTCTTTATTTGTCTCCACCCTACCATCAAAAGGTTAAGTGTGTACATATTTTCACACATTCTGCTGCTCTGTCTATAATGAATATGATAATTGGACAGGTTTCAACTTTATGGCCTATTAACATTTCGAGTACGTCAGAAGGTCTCATTGAAGTCAGGTAATTAGAGACTTGTTCCGACTCTGATACGAATACCTTTAAAGACCCTTCACTAGAGCAGCGCCGGGGCCACTAGTTGGTCATTAGGAGCTAGGATACATAACCTACTGTCCTCTCCTCAGCTGCCAAGTGAAACCGCAAGTGTAGTATTGAAGATAATAAGCTGAATGATGCAAAACGTACTCACTCACAGAAATCATACAAACTCCTGTGCAGTTTCTGAATTCCTTCATCACAGTGTTTCCTTTTAATGCATGAAGCATCTCTGAAAAAAGGTTTGTGTGGAAGAGGATTGGTGCCACTGAAAGAGTTTAATGTCTTTTGACTTCAATTAAAAATTAAATTTTTTTTGTTTTTTTGTTTTTAACAAAACTCCTATTTTTCTTTATTATATTTGTCATGTTACATTTTGCATTATTTTATAAAAGACATATTCTCTGACTGGTTACAATAAAAAACAAAAATCCCCCCATTTGTTTATTTTTGGGTCTTACAAAATTCAAAAGAACTTACCTTATGGAAGAGGATTAGGGCCACTGAAAAAAAAATTACAAAAATGTTCAGGGCTTTATAAAAAGCCCCTGAACATTTTTGATGACTTCTTTCGTAAAGAACTGAAAGTGTCTGTAATACAGGAAATATTACAAATTTTCCCAAAATTCACAGTGATGTCTTAAAATGTTTGATTTTGTTTTGCCAATCATTCAAAAACATTTTTCTAAAAAAATGCCTACAGCAAGCAATTTATTACAATATATCACCTAATGATCAAAAATCTTAGATTAAAATACAGTTTTAATAATTTTATTAACTGTCAGCTTTTGTTGATTTCAGATCACTTCATGCTAAAACCCACCACGCCCTGTTTTCTATGCTGTGTTCTCTGTGTATTGTTTAATTAGAGGAAAAAGAAGTCAACACGATCCTCTTTAGTTGCTCCTATATTTGTGGTCCTATTAAATTCTAACTATTAGTGTGTAGCCGTACAAACTCTTAAAATATAAAGTGAGGAAAACATGTTCCAAGGATCCTCCAGAGAAAGATGAATCTGCAGCTGGGGAGGCCCAGTGACATAAACATACCGCACTAAAACTAAACAGTTGCATGGCGTTGCATCAGGTGTGCTCTCATTATTCCTGGTGGGGCCACATGGAAAACAAACAGTGTTAATTAAATCCCCTCTGCTTGTTAGGACTTGAGTACATTAGTGCCACACACAGAGTACAATGCTAATGTAGTCCCTAACATCTAGAGGGTGGGATTGGGGGGGGGGTTTATGGTTGTGGTATTATCCTCAGTGGAGCTCTTGATGGTAAAACTCCCCCTCAGTCCACTGCATACCCACCCCCACATTGTTTTTGTTCATTTGCAGCTAACTATTAGTGTTTTACTCCAGAGTAACATTTGTGGCATTTTGTAATACTTTAGTTTTTTATCATAATAACCAGACGTTTCCTCAGAGGATGTGAACTTTCTCAAACTTGCATTGTCTTTAAGAGCCCTTTAACTCGTTTTGTCCCTTCGCCTCATAATTTGTATTTCTGTGTGACATGTGTGTGTTGTTCAGGTTGTCCATGAGCCCAGAGGAGCACAGTGAGTTCTGGAGGAAGGTCCAGTTCACCGTGGATAAAGATGTGGTGAGAACAGATCGCAGCAACCACTTCTTCAGAGGAGAGAATAACCCCAACGTGGAGATCATGAGGTGAGACCAGCTTCGTTTTCATATCCTTGCTTTCTTTGTCTACTGTCAATTTCTATCTGCTTCTGTCAATCCATCCTTATCTTCCCTGCTCCTCAGCTCATGTTCAGGCATACCTGTTCATTTCATATTCTGAACCCTGGGGGAGCCACAAATGAGTTTCATGCTTTATTGACTCTGACTAAGCCGTCTGAGCACTCCTGATGCATACTCAGAGCTAATGGCTTTCTAAACGAGGAGCAGGAGGATTTAAATAGCATATTAGTTTAGTGGCTCTCATCGAGGCTCCTGGTATTTGTCTTGGTATTATGTCTAATATTGTGTCTGAGGTGAGGTGAAACCATCCTAGAACGTGTCCAGATGTAAAGCACTTATCTCACATTTCCACATTTACCTCCCATCTATTCCTGATCTGCTCCAGATATGTTTGCCTCGGCCCTTCAGTCTTAGATGTAATGTGAGATAAAGATGCTGGCATCCCTTAAATTGCAGTCTGCTTCTCAAAATATTCATCCTCCTGCACTGGAACAATAAAATGTCCTCAGGGTTTTCTGTGTGTTTATACCACACTCACTAATGTATGAGGACTGCCAGAGAAGTTTTTATTCAAAATAGTAACCAGATTTAAAAGAGAGAAAAAAAAAAGAAAAAAAGGGGAAAATCATTAATTAGCTCTTTGGTTACCAGAGGAGTTGCCATAGCAACCACTACAGCAGGGATTGTCATGTGTTTCTGGGCCTTACTCGCAATGCTGTAACACATGTTTGGCTCATTCAGAGTGTTTGGGTGGGACCGTGCTGTTTTTCTTAAGAAGGAATTTAAATGTTCATGCTTACGTATTGCCCATTTACTGCATGTGTACTATTTTCTTCTAAGATGTTACGATAGTACGTAAAATGTCTACGGTTGTTCTTGCCTCCAGGCGAATTCTGCTCAACTATGCAGTGTTTAATCCTGACATGGGCTACTGCCAGGGCATGTCTGACCTGGTGGCCCCCCTACTCACAGAGATCCAGGATGAAAGCGACACCTTCTGGTGCTTTGTCGGCCTCATGGAGAACACCATCTTCATCAGCTCCCCCCGGGATGAAGACATGGAGAGGCAGCTGGTAGGATGTGTGTGTGTGTGTCTTTAAGTTGTGTTTGTTCAGATATTTTTTTTATGATTTTTGCCATTCATGGTAAAAATCTAGGATAATGTGCATCATCCCCATATCTAAGAAATACTCTCATTTTGATGCACATACACATACAAACATCATCATCAGGCTCGTTTGATTGGAGCCCATGGAGCTCCAGTGTAAAATGGCTGTAGCTGTGTTCCTGAGATGCTGTCTGCCTACTTTCACCTACCAACAGATGTACCTGCGGGAGCTGCTGCGGCTCATGTTGCCACGCTTCCACCAGCACCTGACCAGGCTGGGGGAGGACGGCCTCCAGTTGCTCTTCTGCCATCGCTGGATCCTGCTCTGCTTCAAACGAGAGTTCCCCGACACAGAGGCCCTGCGCATGTGGGAGGCCTGCTGGGCACACTACCAGGTCGGGGCAAAGTCCAACCAGCTCCCTGTCATGTACAAGTGTGGAAGAAAGACTTTACGTATTCTGTTCAAGGGGGCTTAATCAAACTTGTAAAAGATTTTTCATGATGCTGTGAATCGTTAATGTCTGCGACATTAAAGCCCTTGTTATTCCTCTAAAGCCTGTCAGCTCAGACTACCATAATCCTGTAGAAGCCTGTAAAACATGTTCTTCATCTCAAAGTGGTTTAATTCATTTTCTGTTAAAGCAAATGTATACTATAAATCATCAAGACTGTATATAAATTAATTAATTAGGAAGGGATTAGACTGTTTGGCTTACAGCATTTAACCACAGCATATCTTTTCACACTATGAGGGTTCAGTAAACTTGTAACTACGCTGTGTTCTCCGAGCCTAACACTTCCTTCCAGTCAGATATCAGCGTCTCCTACCATCTGTTTACACTCTCTGCTAGATGTTGTGATGTTCAGCTGCAGGTGGTGATAGAAGAGATATGAGAGAGGTTTAGACAGTTGACTGCCACATACCAGATGGGATAAAACACAAGAATTTCAGATTGATATCAGATTTTTCTATGAACATGTACCGTTCTGTAATATTGGGTCACGATGGATCGTTCTCACCAGTCTAAAGTACAGATGCAATTTTTTGTGAACCTAAATATTGACAAAATGTCTGATTTTATTACCATAAAAGGTTAAAATACATCATCATACAAATGAGCTGTGAAGTATTTAGTCGTTAACATAAATATATAAAAGTTAAAACAGAATAGAAAGTCTCAATTGTCCAAAATTTTTTCTCATCTCTCTTTCTCTCTCTAGACTGACTATTTCCACCTGTTCCTGTGCGTGGCCATCATTGTTCTCTATGGGGAGGATGTGACCGAACAACAGCTTGCCACTGACCAAATGTTGCTTCACTTCAGCAATCTCTCCATGCACATGAATGGAGAACTGGTGCTACGCAAGGTATCACTCCAAACACTCTTCCCTGGCCATGTTTCATGCACAATAAGGGGGCGGATATTAATCTTATAATGTTTGAATAATCACTGTTTTATGATCGTAAAAATTCTTCAGCAGCATTCAGCTGCATTGCTACGCATGTGCTGCCACAAAGCAGCTCACACACAGTAAATTGCCCACAGAGGCCTTGAGGTAGTAAATGGGATGCTGCCATGCCACGCAGTGGATTTATGATCTGCATCCCTGCTATTGTGTGTGTCCTGCTTCCTCATGTTTATGGATGCTGTGTTCATACTGCTGCAACCACAGGCAGCGAGTTCACGTTAACATGCAGCTCATGTAACTCCTTTTGTTGTTGCCTGAGATTTTGCATCTGATGTTCTGAGAGAACAGGCGCGCCAGCTCATTTGCTTTGGGTTATGCCATGCAATGTTGACCTTGACAGTCCTTTGTTATCTTTTATCCAGGAGTCAAGGTGATTGATTCAATGTTTTTATCTGCTGTGTGTGTTTGATATCTATGGCTTTATGCAGGACTGCTGTCTTCTTCTTCTTCTTCTTTTTTTGTTGGTTCACCTCGCCGCTGTCATCTTGCTCTTCCAGGCCCGCAGCCTCCTCTACCAGTTCCGTCTCTTACCCAGGATCCCCTGCAGCCTACACGACCTCTGTAAACTGTGTGGCCCGGGGATGTGGGACAGCCGCTACATCCCCACTGTGGAATGTTCAGGCGAACACCCAGACTCACAGAGCTGCCCCTATGGAGGCAACTCCACGCCCCAGCCCTGTTCCCTCTCCCCATCCTCCACACCCTCTCCTTCTCCAAATCCCACTCCCACGCCTCCACCGGAGGGCAAGAGAGGCTCCAAAACCCGGGACATTTTCACCTTCCGGAAACAGTCCTGAGGTGGAGGTTGTGGCGAGGTTTTGCTTGTCTCGCCTCATGTTAGTACAGCAAATGTTTGGACACATCTGCTGGATTCCTGAACTGTTTGCTGGCCTCTGACCCCCACTCCCCACTGCTTCTACTTTCACTATCTTAATGGGAGATTTGTCACTTGATTCTTCCACGTGGTGCATTGTGGAACACTGCCTTACAAGAAAATAGTTTTTCAAATATCACATGAATCTGCGAGGAAGATATGCTTTGCTGTTGGACAGACCAGAGGTCAAGAGGCAGAGCAGAACGGACAATCACCAGCCACTGTGTTGTTGGTCTGAAACCACTTCAGGTTCTCGTCTGCTGCTGGCTTGGCCTGGCATTCTTCCACAAGCTTTGCGGTCAGGGGGGGGGGGTCACATCAGGGTCTGAAACAACTGGGCTGATATTCTTGCAGACTCTGACCTAGGGTCAAACGAAACTGGAGATTCATTCACATGACTTTGAACTTGAACTTTTGAAAAATGTTCCTGTGTTCTCACAATGGAATATTTGTGTGGATGAATATCAAATAATGTGTGCACATCTCAAGACTGAGCAGGACATTTTTAACATCAAATCTAACATAAATATAGAAGGAATTTACTGGTACTTTGTAAGTTTTATTTTCATCTTTCAACACATGAATGTTTGCTTTTATATCAGCAGCTACAAATATTTAGCAATATTATATCCTTGCATGAGCATTTTTGTTTACATATAGAAGGCACAGCATATTTGTTGATGGAAAATAAGAGGTAAGAATGTGTTGACACGTCAAACACTCACGTCACCATAGGGCTCCTCATATTTCTTCATCTCGCAGTGGTCGGGAACAACAAGGAGGTAATGTCTTTGTTAAAGGATGGATACGACCAAAGGCCGCACAGATAGATCATATGTTTTTAACCACCTTAAAAAGAATGACACTAAAACTAAGAATCAGTCCACATGAATGTATTTTGGCTGCTCACTGGGACAGTATGAAACTCTTTGCATGTGTGTGTGAGTGTGTAAAAGTGACCTCTAAACATCTGGTGAGTCATAGCAAGCCCCTTAAGCAACCTCCTCAATTATAGCAGCCAGAGAACCAGAGAGTCTGGTTGTGTTTAGGCTTTAAAAAGGGATATGTAGCCTCAAATGTAAAGATGAACTCCTAAATTCTCCCCCGAGAGCTTTTGAGGAACACTCACTGGGGGTGAAAACATCTTTATATTGCTGCTGAAATGTAGCATTAGAACCTTCAATCAGCTTTCCTCCCACCCTCCCTTCCTCTCCCTCTCTCTCCCTCTCTCTCTCTCTCTCATGTGGGGTCTCTCTTTGCAAATGACATTCATAACTGCTCTTCCTCATTAACTATCATGTACAGCAGTTTGCTGGAAATGCCTGCAGAGCTTCACAGACAGGAAGGCAGCGTTGAAATGAGATAAGTCAGAAATACACCATGGGAAGTGTGTGTGTGTGTGTGAGAGAGAGAGAGAGAGAGAGAGATCTCATGAATTTTATTAACATCAAAATCACATTGTTTACACAGACACTGCAAGTCACGAGCTTGATTATTGACTGCTCCTGTTTGTAGGAGTTGTTGTCACGAATGTACGATGTTGCTGTTAAGCTCTGCTGTTTGTTATGTGGATGTTTTCCTGTACACATCACAGAAAAAAGAGCCTATTCTTATTATTGATATTAATAAAAATACTGACAGTAATAATTCATGATGTTTCTCTGGAAAACATTTTTATGTTACTGCAATCTACCAGACATACAGTTTATAAATATCATTCTCAGCTGAACAAACCTTTTTGTAGTTGAAAAAATATACAATTAAATCATCTGTGCTGTTATAAATACAAACAATGACGTGAGCATGCAGAAATTGTGATACAGTATATAACATACAAATAATGAAATGAATAAGCCCAAAGCTTTTTAATTTATAGTCATTGTATATCTTTATCTTTATTGAGCCTCGCCTGAAGCCTCTCTTTTTAGAGAAAACCTCTGCCATGGTCAAACCTGACCAGGTCAGATTAGACTGTACAAACCCTCAGAGTGTAGACAGGGATCAAGAAAACTCAAGTAAAGTAGAGGAATGAATAAGACAACAACAATGTTCAACATCTACTGTATTATTTTTCATTTCCTGAACCAAGGGGGAACTTCCTGAAGTTGTTTACATGGTTTCCAGTGTCACTTTGATTAACTGAGGCAACACAGGAATAAAAAAAAAAAATACTTTTATTGCACAAAGATAATTAACCCTCCTTGGACAGAAGTTACCACACAGATGTAACAGATGCAATATTTGCCTATGCAAACATAAAGGTTAATTATTTGTGGGATGTTGCATCTTCATTCATACAGAATGTTCTCCTGGACACCTAATCCAACATTCTGTGAAATGTTTTGTAGTACCATCCTCTCACTCTGCAAAGATAAAAACAAATGAGGTGTGAATTCTTCCTCACAGGGGATTTCCATTCCACTTCTCTGACAAACAATGTTGAGGCCTCCCATGAGAAAAAAAAACTGTAGAGACAGGCGGTGTGTTTTCTAGAGTTTAACCCTAAACGATCTGGTAAAGTCTTATCAGCCTGCTGCTGCTGTTTGTTGTGGCTGTTTGTCAGCATGAATGATAACTCAGGCATTTGACAGCGATCAACTGACTGACACGGGCAGCTGCACATGCACCGTCAGGTGGCTGTGATCCTAGAACATGAAGGGAAGAAGTCAATGATTCCGGCAGAGCCAGTCTTCTGGTTTAGTCACTCTGAGTGTTTCCAGTTAAACTAAAAGTCAGCTGTGTTTCTGTGGAAGTTCCACACGTGTGGAGTTCTGTGCAACCACTGACTCAGCCACATATTTTTCATTGCATGTGACACCTGAAACTCTTCTCCTTGTATTTCTTTTTTAACCATCCTCACCAAAGGAAGACGTCACCAGGATGAGTGTAAAGTAGGAGCTGGAAATGTCCTTAACGTATACCCTTAGATCTCCTGAATCATTGCAATACTGTACATGTGATTACTCTGCTATCCAGTGACCCCACTGCCTCTGATGCGGGGGGGGGGGGGGCCTGCCTGCTTGCAATTACAACCCATTAGCCCCTGATTGATAGCTTCTCTCAGAGCTAATGCATTTCTATAACAGAAAACATGATAAAGGGAAAATGACAATAAATACATAAATGAATAAAATGCCACTTCTCATTACTCAGACGTTTGCATCCCCAGTGAAACGAACAAATGACCATAAAACTACAGCACAGTTGTAAAGTCTGCTCTGCTCGTTAGGGGCTCTTTGCTTATTTCTACATAGAGTGTAAGATTAAAAGTTTTAGTGTGCCTTTTTGATTGATAAGCTCTGTGGTTAAACTGTAAGATGGAAATGTGTGTGTCCCGGTACAGTATCACTGCTGACCTATAATAGGCAAAGCGCTCTCTGTGGAGGCTCTTTGTGTCGGGGCGAATACAACTTCTCTGCTCTGCATTTGCACCACACTAAAGCCTGCTTGTGTGTACATGCGTTATTGCTCCCATTGTTGAGTTATAGCCCCTGTCTCCCCTCCTCCTCAATCCTAGCTTCCCCCAATGCCTCCGACTGAGTGACAGTGTGGGGCATGGCCACTCTCCTGTCATGAGGCCTGCATTCAACGAAGGGTTATTACCCCTTAATTATCAATTACAGGGCTCGGCTTCCACACCTGGAGCAGGCCAGGCTGAGAATGAGCTTAGCCCATTAGGATGGACCTCCGGCTGGGTTGTTTATAGAGGGGGCTGGGCTCTAACCTCTGGAGGTGTTAATGGGCCTTCCAGGGGTACGCTCAGGCAGGCTGATCCACCAGAGTGTCTGATAACAGTACGGCCGGGTGGATTCCTGCTGAACTGCTGTTTGGTTTTTACTACTGGGATACATGGTTTTTTATTAGCTGTTGCTGTACATGCAGTTTCCACATATGCAAGTCCTGACAGGAAAACAACATAAAACATTCAGACATTTGGCTCATTTTACAAAATGCATAGGATATAACGACATTTTTATAAATGCTATTTATTGTTGCCTTCATTATAGGTTGCACAATAATGCAAAAAAAGAGGTGGTAACTATAGGTAGCTGATAGCACATGTGAAAATGTGGAATCATGGCAGCTTTAGAGGACGCTGAGCTCATTTTACATTCGCTAAATGTTTGCTTTGACTGCATTGACTTTGACCAAACAGCACTTTGGCCAACAGAGCAGGTTTACAGATGGTAAATGTGGGGTCATCACCTTTTAAATTTACTCAGAAATTATGAGAACCATGTCCCTCCTCTACAGCCAAGATTTGCAGCTTCTTGAATTACTACTCCATCGCTCTTCTCATGCAGCTCGGCTTATATCGGTCGTCAAACGTCAGCAAAGAAACGGAGAAAAGGTGCAGTCTTTAAAGCAACCTGCTATGGTTTTCTCAGCTCACACGTTCTTCATGTAACATGTCATGTGCTTGTAGCTACTGAATTCTTTCTACAACCAATCCTGATGGAGCATGACAGCAGGCCTGCATTGATCAGTGCTTTCATGCTGCCATATCCTCTGCTCTCCTCTCTCTCTATTCAAGTACGAGGATGCACAAAAATAGATTTCTCTTCGCTCATGAATGCAAATAGATTGACTTGGCCTCTTATCATTACAATAGGCGCTCTTTCCTAGCCTGTCTTCTCTGCGCTCTATTCAACTGTTAGTGTCATTTAGGTGAAGGAGTCAGCTTATGGCAGCCGTGCACTATATCATTCAGCAGATTGAAATGAAAATGAGCCATTTCTTGAAATAGCTGCGGGCGAACTGAGTGAGGGGGGAGAGCTAGTTGTCAGAGGATTGCGGGTGACTGGAGGTGAAGATATATGTTATGACTTTCTGTGTGTTTTAGAGCTCGCTGCTTGTTTGCTATGCTGAATGCCTCATGAGATATGTCACAGGTGTTATGACTGATACAGAACAGGGTGTGCTGCATTTACTTTGTGATTGCTTTACACTGTGCAAATGTGTGCGCTTGTATTATTGTGTGCATATTTCAGTCCCCCCCGGCCCCCTCCACACCCCCCCCCCCTCGGCCCATTGGTCTTTGTGATGGTGTGTCTGTATGTGTTTGCATATTTTGGTTGAGACACAGCAAAGGAGGAAATGAACGACTAACACGCAGCTTTGCATTTATCTTCTTAATAAAGATCAGTGAATTACTGAAGCGATTGTTTTTCGATGTAGGATTGAGACATCCGGGATAACAGCTGTTACCCCCGACAATGGAAAAAGTTTGAAGTTATAAGGTCATCTTGACAACCATTAGCGATGTTGTCATGATGCGTCCACACACACTCAAGGCATCAAGCCTCCCTGCTGTCCCCGCTCCACTGGGGCCGTGGGATATGTGCACTGACGCAAGCTCCAGTCTCTCTTGGGCAGCCATGCAGGTAAATAAACTGGTGATTGTGTGCTGAGGGAGGACATGACATGCTCAGATGAAAAAGCCCGTTGATTAGTGATTGGTTTATCCGCAGCAGCAATACTCTGACTCACAGCGTCTGGATGAGCACTGGATCAATGTTTAATAGGGTGACTGAAATACAAATCTTGTATTGACCTGCAGGAAAATTCTCCCGCGGCTTGTGTTTAATTGCAGGAAGATGATGTAAACTACCCTTCCCCTTAATAACAAGTCATAAAAAAACAAAAGTCTTTATATAAATGTAGAAAAGAAATGTCAGATTCAAGTTATATTTATGGATTTAAAAAAAAAAAGTTTATTCCCAGAAATCTGTGATTTAAAAGTGAGATTCAGGATTCAGAATTCTAAATTTTATTTATCGGCACTTTGTGACCTTAGAATTCTGAGAAGTCAAAATGGCAACCCTTTTTATTTGCAATTAAAATTTACTGAGTCAGAAAATCAAAGTTATTAAAGAAAAAAGCATTTCAGTAAATAAAAATCTGCCTTTTTTATCTCAGAATTCTCAGAACCCAGATATTAAATTCAAAAAAGAGAGGGGAAAAAAACCTGAATTCAGTTCATTTTTTCTTCCTTAGTCACAGTGATAGTGGTTTTGACTCGTATCACCTTGGTCAGACGCTGGTGACACGGCTCATACTTGGCACAGTCTTGGTGTATGATCAGTCGCTTCCTCTGTTTTTTTTTATATAGTCTGGAGAATGTTTGTGGCTTTGTAGCAGACAGGGTGAAGGGACCTGAGCTCTATGCGTTATGTGTTGTCATGCATTTGTGAAATCTCTATGTTAAGAGTTTGGTTTGACTCAGATTTTAAATGAGTGTGTGTCATGTAGTGTTTGCTTCACATTCTTCGTGGTTCTTTTGATGCATTAGCAGCAGATGTTAAAGGATTAACACTCCTTCTGTGTTGCCGTTGCTTATGTTAAGGAAGGTTAAGGTGGGATCAAACGCATACACACATATACATATATAAGGGTTCTTCACTTCCAACAATGCATTAATTAGTGTATATCCTGTGCTAACAAAGTGCCATATTGGGGGTTAACGGTCTTGAATATGAATGTTTTTCACTTCAAATGAAAAGCACTTGTAACATCACGAGTCCTATCCATCATTATCCCTCTTTACCATTATTCATCTCCAATAAGCGCTGCAGCTCCCCTCGGGGTGACAACACAAGGTTTGAAGCAGTTCAATCCTAATCAGACAGTATTTGCCTGTTTTGTGGACTGGCTGTTATGTTCGCTTGAGACGTTGAAAGGCGCGGTGCCTCAGGCACAGCTGACGACGATGGGGCCCCCACAAGGGGACCCCACGGTTGCTCCATGGGGAGGAGTTCCTAATCCAGGATTATTCTCCCAGACCCGCAGCCAGCTGGATTAGGGGATAGTCGGTGGAAAAGGGCACCGTCAGCACTTCTTTCCTCAGCAGCTCAGTGGATTAGAACGGTGCAGGCGCTGAGCTGCCAGAGAGGTGCAGGAACACTGAGCCTCGCCGGTCCCCCTCAGCAGCACCATACATGGAGATGGAAAAAAAAAAGGAATGGTTGAGTGCACACTCATTTTTCCAGTCTTGCCTTGGCGATCATATATGGTGTCAGGAGATAATGATCATCTTTAAGGGGAGATTGTGCTGAACTAGAGAATTGCAGTTAAATTAATTTAAATAAAAACCCATTTTTTTATACTTAGGCCTGTGTGTGTGCAGTTATTAGAAAGATCATCTTTACAGCCTGTGTGACTTTGTACAGTTTACTTGAAGTGAGAGCAAGTGAAGTGTGAAAACAGTCACTGGTTCGCTTGTGTATATCTTGTGGTCTATCTGTGTGAAAAAAAACGAGTGCATGATAATAGTAGCAACCAGCTCGTTTCTCCAGCCAGCAATCAGCTACTATTGATTGCAAAGTAGTCAATGAGAGTAAAGTCTCAATGTGCCCCCCAATGCTGCTGCTGAAGGGTCGATCCGCTGCTGCTGAGCCTTTGTGTGACCAGCATACTGGAATGTGTGCGGTGTTTTAGTGTACACTGCTCCTCTTGATATTCAGAACTTCCGTGTGATTTGTGAATGTGAAAAGCATTTCTTTGCAAACAGTTGCACGCATTCTTCCCTGTAGTCTGAAATGCATGCACCCACATTACCTCCTCATCAAAACCACATCCTATCAACTTAATGTAGATAAAGGGGCCATATTGAAATTGCCAGGTGCCTAATTTGGTCTTTGTCGCACATAATTGAAACCACTCATCCCTCCCCCCACTGAAGTGGAGAGAGAAAGAGAAAGAGAGAGAGGGAGAGAGGGAGATAATTGCCTTATAAGGCAGTAGGCTGTTATGGATGTGACGTCTCATTCCCAGCAGCATGCTGGCAGATGATGCGGTAAAGCCCACATCTCAAATCCATCTGAAGAAAGCTGGCTCTCACAGGCTTTGATTTGATAGCTCCAGCTGTCTAGTTTAGAACTGCATGTGTGTGTACATGTATATATATATGTGTGTGTGTGTGTGTGTGCGCGTTTAGGGAGGGGAAGGATGGTGGATGGGGGGGGCGTTGTGTGTGTGTTATTGACTCCTGAATTACTTCTCTGCAGGGGGATTTTGTTGGAATGTGCATGTGTGTGGCGGCGAGAACATGGATGATGAATACATAGGAGTGTGTGTGTTGTGTGTGCGTGAGGACGGAGAGGTATGCTGAGTCAGGTGGATGATTTGCAGTAGTTGAGGGCAGGTAGAGGCACACACACACATAGACATGACATGTAACACAATTTTTTTTCACTTCCTCTTTTGTTGTTTTGTTTTCATACTGGCGCGCCGCCTCCAGTGTTCATCTTTCTGTCTCTGCCTCCGCGCCTTCCCAACCCTCCCCTCCTTGTTCCATCCGTCTCTATCCCTCTCCTCTCCCAGCCGATCCCCTCTTCTCTCTCCATCACTATCCCTCTCCATCTCCTTGAATCTCACTGTACCCTTCCCCCAACCAGACAGCCAGACTTGATGTGTGCGTGTGTTTGTGTGCGTGCGCACTCCCAGCTGGGGGCAGCAGTAGGGAGGGATGTTCTTTGGGGAAATGGTGGACGGTATGCAGTCTGCTCCTCTTGGAAAGCCATCAGTGTATCATGTCTTCCTCTCTTTCTCTCCTTTGTTAGCTGTGAATCTGTTCTGCTGCTCTATTTTAAACATAACTGCTATAAAAAAAATGTTTCAATCTACCTGTCATCCCCTCTCTGCTCTCTCTCTTCCTTCCATCTCTCCCCTTGCTGGTGTGTGGGGATTTTTTTTCACTGTTGCTGGTGTCTTCTCAGCATGTGCGGCTGTCCCCCACCGAGAGGGGTTTTCTCCTGTCACTACACACTCCACACAGGGTATCCTCTTGCTATATACCAGCAGTGTCTTTAAAGCCCGGCCTTTCATTTATCTCAGCTTTCCCTTT
Source organism: Parambassis ranga (assembly GCF_900634625.1). Taxonomy (NCBI): domain Eukaryota; kingdom Metazoa; phylum Chordata; class Actinopteri; family Ambassidae; genus Parambassis; species Parambassis ranga. Next base: position 5,940,486 of record NC_041029.1, on the reverse strand, counting down.
TTTTCTTTTTTTTTTTAACCACAATCTCCTTTCAATTATCTTCCCTTTTGCTCTCAGCAGTCTCTGGGAGACAGCCTCTTTGTGCAAATATTTGCTTTTCATGAATATGCCATCATTAAGCACCCTGCATAGGTGTGGGCACGGCACTGACGAAATGTTAATTGTGGCTTGGTGAGGCCCTCATGTGCATTCCTCCCCTTGCAGGAATCTGGCAGGAGCTCAGACAGGGAACAGACGTCTGGGTCAGGGCAGGCTCAGGCAGAGAGACTTAGAAAAAGAAAGAGAGAGAGAGAAAGAGACGAAGGAGGTGAAGGAAAATGGGAGAAATAAGGGTCAAAGATGCAGATACAAGCAGGGAAGCTATTCTTATCCTCCAGGCTCAGGTCAAGAGCTGCTTTGTATATTTAAAACACATTGCCTGATCACATGAAGCCACGTTAGACACTTTTAAAATCAAACCTTAAAATGAATTCTTGCCAAATGTCCTCCTCTTTTGCCCTTTGTAATGAAACATGCGTTTTTTATAAAATGCATTATCACTATTATTACTAAATCCTGAAGAAATGAGAGCACACATGCCCCCAGGGGAGTTCAGTTGTCAATTCTAGTACAACTGGATGAGGACCAAGAGGCCCGCATGAAAAGAGGGATTAGAGTCCGTTTCAACGTAGAGCTGGTATCTGTTGCAAGATCGTCTTAATATGGTGAACAGCAACGGCTTTGTTTTAGGCGAGGAATGTAGCCGGTCAGCTAAATTAGAGGCGGCCATTTCCGTTGGCATAAGGGCTTGGCTAGGTTGGCAGAGCTTGTTGGGGGAAGCTATGTGATACGTAGAGTAAAGCATCAACAATCACAACCAAAGAGAAGCGATTGAGTCGAGTGAGGAGAAGTTTCTGCAGATTTTTTTTTAATTTTAATCACTGGATTGATTTTAAGTTGTTAGGTTTGCAAGTCAGGTGCTAATCAGTTATGCATCAATGCATCCAATCATTGCCCTGATTGGGTTCACACTACATAGGAAACAGCTGGGGAAGCCTTTCCACAAAGTTTAGGAGTGTGTTTATGGGAATTTTGACCATACTTTGTGAGGTCACATACTAAGGTTGGATGAGAAGGCTTTCACTCTGTGTGGTCAGGACTGTGCAGGCCGGTCAAGTTCTTCCACACCAGACTCGCTCGTCCATGTCTTTATGGACCTTGCTTTGTACACTGGTGCTTAGTCATGTTGGAACAGGAAGAAGCCATCCTCAAACTGTTCCCACAAAGTTGGGAGCATGGAGTTGTCCAAAATCTCTTGGTATGCTGAAGCATTCAGAGTTCCTTTCAGTGGAACTAAGGGGCCAAACCTGGCTCCTGAAAAACAACTTCACACCATAATCCTTCACACAAGTACCGTTCTCCTGGCAACCACTAAACTCAGACTCATCCATCAGATTGCCAGATGGAGAAGTGTGATTTGTCACTCCAGAAAACGCTTTGCTATGTGCTTGGTGATGTGTGGCTTGGATGCAGCTGCTCGGCCATGGAAACCCATTCCATGAAGCTCTTTCCACACGGTTCTTGAGCGAATCTGAAGGCTACATGAAGTTTGCAGGTCTGTCTGCAGAAAGTTGCGACCTCTGCACACTATGTGCCAGAGCATCCGCTAAACCAATCTGTCATTTTACGTGGTCTGAGTTGCTGCCGTTCCTAATTGCTTCCACTCTGTCACACTGACAGTTGAGGAATATTTATTAGTGAGGAAGTTTCACGACTGGACTTGTTGCACAGGTGGCATCCTATCACAGTACCACGCTGGAAATAACGGAGCTCCTGAGAGCGGCTCATTCTTTTACAAATGTTTATAGAAGCAGTCTGCATGCAGAGTAACTTGATTTCACACACCTGAGGCCATGGAAGTGTCCTGCTGTAGCATGGATTGTAGCTGATTTGTAGGTCAGAGTGAGTCTAGGAGAGATCTCCAGGCTTCATGACAACAGGAGGCTTCAGCACTGGAAACGGACCGTCAGACACACCACCATACGTAACCCAGATGAAGAAAGACAGCTCACTCTTTGTTGTTTATATTTTTAGTTGTCGTTCAGGATATGTGTGAAATTGCTGTACAGTCACACGGACAACATATGACTGTGGTTAATCACAGCAGGCCAACATGACTGCTCCCACTGATGAATGTGCTGTCTGTGCTTCGTCTGCTCCGCTGTCGTCTCACTTTATAAGTTAAGGGGTTTTCACATATCAGGCAGAGAACGAGCAGTGAGAAGATGCTCTTTTGCATTTTTTCCCCTTCAGCCTTTCACTGAAATGTGTTAACATGTGGATTTTTTTTTCATCTGGAGAACCTCCAGTTTCTCCTCTGCATGATTTTCTTTGCTTCTCATTCTGCCTCATTCTTTGAAAATCCTTCTTTTTTTTCCGTTACTGTCATCAAATTTGAAAGTATCATGTTCTTGCAGTGCAGGTGTGTGTGGGCGGAAGGATGCTTCCCTTTTTGTTTCTTTATTTTTTTTGCCAGGCGCCTCATTATCCCCTTGTTTCATCCGTTTGCTTTAACCCTCTTCCTCGGCTCTGCTCTCTTCCTTTTCCACAGGTGAATTTTTTTCCTCCCTTTGTCTCTGCTCTCACCCCCCCCCCCCTCACCCCTCAGCCCCCCTTCTCTCCCAACCTCCCATCCCCACTCTCCTGCTGCTTTCCCGAAGTCAACCTGTTATCAGCAGGGTCTATGAATAGAACAGGGTTAGAGCTGCGACCCACTCACCTCCCTAACGTTGCTCATGTCTTATGTATTGCTCCTGCATTTCAGGATCTCCTAAGCTCTACTTCTAGTCCAAAAAAAATCCCACACAATATGATAATATTGTAAGGAATGATGCGTATTTAATAATGCATTGAATGTGCATACTAAAGGAAATATTTCAGTGTGCTCAAATATATGTGAACAGTTCATTAACAGTAGACAGTTTATCTCTGTGACTGCTGGCGGCTCAGCTACTCCTGAGCTGAAAAGATCGAGGGAAAAAATGTGTGAAACTGCTAATAAATAATTAAACTCATTTGCATCCAGCACACTTTTTTCTCTCACCTTTTCTGCACCTGACTACTGTAAATGTATTTACTGGTTCTGGCTCTGCATATGTACCCACAGAGAATGCGCTGCAGCTGATGCCATCGTTCTTCCTGGATATTCAAGATGCTTATTTTTCCAAACCTGTTTACAATCAGTGAGCAGGGGTTATCATCATCTTCCTTCTTCACCTCCTCCTCCTCCTCTCAGTGTTTCTCCTGTATGCCACAGCTCCAATAATACACCAGGGACAAGGGGCTTAGCAGTGACAGCCCCAAATCCCTCTTTCCACAGCACTGATTTCTGGATTAAGGAGGGGAGATTTCCACACCTCTGAATAGTATTGTGTTACAGGGCTTCACACATCTTGTCATGCATCTTTTCTTCTGCAGTGTGAAATGGAAGTATTTCCTTATTTACACAGATTTAGAGCTCAAACGCAGTGATGAGGTTTGAGGAATGGAGGATGTAGAGAATAGGAGTGATTGTTGTGGTAAAACACCCTTTATGGGGGAATTTTGGAACTTCTTCATAAACACCTAAACAGGGTGCTTGTGCATATTTTAATTCCTGAAAAGCACGCTCACTGCAAAAGCATGCTTGGCACCGAATACGGCAATGCTTCAAATCTGGATTCTCCTATGACTTTGACAGATATTTTCATTCCTGTGTGATTAAAAAAAAAAAATCCTCCCTGCTTAATTCTTCCTCCTCCTCTGCCTCCAACTTGTTGGCCACTCCTCTTTTCCTCTCCCTTGTTCCTGTCCTCCATGACCTTCCTCACGCCCGTTCGTCATTTTTCCCCCTCATTCCATCACTGAACATTGTTTTGACTTTCCAGGTTCCGCATTCCTCCGAGCAGCATACCAACCTGCCTGTCAGGCTGCCGGAAGAATTCCTGGCCTGTGATTATGCACTCATATTTCATGTACACACACACACACACACACACATGAGGAGCAAACAAGAAATTAATGGCATGGGCTTTACTGTTTTATTACCTCTGAAGAAAGGTTTATTGTTTCTTGTTTCAGGGAATTAAATTGATTTACTGAAACATAGCAAAATGTCCAAATGCCATTGATCCACTTTGGAGTGATCAATCTGAGGAGATATGTATACGTAGTGTGTGTGTGTGCTGCTCTAATTGTCCTTCTTCTTTGTGAGCCTGATTAAACACAGCTTTATTTAATGTTTATATAGAGAAATTCACTTCTGAGGAGCTATCAATGCAGAAATAATAAAAATATACATCAATCAAACAGAAATTTCCCTCCCAACAGATACCAACGCACAACAGACACTCTGTCAGCACAACTGTATTTCTTTCCAGATGAACAAACAAATTAGAACTAGAACTGACACACACACACACACAAACACACACACACACAGAGCAGTCAGCAGTGGGTGTTAATTGTGTTGGGCCTCAGGGCAAAAATAACATTGCACCAAAGACAGAAAAATAGTGTGTCCTGTCTTTCAGCAGCCTTTCTGTCGAGACAAAACACACTCATGCCAAGATTACCATGAACTAGCTTCCTCATTAATATACAAATTATACTATTATATATTGTGTTTTGTTCAGATATATTTTTTCTTTTTTATTTACAGTCAATCCCAAAAGACAGTGTTGTCATGACTGTATGACTGTTAATTGCTAATTAGGCTGGTGTAGCAACAGACCCCTGTGTGAGGTGATAGCTCTGTGTCGGTGTACACAGAATAATTACAATGAAAGGTGTTGTAGGAACGTGTCAACATCTGCTCCCTGTGTGGCTGCACGACACGCGCGCACACACACACACACACACACAAGGTCTTTGAAAAGAAGCTCACGCAAATGTGACAGGTTGTAATTTTTTTGGCATGTTGTATTTATGCAAATTACGGAATCAGCCAAAAATTTCACAGGTCATTGGCTCCGGGACAGTTGATGAATGTGAGAACTGTGAATGGTAGCATAATTTTTTTGGTTTTGTATAAAATAATGTTTTAAAATCGACAAAGGTTGTGGTTAAACAATCAAATACACTTTGTTTGTGTGAGTAATTTCTGGGCTAAAGCCACTCTAGGAGGAAACCCATGACCGCATTTCTGCACACACAAGCTTTCGTGGGGTAAAAATGAAGCTGAAACCGAGAAATCCTCATGACTTCTGCAGTCATTTCACCCAGGACGAAGGCCAATTAGACCCTTTCACATTTGGATAAAAGCCACATGTTAGTTTGATTGTCACATAACCCATGACAGTAAATACCCCTTTATACCAGCAGGGGACAGTGGTCTGTATTCATCCTTTGAAAAATGGAAACCGAAAGAGTTACTTACAAACTGTACACACGATGCTTGTTTCCGTCCAGTCTTTGTCATGCAGTTCTTTAGTTCTCACCCCAGATGATTCTGGTGCTGGTTTGGAAAGCTAAAAGCTGAGCAGCCAATCGGAGCGATCCCTGTTTTCAGGAGGCTCGACCTCTAAATTATAGCATTGGACGTTAAATGTCACCTTGAGATAGCCATACAAATATTTGTGTGTCCTCTTGTGAGCATTGTGGATGGTTCTGACACACCTTTACCAGACTTGGTTTCACGGCTCAGGTTTATGGCAAAGTGTGTTCAGACAGTCATACAAATGTGTGTGTGTGTGTGTGAGAGAGAGAGCTAGTCAGTCAGTCAGGAATTTGGGGAGTTATAAAAACATGTAACCAGTAAAACAGGATTTAAAGGCTAAGAATGACAATGATCGTCTCATGAAATAATTACATCTATCAGCTCTCTCTCTCACACACACACCTCCCCCATGTTCTGCTTTACACACTGCCTATGTAAATCCTGTGTGTGTGTGTGTGTGAGAGAGGTCAGGGGCTGCAGCATGCTAAAACGCCTGTCTGTGGGTAGAAGTTGTCTGAAAACACATGTTGGTCTAATGGTTTTAATATGGCTGTAACCATCAGCGCAGCGTCGCAGTGTCAGTACCACTCACATGGAAATGAACAATACTTGAGTGTCCTTAATGGTTTATTCAAAGATTCATCAGCGGTGTGTGTGTGTGTGTGTGTGTGTGTGTGAGAGAGAGAGAGACAGCTGGAAGTTTTGCATATTGCATGTAGGCCAACATCTGGTGTGTGTCACACCTGTTCCTTTGAAGAAACAGAATAGAGAAAAAGTAATGGAAGTGAAGATTTTTTATAAATAACGTGCATTTATTTTGGATAAAACACAGAGAGAAAGGAGGAAATGCTGTGATGAGTGTGTCATTGTGGAGCTTGTAGTTCAGACATCTGTAAGGTGAACTTAATGACTTTAAGTATGTAATTACAGAGGTTGTTCATGGGAGACATGAGTCACCCACCTCTCTCTCTTTCGCTCTCTTTCAGTGTGAACCAAAGCAGGAAAGGCAAAGTGGAGTGATCTGTTTCGCTCTGACTCACAGCACCGTGGTGGCTTTGACCAAAACAAGCCACAAGATCAACCAGGCAGTGTGTGAAGTTGCACTGCAGCACTGAAGCGTAGATGTGCTGTTCCTCAACGTGGTGTGGCGACAAATTAGCCGCTCTGACGGTGACAGCTAACATAGTGGTGGATTCATAACATGATCTGTGTTGTCACATTATCAATCCATGCAGACAGCCTATGAAAATCACCATAGCTTTTTGTCATCACAGAGTCTGCTGGCCATATTTGAGATTCCTAATAAGCCAAGACTGTGGGCTACAGGCAAGCATAGACAGCAATGAGAGAATCTTCTCTATGAATATTAATGTGTGGTAAAGGGGGGGGGGTAGTTGAGGAGGAGGGAGGGTGGAGGAACCAAAGCCTCCTCCAAATCCTTTGCAGATAAACTGAGAGGGGAAGAGAGATGATTACACGCATGGTTTTTCACAGGGCTCTCCCAAATCTCATTTTCTGTAGTGCATTTTAATGGGATCCTCGCAGACACCTCAGCCGGGCTAAGTCTCTTGGATGCTGCCGTTAAAGACGTTTTCTCAGATAAATTCCCAGCCCCCGTGAATTTTTTATGCGGCACTATGAGGTCGAGCTGCAGCGCCCGCTCTTGTCACGGTCTTTTACGCGAGCAAAAACTGGGCCTTGTCGCCCTTTTGTCTTTGTAATGTGCCGTATGTATCACTGTCATTTAAATGTGGCCTCAGACAATGGGGAGATGGAGGAGACGGATGAGATGAGGTGCTTGAAATAGGAATCAAAGTCATTCTCTGCTGCATATGATGGAAGAGGGTCACCACGTTTAGGGTCCAGAGGGAGAAAGATTTGGATATATATGTGTGACATGAAGACACGACAGAAAATGAGTTTGTATGAAGAGGAATTACTCGTGTTTGATGATGTGTTTGCTTTGGACAAACACCCCAGCATTCCTGCAAGTGGAAAAAAAAAGGCCTGGATTGACCTTCATTCCTGTCATGATTTCCAGTTTTGAAATCCAACACTCTTACATTGATCTCCATCCACTGTCTGTCCACCTCCTGTTTATTGCTGATAGCCATCGGGGCGACCCGAGCACACACGGGGGACTATTTAATTACACACGTTCCACACATGCCCGTCAATAATCCAGCCGATGCAATCATTCATGTGGCATTTGTAATCAATACTTTCATGAGAACTAGCAGTCAGACTCTGGGTCATTTCACTGAGTTGTCATCATCACTACTAGTAGTTTATTTTACTATGTTGACTTTATCAGCCAGCATCAATTTGTTGTTATTGTGCTTTCTGTACTGGCTTTGTAACTTGAACAGAAATATATTTACTGATGACTGGCTTGTAAGTTAAATACTTTTTACACAAAAAACCCACTAAGACCCACTTACATTTAGCTTTTGTCTGCAGTTGAAGAGTTCATGCCTTGATCCTGCATATCACTCATTCCAGAGTACTAAATGTTGACCATGAGGTGCTTTGTTGACTGGTGCAGGTTCTGTATTGTATTTCTGGATCACTTCCTCTTTTTGCCTGGGCTTCTGCATGTGTACAGAAACATGTATAACATGAGCAGACTGGAGCTTACAATGCTAGAAAAGCCCATGGGCTCATATGTGTGCGCTGTGCTGGTTTAACCAACATTATCTGGACGTTTTGTTGCAATATATAGGAGCATATGATACATTGGAGATACCGTATGTGTACATGTGTGTGCATATGCATCATATATTTAGTTATTAGTGTCTGCGGTGTGTGTGTGTGTGTGTGTGTGTGTGTGTGCAGGGACGCTGCATATGTGAAACTTTCTTTTTTTGGTGTAGGCTGCCTGGTTGTGTTTCTGTAGCTGCATCCCTGCTCTAGCCGGATGTGTGAAGAGTGTGGTGTTATTCTGCTTCGACCACAAAGGTCTGTCTTTGAAAGATTCACACACATGATACCACTTTATCCAAACGGCAGGCTGCAAACAACAAGGAAGCTCTGCACACATTTCAATCGGCTCTATATTTTTACAGATTTTATGTAGCTTTAAATCTTTGTTAGATTTGTTGACTAAACTAATAAATAATAATAATAAAATAGAAACTGCCTTGTGAGCATGTGCGTGAACCCGAGCCTTTATATTTTATATGTATTGAGTAGAATGATAAAAAAGAGTGAGTTCAGGCATCCCTGCCTCCCTCCTGTCTTACCGCTCTGACACTCAGCCCAGGCCTGTGCAGAAGCATGTGTGCTCACAGGTATGCTGAAGAAAATCCAATAAATCTTTTCCTTAACTCAGTTTTAGCCACAGCAACCCAACTGATTGCACTTTCTGCAAAGGTGTGATGCACACTCTGAGATCTGATGTACAGTAGAGCCACAAACTCTTAAAAGCAGTTGTTGCATGTTTGCCCATATTTTGAGTTTTTTTTTCAGAAATGCTTTGTGTTTTGCATTCACACCGATCAATGAAACATGAATGAGAAGTTGTTTGATCTGATCTGAAGGGGGGGGGGGGTCACGCTGACAGCTTGTTAGTCACCCGGGCTTCTCAGGCTGCACAAAGACAAAAGAGACTCTTTAAAACAAGAACCCAGCCGTGACCCAAGGAGTTTGGCCAGAGCTTCGCCATGTCGAGGGCTCTCCAACTCGGCACACAAAGAAGACAACCTTCCCTTTGTCAGTGTGGGAGTGTGAGTAAAGCCGAACAGTCACGAACTGTTACTTCAGCTGTCATCATATCTGGATATGTAGCTAACTCCCTTATTTCCCACCCACAGTATCCACATCCTTCATTTATACCCAAAGGCTATCAACGCCAGCGGTGGCGGGAGTGATTAAGCAGGATTTGCTGCCGATCCTCATCTCTCCTCCTCCTCCTCCTCCTCCTCCTCCTCCTGCAAAGCCAGGTTCGCAGCACTTCAGAGTGTGGTGAGTCATGGAGGGATTGCAAGCTGTGTCAGAGATAAAGACGATGGAGGAGGCCCTGACTGCCAGGATGGAAAGTGTAAACACACACACACCCAAAAAAAACCTCTGGGCATTTGGTGTATTGATGGCTGTCTAGTTTCTCTCTGTGTTCCCGCTGGTTTGTGGAGACTCATTTACTTGTTTCCTTTGATTTAGGTCTTCTTGCCATCTTCTCATTCCTGCCTGCAAACCCTTCCACTCTACAGAAAAAAACAGCATTCCTCTGTGGATCCATTCCCGTGTTGTCTGCCCAGTAGGAAACTGCTGTCCAATCCATAAGTCATGATAACAACCGTCTTCCTCCTTTTCCCTCCTACAACCCTGACCCCCCCCCCCAACACACACACACACACACACACAGTAACTCTTGCAGTGGAGAAAACCTTCTACTTGTGTGGAGCATGATGTCAGATGTCTCTCTGCTGACACGCCTTGCCATGGGAAAAGCATGCATAAGTGTGTCAGCACACACACTACAGGGACCTTTCATGCACATCAGCTTGTGTGTCTAGCTGACCAAACAAAGTGTTCATAATAATATCCACAATTTTCAACCATGGCACAAGTTTCGTTGTGATGTAACCAAATGTTTGCATTCAACTCCACTAACGGCAAAAGTGATCAAACATTTATTTTTATAATGCAGTTTTAAAACCCATTTATTCCTTTGTGCCAGAATTCCACTTCAATTTAGCCTCCCATCCTTTAAGCTGCTCTATGAAATTCCCTCTCTCTCTCTCTCTCTCTCTCTCTCTTTCTCCCCGTATGGCTTGTGTTATTGATTTGCTATTATGTTGTGTGGGGGGAGAAAAATCCATGGGCCTCCCTTTAAATAACCATCACATGAAGACAAGAGAGATATATCATAGGGAAACCATATCGAATTGGAACACACGGAACACCCAGTGTAAGCACGGCAATCTTCTCTGCGCGTCTTACGCCTGACAAAGAAAGAAGCTGAGGAGTTATCTTAAGCTTTGCTGAATCAAGCTTTTCTAGAGACCCAAAGAGTATTGCTGGAAGGGATATCACTTTACATAGAGGCTCTGGCAACAAATCTGAACATACAGCGCTCATATCTCTCAGTTCTTTGTTGGCCCGGAATATATTATAAAACAAAAAAGAACCACAATGAGTGCTGTGTGGCTTTTTAAAGATAAAGTTGAGTTGATGTTGGTCTGACTGTTTGTGAGGTTTCGTGTGTTCAGGTAACGCCCTTGACATTTAAAACACATTCAAACTTTACACATATAAAGTGATTTGAATGACCAAATAAATCCTTTCTGTGCATGAATTGATAGAAAAAGTCTGCATTTGTGAATATGTGAATACGTGCAAATCATGGAGATATTCCACTCGCAGGCAGTTGCACTATAAAATGTGTGAACTGCATTGGTCAGGAGTGAAGTATTTATTAATTAATATTTCAGCTATTTCACTGATGAATGCCCGATGAAGGTCGAACTGTTGTGAAGGCGTAAATATTCCAGCAGTCAAGATAGTGGTGGCTGGTTTTTATTTATGTGTATGACCTTGGACTGAGTCAGTTCAGTCGAACAATCATGAACTTCCCAAGAATTGCAAAAGTGTTTTTATTTGCACAACCTTCAAAATATTGGATCATTTGCATCCAAAACAACACACACCCTCTTACAGTTACACTCATACATTTGACACACAAGATTTTTTTCGTGTACGTTCTCTTTAGACACAGAGCAAGACTATTAATGATTAATTTATAAAGTATTAATCGTGCAGGGGTATTATCTAATACACTTGTGGAGCATACGTCGCAGTGACATACAGGACATGCAGCAGACAGAGGGCTGTCTGCTGTAGTGTTCAGGAAGAGGCCGTGCTCGCTCTGATGTGGTGAGCTGCAGTACCTATGACACACACACACACCGAGTTCCTGTGTTGAGTGTATGATGTCTGCTACGCATGTTTAAGAGTGGCAGGGGTGACGACTGACAGACACACGTACTTGCCTGCCCTGCTTTTTATAGGTCCTGACATGCTTGCCTCGGGCCGTCAGTGTGGGAGTGAGAGGTGATTATGCAGTCATGTGGCTAATGTGGATGATTGTCTGAAAACTTTTTCTATAATGTAGAATAGTTTTATGCAAATGAGAGCACTGAGAAGACGGGTAAACAATCTGAGATGGAGCAAATTAAATTTTTTAATGTGTAGCTCAGGAATGAGGGAAAAAAAAAGAAGGAATAAGAGCACGAGCTAGAAAACAATAGATAATATTGAACAGCAAAGCCTTTGTTTACATTGTCATTTAAAACTGCTGTGTATGGCAGTTTATGTCACTTTTTTTTTGGCGACGCTCCATGGTGGCTTGATTATCTCTCTAAATTTAATACAAATCTTAAATCCCTGCTGTGGTCTTTGCTCAAGTAAAGGAAGCTTGCTTTATCTCTCCACTCCTCCTCTTCTCTTTTCTCTCCCCGCAGCCAATCAAAGCCAAGGCAAAGTGAATTAAGAAAAAAAAATGAAGCAGCAGCCTGTGTGGCTGAATTTCCATATAGATAGTCAACCACATTAAACTTGTTCATCTGCACCCTCTCTGTCCACTCCTTTTCTTATTATATTTTGATAGAAAGATGGCTGCTTCATCTACATTATAAACTCACATCACATTACCCCTCCCTCCCTCTCTCTCTGTCATGTTTCTATCTGCCCCGGACACTTGATTGTTCCTGAACCGAAGTTGACCCCATAAAGAGGAACCTGTGCCTGTTTTTTCTGTTGTGGTTTTGTTGTTCGTATTGCTCCATATAGCCTCTTCTTCCTCTTGTAAAACCAGTTCATGAGTCCTCAGTGGTGAGAGAGGGGGCAAAAAAGCACCTCCTCATCATGGTGCTTCCAGGCTTACATGTAAATTAAAACGCAATTAAAAACAGGCAAATAAGCACTTCCCGGGAGGTGGGGGGAGGTGGGGGAATGGAAGGAGAGGGGAGAAGAGGAAAGCGAGGAAAGGGTTCTCAGGATAAGGGCCTGTGTCACTCATCATTAGCATGGCATTAGACTGAAGGGAGCTAAATCTGAACACTGGGTCACAAGCACATTTATAGGAACTGTGCCTGCCACTGTCAGGTCTCTGCGCTAATGCAAACAACCACATCCTCCCTTCCAGAGGGAACCATTTCTGCTTTCCATCAGACAAAAATCCACACAATTATGTAGTGGATTATTCAGCTATTGTTCTCTGAAGCGTACTATTGTGTGCACACCATTGTGTTTTTTTTTCTGCACAAAGCTGTGGCGTATTCATCACTGATGGCAGTGAGCAAATAATTTCAACAGGCAGTAGCAGATATTTGTGTCACTGTGCTGCAGAAAGATGCAGCTTCTCTCAGCACTCCTCGCCCTTCCTGCTGCAGCTCAGTATCGACAAGGCGTGTGTTCAGCCTCAATCTGCCGGAATTCCACTGCACCACCTTCTTCTGGCCTTGGCCCTCACGCCTACCAACCCCCTGGAAGCCTGGTGCCCCCTCCCCTCACCATCCCCTCTCTCACCCTGCACACACCCCCCTCCCACCTCCTGCTCAGGCTCCTGGGTAGAAGAGGATCAATGATGGTGGTGGTGGTGGTGGTGGAAGGGGGGTGGAGGGTAAGGGTGGGGGGGTGAACCCCACACGACGGCAGCCTTGCAGGCAAGCAGGCGTTTGGGGTGCAGAGTGGAAGAAAAAAAACGGGAAGGGAGGGAGGGTTGGAGGCATGGCGGTGGGGGGCCACCCTGGCAGAGGAGCACCCCTCTCTGCAGACCTGTCGCCTTGGTGCAACAATGGCCGTGACAATGACACTGGAGGAGGAATTTCCGCTGCACCCCCCCCCCCCCCCCCCCCCTCTACCACCACACACACACACACCTCCCCACCCGGTCTTCATAGCGCATTAAAATCTGCAGTGCCAAGATGAATGACTTCCTAATAGCTTTCATTTGTTACAATTATCATAATTAAACATATGTCAGGGCAGACAAAGGGAAGGGGAGACTTCTATGTTAGCACCTGAAGCAGAAAGAATACAGGCGCTGGAAAGAGGATTGCTTTTGTTTCAGCCTAATTAGTCCAAATAGACTTGTATATGGGAATCAGTGAGCATATTTACAGCAGCTAATTACAGGCGCTGTGTTTCAGTAATTTAGAGTTTCCATAATCTGTTTCCAGCAGCAGCATGGACCTTACGTCTTTTAGGATTCTTGTTTCAACTGGATGTACTTACTACATCAGTGCATTTGATAGTGGAGCCTAATGACTGCCTGCTGAGCACTGTGAGAACGGCTGAAGGCCCTCTTAACATTTTTGTAATAACCCCCTCCTTCCCCTCCTCTCCACCCTGTCCTTGCATTCTGTCCCTTAAACCAATCAACTCCTTCCTTCCTTGTCGCTGAATGAATCAGGCCGATGCAGAGGCTCTCTCTCTCTCTTGTCTCCATTTTGCTGTCTCCATCTACCATTTTCCCCTCTTTTCCACCTTTTTTTCTGCAGTCCTGTCACACTTTTTTTGGCTATACCTTCTCCTTCTCCTCCTCCTCCCACCACCCACCCTCATCTCCCCATTCCCTCAGCTGGCACTCCTCCTGGCACTGTGGGTGGTGCGGTGCCAAGGAGAGGAGGCCTTCCTGGCTTTCCTTTAGAGCCACCATTTTGTGCACTACTCTGAGTAAGCCAGCTGTGTGGATGCAAAGAGTGTGTGCAAGTGTGTCTATGTGTGTGTGAAAGAGAGAAAGGGGGGAGAGTGATGAAAGAAATTGGTGTTGCAATGGATGTAAGGTCACAAGGCTGAGCTGTCTGTGCTTCCTGCTGAGACCAGACCAGAGATCATGACTTAACCTGACCCTGGCCCTCCTACACACACACACACACACATCTTTCATGTGCTCACATTTTCTCTTCGTGTTCAGGTTTAAAACTTTCTATAAGTCAAAGATAAATAGAGAAGCTTGAAGGTTTGCTTTTAGATTCTTGATTTAAACTGATGTTTTAATATTTTATAGACGAATAGTAAAAGTCGTTTTTGCTAAAACACCATATAGACTGTTTGAAAAGAGTCCCTATGAGAGATAAAAAACAGACTGGCTGACCCTGAGTTTATCCTCATGTTGTAGATAACAGCTGGTTTGACCTTGACGGGCCGCAGCAAGGACAAAATAAACATGGAGCTGTTTCTTTCCACGCTGCATGCGCGCAAAAACAAAAACAGGTCCACAAATGTGAGTTTCTACAAGTTTTCAGACGGTTTAGAAATAGAACATTGCTGCCTGCGTGTCTGTGTTAGGGCTGCATTATGAGACGTATCAGATAATGAGAGAATTTTAAGAGAAGAGCAATAAAAGCGTTTCTGCTCTGTTAGAAAAATAGACTAAGAACTTCTTCTTGTATCTTAATCAAAGCGCCATATTGGCACCGATATATTCTGATCGTTTCATTTTTGTGTGTGTGTCTTTTTATTTGAGTGGAATCTTTGCCTACAGTTTTACGGGTTTTTTTAGCGCTCGATAATCGAATGTGTCCGTTGATTTCCACTCACCGGCTTTTATCTTGAGCTTTAAAGTCACAGGTGGACAAATGAGAGAGGACGTGATCTCACCTGAGCGCAGTCCTGAGACGGCGCGCAGAGCAGAGGAGCGACGGCGCTGTGAAATTTGAAAAGAAGCTTGCAGAGAGGACAAACCTATCAATTTGATCTGATCATGTCTCTTCCCTTGATGATCAGCAATTACCGCAGAGCTTCGGGGGAATATGGATCTCTCGGCCACACAGAGAGGATGCACACAGCTCCTCAGAGCTGCTGTTTAAAGGGGGGGAAATGTTTTAAAGACAGAATCCCTCAAATGTTCATGACCTTAAAAGGTTGCAGTAAATTTAGAAAACCCAGCGCACGTTGGGGACGCTGTTTCACTTTACACTATAGCCACATCATTGAATCCCACTGAGCTAAACTCTGTTGATTACAGAAGCACTGTCAGGTATATTCCTGTTTCTTATGGGCGCTGTGATCAGATCACGCCGACAAGCTGAGTCAGAAGACTTTCTAAATCATCATCTGTGTATTTACGCAGACCTCGGGCGTCCTTCCATTGAGTACAAATCCAAAAATGAGACATAATTTGTATTTTGGGTGTCTGAGGAGTAAACGGAGCTGTTAGTGGATACATCTGTCCCTAAACATTTGCTCAGCAATGCTGTCAGACCTTTGCTTCTTTCAATATGCATTTCGATTCGGGAAGATGTGTTGACGGACAAAATAATGTTAGAGGAAACGACAGCTCCATTTTATCAAGAGCTTGTTTGTTTTATCATAAACTTAAATTCCCTCTCTCCCTCTCTCTCTGCGTCTCACTGCCTCTCTCTCCCCCCTTTCATGCTGTTGCTAGGGAAGCAGGGCGTATACGCTCCCTGGCCGCGGATGAAGGGCACAGGGAAAAAACGGGAATTGTGCGTCAATAAGAAGGGTTAATCGAACGTGTTTGTAACAGACAGGGTCTCGAACCCCACCAGTACCCATTTCAGGTCTCAAAGCCGAGAATTACGGAGCGTAAAGTGCGATATTTCGTCGCTTTTTCTCCATTACCTTATATGGCAGGGCAGAGATATATCGTGCCTGCATTTAATAGGCTGGCCGCTGCCGCTCTGCCTAAGAGGCTTCGTTTTAACCCTTGTGGTGCTGAATTATTTTAGGAGCAAGAAAAGCATCGGCTTTAGCCTCTGTAAATGTCTTTTTTTTACAATATCAGTGCGTCATAAACAAACAAAATGCGCCGTTTTGGTGTGAATCTTGTCTACGGATCGTACTTTACGCACAGAAATCCGTATTTTACGCACAGAGACGCGTATTCGCTACTGTTTCTAATTAAGCCTCCATAAATCAGTTGACTTAATGTGGGTGACATTTACAGCACAAAATACATGATCACTGGTGATGTGGTTTATGCCGCCGGGTTTAAATAGTCTTGATGTAGAGACGTGCTACGACCAATATTTCAACCAATAACAAGACGCAGTGATGGATTTAAAGGGGAGAAAACAAGCTGCGCGCTCTGGCAGCGAAGGAGTCCACCATTAGAAAGTTGCCACAGGTAGACTGCAGGCTGCACAGCAACCCTCTGCTGTGTGTCAAATTAACGGCAGTTGAGCCCAGAGGATACGACACTGGTTTGACTATCAGACTGTGTGAGTGTGTGTGACCTATATTTGCACAGCGCTGTTAGCAGATCGAAGTCATCTGTGCTGCTTTAAGGGGGATCGGAAATAAAAAGGGAACTTTTATCATCAGTGTATAAACAGAAGCTCTGGTGACTGTGTGCTGTCACGTCCTCACCATGTTGGTTGGTGCTTTGTTACACACTAATCAAACTATCTGTGATTGCTGCGGACACATAGATGACAAGCTGAATTTCAGCTCTCACTTGCAGTTTTTCTGCCTTTGAAATGATCGATGCTGCTGAACACATATTTTCTTTATTATTGTCTATGTTGTGTTTTCCGCATTTTTGATTTTCATACAGAAAATGAGTAAAAGTACTTACTCTAATATTTACATCTCCACATGAAATGTAGACTAACTTCTATACAAGTCAGTGTTTCCCCACAATAGTAGACATTTGGAGAAGGCGTTTCTCCAACCTTTATGGCACAAAATAATAGGCCATAACTGCGGAGTAGACATTATACATATCTCCTGTGACAGTAACGTAGTCATTGATTTGAATTTCCAAACATCCCTCCTGCAGTTCAGCACGCTCGGGATAAAACCCCAACCTTTCTGCAAGGTCTCCACCTCCCCCTCCCCTTCCTGACGTCATACACCGAGCTGAAGCTATTGCACGAAAAGAGCTGCTCACAGCTCCACTACTGTGAATGTCTCTATGCCAGGACTGTGTGTGAGAGTGTGCAAAGAAGCGAGAGAGAGAGAGAGTGTGAGAGAGCGAGAGGGGAGAGGTGGAGGTAATTCAGTTGGATTTGGATACAACTGGAAAACTACCAAGCGCGCACAGCACGCACGGAGCGGAAGGCACATCGACTGTGGTGCGTAGCCAACATTTCACCTACTCCCCGTCCCCCTGCGATCCGATCCAGCCGAGAATGGAGCTCCCTGCCGCCGGAGAGCACGTCTTTGCGGTGGAGGAGATCGAAAAGAAGCGCATTCGGAAGGTATCCGCAGCGGAACAGTCAGTGCAGAAAAAGCACAGTGCTGACGCTTAAATGTTGAGCCTCACCAATTTGTTTTTTTTTCTCCTTCACCACCATCACAGGGCAAGACAGAGTACCTGGTCAAGTGGCGAGGCTGGTCTTCCAAGTAAGTCTCAATATAAGCTTCTCTCAAATAGCTGCAGCGTTCCAGCAGCGCGGTAATACGCGCGAGCATTATGTAACAAAACGAGGTGTTGTTATTTCAAAATGACATCTTTCAAGGGCGTGCGCGCATTCTGTGGTTGTGTGCGTGTGTGTGTGTGTGTGCGCGCGCGTTTGTGTGTGTTTGAACTGGGAGAGCGCGGTCGCTATGTGTTCCAGTGTATCCGCGGATGCCTTCACTAATTTATGCGAGGGAAGGGGGTAGGCACAGCCATGTAATCCCGTTTTAATTATTTCTGCTCTGCCAGCGAATTTACGAGACAGTGGTGCTAAAATGGCCGACTGTATGTTGGTCCTGGAGGACGGTTTTTTTTTTGGTGAGCATATACACTTTTTGTTTGACACCCCCCACCCCCCATCTGCAGTATAGGTTGTTGGTGAGCTTCTGTGGGAATGTGACTAACGGTTGTTTTGGAATAGAACAAGAATGATACAAATCTATATTTTGACATTAAATTGGAGGCTCCCTCTGTATCTGCACGCCAATGGTGAAGATGTGTGTGTGTGTGTGTGGACACTGACAGAGGCCTGTAAGTCAGTTAGGAGGGGGACCAAAAAAAAAAAAAAAGGAAGTCTGCACGTGACAGCTCTCTGACAGTTGTTTGCTCCTCTCTGCAGATACAACACATGGGAACCAGAGGAAAACATCCTTGACCCGCGTCTCCTCGTTGCGTTTCAACACAGGTGAGAAAGATGTGGACTTCGGACGAGGCCGCGCAGCCTCCAGTTCAGCCATGACCATATAAGGGCATGGGAGGAGGGGCGCTGTGGTAACTCAACCCGCCCCACCACCACCACCACCACCTCCTCCTCCCCTCTGCTCTCCCCAAAGGACTGTCTCCTGGGGGAAAAAGGCTGGATAGAGTAGTGAGAATTCCTAAATCTTATTACTGGAAGGAAGTGACCTGCTGAAATATGCATGAATATATATATAAGACTTAAAGATTATGGGTTTGTCAAGGAACCAAAGGCAAGCTAATCTGAAAAAGAAAACTGAAGCTGCAGCCTTTTTCCTGCCAGAAAGAGTCTGATTGATCATGAAAAATCTCAGTTATTTGTATGTGATCATCTATTACCAAATAATTTGTTGATGCTCAGACAGGTGTTTATTTGCACTGAAACATTTTGCAGGCTGAATACAAACAGCTTTCCACCAGCAACCAACAGGCAATTCCCTTCATTTTGTCACATGGACCTGTGTATTTTAACACTGTGTGCATCAGCTGATGATGTGACTTCAATCTGGATGCACACAGGCTCGTATCAGAAACATGTTGTCTGTCTGAGAGGTGGAGATGTAAATTCAAATGCTGTTGCCGTTTTAGCTTTATGGCGGCGTGCACAGTTGCATCTCGGATCCACGAGGCCTCTGAGATTTCGTCTCTCTCTCTGTAGGCCGGCAGGCTGCTCATGGGACCGGGCTAAGTCATGATGGCTGGAGAAAGGAATTTGCGTTTCTGAAAAGGCTAATTGACACGCAGTGTGCATTTCAACATTTCCAGTGTAACGCTCTCATATTCCCCCGCAGCCTGCCTGCCTGCCCGCCCGCCTGCCTGCCTGGGTGTGTGTGTGTGTATGTGTGTCTGTGTGCTGCTGATGGTCATGGAGTGCTGCCTCTGCACTGTGTGTGTGGATTCCTCTCTGCTCCCAGTGGATGGGGGAGGGGATTCGATGAGGGAGTCTGTAATT
The DNA here is from genome assembly GCF_900634625.1 of Parambassis ranga. NCBI lineage: Eukaryota > Metazoa > Chordata > Actinopteri > Ambassidae > Parambassis > Parambassis ranga. Next base: position 5,920,974 of record NC_041029.1, on the reverse strand, counting down.
GCCAAATCTTCTGTGAATAGGGGTCACCCTGTTAGACGCTGTTTGAAATCGTACGCAGGCTGTTTATTGTGACGATTTTCAGGCAGCTCTTGATAGTTTAAACATCTGTAATGCAAGGCCAACAATGGACTGGGGGTTACACAAGCCTGTGTTCGGCTGGCCTTCACCCACCGCTGGTTATTTATGAGCCAATGATGAGTCAAGGTTTTATAGCAGGGAGCAATATTTCAGCGCTCGGCCTGGTCACTGCAACTACAATAACACGTTTCTCTCTCCTCCCTCAATAAAAACAGAGAGTTGATGTTAGTTGTTATTTATCACCATGCACTGGTAAAGTGTAGGCGTAGCGTTGCACAAGACCTGGCAATGTTTTGGTGTTGCATGTATCGCGGAATTACTCCACAATGTTGTATTTATCCCATTCCGTTTGTGCCTCATGACCCTAATTAGAGATTGTAATGTAAGGAGTGGAAGGCTTGCTGAAGGAGGGAGGATGTTTGAAAGACAAGCAGAGATTCTCCCTGCTGTAGCCTTAATTGAATTTCTCCAGGATAATGAGAATATGGAACAGGCCGATTACCATGGAGAGCTATGCAAATAAGGACCATGATGCTTTTGTAGCGGGTCACACGTGGGCATTCATTAGTCTCTCTGAATCAAAATTCCATTTCTGACCTTGAATAGGTAAAAGAAAATGAAGGAATACTCCAAATGTCAAACCTGTAATTTGCTGTGTGATATTATTTTTTAATGTGGTGAGGTTTTTTTTTTTTTTGAGAAGAATGTGTTGTTTCTAATGTGATCGAATGTCTTTTGTTTCCACAGAGAGAGGCAGGAGCAGCTGATGGGATATCGTAAACGTGGGCCGAAACCAAAACATCTTTTACTCCAGGTAATCTATGAAAGTTTCACTCTGAGAGACCAGAAGAGGACAGTTACTGCCAGGTGTGCTGTATAGCTGCTGTCATTGTGGCCATGGTTATTTATAGTTTTCTATAAGAGAGCAGCAGAGAGCAGATCCACAGCTTGATCTCTTGTCTGCACTCACCAGCTCTGTTGTTCTGAGGTTGCAAAAGCGTTGCTTGAGTGCGCTCATTTTATCTGCATGTTCAGTGTTTCTGTAGGCCAAACGGCCTTGTATGCAAAACACAAGAGACTAGAGCGTTCTGTCAGTCTTTCTTTCATTTCCCTGTTTGTTTCCTCCCCACCAGAATAAATCTGTGAACATAGCAGTACGGCTGTACTTTGACTATCTTCAGTCAGGCATTTACAGGAGCACATTCTGAGCCAAATGTGATTATATATTTTGAGCTGATTGCTATGCAGTGTCACTCCTTTGGAGGCATACCCCTCTGCCAGAGTCACACGTGGCCAGCAATCAGGGATAAAGCGTGACATGTCTGGTGGCACTTCTCTGACCTCAGGTCAGAGCCAAAGCGTCTTGAGCGTTCCGCTGCAGTGCCCCTCTTGACGGCTGAGGGGGGGGGGGTCAGCCTGTGGAGGAGGAGGAGAGGACAAGACTGTGGGAGGGAGCCCGTAAACTGAGTCCTGATTGGATGGCTTTATTTTGCCAATCAGACGTCTTTAAATATAATTGATGCAGCAGTTGTTTTTATCCAGCCCATTAAAAATGTTGCTACAACATGCTCGGTGCTTCTGGAGGATTATTGTCAAGTCCGAGCAAAAAAAACCCTGCTGATGTCATAGTGATGTCATCAGAGTTATCTCTGCTTAGACATGAAATCCCCCCCGAGTAGACAATTATTTGAAAATGTTCATTTAGTAACAACATTTAATCTAGTCCTCCCAACATCAGCGGAATATCCCTTTAAAACTCTGAATCTTGGGCAGGTTTTTAAATTTTTGTTTGGGTCCTGTACCTGTGAATGTCAGGGTTTTTTACATGACTCTTGACTGGGTCAGTTGTAGCTTCCCAGTTTTGTTGAGTGTTTTTTTTGTTGGTATTTTAAAAAATTGTGTTTCATTAAAATGCATTTTAAGGTTATATTAGTCTTAATATTTTCTTCTTTGTTGCTTTTCTTGTGATGATCATTGGTAAAAATCGTAATTTCGTGTCTCGACTCTTCTTTAAGGTGCCCTCATTTGCCAGAAGATCAAGCATCCCTGCGGGTTTTGAGGAGATATCTCCAGATGCAGAAGGCAGCCACAAGTCTGATCCCCTCCAGGTCCAGCGCTCCCAGCCTCAGCAGTACCAGCTCAACAGCAAGAAGCACCATCAGTACCAGCCCAGCAGCCAGGGGGTCCCAGCTGACCAGATAGCCAACGGCAAGAAGAAGTTCATCTACCAGCTGAACAGCAAGAAGCACCACCACTATGAGCCTGACCCAAATATGTACGATGCCCAGGCTTCCAGGCTCAAAGAGGTGGTCAAAGTTCAGGAACCTGCCAGTAAACCAGCAAATCCTGGCTGGAACTTACCCTTGGCCCTGCAGCAGAAATGGGTCAGAGACAAAGACACTGGCTGCTTGAGCAAAGTCAAAGAGCTGGCAGTGGAAGTGAGGAAACCGGCTGTGAAAGAGGCAGAGAGCGAGCACGCCCTTAAACCTAATCCTAAAGATGCAACCCTGCCGAGCTCCATCAGCAGTAAAATGAAGATAATCAAGAACAAAAACAAAAACGGACGTATTGTTATTGTCATGAGTAAATATATGGACAGCAACAAGGTTCATGGAGCCAAGGGTAAACATGGAGAATCATCAAGAGAAGAGAAATCCCAAAAACCTTCAGAAAACAATCCAGCACACAGAACCAAAATGGCAGAGCACCCTGAGAACGGCATCCCCAAAGAGATCTGTAACGGCAGTTCCCTCTCTGCTGCAGAGCATCCCATAAAGTGCTCCCCGAAGGACAGACAGTTCTCCAAACCTTCACCGAGCACAGCAGAGGAATACAACACGGAGGTGGCTCGCGGTCAGGCTGATTTGCCAGACGATTTGCCCTTACAGCTGACTGCTAGCTCGCCGGTGGCGTCTTGGGCTGTTGATACCAACACCCCAACCCCAACCGCTGTCGACCAGATCAGGATCCCTTCATTTCCCGGTGACCGCAAGAGGAAGCTGTCGGATCCTGTGGAGGACAGGAGTGTCTCTAAGGTCTACCTGACGTCGAGGAGCTTCAGTGTGCCCAGCACTGTGGTCACGCCACCTCAGGACAAACCCATGGACCTGCACTGTAGCAGCTCACGTCGCAGCAGCACGTGTACATATGAGGATATGGGCAGCCAAGATGAACCGATGGACCTCAGCTGCCCTAAAAATAAGACACAGATCCAAACTGAAACACCGCCAGAGCCCGAACCTGTCCAGGACACGCCTCCTGTAACAGAGGACACACAAAAATCAGACACATCTAAAGAAGCTGTTAAAAAAGTCTCTCCTTTTATGGGAAATATCATCATCACTGACATCACGACGAACAGCCTCACCGTTACCTTCAAGGAATACGTTTCTTTCTAAGAAAACAGGACTACCAGTGTTTGTTCATATGTGCATATGTAAAAAAAAACATCAGAATTTTGTATATATGGAAATTTATAATTTATCATTGAAATTCAATATGTTTCTTATAATGTTTTATACTGTAACTCCTCTGTGATGTTGTAGCCAAGAAAGTGCCCTCGAGGATTTGAGTGAATGCATTCAGGTGGATGTGTTCCACTTAAAACAAAAAGCAAACAAAAAAACTACTTTGGAAAAAAAATGGTTGTTGTTTCATACTTGTACCAAACTTGTAACCTAAAACGTATGAAGGTTTATACATATTTTGTATTAACAATAACTCTTATTTTGGTCCTGATAGAAGGTAGAGAGGATTGAATATATGGTGATCAAAGATCCAATCGAAAGCACTTAATTACATTTCATTGCTTCTTTGTGTCATTAATGGAGAAACAGCTACTAGTCTTATTTTTGTGTTATAGAGGTACTCTGGCGTATTTTTGTTACACGTTTTATTTTGGGGGGCCAGTTTCCATTAATTAGCAGGTGCATCCATGGCAACACAAATGTAGCCCTTTTCCTTTGTGGGGTTTCAAAGCTGTTATTGCACATTTAAGGAGTAAAAACCTCACAAAGTTTTTAAATTTCCATTAGGAAAATTGTGTCATTTATCAACTATGTGACTTCCCGTTAGGATGATGTATGCATTGTTACTATAATTAGAGCATGATTTATGACCTCACTCATTGCTGGAGTTACTTTAGGAGGCGTTGTGTCACACAGATTTACAACGTTCATCTCATTCAAGCTCCTTTTAGAATCTGAAGAATACATCTGAGCACTGTTTGTTTTACAGTAAACAACAACAACAACAAAAAGCTACCAGGGTCATTGATGAGTATGTAATGGAGATTAAATGTGAGTCGACTTTGTGCACTGTTACATGCAATCCGACGAATGCAAGCTGTTTCTGATTATGCTGCTGTAAAGAAATCAGATTTAAAAGCTGTTGGATGTAACAATGGCCTTCTACATGCACATCTAATGCAAAACCAGTCCGAATGCTAACATGCTATAATAATATTGATGATTAAAAAAAAATGAAGAGTGCATATTTATTGACAGCAGTTACGAGGAACAGTTTCTCCTTCCTGAATGATTTTGCTCCTTTCTTCCTTTTTGCTTCGCTCATTGTTTCTTGCACTCGGCTTATAGTCAAAATGATTGTTATAAAGTATGATACACCAGGAGTTGGCTGACTTATTGATGTTGGCACAGCTTGTTGGATGATATGTTTCACAATAAAGAAAGAGATTTGACCTCTGATATTGTGTTTTTATGTGTTTTTATGCTGGAGGGAGGCAAACTAGGAATGTTTGTATGTTGTTTTTTTTCCCTTTTATTTTTACGGGCATAGTTTTCTTTGCGGTTCCAGATTCATGCATCATTATTCCCGCCCTGTAGTTCCAGTGAAAACTCTGGAAAGAACGTCAAACAGTAGAGACACTAACTTGGTTGAACCATGAATAGGAAAACAGATCGTGTTGCATAATCACAAACGATCCCTGCACAAAGGGCCCTCTGTATTGCATAACTGCACCGGTCACTTGTATTATTAAAACCTTACCCCTGCATTATTTTTCTATTGCAGCTGGACCCCAGGCAGGAATGTAAACATACAACATAACTTGGGGGGGCGGGGGAGGGCAGGGCTGGCTCTTAGGGGTCTTAGGCTTCAGGTTGGTGAGTGTGTTAAAAGTGTGCAATCCAACACAGTGGAGCAGGAACTGTGTCAATAATGTGCCTCCTATATAATGGTTATAATGCGGAGGCCTGTGTCACAGTGACACAGCACCTCTGACACAAAGCTGCAGACACACATTTGTTCACAACTTTTTATGAATGAACTTTACATGCTGACCTTGGTGGACCTCAGGCAGACCACTGAGGGCCTGAGCTGGACTCTGCTCAGACTCTGCAGACAGAAATAGTTATTCTGTCATGCTGGGATCTCTGAGTGCTTTTAACATGAAGGCTCCGCTTGTTGCCTATCAAAGCATGACATAGCCAGGAATGGAATGAGAAGGCAATTCTGATGAAATTATTAAAGGATCATTTATTTTTGGATCATGAACTGTTTGTATTTTCAAGACTTTGCTCTAATTTTAACTGATCAAATCTTCGCCTGTGCTTTAATGTGATCTGTTTGTCACTCACTTCCTGTATAGAAATGACTTTAAAGGTCATAAAAATTAAGATCAATGGAAATTATTCATCTTTTTTTAAAACAAATTATACAAACCAATGGGTGTAAGAATAAATGCACCAGAAGGAGCAGTATCTGATTTTGCCTTTTACAGAGCTGTAATCTCATTTCACAAGAATTACCTTCTTCTTGACCTCTTATCGAAATTTCCGCATGCAAAGTCTTCTCTGTGGTTTGGTGTTGGGTACAGTTGCTGCAATATGAGGCTGAAGAGTAATGAGCTGTCACTGTAGGCTATGAATGTATTTTACAAATGAAAGCGTTCACTTCTGATTTCAGTATTTAAGCACATTTCTGTGCAAAAGAAAATGTGACGATCAGTTGATTTTATAATAAACTGCCAACCAACGTGGCGTGTTTTCTAAAGTTCTTAAACTGACTTCACACATAAGCGAAATTTCAGTTCTCACGCACACACGCAGCTCACTTCTCTGTCTTCCTCTCGGCCTGCCATGAGTCAGACATGCATGAGCAGCTATAAGGAAACTGAAACATGGTTGAGCAGTAGAACATATTTATAGACCAAGTGTGATGTTTCACATTCCCTCTTTATCTTCGTGCCCAGCAGCGGCAGAAGCCTGCGCAACGTTGCTTTCCTCTGCGCGCAGCATGAACTTTAATCCATGCGTGTGACCCTGTAACCTGTATTAGAAATTAAAGAATTATATAAAGATAATAATCTGAGATCATGGTGAAGAAGTTCTGTCTTTGTCTTAGCAGACAGTCTGTGGCCTCAGTGGACTTCTCAGGATGTAACCTAAAAACCCTGAATAGGTTCTGTGTGCTTTCAGGCCGCGGTAACTAAAGGATGCTGTCTATTCATAACATGCGCTGAAACATGCCTGCTCTGTCGTGTCTCGTGGTTTTATATATATGTGTGTATATATATATGTGTGTGTGTGTGTGTGAGCCACCTTCAGCAGAAAATGTCGCCCGGTAAGTAGGACAGTGAAGAGCGAGCTGTGCAGCAGCCAGTTGCCCAGAAACCAGAGAGCCAATAATGTTTCTCACAGAGCCAGCTCTGTTTATTCATGTGCGGCTGTCGCCATTGCGGCTCCTGCAGACTCACTTTTCATCGACTCACAGCCAAATATGGAGAACCACAGCAGCAGAAGCTGCAAGCGTGCAATCTGAGGCTGCTGCTGCTGCTGCGTCTCCTCGGCACGCACAGGTCCTCTTTCTGCCTGAAACCGTGCAGGCTATAGAGCCATTCTAGTACCGACAGGAAATGTCGGGTCTACAGGCTATGAGTATCAAAATGGTGGTTCATATTTCGACGGCAGCCACAACGCATCATTTGTCCGCGGCGCGCCCGCCTTTGTCTGCTCCACTGCGGGAAGAATTTAAACAGACAGATAGCTGCGAATATATCCGCATATCTTTCCTTATTTTTAAACGTGGCGCAGACCGAAGGTCGCTGCTGCGCCTCTCCACAGACCGCAGAGCAAGGCAGGCTGCCTCTTTCACTTTAATGCTCTCGCTCATCTAATTAACCTTTCAAATAATTCACCTCAATTCTGAAGGTGATATTTAACGTGAAAAAGAAACCCCACCTTTTCTGGTTTGTTCAGTGAAACGGAGAACATTGATCCATAAAAAATATAGATATTACTGCGCAATTCTCTTAAATGATGCTAAAAATCCAGAGTAAAAAATCTCACTGTGTCTAAAGTTTCGTGTTGTAGCTGTGTCTTTCCATGAATGCTGCAGTGTTTTTTAAATTCTCCATAAATGTTTTCAAATGTAGATAAAAGGAAATATTTGCCCTCAGTCACAGCAGCAGCTAAAATGTTCCTGGCTTTAATATAATTATTGATGTGTGGAGTTTTGCTTTAGTCGTGTATTAAACAGGCACAGGCCTGTCCAAAGGCTGCGCAGCCACAATGTTGGTTCTCATCTTAAACAGGAGCCAAATGTTATCCAAATCATGCTGTTTTCATGTTGGTCATTCATTAGTTGGGTTTGGATTTATTTTTTTTAATTAATTTTAATTATTTAAAAAAAGACTGATTTTTCTCTGACATCCAGGCCTAATTTATTATTTTTTTAAATATTATTTTAAACGAATAAGTTAAATGTAAGGCCCACAGCAATGCCATGCAGTGGGATGAAAGCTCTATAATCACGTTTAATCCGTTTATTTATCCGTGTTTAAAACATGTTCCAGAAAAGCCTACTAATAAATAGGCTACTAATAATAACTGTAATAATAACTCATATTTTTTCTTCTTATCACTGCAGTTCCACCTGCAAGAGTATGTATGTTTTAAATCTGCATTTACCTTTCAAAAATGTTTATTTATGAAAGAAAGCAAAAATTAAACCGAAAATATATTATATCAAATGAGACAATACCCAATGACTGTGTGGATGTATTTGTTATTGTTAATAAACACATTGGTTCTGTGCGTCATATTTCATAGAAACTGTCAATTTCATTTGTTTCGGTCTAATTCTTGGTTAATTTTCATTTTGGTACATTTCCCCTCAAAATTTAAAACTTGATAACATGACTCGAAGGTCTCTCATGTTATTTAGAATATATATATATATATATATATATATATATATATATATATATATATATATATATAATCTGTCAGGCTTTGATACAGGTTATTTAAAATAACCCCATGACTTATTTGGATCGTCTGTAACAATCGAAGCAGTTAAAATGAATAATAAATCGAACTTTTCTTTGCATTCAGTGCGCTGCAGGTGAGTTCAGCCTGTGGAGTTTTATTATCTCACTGATGTTCAGTCTGTGGTTATGATTATAATCACAGACACTCACAGACTGAGTAAAATAATGATTCCATTATTATTCACACTGCCGTCCACTTCAACAACCAGACCTTATTCAACAGCTGAACCTGAAACAGTTTCAACTGTAAATGAAAGTTTACTGTCATGTTAAATTAATCATTGTGAATAATGACCGACGGGGCTACAGAGCAATTAAACTGTGTGTGTGTGTGGATTACTGCAGGCCAGCGGCGCGCATGACGCATCATCAAAAAAGGTACATTCAATGCGCATTAAATTCATGTATATGTATTAATAAATTATATTGATTATACTGAATTGTTTATGTTAAATCATATTTTACATAAGTTTCATAGTGGCTGTAATGGGGCTGTTTCTAAGATTGGCTCGGTTATTACACAAACATCTCCTGAAATCGTTGATTTAATTTCATAATTTTGTTAATTTAAATTTTTTTTTTGATTGCAGTGTGGATTCTTTGAGCCCACCCAGGACCGCGGGGGTCAGTGGACTCGCTCTGGGGAGCCTCTGAATTTGCTCGCTCCCCTGTGCCAGACATTCCTGTACAGAAGCCAGAGCAGCGGGACTCCGCCCCTTCACTCAGAAACCCGGAGCACGTAGCAACAAACTGAGCCAATGTGCTCCGCCACGATCCGTCCTACCGAGCGCGGTGCCTGGCAACAGAAAAAGACGTGATGACGTCCTCTCCAGATTGCGTATTATGGGATGTGCGGAATTAAACAACCCGAAGAGGACGAGGGAAGCCAAAAAATAATAAAAGAAACAGAAATAAACGAGGTGCATGGTGAATCATGGAGCTCTCGGCTATTGGTGAGAGCGTCTTTGCAGCCGAGTCCATCATTAAACGGCGAATCAGACGGGTATTCGCTGCTTTTTCACCCGCAGGCTGTGCCTCTACACCTATTACGCAAACATGTGTCCGTGCCCGGGCCGACAGGCTGGTCTTTGATAACCTAACTCTATTACGGATCTGTTTTGCAGGGTCGCTGGGAATATCTCGTGAAATGGAAGGGCTGGTCTCAGAAGTGAGTATAATATCCGAGGCTGTGAAGGACAGCGCTCCATCCTGGCCGCTCCTTACAACTGCACCGCCACACGGGCTGTCGTTACTCAGCCTGTGGATGTTTTTGAATCCATTTCTCGTGCTGTTTGTAGCGTGCTGTGTGTTCGCTGGCGTGTGTGCAGCCGTCAGGTGTTGAAAATGTTCATGAGCTTGATTGCGCGGAGCTGTTTTTTTTAAGTCCTTATACTAGCTTTAGCAATGGCTGGGTTCACCATGCGTCACTGTCCGCTACGTAGTCTGTAATTGCAGCGCACGCAGCAAGATTGCTTTTGATAAAAGTATGAAACCCACGCGTGTGCGACGTTTGCCACGCGATCTAATGAATGTAACGTGCGCCAAACATCTGTCTTTGTGGGTTTGTTGTGACACAGGTACAGCACATGGGAGCCGGAGGAAAACATTCTGGACGCACGTCTGTTCGCTGCCTTCGAGGAGAGGTGAGGGTTTGACAGCGAGACAGTATAGTAGGCCTCATGTGCAGAGATGGCAGCGCGCACTCTGCATCACCACATGTCCTTTAAAATAACTCCATTAAACTAAATTACAGCCTTTAAAACGTGTTGTGCTGAAAGTCAGGAAGAGACATGTGCGTGTGGTGAGGTGGTTTCCCCCCTCAGCACTTTCATCAGGTTATTTGTTTTATTCGTCCTTATTATTTGTTTTTAATTCCACCAGAAAAAAAAATGTGTTCATTTAGCTTCATTGTCAAACGTTGGGTCTCAAACTACAAGCTTTCATTTAATGTAAACTTTTTTTGAGCGTTTTAATTTGTATATTTTATTTTGTATTTATCAGGGAGCGCGAAAGGGAGAAGTTCGGCCCGAAAAAGAGGGGACCCAAACCCGAGACCTTTCTCCTGAAGGTCGGTTTCTTGCTTTTTCTGAGGAGTGCGATAAATGCTGCAGAGAAGATGAATCATTTAAATGATTTGGTCATTTTTAAACTTTTATTTTGTGGCTCAGATTAGATCAAATGTGTCATTCACACGTGATTTACACGAGGTTATGTTGGGCAAGGCTTGTACATTTCAGGATAATAAAGGATTACATATTTTATATATGTTCTATTTTATATCCTTGCATTCCTTTAAACCAGAGTCATTTTAGGGCCTTGACGTGCAGCTAAACAGATCATCATGATTGCTTCTCTTCCTCAGAGGACTTAAAATGTTCATCTCATGAAACCTCCATTCATAAATGTTATTTGCTCTGTTCTCAGGCCAAAGCCAAGGAGAAGACCTATGAATTTAGAAGAGAGGCTTCCAGAGGTATCCAGGTTTCCTATCCCGTCCCGGAGCATGTCATAACGCCGAGGGCCCGGGAAGGTTTACGCGCCGTGGTCCCCACAATCTTTCCACCAAGTACGGTCAACAGAGGGGAAAGTGTCCACATCCGACCACCGGAACCCGAGAGGAGGCCAAGGCCGACCCCACCAAGTGCCCTGAACGCCCCTGAATCCCTGCGGTTCCCCAAAAAGAGAGGACGCAAACCAAAGCTGCTTCTGCGTTATGACAAAGAAGATGGGAGCAGCTCAGCTGAGCCGCCGGACACCAAACGGAGCAGGTTACACGAGGAGCCCGTGTCCCACTGCCTGTCCAAAATGTCCCGACGCCTGCATCATTACCACCATCATCACCACCATCACCATCATCATCATCACGGAGAGACCTCTGAACACAGCCTGCTACAGCTGACCAAGAGGTTCCAGGAGGAGACCACGATAACACCCAGATCCAGCAGCGAGCAGAGACCCACGGGAGGAGCTGGCCTGTCCTACACCTGCGCCTTTAGTTCAAATCGAAGTGATCCGGGGGGGCACAGGACTAAATGTTTGAAGGTGTCGTCCATTCCCCAGCTGAAGCACTCTGCGGGGCAGCAGGGCCGAGAGGTGAAGGAGTCTGCCGCCATGTCCTCACAGTCCTCATCCTGGACTCCCTGTTTGACCATGGACTCCGTGACCGTGACAGATGTCACCATTAACTTCCTGACAGTCACCATCAAGGAGAGCAGCACAGACAAAGGCTTTTTCAGAGATAAACGATGAGCGCTGCATGTAGTTCAGAGGTAAACAATTGTTTAACTACAGGCCAACTGTCATTCTATATTTTTTCTATATTTCAAACCTGTACACACATATTTAATACGCTGCTGAGAACAGTAAAACTAAGTGACACGGTAGGTTTAACGAGTAGTATTATTGCTGTTTTTGCACTTTGTGCCATTGCTGCTTTTTGACTATTTCTAACATCAAGTAAACACCATATTTTAACCCTGTCTTCGTGGGAGTGTCGCGACATGGTGGTCATTCATTTCAAACACTGAGTGGAATTCTAAATAAGTGCGGACTCTTTGACCTCTTGCAGCCTGACTTTCATTTTTGGTTTAATCACGGTGTAACGCAAAATCTATACGTGCATCCTTTCTTCATTGCTTTAGTTACTTAAAATAAAAAATAATTATATTTTTATTTGCCCACAAATTATTGTGAATGTTTTTAGAAAGAGTGGTAATAAACCAAAAATATATTTACCTGCTTTTACAGTGATTTTTTTTTTGGACTTTAACTGTTCTTCAACATGAAAAGGTTTGGTACGCGTTTCTATTTTATATCATAAATATTCAATATTTGTTTTTAAATACACTTATTATTTGATTAAGAGAGGCCGTGTCTCTCTGTGGTCAAGTGGTTCCTTCAGTCAGATAAAAACGCTTTTATTATAATTACAATTTATTTTATTTAGAGTGTGTGTGTGTGTGTGTGTGTGTGTAGCACAGCATATTTGTTACCAAAAAATATAAAGTGTAAAATGTTTGGGTGACCCAGTCGATTCAGCTCCAAACTGTCAAATAAGGCCTGACCTCAAGTTCCTAGAATTCGTTAGCTTTTCATTTAGTTTATTAATTTGGATTATTGCAATAAATTTCATGAGAATAAGAAGTGATCAGTGGAGCTATTATGAATCTTATTACAAATTAAAATCTATACAAGCATCTGTTCTTCCTTACTCTGAACGCTTTCTGACTCCAAAGGTCGAGTTAGGCCTTAAAGATGACAGGCGGGTTAGTTTTTTCCACAGTGCAGTAACACTGGATTATTTAATGTCTCTCTGTAACATGTAACTGATATAAACTATAGTTTGGCTGTATGTTCTGCAGCAGAGCAGCTGGCCCCTGATGACCGCGCCTAAAATCAAAAGAGCCATGCTCTCCGATTTTATTCTCTGATGCTTCTAAATGCGGTCCTTGGTCTGATCATGGTTTTTGTTGGTTATCATTAACAGTTTTGTTCATTAGGCCAAGAGTAGACAAATGAAGGCTCTGACACATGCTTACATGTGACTCACTCTATCTGGTCATCCGGATCAAGAACACCTACGGCCACACTCACTTTAATTTGTTTAATTAAAGCTACAGGTTTTTACAAAGATAGGACATGTGTTGGAAGCGAAATTTTCCTCAAAATATGTACTTAAAGGAAAAATAAGAATAATTCAAATAATTCATTCGATCGTTAATTAATTGCCAATAATCATACTGATAATAATCACCCCCAACTTCATCCAAATGTGCTACTGAGAGCAGGAAACGCTTCTTCTGACTAAATTCTGCGTATGAGTGCAAAGACATCCCAAACCTGGAGGCGCTGGTCTGCTCTGCCCTCTGGGCCTCCGTCATTAAGTTAAGTTGAGAGAAGCAGCCAGCAGCCCTCACAGTGGCCTGCACGGTTCACAGAGTTTACCTCCACAAGATGTCGCCACCAGCAAGACCTTGAAAAGGTGCCAGGTGCCCCCCCCCCTCTCGCATTTCGCACCCTGCAGGTTGAAATTGAATAAACTGCTCCTCCTTAGCGGATTAATCATTGATGAAAGCTGGTTCCACTTATTAACATTATTAAAGGTCGTTGAGTTACAGCCCGATCCCGCTGTTGGATTTCTTCGAGGCATTTAAAAAAAAAAAGCTACATTTTATTTTCCAGATGTGAAGAGTGCAGCTGTGTGCTGCATCATTCCGCCACTAGATGGCCCTAGTACAAAAACACACAGCCTGCTGTTTAAATTATTTATTTACTTAAGCTCAGCTAATAAATGGATCCGATATTATACTCTTAACACGACAACAACTGGAGTGAAAGAAAACCACTTGCTGAGAGCGTGGAGGAGTGAAGTGTGAGTGAAGCACTGCGCAGAGAGGAGCGCTGACGTTAACAGATGGCTGAAGGCTTTCTGATGGTCTTTAAAGAGAGCAAAGACAAAAGAACTGCAGAGGCCAGCAGTCCCCCAACTGGACCAGTCCTAATTAGAGACTGAGTGAGAAGACGACAGTGCGTTAAACTGTGTGTGTGTGTCTGGGAGGGGAGAGAGAGAGACAGAGAGAGAGAGAGAGACAGAGGGAGAGAGACAGAGAGAGAGAGTCTTCATGAAGCGCGTCAGTTCAGAGGCTGCAGCAGCACTCCCTCAGATCAACTCTCCAGCCATGCACCTCCATCATCGTTTGGGATGTTTTACTTTTTGTGGGTGAGATGTGGCCACATGTGATCATTTTGATGTGTTTGGCTCTTCAGTTATGTCACTGTGCAGCTGATCTCTGCAACTGGACTGGAGGGTAAGACGCCTTTTTTTAGGATTGCAGTGTAGATAACTGAGCAACATTTTGAAGGGCACAATGTCTCCTAAGCTGGTGTCTCATAGACATAAATGTTTATTAGGATAATACTTTAAAGTACAATTTCAGATGCAATATTGTTTCATTCATCCATTGATAACCTGGATTTAATGTCTCAACACATTTATAATGCCTAACTGCAGACCTGCTTTTTTATAAAGTTATAAATCCACCAGCAGTTATTGCCTTTTGATTTGAGTTTTGCAGAATGCGATCATAAGGGCTCATTTAAATGTTTCCATCCAGCGGTTTTGCAGCTGGCCTGAACTCCAGGATCGTTCTCCAGGTTCGGCTACGCTGCACAGAGGGCTCTGTGAGGTGGGTCTACCCGGGTCAGGCTCTCAGGGTGGTCTTGGAGCCCAACGTGTCCTCCGCATCCCGGGGATCTACTATCTGCATCAAACCGTTTCCCTCCGCCTTTGGAGCGAGCGTCTTCATCGAACGCGCAGGAATCCTGGAGCTGCTGGTGACGGACGCGTCGAGCGGGCGGACCGAGCAGCAGGTGTTCTGTTTCCGGGCAGATGGTCCACATAGGCCCGCTATCTACCTCCAGGCTAGCCCGCAGAGTGACGGACCCTGGAGCAGACACACGGTGGGCTTTAGATACGAGCTGCTGGGCAACAGGAGTGATGCTGCGCCCAGCCTGGGCCACAGCGTGCTGAAAAGTGAGCACCTCTTCATTTCTTTGATTTTACATTTACTCAGTATAGTCTGTGGGGAAAAAAAGAAACTTGGCCAACTAGTAAATTTATGTAAAACACACGTGTATTAGTCCTGCATTTAATTTCACTGTAGCCAGAATATAAACTATGAAAATTGTGAAAATGTCTCATAAGACTGAAAACGGCAGTGGGAAATTGTGAATGGGTCTAATTTTTTTGTTTAGTTTTGTTTTAGCTATATAAAGTAGAATAAAAAAGAAAGCTACAATATAGGGTGACTGGTTTAGCAACCATTAAATAACAAAACCTTGATAACATGTGGGGCTCCGTTCGAATGCTTCTGTTTGGCTTTACGCACACAGCCTGTGTAACTGGAAACTGAAAGGTAACATTTCTTCTTAAATGCAGAACAACCAGACTATTCTGTCAACGCATGATTATGGCGGCAATATGATCTGTGGAGTCAACGCGTCACCACAGACTTTAAGCACGAAGTTCACGTGATGAAGTTGAAAGAGCTCAGGGCATCTAGAAATCCGTCTCTTCACTCCTTCCTCATAACTTGTTGGGGTCAGGCAGTCTAAATTATACTCTTACCCGGGGTTTGATTTGAGTCTGTCGGACCTTTTCTCGGTTCTTCTCTTTTGTGCGCACCTTTGCGCACGGCCCGTCCAGCGTCGTGTAAAATGGAGGAGAAGCACATGGCGGATCCAGCAGGTACACAGGCCTACATACAGGTTAGATCATGCCCGGATGCCACTGGAAGACGCTATAGGACTTATTATTGTTGTTGGACTGATTGAAAATTGGAACTTACATTGATTCAGTAGCTCTTGTAATGTAAGCTCTCTTCATTTAATATTTAGGACCGCAATGCATGGAGGTCCTAGACCAGTAGAACAGTTCGTATGAGATCATAGCTGCTTTTCGCCTCTAAAACAAGTGTTTTATTTCTATTTATTTATTTATTCATTTATTTTCTAGAATATAAACCAATATTAAATAAATCCTATAGAGAGTCTCATTGAGAATATCATTGTAATATCAAAGCTTTGTGTTGCCAAACAGCTGATTCATAGATATGTGTGAGAGTCTGCTGGCCACTTATAAAAATAGTAGTTATTTAATTAGGGAGTCCTGGACCATGCAGCTGCTGGTCAGTCTTGTGTTTTGTCTGGTTTCCATCAGGGGACAAAGCAGAGAGGACGGAGCAGACTGCAGAGAGGCTGCAGGGCACCAGGCCAAGGGGCTTGAATTGAGTCTGCAAATACTCTGCAGATTCCACAAATGCCTTATCATTGTGCATGTCTGTTTATTAGCATTCATCCCTGTGTGTGGGCCAGTCCCAGCGTGGTGATGTCACTCTGAGTCCATAATAATAGACAGCCTCTGGTTTCTGTATTACCCAAGAGTTTGACTCCTGCCGTCCCCTGATCGGCACGGGGGTCATTCAATTAGGTAAATACAATGAGAGTCAAACACAGGGTCAGACTATTGCAGGGTTTTTGATCTCGGGGTGGGCAAAGCACCAATACAGGAGCAGCATTCCTTCATCTCCATGGTCTCTGCAGTCTTGAGATGAATGCAGCTGGTATGTGGGGCAGATTGTGTGTCACTAATGTGGTGGGGCGGCAGAGTGGCGTCTATCAATCATTGTCACAGCACTGTGGATGATTGACAGAGAAAAGTGGGTCAGGTGAGAGAAACCATTATTTGCCGTTATGATGTATACATTTCTCTTTCCCTCCACAGCTTCATGTCGACCCTGCAACGACACAGAACTCCTCATGGCTGTCTGCAACAGTGACTTTGGTGGGTACGAAGCCTGCAGCAGATTCTTTCTCTACAGCTCATTGCTGATCTTTAAACACATATGGTTCTCCTTTTTTTTTTGGTCCTTTCAGTGGTCCGAGGCCACATTAAAAACGTCTCCCACAACTTCAAACATCAGACATCACTGGTGGAGGTGTCAGCGGTGAGGGTGTACTGGCAGCGCAGTGGAGTGTTTGAGCAGCGAATGGATCCGTCCCTGTTGTTTCCGTCTTGGCGTGGACACATTCACACACTCCTGCAGTGCCATGTGAAGCCCGGGAACGGAGAGTTTCTCTTCACAGGGTCAGAACACTTTGGGGAAGCTTGGTTAGGGTGTGCTCCGCGATTCAAAGACTTCCTGTCTGTCTACTACAATGCCCGGGCGACACATCAGAATTCCTGTGACTTCCCTTTGGACTGAGGGTGTGGCTTGTTTCAGCAGCCTATGTCCAAAGTAATCCCTGCTCTCGAGGTAGTCGTGTCACCAGTTTGGATAGACCTACTGAAATGCTGCTGAAAAAGAAGTGTAGCTTCTTGTTTTTCTGTTGAAATGTAAAGAACAGGCCTGAGTTCAGGCTCTGGCTCTGAACCAAACTGGCCCTCAAACTGCTTTGGTAGAAAAGGGTTAAGAGAGGGCCAGCCTTTGTCCCTCTCTCATCACTGCCCTCAGTCCTGGGAGACTAAAGAGGGGTTGGGTTGCTGCACTCTCTTTGTGCCTCTCCCCACATCAACTGTTGTTCACTTCGCTGGCTCTGTGTGACAATTGCCCTTTGAACTGAGGTGGGAGGACAGACTGAGGGACGGCCATTTGTCACTGCCATTTTGTCATGTAAAGGTTGTCAGTGTATGCTAGTAAAAGTCATCTTCTGTATTTATGCTGTAGTTTTAACTTCTTTATTTTATTTCTGTCTGCTGCAGTATACACAACGTTCCTCATTGTTCAGCTGGGGCTTGTGGCAAAAACATGTCTTGGTTGGGCAAATAAATCATGTACAAAACAGGTCTACATTATCTCATCCCAACTCAGTATAGTCCTATTTTTACCCTTCCAAGTAACATTTAAACCACATTGTGTCCACTTCTCATTTGTGATGTTTTAAGGTTTAATATGTGGACATTTGTTTTACAATGCCACGTCAAGACAAATACATTTAATAAAAAATAATACTTCAACCAATGCTGATTAAAATGTCTTATCTTAATTTTAAATATTGTACATTTTTTGCGAGGGAGTGTTTTTATGTGAACTGAGCACAAGAGCAACGAATAAAAAATCTTTAAATGAATATAACACTGTGTTTTTAAGTGGCTTTGAAACCAGTTGAATAAATGCACACCCCCTGTCCTCATCATAATTCAACATAATCCCTGTTTTTATCAGAGAATGGGATTAAATGCCAAAGTGTCCCTACAAGCTGATTTTGTCCCTTTTCCTTCTTCATCACATCTTTTCCCCTGATAATCAGATTTGTATGATAATAGGATAACCCTTCCATAGAACGACGCACAGGATCTCCTCACCCGGCTCTGAGCAGGCTGAGTCTTTTGAGTAGTGCGTCCCATGCATCACAGCAAGAAGACGAATGGACAGATGTGAGGCCCCTTGGACCCTCCCCTGCAAAGGAGAACAATTAATTGACTTATAAAGCGGCTGCTTTCTGAGCCTATTCCACACTTCTTCTTGGCTGAGCAGGGCTCACAAATTGGTGTGTTGAACTTTTTATGAGGACTAAATAGCTGCCAATGAAAGTGTAAATGACTGTGCGGTGAAAGGGGCCCACACAATGGCCCTGCAGTGACAAGGCCTCTGGCAGACATAATGACCATTGTCACAGTGGCTGTCATCTAGAAACCATCAGGGCTTATGAATCCCAGAAGGAGGGGCGAGTCCGACTTTTATTCCAGCCACATGTTTCTGCACTGATTTGCAGTTTGTCTCTTAAACTCAAATAAAGTGTGATTTTAAAGAAGCATCTGTGGCTAAAAAAAAATGCATTTTAACGCATTTCATGGTTATATGACTCCATGTTTGTGGGAGGATGGGCCTGACTTGCTTTACAAAAAATGAATAATAAATAAAAATGCAGCCTTCCACAGGAGCCCTGCTTCATGTCCCCTCCTTCAGCATTGTCCAAGGAGGCCACCATGTCAAATTTCCAAGCAAAATAGTGTCTCTTTCCCGGCCTTTTGAGACCACACAATTCTCATCTCTGGGAATTCCAGCAGGCTCTCATGGGGCATCGAGCCGGGAAGGGGGCTCGCCCTGGAGCTGCTGCACGGTGCGCTCCAGCTAGGAGTCCACTCAGACTCAAGGGGGGTAATTGGTTTATCCCGCCCGCCTGGCCTGCTTTCCCATGTGGGCCACTGCTGCGGGGAGGCCCAGGGGTACAATATGGAAACAGCATGATACCTTCAAGTGCTGAAGAAGCATTCACTGCTCCTGCTATAGAGAGCAGGGAGCAGGGGAGCAGGAGCACAAAGCTGCAGCAGAGATGTGCCTCAGTTTTCAAAAGGTTGCCATTTGGTCTCCTTTTAGAAGCGGGCAGCAATTCTGACTGAAAATGTGAAGTAATTGAATTTTGACTAAAGCTTCTTTTTTATATGAATAAATGTGGCAGTGAGTCTAGTGTTTGCACCTGGCTGAACATTAGATTAGGGGTCTTGGAAAAACACAGAGCAGAATTTATTGTGAGGTAGTTCTAAAAAGAGAGAGAAAGAGAATGCATAATAAAACATCACATGATCTACCACAATGTTTCAAACCACATACCCTGTATGTCATTATTGGAGGGAAATAATGCTTTACAGCTCTCTGAGGCTTTAACAGTATGATATTAAATCCATTTTTTTTGCAAGTTGATGATGTCATTTTGAATGATTGTTTGTCTTTACTGTGTAAACAAGTAGTCAAAAAGAGTCAAATAGGTCCAGTAGTTGTTCATGTTTGGTGGACCAAAGGCTGTGGCTGGATTCAGACAAGTGCCAGATGCATCTCCCCTGAATCTTCCCATGAAATATTTTATAATATTGTGTGAAAGTCACCTGGCCTAAATGTTGATGGTAACCATGCAGCAGGAGACTTCAGGTTTTGGTGCTCCTAGCAGCACCACCATGGTCTCCAGGCAGGTCAGGGTGACCCCTTCAATCAGAGTTCCATCTACCACAGAGCAAACACAGTTAAGTGGGTTTCGGGGTACTTCACTCTGAAGGCTTGAAGCTTGAACGTAAAACACCTTAATAGTAGACATCCGAATGTGGCAGGTTCACCTTCATCATAGCAGCTCCACGCACTCCTTCGACCAGCTGACATGCAAGATCATGCCCCCCACACAGACAGATGGCGGATTCAAGGTGGAGCATTGAAACAGGAACAACTGGGGAGACAAATATAAAGAAATTCGTTTCTATATGTTCACTTCAGCAAAAACATTTGTGGGGGTGAAGGGCATTAAAATCAACAGTCAAAAATGGTGTATTTAAATGAACATAAAATGCACATCCAGCTCTGCTGAGGAAGTCGTCATGGCAGAAAACAGCCACAAGGTGGCAGCAGATCACTCTGAACAGTGTTAAGTGGGGACTAACTGATCTGAAATCAGCCCAGAGGTCAGAAGGCACGCAAACATGTAGTCAGCTCTGAATAAGCCTACCTGTGACACAGACTGACTCTGAAGCAGCTCTTAACTGTTCGAGACTTTGTTGCGCGTTTTGTGTAATTAGGTGGTTTTGCAACACTTCAACTGTAAAAAAAAGTCAACCCACTTCAGTGCCTGTATCCACTCTGACTTTGCTGTGGACATGACAGACCTAAAGCTGAGTCAGTGCGTTTTTTTTCTCTCCTGCTGAGGTATCACATGTCACCATCGGGGCCATGCTGCTTACAGTCCGGGAAGTAAAGGCACTTCCTCCTTCCTATCACACTGGTTGTTCTGAAACCAGTCAGCGACTCTGACATTCGTGCCAATGGAGATCCTGACGCTCGTCACAGGTTGTTTCCACTGATTGTCCATTCTGTTTGTGTGAGGCAGCGGCGGCCAATGTCAGGAAACACATTCAGCTGCACTCATTATTATTATTAATACAAAAAGTGGTCGGAGTGCAGCCGTTCTTCATTCTTTTGCCAGTATGGCTGCGACGTAGCGCAACTTTTTGGATCCACGGGGGAGGATCGACCGCAACTTTTACAGACTTGCAGGAGACGCCGAGAAGACTCACATCATGAAGAAACAGTTTAATCGCATGAGGCAACTCGCCAACCAGACTGTTGGAAGGTGAGCGTTTAAATTCAACAATAATGCATTGCTGTATGTTGATGTCATGTATTTATTCTGGTAGGCCAGCGTGATTATGTTGAACCATTGTCATCCGTCTTCTTGTTGTGGGCGGTGTCGGAAGGGCTGGGCTGTAGTTTTTGTGTAATCAATACCTGAGTGGTCCAAACTCAGGAAAAGAAAGAAAGGATCTATTTGCAGTCAGTTAATGATGTCAATAAATAGGCTACACCAAAGTTGCCATCAAGTCACACGAAATTTGATCTGAAGGAGTTTAAAAAGAATTAAAGTGTGTCATTTAAAATGTATTTGTTGTTGACCATGACAGCAGGAACAGGTAACAACAGACATGTTTTCCAGGGGACCCCAAAAAGTGATGGACCCAATGAAACAAAAAGGCAATCAGGATGTTAAAAATACCACAAATCCATTTTAACACATTTCCAACATCACACATTTAAATAAAAAAAATAAACAGTCGGCACTTAACAACAAGTATGTTACAGACTGGTCCGTCACTTTTTGGGGTCCCCCAGAAACTTTTCTGTTGTTGTCTGTGTCTGTGTTTATTCGAGGATGGTGTTTCCTGTAGGTTCTGTTTTGTTATGTTTTTAAGCTGCAGTGTGTTACGCCTTATCTGGCACTATTTATAATTAATTTGTTTATAAATTATATTTACTGATTACAAAGCAGGCAGCAGTGAAGGGCTCATTGTTCTGTTCTCTCTTAAATGAAATGTAAGATATAATATGTTAAACCCTCATGCAATTGTATTTCTGAGATGCTATATGTACACATCAACACATTTTCTTATTTTTTTGGAGATGCTGGCAGTAACTTCACATACAGCAAAAGACCTGTTTAATGATCTCCAGGGAGTACAATCACAGCTGAATCCATATTCCTAAAAAAGCAACCCTGAAAAATCAGGCTTTACTTTCGTTTCTGTCTCCTCCGTCCCCTCCTTGGGTGGTGTTGTATTCAGGTTCAAGTCCCCACCAGGATGTAAAAGCAAGTACAAACAAAATAAATGCCTACAATGGTCTCCGTCACCATGAGGCTGTGCAGCCCTGTTTTCCCATCAGTAGCCACCGCTGATATTGATATCTCCAGTTATCACTGCATTAATAAATCAAATGTCCTCAGTGAAACTAAGCAGAATCACAGCAAAGGTGGTCTGCTGGCACACAAGCACGCTGGATCACTGCTGGATAGAGCTGCTTGATTTAAAGAACGTGGTTTAAAGCAACATTGTGAGAATGAGATGAGCAAATGAATACACTAGCTCTGAATCTGTGTCACCACGCTCCATGAAGGTTTGTGATGATTGGTGGTTTTTCAGGAGGAGCCAGGCTCAGAGGGTTTCTGTGGAGTAAGCATTTCCGTGGTTGTTGAGCGGGGGACACAGTAGAGGGCCGGGATCGTCATGCAGCCACAGAGAGGGTGTTATTTTATAAAAGAGGAAGCCCGTTTGATTTGCATGTGGTTAATAAGAGGAAACCGTTCACGTGCAGAGTAGATGCAGAGGAGCGGTGTTTATGAATCTGTGCACACCTGATAAGCACACATCAAGATTTAGAATGTGCTGATGGATTTGCAGTGTCCTTCAGTCTTCTTTCAGGGTCTGGGCTCCACCATTGTGTACATATATACGTCTATTTTTAGAACAATAGCTGCTGAGAGTGAAGCCAGTCAAATCAATGCTAATTCAGTATTGATGGAAATCTGTGTAGCTTTTTTCCTCTTGAGGTGAGCCAGTGAAGCCTTAATGTGTAATGCGATCATGTGGGTTCAGGGTGTAGGTATTCTGGCTGCAGATCATATGTCTAACACCATCACAAACTGTTCATCTACACCCATATAAATAAATGCTTTCCGTTGCAGTCCGAATGATTTATTCGCGTGTATTTTTACGACTTCTAGTTTCAGTTTCTTTTCCGCTTGTATTGTTTGTTATTTTTGGAAGCTGGGCTTCGGTATAACTTTATTTTTGTCAGCACATTTCAGCACAAACACACTTTGCTTTAATAAAATGCTCTAAAACTGGTTCAAGTAATAGATACCAAACCAAAAAATATTCATAAATAACTTAAATTTGGTCGGGTTTTTCTTTAAAACAAGCACTTAAATGATTATTAATCTGTCTGTCTGCCTTTGGAGCCATTTTCTATCACAAGTGAGGATATTTCAGGCATGAGAGAGGAAGGTCTTTGTGGGTGTGACATGAAGATTTTATGTTTTAGTCTTGCCGTATTAGGTAATAACTTGTGCATGGGAGAGCGTTAATTGATCCCTGTGAAATTTAAATCTATAGTGTGGGCCTTCGCTGGAGAGAAGAGAGGTCTTTATGGATTTGTGTGTGTGTCTGTGTGTGTCTGTGTGTGTGTCTGTGGCAAGATCCGAACCCGAGAAGAGTGACTCTGCAGCGCGTCAGAGGTCACACACAGCACTGGATATGTTTGTTATCAGTGATGTTATGCAGGTTGTTTTGGCATTTTGTCAACATTTCTTAGAAGTTTTGGAGTGATGTCACTCCGTTATATTTTCCACCACAATGTGCACTGTGTTTCAACAAGCTATTCCGCAGCCGCACACACACACCTTCACTTTCTGTTGCCATAACAAACAAGGTGCAGATGAGACAAAAGGAAGTGTGTTTTCAGAGGCAGGGTGGAGGAATCCAACAGGTTGCATAAATGTTGAGTTGTACAAAGTAGCCAGTGAATCCTAATGAATGTTCCTAATGGTTCTATACTGGTTTTCAGCATATTGTGATGTGCTGCAGGCACACACACACACACAAACAGTGCACACAGCAGACAGGTTGGGCAGGTTTGGTCTGATGGTCTGCTCACCAGCTGTTTTTCTACAGCAAGTTAAGTAAAGTGAAGGTTTTAAGTTCAGAGCAGGTTCAGTCTATAAACAGGCTCATCTGCTGCAAAGACGAAAGCAGCCAGTAATCTCCTTATTTCCATAGAAAAGTTGTCTCAAAAGACTGAGACACATGAACGTCTTTTTAGTCTTTATACACCATGATCACATTCATGTGCAAACTGAGTCTTAACACAGAACAGCTGTGTCCTTTATGGGACTGGAGTTTTGGATCTGATGCTAAAAATGTACATATTGATCCCTTGTTAATAACAATAACAATTTGAGATCATCTGGACAACAGGCGTCTGGATACTAATATAGCTGTGATGGGCTAATATCAGCCATTTTCTATTGACTTCATACAGAGTGTGTGCTTTAACTGTTGATTCACAAAGGTATATTACACTGTCAGTTTTTGACTCATGGCCTTTCTGCTTCTCATCACAGGGCGGAGAAAACAGAAGTCCTGAGTGATGATCTCCTACAGGTAAATATCACATTCACCTCAATGTAAAAAAAATACAACGATAGCTTCATTCTTTATACGACTGTACATTTTTATCATTATTTGAAGCTAACATTTATTATATATTGTTTGTTTTGTAAAGCTAATAGGTAAACAGATTATTTCTGGGGCACAGCTTCTCAAAATATGACAATGTGGCTGGTTTTTTTGGTGTACTATGTGTATCTTGAAAGGTTTATTCTACCAGTCACAGTTCTTCCAGGACTTGGAATAAACCCTGAAGCCTGTGTCCTGTCCCCTAAAGGTTCATGTCAATGTCTTAACACCACCTCCCTTAAACTAATGCCTCGCATGTGAACAGTTCTTCTAAAAATCTGGTGGAGTAAAATATGGAAGTTATCAAAAACCTGACATTCCCTTCAGAGTCTCTGTTAAAGCCATCATGTCTTAAGCAGCCCATTGATG
This sequence comes from Parambassis ranga, assembly GCF_900634625.1. Taxonomy (NCBI): domain Eukaryota; kingdom Metazoa; phylum Chordata; class Actinopteri; family Ambassidae; genus Parambassis; species Parambassis ranga. The sequence continues at coordinate 5,896,189 of NC_041029.1, read as the reverse complement.
CCAAGCTTCTCTGCTAGTCTTGGAGTAGGACCGCTGGTATTAAAACATGACTGGGTAGTCTTTCATTGAGTAAAGCCTCAGCAGCTCAGGGCTTTGGCTCTGCAGGAAGTGGTGCCTCAATGTTCTCCTCTCAAGGCAAACTTTGGTAATGTTCTGTTATATTGGATGTACACTGTTCATGTAGGGTGTGTGTGTGTGTGTGTGTGCTGGGGGATGGGAACAGCCTATGAAACTGTGGGATCACTGTTTTACCAGCTCTCATTCAGTCAGAGGTTTATGACAAGCAGCAGTGAACTATGAACTATGAACTCCGTGAGATTTACACACCACACTAACACTTGGCTCATTAACAGAGGTAATGGCTACATTTTTGCACAAACTGAGCCGGCCCCTCTGCAGCATTCTGTTCCTCGTCCTTTTGGAGCTTTGGGCTGTGTTAGACATTCCTGAAGCTCCAGCTCTCTGTCAGGAATGTGATTGTCAGGATGTCTTTTTGCTTAACAATGTCAGCTTCAGAACAAACACACATCTAATAGCCAGTCAGGACTCGTGCTGCACACAGTCAGCTCTCAGATCTGCTGCTTGATTACAGCAGAATGTGTGGCTCACAGTTCACCGATTCAGAGACCAGTGAATCAGTATCAGCTTCGTAATTTAATCACACTGCCTGGAAAAGTTTTTCTCCCTCTTTCCAAACATGAGCAGAAAGAGAACCCTTTTTTTCCGATCCCCCTCCCCACATGGGCCCACCCCTCCAAAACCCCCCCTTTCTATGAGCAGTCCAGCTTGTAATTTGACACTATGATTTCCATGGTGTTGTAGTAGTCTTTTCCATTTTTCCATGGTGTTTTGCATTGGTTAAAGGCATTTATCTTGTTTGGACACGTCCCGCCTCAGCGGGAGAGTTGAGAGGTGGATGTCAGGCTGGATTGTACTCTGCCTGCCTGGTCTCACACAGGAGAGAGTCCAGGCTACAACTGGTGCCTTATCTCAGCATTTGAATATAACTGAGGATATGATTGACTGCTCTTATGGTGGATACTGGTCTGTGATGATATCTGATACTGTATAATGAGCAGGTAACTGTCAGAGAGCCAGCTGGTGAGCTCACCACAACACCTGATTCGTTGTTGAGTTTTAGATTAGACAACTTACGTGTGTGTGTGTGTTAGTTATGAAGCTATAGCAGCCAATTAGCTTAGCCTAAAACCTGTGAGAACTTGGCAGCAACAAAACCTACAGAAATAATAACGGTCCCAAAATGCAACTTTCAACCAAGAATTTAAACTTAGAAATCTGAAATCTGAATTCAGAGAAACTTTTTAAGCAAACATGACTGTTTGGACCGTTGCTGCGTTTGAATCGTGTTTCTGTTTCTGCCGTCATCAGCTAGTCACCGACAGCACGCCGTCATGCCAACAAGGTCAGCCAGCTACTAATCTGCCAGCAAGCCAGCCATTAGTTAACCAGCTATCCAGTCAGCTAAAGCCAGAAAACAGAACTGTATCCACCCGTCTGGTTCCTCTATGACTCACAACGTCCCATATTTTCTGCTCTGGCAGGTCAGAGGTCGCCAGCTCTCTCTGCTCGTTGTTTTCATTGTCTGTTAAGAAAATGTGGGCAATGATTGGCCTGTAAACCTTTGGACAGATCTGTGAAAGGGATTGTCTCTGTTAATGTGTGGGCTTGTCTGTGCCTATGATCAGGGTGTTTTCCCATGTTTTCTCTGTGACATAAGTCGGTCTGGGTGTTTCTCTGTTTCCATAATTGAGGTTTTCCCAGAGGACTGATCTCTTACAGTGAGCACAGTCAATCCTGCAGCTTCAGAGCATAACAGTGTTTGTCAAGAGAAGCTGAGAAGGATTGTTAAACTTTTGACAAATTATGGATGTGAACTGTGCACAAAAAAGGCCATATGTGTTGTTTTGTGTGTCCACAGAGTCATTTAGTGTACTCTAACAAAAAACACAGACAGACAATGTGATTACCAAGTGTAGCAGTCCACAGTACCGCCCATGCTGCAGTCGGCCCTTTTCTTTCTTTCCTTCTTGGCACCGGCTGTTAGAAGTCTGGATTCAATCACGCCGTCACCAGATAGAGCTAGACTTCCATGCATTAATCAGAGTCAGGGATCAGCTGAATGGTGAGCAAATCAATTGGATCCACTGCGAGGAAGCCAAGTCCAGCTGTGGTCTGGCATGGTGCAACAGCTGCAGAAAAGAGAGAGCAGAGATGCAGGGAAGAAGAAGAAGAGACGTGACTCAAGTGGAGCAAAGAGGAGAGTGAACTTTGAGGATAAAAGTGAAGGAAAAAAGAATGGATCAGACATCAGATTTGTAGCGGTTAAGCTGGATGTTTACACTGAAACAGGAAGAGGAAGTGAATACTTACGACTGGCAGCTCATCAGATGCAAAATCAGCATGTCACAGGCTGTAGAAGCAGACTGCATTTTCACCATATCCTTTTTATTCTTACAACTTTAACTTTCATCACTGTGACTACAGCAGTTTATTCACAACTAGCAAAGACTTGAGACTTCACACATTAGACGTGACTGTTGCTGGTGGTGCATTCAAGGAAAATCAGATCAAAAAGAGAGAACATGAGAGTAGATGCTTCAGTTCAAGTAACTGTATTATATGTTACTCCATTATTTTAGATATATTTAAGCAATTTCCCAACAACATGTCTGAAAACATAGCCTGTATATGTCCTGGTATATGACCTGCTGGTGACAGTATAAGCCTGCAGTCAGACCGATTCATCTGCTTTCCTTGATGATATCTCTTCATATCTCATGATAGCAAAGCCTTCCTTGTTCTGAGTAAAGACTACAATCCATCACTCTGTTATCGTCAACAGACTCCTTTCATCCGTCTGTCAGAGCTGCAGGATCAAACCAGACAAACGGCGCATACATCCTCCATTATTAATTCAATAACACGAACAGGATGAGGTGTTGTGCTGTGCAGCATCTGCGTTTTGACATGAAGCTCTCACCTGTTTTTTAGCAGGAACAGGAAGATGTCAGAGGATGAAACTGTTCTTACACTGTTTCCTTCTTCAAGGTTTAAATCAGTTAAAGGTGGCAGACTCAGAAAGCTGGCTCTCAGTGTGTGTAGATGTGCACTGCGAGACTAAATGTTGAATTTTATGTGCAGATCGAGAGGCGGATGGAGCTGGTACGTTTGGTGTCGCACAACACGCACAAGAGGCTGGTGTCCTGTCTGCAGGGTCAACTGGGCACGGACACAGAAAAGAGACATGTAAGATCACCTTTTACCTTTATCAGATTTTATTCCACTAAACTAAAGCGGCCTGTTATGACCTAATTTTATTAATTAATTTTTATTCAAAGGCTCATACACAAACTAAATAAGGGCGAAGCACTGTGACACACCGCAGTCAGTATTAGCAGAGACCTTCTATCTTGTGTTGTGAACACGTAGCATCTCTTCTTATGTAACACATAGATATGAGTGAGACTCAGGAGAAAAATATTCAGCCCTGGCCTGCTGCCAGCTCCACTATCCCTGTGGAGCAGAAACAACCCACACAGCCGGTAAAACTGACAGAACCCAGTGGGGATCGCAGCTATATGTTACTTTGACATGCTTTTCCTTACCTTTTTCACTTAAATCATGTAGACAGCACATTGTTTGACACCACAGAAGTTATCTGATAAGGCAGCAGCGCATGGGGATTCCTCAAGGTTTATCTCTGACATGTGTTTTGGCTTTTTGTGCATAAACGTTTGGTTAAATCTTCAAATATGTGTCTTTTCTAAAATGTATTTGTTGGTCTTTGTGCAGAAAAAGCTGCCCCTGACGGCACTGTCCCAGACCATGCAGGAGGGAGGTGGACAACTAGGAGATGAGAGCCTGATCGGGTGAGAGTTTCAGAGGAACTGTTGTGTGGTTTGTTTTTGAATTGACCTTTAACTCACTACGAGACAGGTGGTGATAACTGGCCTATTTGCATGTTAATCTATGTGTGTGCATACATGCAGCAAGATGATGGAGGTGTGTGGGGAGGCGGAGGGCCGGTTAGCCACTGAACTGATGCAGCATGAGGTGAATATTGGGAGAGACATTCTGGATCCTCTCAACCTGCTGGCTGAGGTAAAAAAAATATTAACAAGACATTCTCACAGCAAATCTCCCTGCAGTGCTACCTGTAGTTTGACTATAAAATGCAAGTGTAGTCATGCTGTTCACTGTTTATCTCACAGGTAGAGATTCCCAATATACTAAAACAGAGGAAGCAACTGGCTAAGCTGGTTCTCGACTATGACTCTGCTAAGACGAGGTACATTTTCACACAGTCTTGTGCCAACTTTAGTTGCAGGCTTCACAGTTTTTAAAGAAAAGTGTGTGAGTGTGTTTTCTTGGGTTGCAGGTGGTACCAGGCGACAAAGTCCAACAACCAGACCATGGCAGCTAAAGCCGATTCACTCAAAGATGAGATGGATGAAGCTGTCAATAAAGTTGAAATATGCAAGGTAGATTTATTTTTGTAATATTTTGCTGCTCTACATCAGCGCAGTGTTGTAGGTATACTGTATAAAAAGAATCTCCTACAGACTAATAACTGTTCATGGCGGCTGGGGCCTCTACATAAGGTTAAGATCACATCTAATAACCTGGCTAAACAATGGAAGCTTTGTAACAGGAATGAATCATGCTATGCTCACTGTTAGGGCCATGTAATTAAAGGTCACTGCTTTGTCATCTGGACTTCATCTGTGTCTTAATGAAGGGTTTGTTGGTCAGCAGAAGGGTTAAGGTTGCCATCATATTTGCCATGTATGCAGAAATGTTGTTTTTTTTCCATCCTGCAGGACCAGCTCGCTGCAGACATGTACAACTTTGCTTCCAAAGAGGGAGAATACGCACGTTATTATGTGATGGTGAGTACACCTGAGTGTAGTGTCAATGGTCTGGAACTGAAATGGAAAATATGATGCAAATACTCCACAATCTGGGTGCCAAATATTTTGTGTATGTGGTCAATGTGTATATGTTTGTGTGTGTTTACCAGTTATTAGAAGCCCAGGCTGATTACCACAGGAGGTCTTTGGCAGCTCTGGAGGCAGCTATACCCACCATCCAAATGCAGCAAGGTGAGAAAGAGGACACATAAATCAGACATTTAAAACACATTAGCATCCAAAGCATACAAAGTGACTAAAATCACATTTGATTGCATCAGGTTCGGATGTTGCAATGCTATTCGCAGGCTGTAATCACTCCTATATACCTATGGCTAACAGCACCTGCTAACAGACAGCAGATAGTACACTCACACTCATGATGTTCCTCTCACCTAGACTCATGGATGGAGAAGCCGGCATTCGGCACGGCACTGGAGGAGCACCTGAAGAGGAGTAACCGTGAGATCGCTCTGCCCATTGAGGCCTGCGTCATGATGCTGCTGGAGACCGGCATGAAAGAGGAGGTACGGATGAGGAGATGACTGTTTAAAGTTCATGGCGACATGAGCAGACATAAATTTGTACCCGTACTTTCTGCTTGAGCTAGAAGGACATGTGGGACGTGTGGACCGCTCACGATAAATTATGGCATGTACAGGCTGGAAACATCTGTGGCCAAATTGTGGCCAGCTAGTCCTGGGCCTGCAGGAATACGAGCTGTGTGTGTGTGTGTGTTGGCAGACATCTGTTAGTTATTAGCATGTTCACTGTTGCATTCTTTAAATGTAGCAATATCACTAGGCTCCCAGTGGAGTGCGATTTAAAATGGAAACAAACCTCTTTTTTGTCTCTCTGGTGCTCATCCTGAAAGAGCCACATCTCTACTAATGACAAAGCAATTCCTCTCCTGGCTTTATCAGGCACTCAATAGGTGGTACACTTAAGTTTACTTCCACTTTCCAGTGACCAGCCAGGACTCACTTCTTTATTTTCAGGACTGAAATATGTCACCTGTACCCTGAGTGTGTCCTCACACTCTGCATTTCTCTCCCAGGGTCTCTTCAGAATAGCTGCTGGAGCGTCCAAACTGAAAAAGCTAAAAGCAGCACTGGACTGCTCCACCTCACAGCTGGAAGATTTCTACTCTGATCCCCATGCTGTCGCTGGTACCACCTCTTCACACAAATCCAGAAAAAAAGTAAAACCATCTGCTCCAGATTTTTTTTTTCCTCATAACATTTCTCCTCATACACAGGAGCTCTGAAGTCCTACCTCAGGGAACTTCCTGAACCTCTAATGACTTTTGGCCTGTATGATGAGTGGCTACAGGCCTCCAAGTAAGACATGCCTCTTTTAATATCCTGTAAAAAGACACACAGCGCTAACAAGCTATAAACACACACCTGAGGTAGTGTTTGCTGACAGGTTGTTTTCTAGCGCTTATACAACAGGCAGATATTGAGTGTGTGTGTGTGTTTTCAGTGTGTCTGACCCTGACAAGAGGCTTCAGGCCTTATGGGTGACATGTGACCGTTTGCCAAAGACCCACAAATCCAACCTCAGGTATGCAGATCTTTACGTCTGTTCTCCACGTGTCCTATACAGGATTCAGATGCTACAGCAGCAGATTCTTGCAGGCTGTAAAGCAGTTTGAGTCTCTGTTGCAGGTATCTGGTCAAGTTCCTGGCTAAACTGGCTCAGGACAGCGATGTTAACAAAATGACTCCCAGCAACATCGCCATAGTCCTCGGACCCAACCTACTTTGGGCAAAAGCCGAGGGGTGAGAATATTCACGTTACTCCATTGCACACTTAAGTGAATCGGTTGATAAAGCTTACTGACCTTCCTCCCTTCTTTAACGCAGCACGCTGGCAGAGATGGCAGCAGCCACATCTGTCCATGTAGTGGCCATCATTGAGCCCATTATCCAGCATGCTGACTGGTTCTTCCCTGAAGGTAAAACACACATCTCTCTTTGCAGAAATACATCTTCTCTCTGTCGTCCCGAAAAAGTTGTCAAATGCAAAAGAACACAATAGAAAATTGTATTAACTCTGCATGTTTGCCATGTTTCTCCCAGATAAACCCCAAAAATCAAGACAATGCTAGGTTCTGTTTGTCCATTGAGTTCAGATGGAGCAGAATTTATTTGCAGATGTTGTCTTAAACTGAAAAACTGAAGTAAAAGTAGCTGAGTCTACATGGCTGTGCACTCTGTCTGGTGTGGAAGTGTGGAAGTGTGGAAGGGATTAGGGACACATACAACATACAGCTTATTACCATAGATGGAGTAAAAACAAACATGATACATCAATAAAATCAAATTTTGACTTGTTACAGTTCCTTCTATGGTTAGTGTGGTTTAAAAAAAACAGCACTAATATTTGAGGTATTGATCCTCACACTCACTTTTTCCCCTCCAGAGGTGGACTTCAACGTGTCCGGCGTGTTCGCTTTGCCCACCCATCCGGCCACCCCAGACCTGGAGCCCAGCCTGGACAGGAAACGCCCCGGCAGCATGGGGCAGGACGGGGACAGTCACACCCCCCGTAAAGACAGGTACCTGTCTCGTCCCAACCTCAGCCTCAGCCTGCCCCTCACCCTCCCGTCCCGTCCCAAGACAATGAGCAGGCAGGAGTCGCGGGGCCCAGCCGTGTCAGCCCTTTATGTAGTGGCCGACGAGTCCATCACAGTCACTGAAACCCCCACTGAAGATCTGCCCAGTCCAGACTTCAAAGCTGTGTCATAGTCAAAATGTAGCTCCCTGAATCCAGTTACTGACACATGAAAGAAGGGATCGATGCTCTGTGTGATTTCTGCACTATGCTCCTGTCATGTTTGGGTCTAATCACTTATGTTTTCTTCAAGGTTGGTACGAAGTATGAAATAATTCTTCATGAAACACGCCATTTTGTGTTGTTTCTCTTGTGTTACTGTTGTGTACTCTTTAATTTCCTATTAAAGCTTAGGTCACACTGTAGGTTGCTGGTTTTATGTTTTGTGTGGGCTTCCTGTGTTGCATTTTGTCTGTACGGTGTGCATCTGTTTCTTCTGTCCCTGCAGCGACGGTGCAGTTCAAAGTATTTGGAAGGTCACTGTCATGTGGTTTTATGTCCTCTTTGGGTTCTCCTTTCTAAACTGGTTTTATTGAACTTGGGAAGTGGCGTCTCTCTTTCTGTCTCTCGCAACGTCTCCTACTGCTGTTGCTGTTCCTCTGTCTCTCTCGGGCTTCTTGCTCCTTCACTGTCTGACAGCGTGTGGTTTGCCTTCCTGAACTCTCTCCCCTCTCCCCCCTTCCTAGCCCTGTTAACAAACAGCCGGAGCCCATTCCACGCAGAGCCAGCGCTGTAAATAGAAAGCAGTCACAACTAACCTCACCCACCTTCCAACCCTCATTGCCCCCACTGGAAGCTGGGGGTCCTGCCCAGCTGGAGCACACGGCAGCAGAGGCTGAGCAGCCTGGCCTGAGTGGTGCTGGTATTGGTGGTGGTGTTGGTGGTGGTGCTGGTCTGGGTGGTGGGGTCCAGGTAGCCACAATGCAACCTCAGGTTGTAACCCAGCTCAGCGCAGAGGAGAGCAGGTAAGGAGCGAGCTGAGGTAGCAGCAATACTCCCACCGTCTGCTCGCAGCCAATCAGCCAGTCCGGAGCTCGCCCTCCCTTTATGTTTGTCATGTGTTTGATTGGTTTACAGTTCCTATACAGGAAGTCATACAACAGAAAATCATGAGAATAACAATGTCTACAACCTCCACAGCTTTTAATTTGGCTTCATTAATTATGGATGTAATGCACTGATAATCAAGCTTTGTTCACACAACGCTGCCCTCTGCTTGTGATGACTGAATGAACTTCTCTCTTCCTGCCTGCTTATCAGTGTGTCGGACCACTGTGATTTTGCATGCAACAGATTTACTGAACATTTGCTCCGCCTTTTGTACAAACTCATCATCTGTTGTTGCGTCCTGCTCCCTGCTCTCGTCTTTTTTTTTTTCAGTCATTTTTCATGTGATAACCTTCAACAGTAATTAGAATGAAATGGAATGAATGGACAAATGTGCAATTTGTTTGTATATCATGCATGATATCCTGCGCCAGATTAATTTGAGTTTAATGTAAATAAAAAATGACAAATGGTTTAACATTTGGACCTGTTTCCACAGCCCAGCCCGGGAGCTTATGTCGACTCCCCCTCCACAGAGGAATGGTTCAGTCCATCTCACAGTAGGAACCCCGCACTCTCAGGGCGGGTCCAGGGGGCCTAGTCCACACATGGTCCGCAGAGGTGAGAAAATGTACATTCTTGTAAAGTTATGACACATCTATGTGATAGTATCGCTGATAACCTTCTCCTCTGAAGGCACAAAGAAGCAGGCCCCAGCCCCACCCAAGCAGGCCAGCCCCTTCGCTTCTCAGTCCCCCAGCAGCACCCAGACACCCGGTTCCCCTCATCACCCTCCTATCACTCCCCGTCGTAATCCCAGCAAAGACGCCCTCATCCACGCCCCAAACCATCCACCGCCACAGCCTCCACAAGCACACCACACCCAAGGGGAGCCGGAACCGTCTCCCCCCAGCACTCCTACTCCCCCTGACACTCCGCCTCACGATGGATCACTCTCAAACCCACTCTCATCCTACCCCTCTGGGTCTCTGCCTCGCCCTGCCAGACCAGCTCCGAGGCCACGGCCTCGACCCAGCATGCCACCACCCCCACAACCTGCAACTAATGACAACGGTAATGGTATCTGCGGCTCTGCCTCCAGGATCATTACAGGTAAACCAGCCTCACAGGTGCTGTTTTTAAATATGGAAATGTTTTCTTATTATTGTTATACTGTTGATGCGGTAATATTATTGAAAGGATATTGAAATTGCAGATGTAGTACAGAAGACCACTCACAGGGATGTTAGTTGAAAATAATTTCATTGTGTAGGCATCTTAACATTTGAAACAACTTGCTTCTTTGTCTGCCGTTATCACTTCAGTACTGAGTGATTTCAGCTTCCTGTTGGGGCATTTGCTGTTTTTAGCTCTTTGGCTTTTTGGTTTCACTTAACCTCTCACACACACACACACACTAAATGGAACTATGGTGATCTGAAGCATGACAGGACATGTGTAAATATTGCAGATGTCTGAGCTGCTGGTCTGCCTGTAAGATGAGCTTTGCAAGGCAGGTGATGGTAAGGATCTGAGTGGCTGATGCACTGGCCTTGCTTCTGTGTCCACTGCATGTTTGTGTGTCCATGTGGGGAAACAGTAATGTCGGCATTTGTTCACGTCACTGTATGCATACTGTACATTTATATATGATGGGACAGTATGCGTGTGTGCATCTCCAACACAACTAACATGCTTGTGATTACCCTGGTGTGGAAGGTGAATGGCTTTTGGCTGTTTTTTTTTGTGATATCTAACATGCTCCTAAACAGGCCTGGCAGTGTGCTCTTAACTTTTGTGTGCTCTTTTAGCCTAGATTTGTGTTGGTTGCATTCAAAGACAACACACCAAGGAGCCTCTTTAAAAAAAAACTAAAAAACAGTGAACTGATACTAAACAGTCTGAAGTGTTGACATGATTTAATAATGAGAGTCATCCTTGGTGTCTCGGTGTGAAAGTTGGCGTGTGTGTGTGTGTGTGTGTGTGCGCTCTCCAGTTTGTAACTGTGTGTATGCTGTTGTGGTTGGGTCTGTTGCTGACTGGTCTCCCTGACTGTCCTCTGCAGAAGGAAGCCTGGTCCTAAAAGGCATTGGAAAAGCCTTTGTTCCCGAGGTGATCGTAGACCAACAAAGGGAGAGCTCTGCTGGTCAAGAGCCCACCGCCACTCCAGAACCTCAAATCCATACAGAGAGCACCTCTCTGTGAAGAAAGAGGGGGGGCTCACCTCTCACTCCACATTAGAATATTTAGGACCAAACGTCAGCCAGGTAACCACAAAACGCTACTCCAGCTCTTCCTGCTTCTCTCACATGATGCCATGACTGCTTTCTGGAACGAAGCGGCTGCCTTTTCGTCTGCTAGAGTGACTCAAACCAGAAACCTCATATTAAGAGTGGTGGTTTAAACCACAAAACTCCTCTCCAGCTTTCCATATTAGACTTTATATTGAACTCTTTTTGCTCCATATACTGCTGGGTATTTTGAGATTGGACTGCAGAGCCTTGGTAGTCACAAGGCTTCCTGGACTTATAACCTCAACTGTATAGCAGCTTCAAGTCAAAAAGTGCTGATAAAGCTTTAATGCCTTTTGTCCCCTGCTTTAAGTCTTGCCATCAGCGCTTAAAGGGACAGTTCTCAACACAAATACAAATGTTTCGGCTCATCCGAGGAGGTCAACATATACACCTGGGCAGACTGTCCACAAGCCAGAGCCTGGATTCAGATATGAATATTTGATTTTTGGGGTGAACGGTCTGTTTAAGGTTAGAAACAGAAATCTGTGAATCTGGTTTTAGAGTCATATTATTATATTTTCATCATCTCATTTAGCAAAACATGATGTTCAGGTTTTTTTCTCAAACTTTAACAGTATACTACAAAGGACCAAAGAAATGACTATGAGACAAATTCAGTTCAAATATTGAGCAAATATGGTTGCTAATGACCAAATATTTGGCAAGAGTGCAATATATCAAATGCCTTCCAGTGGTGCACTGTCCACAGCTGCCAGTTTTGGTATTTCGGGTAGTCTGCTTCATTATAATGGGGTTGAATTTAATTGTTTTCCATCTTAATTTCATTCGATTTTTTTTATTCTTAAAAAGGGATTCTTATCAAATTGATTGTAACTTTAGTAAATGATCATTCAAACATAAAGTTACAAAGTGATGAATTGGCATTGTGTATAATTTTGTACGATGACTCACAAGTTTTGGGTATTTTTCAGCTCTTTGGATTGTTTTGTTGTTTTTTCTTGGCGTTTTTAATGGTGGTTCTGCTGCACATAATGCATAATTACTCCTAATCATTAAAGATTGTTCAACTTTTCTGGGTTTGTTTGTAATTTTTGTGAAAATCTAATGTGTCAGTCATGTGTCGTTTAGATTTTTTTAAAATATAATATCAAAAGTTTTTATAATACATGCCTGATTATTTAAAAAAAGGAAAAGAAATAGGTTTATTGTAAATACGTAGTATTTTGCTTTACTGTGTCAGTTTCAGCATAAAAACAAGACGCTTCTACATTGTGAAAAATAATAGATTAAAATCTGTTCTGTGCGTACCCATTTACACAATGTGTCCATTTAGAGGGCCACAACCTGCCTGTCAGGCCCAGTAACCGATGATAAAGGCAGTTGCTGCGAGGCAAATGATGAGGTTGACGTTCACAATGAGTCGCAGGCGAGGCTTTTCCTCCAGAGAACAAGTAGACTGTTCAGGTGCAGGAGGAGTCGCAGGTTTGTTATCGTCGCCCTTTTTCCGTCTCTCCATCCCACACAGCCAGTAGAGGGCAGACAACCACTTGGACTGACTGCGAACGCTGGACGCATCTGATGCAGAGCCTGAAGAGTTAATAGAGAGGCATTAAATGCTTTGAATAGTTGAACGGGTGTGTTCACAAGCACGCCTAACAACTTGCCAAATGGAAAGAAGACATAAAAAGCAGAAGAGGGACCCACCTTTCCTGTGATGACATGCTTTTCCATTGCTGTTCTGCTCTCTCCTCTCATCCGTCACCTCAAAGTTTTCAATGCTTCCCTCCACTGTAAACACCTGATCCTTGGTCTCCACTGGGTCGAGTCTCGTAAACCAAGTGAGACGACTGATCTGTTGAAAGCAGCAGGCATTAGTTACAGTGAAAAGAGGCAGAATTAGTTTTCTTTGCAGACCTAAAATGATTACAGGTGATAATCATTGTGCTGCAAACTAGCCTGAGCTTTTATTGACACCTAGTGGCACTGTAGTGTGATGTCATGAGGTTATTGCTCTTTTAAAAGGATAGTTCACCCCAAAGTCCTCCACATGTTTATATTTTTGAAGCTTTGGGAGAATCCTGCCTTTTTTCTCCACAAATTGAGCAATACTGGATGGAAGGCAGAAACTTGTAGGTCTGATGCTACAACATCAAAATCAACCCCACAGCAGCTTTACCTGCTCTGGTTTAGGCTTCTGTGTAGCCAGGCTGACTACAACCACCACAACCAGGGTGATGAAGGACAGCAACATGGAGAAGTAAAGGTAATGGACATTTTTCAGCACCGCAGGCCTGTCATCGTCTTCAAAGCAGAGAGGAGCGGGGTAGATGAAGTCCAAAATCATGCGAATACAGCCCACCACCAGGCCTATAATCAGGCCCCAGAATGCACCCTGAAGGCGAGAGAGAGAGAGAGAGAGTGTCAAATCATATATATATATATATATCAACATTTTACAGCAAACACCCCTTTTACCTTCTCATTAGTCCTCTTCCAGAAACAACCCGTGAGGAAGATGATAGAGACTGGAGGCTGTAGGTAGGTGCTGATGGACTGAATGTAGATGAAGAGCTGACCGCCCTGACTGGCCTGGACGACAGGAATCCACAGCACAGAGACCACAACCAGCACAAGAACAAACACCCTACAGCACACACACATACAAAACACAGACAAAACAACGCTCAGGTGTGTGTTTTTAACCTCATGTCGGATGACTATTAAATTTAGAGTGGCTTCGACACATTGCATGGAAGTTATTGAAAAAAATATTGATGACTTTTTCTTTAAAAATATATATAGATAATAGAACAAGCTCAAATTAAAAGAGGTTTAGCAGTTAGAACAATTTGGAGTCACTCAGTCACATGACACAGAAGCTATTTATAACATTAACTTATCTATTTGAAATGAATAAAATATTAGTTTCCATAAATATTCATATATCTTTCCTCTCATTGCAGGCTTAAACAAACATTATCATTATGTCCAGATATCTTCTCATACCTGCCCACTATCATGAGCTCCCATTCAGAGGCATGAGATCTGAAACTCTTCCATAGGTCCATGGTAAAGATGGTGCTGGAACTGTTGAAGATGGAGGTCAGAGAGGACATGAGAGCAGCAATCATTACAGCCATCATTAGACCACGCAGTCCTGGAAGGACAGACACAAGAAAGAGAAAGAACGATTGTGTCCCTGAGGGCAGGATAAGGAGGTGCAACAGTCATCATTTTCTTTTTAAATACAGACATAGGTTTCTTACCTCCAGGCAGCAGCTCCATGACTAGTTTGGCATAGGCAATATCTGAACAACCCACTGTATTGCCGCATATCTGTTTGCAGAGCTCAGGGTCTGCACATGCCACTTCATCTGGACATAATATCATACAGTGAATCATGTTTTTTTTATGTTTAAACTCACTGACTGAAAGTCATCAACTTCATCCCGTACCTGTGTAGAGGATCCTGCTGATCATACCAGGAAGCATAACGGCAAAGAAAGGCAGAAACTTGAGGTATGCAGCCAGCAGAGAGCCGCCTTTGGCGTGGGTCAGGGTCTTAGCAGCCAGGGAGCGCTGCACAATCACCTGCAGAGAAGCCAAGGGTGACATTCTTAGCAGGTTTCAGTTGAATCATTAAAACAACCGTATGCAGCTACATAAGCATCTGTTAATGTGAATGGAAACAGCTTCCTGTTATCACTCAGGGATCTGTTAGGTATCATGGGCTTTATGAGCCAGTAATGCCAAATAATATTAAACTCTTCTACTATACTCTATGTCAAGAAGAATATCCTGTTTTATTCCAGTACCTGATCCGAGCACCAGTACCACAAAGAGGGGATGGTCATGCCGATGATAACACCAGGCCAAGGCAGGTCAGAGTTCACCGGGTCTCTGAATATATGGAAGGCATCGTCTCGCGGGATGCCACAGGTGGAGTTAGGCACACGGATGGAGGGGATGGCATTAGTGTATCCTTCCATCAGAGCATTCCATCCTCCAACTTCTGCAAAACCTTAAAGATGGAGGAGACGGCCGTGTCAGATTAACTGGAGCATAATGTGAACACGAGGGGAGTGTCAAGACTTACTGAAGCCCATCAGGGTCAGAGCTCCAACCAGCATGATGGCAGTTTGAACTGCATCTGTGTAAATAACTGCAGCCAAACCACCTAGGACACAATATATAAACTGTTACACAATAACAATAAGCAGGATGCTTCCAGCCTAAGAGCAATAAGATCAGACAGAAAAGGTTCACCTGCTACAGTGTAGAGAGCGGTGATTGACAGGAGCATCACCACAGCCAGGTAGATGTTCCACTTTAAGGCGAGCTGGATGAACACTGCCCCTGCATACATGTCCACCTGCCCAGAAACACACATACCAGTTAGAAATGTGCATGTGACAGTATAGAGAATTTCCATATGTTTTCCTCATACCGATATCTTTGTAAAGATATAAATAAATAAGGACAAGACAGCTATCAACAACTGCGTTCTTCGCCCACCAAATCGTTTCTGCAAATATTCTGGCATGGTGGTCACCTGCAGAGGAAGGAGATCAAAGATGATCACAACAGATTCAATGGACAAAATGATGCAACTTATGTCTGTGTGAACTCACCCCAGAGGCAACATAAATGGGCAGGAAGAGCCATCCCAGCAGCAGCACCATCAGCATACCCTGTTGATTAACAAACAGCCGCCTAAAATCAATTCGTTCTGCTAAAATCAAACCTATAAAATGCAATATTTTATGTTCTTACGTTCCATTCATATGCAATTGCCCCAATTCCGGCTGCAGCTCCAGATCCTGCCAGACCGATGAAATGACCGCTGCCAATATTGCTGGCAAACAGTGAAGCGCCAACCTAAATATAGATTAAAGAGTCAGAATCAGTGGGTTATCTGTAATTTATGATTAGGCTTTTTTAACTTTAGTTCGTGTGGTGTTTCACTCACAGGCCACCAGGTCATGTTCTTCCCAGCCAAGAAGTATCCATCTACAGTGCTGCGCTTTGTCCTCCACATAGACTGATAAAAACATGTCAGCGTAGAGTTTATACCGGTGCTTTAATGCTTTAATAAATGCATTTTATTGTAATGTTAAATAAACAGTCTCTGTACTTACCCAGATGCCAACAGCCAGCACCAGGACAAAGTAGACTACCAGAACCACAATATCCACAGTGCCCAGGGTGCCGGTGCTGCCTGACACGGGCGGCTCAGATGTAGACATGTTCCCTTGGTGGCCAACTGTAGAGTCAAAGGTTATCTGGATACCAAGAAATTAACCAAGTTTGTCTCAGGCTGTGTTAGAAAATACAGTGGAGAATTATTTTAACGCCAAGAACGCCTAAAGGTTCACTTTTTTTTTGTTTTTTAATATTGTAATCTCTGTCCCATATGTTCAAATTAGGGTTGAAGTGTTTTTTTAATGATTTAAAATCTGTTTTTTTTCCAGGACCCAGTAGTGTCATCAAAGAGAGCTGGAGGATGCAGCTGGATTAGTCTTGCAAGAGGGCAACATTCAAGAAGCCTTGTTTCTGCATTAGCAGCTGCAGCCAAGGCCAACAGAGATCATCCAGAACCTGAGCTGCTTAGGGTGAATAACCACATTATTCTGTTGTGACGGATTATGGGTTGTTTTTGCTGCACACAGTGCATCCTGGTATATGTGGGTATTGAAAAAAATGACAGCTATGTGTGTAAGACAAGACCGTTTTGCCAAGGTAGTGATATTAAAGTGAGAAAATTAACAAAAGAGCAAGAAATGCAACAAAGGTTACCACTGCTGGTAAGACAGAATGTGTACTTCCTATTTAAAGAACCATGGCTGTGTGTAGTACACACCAAAGACAAAGCTAATGAAGCATGAAGAGGTATTTGCTGATTGTGCTGGATTAGAATGGCAGAACAGTGAAAAGTAGTGAATCCATGTTGAAGATCATTTTGCCAACATTCACCTAAACAAAATAAAGGTCATAGAAAAACAGTTGTACATGTGTAAACTTGTAGTGTCTCCCAGATATCTGTTGGAAGGAATTATTGGATAAAACTCACCTTTTAGAAAGTTGTTACACCGTTTTCTTCCCAGCTGACTTATCTGGCCCAAACAACAGGCCACCAATCACCTGAAGACAATCCCCGAAATCCTACGTTTGTGTTGAAGCTTCGTCCATGCTCAAAAGGATCAAACTCCACTGTTGCCTTTTGTAGTTAAAATGTAAAAGATTTATGACTCTTCACAGGGAGGTGTTTATAAAGCACACGCTTGCTGTCAGTAAAATAGTTCAATGATTGGTGAATGAGTTTTAAATTAATCCTAGTTGCATAGAAGACATGGGCAGTTGCATAATCATAATGTTAAAGGTAAGCAGAATGAATGTATGTGTGTGTGTATCTGTCTGTGTAAGCTTTGGCTTATCTAAGCAAACTAATGTCCATGAGTGATTTCATCACAGCAGGTCAGATAAAGACAGCTGTAACAACGTGTTACGATAACACAATATCACGATGAGGAAATGCAGATCTCTTATGTATCTCTCTCTATGATAAACTCTTAAAATCACAAACATTTAGTCACATTTGGATCTCATACTCTCTTTATATTTGTCAGAATCAGGTTACAATACAAAATACAGACTTAACAGTTGTAGGCTTTAAATGGACAGCAACGTTTTAGAGGTTTACATTCTGTAATTAAAGCAGGGAAGACGGCTTACACATAGAAAACACTTTTATATACGGATTGCACATATTATTCTTATAACAATCGGCCTTACAAATGAAAAAATATTACTTGAAGCTTCAGTTTGTACAAAGCACATCTAAGAAGCTGGTATGCTGTATTATCATTACTGTTATTATACGTAAAAGGCTGTATTTGCTACACTAAATGACTCTGCTGTCCTCTCAGTAGTTACACTCTAGTCACTTCATATGGCACATTTAATAAAATAAATACTTAAGTGCTTCATATATTATAATGTAATGTTTCTTCATATTCTGTACACTCCACTCAAACAATATACCCAATAGTGAGACACAGCTTCATATATTGCACACTGCCCGCAGTAAGATCCACATGAACCCACTTTGTGCAATCTGTTATTAGTGTCTTTAATGGCCAGAGCCAAGTTAAAAACTTTGTTTCTTTTTATATAAAAACCAGCAGTAACTCCCACTAACTGTGTCTCATATGTATACACAGGTTGGTAGTATGTTATATATGTAGGATTTGAGAAAAATCCACTGAGACCAAGGCATAGATGTCACAAAAACGAGTCAAAGTAAAGAGTTTCTGCTACATTCGGTGTGATGTGCGCCTTATAAAAGTACAGGAAACTAACTGAAAAACTGCTTTTTGTGAAATCATCGATAAATATCTACTCGGGATATAATCAATAAATCTATGTCTTAATCCTGTATAGTTGACATACTGCACTAAGCAGGTGCTCAATGACCTAAACTCGGGCTTAGATAAATATAACTTACAGAGTAACTATCTTTCAAACAATAGAGATATTCTGATGTTCAAACAAGGCTGTGTCCTAAATCACTGTAGTTTTCAATACAGGAGGATACATACAGCACAAGACTAATATAAAGCTAAATGATCCATCTGTTTTGCAAAATACATTCATCTGAATGATTCTCCTTCCCATTTCATGTAAGTATAAAGAACTGTACACAAAACTGCTTTTTTTGCTTAGTATTGTACATAGACTGGTGTGTATGTGTTTACATGTTAGTGTATATATGTTGTATCAGAGCCAATCTGCTGAGAGATTGTCCACTTCCCACCAAAATTGTCTGCAATTCAAAGAGACAGCACTCCTGAGATAGTCCTTAATGAGACGAGGGGTGAGCTCAGTGGCTTTAATAATTACTTGTGCCAGCTCTAGTGAGAAAAATCCAATTTTATTAGTATATAAAACATAAAATGCTTCCACACAGATGCTGGGCAATGATTGGTCAGTTAAGATTATAACTCAAAGAAAACCCTTTAGATCAAAAAACATGATGAAAAGCTCCAGAATTTACCTCATGTGGAAACTATTCGCCCTGGACTATCTCACAAGTGCCCCCTATCATAAAGGAAGTTTGCTCCTATAGAGATATGTTTGTGTCTGTGTGTGGACTACAGTACTGTTTGTGGTCACATCCATTTGTGTGTTACCAGGCCAGTGGGGAGGCCATGCGTGGACTCCTAGGGCTCTTGGGGTTTTCTGCAGCCTGCTGATCACCGAGAGCTCTCTGTGGCCAAGAAGGGAAAATGAGCAGATTATTTCCCAAGTGATGAAGTAAAATATATTCATGGTCTGTCTTTCTAATGGAAAAATATTCAGGGTGCAGGCTGTTAACACACTGCCAAATACTGATCCTGCTACTGTACGTTGTGCAGCTCTTTATTAACACTACAGCTCTACATTCTATGTTTTTGATGCAGTGCAGGCTGCGCTCATTACTACACACACACACAGCGCAGGCCTTTATAAAAACAAAACGCTGGCAGAGCAGCAAACAGCAAGTAATAAGGCAGTCATTAGACTTTAACAGAGTGCAGTTGTTTATCTGCAAGCACTTGGGTTATGCATTAAAATAACTACAAAGAAACACAGATGGGAAACAAGGTTTCTGGTAATCATTATGCGAGGGAAGGCAGAGAACAGAGAATCATATGCATAAAACTTTCACTGTAATAATGCAGAGTGTAAAACTCTACAGTAGTCATTAGATTGTTGAGTCTCTCACCTCAAAATGACCTATGAAGTCAGCAAAGATACCAAAGAAGGCTTCGGTGTTGGTGGATTTGCCGTCTTCTCCAAAGAAAGAGGCCGTTTTGCTAAATTCTTCCATTGCTCTCTGTTGGAGGGATTCCAGAGACTGGATTGCTGGGTGACTGTTTTCAAGAAAGTTCTGCACAAAAAAAATCAAAGTCAAGGAACAAAATACATCGAATCTGATACATTAAAATCCTCTGTGCTGTGAAGGATACACTCATGACGACAGCAAAGCGGTCCTCAGCAGTCGCGGGCATCTTCTGACAGGCAGAGCGAATGTCTTGGATGGTTGTGTGAAGGTCGTTCAGATCAGATGTGACAGTTCTCTGGTTCACTAAATATCCAGGTGTGTGAAGCAGGAAAACAGAAGGTAGAAGAAAATAACATGAGAAGAACAACGGGAAACCCTCAGTGTATTTTTAAACAATCTGCATCTGCTGACCTTTTGCTGCAAGAGGAACCATGGTGAGGTCTTTGGAAAAATCCAGCACATCAGGAAAGTGTTGACATAATGACTTGACCAGGATATGCAGAAACGTGGACTTCCCATCCACTGTTTTCGTTGTGCTCAGCTGTAGTTGGAGTGGAGTTATATTATAACATGGAGAGAGAGACTCAAACAGTTTACCTTAAATGTTATTGGTGAATGATGTACCTCTGTAAGGAAGTTGATCTTGAAGCCTGTAGTCTTGTTGGTTTTTGGTTGGCTGTTATTTAAATAGTTCCCCATGGCCAGCACAAACTAAAAACAAAAAGACAAGTTTTAACTAATCTGTTTATACCGTATTTATGACTGATGTCTTCACCTGTAATACATTAGGTCACCTCCAGTATCTTAGCCAGCTTCTTGCTGGTCTTCAGCTCCGCTGAGGCCTTGTAGATACAGTCATACGCTCCCCTTAGCTCCTCTGTCTTCTCCTGAAGAGAACACTTGAAGTGGAGGCTTTGCAGCCGGGTCTTGTAGTCCGGTACCGATAACATCTAGTAGACACACAAGCAAGCATCATACAACACATGTGCAAATCAACCAAAGCTAACACCTGTGACTGTACCTGCAACACAAACTGGTCTGGCTCGCTGAGTTTGCTGGGGTTCTCGGAGTACTCCTCGTACTTTTTGACTTCTTCTGCATCGGGAGCGTAGAGCAGGAGCTGCTTGATGTGAGACGGCTCCAGCCTATCAGTGCCCATGTTCATCAAGATCTGACGCAGCTCCCCAGGAGACAGTTTCAAGTGGGCGATCAGGATGGCTATAAATGAAGAGCAAATGCAAGGGGAAGCAAAATACCTCATACTTTAATCACCACTTAGTCTGATTATAAGAAACTATACTTACAGGCATTGTACGCCTTCTTATGAGAAAGAATTTCTATAACATCTTTCTTTTTGAAAGTCTCTGGCAGGAGGGATGGCTCTGGAGCAGGCACTGAAAATTAAATCAGAGTATTTGTTATATACAAACTTACAAATCAAGTACAATTATGCACACAGACACTTATACCCACAGGAGCTCTTCTGGGTCCCAAAATGCAACTCCAGGTCCAGATACTTCACCATGTCGTGTAGTTTCTCATAGTCAGAATTTGCTCCCAACTATAAAAGACATGAAAAAACATTAATCTGGCAATCAAAACTGAGAAATATATGTATATGTCTTCAGATTTACACTCACCTGACCCCATATAGTCCCCTCTGAGTTTTCAACTTGCTCCCAGCGCAGCCTCTTCACGCTCATGTGGTTGGAGTCCATCCTGGAAAAACGGGGTCTAGGCAAAGGTGGAGGGGAGCATGGCGGTGGGAGGGGAGGAGGTGGAGGGGGCTCCAGATGCTCTGTGGGGTCAGAAAGTGAGTGGGGGAGGGATTGGGGCTGACCCTGGCTGTGGGATTGTTTGTGATGGGACTGGGATTGTGGCTGGTGTGGGGACTGCAGCAGGTGATGTGAGGGCTGCGACTGTGGGCGTGCAGTTTGGGTGGAGGTCTGGACCTGGTGCTGTGACTGGTGGTGTTGGGGCAAAGGCTGGAAGGTGGAGAGGGTGGGCTGGTGTGGCTGAAGGGGCTGAAAGGTAGAGAGAAGTGGCTGGGGCCTATGAGGCTGCTGGGGTGGATGGATGACATGAATCTGGTGCTGGTAGTCCTGAGGGAGGGGCTGTGGGGTCATGTGGTGGATGTGATGTATCTGAGGTGTACTGGAATGATGGTGGGTTTGCTGAATAGAGTGGGGTCTCTGAGGAGAGGGTTTGTTGGCCTGGGGGTGTTGGGTTTGGTGGATCTGCTGCTCTTGGTGTCTCCCCTGCAGTGATGCTTCAGTTTGATGATGACCTTTAACACTTCTCCGGCTCTGACTGGAGTGGCTGTCTCTGCTTAGCTGAACTGGGAGGGAGGCGGGCTCTTGCTGGGATTGGTGCAAAAGCTCTGTGGAAGAGTGATGGGGTTTGGGCTGATGTAACTGATGGGCTTGGTGGAGGAGTTCTGTAGAGGAGTGGTGGGTCTGTGGTTTGTGCATTTGATTGAGCAGCTCAGTTGATGAATGGTGGGGCTGTCCCCGGTGCATCTGATGAGCTGTGTGGAGAAGTTCACTGGAGGTGTGGTGAGGCTGCACCTGGTGCAGAAGCTCTGTTGAGGAATGATGTGCTTTGGATTTGTGCACTTGGTGGAGCATTTCTGATGACGAGTAGTGGGGATAGGCTTGCTGCATCTGCTGGAGCATCTCAGCAGAGGAGTGGTGAGCCTGAGATTGTTGCAACTGGTGGAGCATTTCAGTGGAGGAATGATGGGCTGGGGCTTGGTGCCTCTGGTGGAGCATCTCCGCTGACGAATGGTGCGGCTGGGTTCTTATGCCCTGATGGCTCTGGTAGATTCCCTCAGCATACTGCCCTTGCTGACTGGGGTGAATGTTCTGGGGCGACGGGTGGTGTGGAGGAGGAGCTGAGCGAGACAGACGTCGGTGGTGGTGACTCTGGTGGGCTTGTTGCTGCTGTGCTTGGTGCATCATGTAAATGTGGTGATGGGCGGAGTCAGAAGAGGGAAGCGGGGGCAAGGACTGGTGCAGTTGTTGGGCAGGCAGCGGTGAATGGGATTTCTGCTGTGTCGGCTGGGCGGGCATCGAGTGGTGGGTCTGGTAGATCTGCTGCATCTGCTGCTCCTCATAGGCCTTACGCTCCTCGTAGGCTTTATGCTCCTCATAGACCTTACGCTCCTCGTAGGCTTTTTGCTCCTCATAGGCCTTACGCTCCTCGTAGGCTTTTTGCTCCTGGTAGGCTTGAAGCTCCTCAAATGCTTTTTGTTCCTTGTAGGCTTGACGCTGCTCATATGCTTGCCGTTGTTCATATGCTTGTCTTTCCTGGTAGGCTTGCTGCTCTTGGTACATTTGTTGCTCTTCAAAGGCCTTTTGCTCCTCATATGCTTTTTGCTCTTCATAAGCCTGTCTCTCTTTGAAAATCTTCTCCTGGTAGGCCTGTTGTTCTTTTAGCAGTTGCTGTTCTTCATAGGCTTTTTGCTCTTCATATGCCTGCCTCTCTTTATATGCTTGCTGCTCCTCATAGGCCTGTCTCTCCTGGTAGGCTTGCTGTTCTTGGTAGGCCTTTAATTCTTGAATAGTGGCATGTACTTGAAGGTCCTCTCTTGACGGGAGAACTTTGTGTAAGGAGTGCCGTTTAGGTGGTGGATTGCTGCGTGGAGGAGGCGGTGGAGGAGGGCCGGATTTCCGGCGGATGGGCACATATGCTCTTGGAGAATGTTCAGGAGTGTAGCCAAGATGCTGCTGTTGCTGCTGAGATTGAGTCTGTGCAGGTGCTGGAGGAGGTGGAGGCGCGTCGTTGAACTGAACAGGCGGGGGTGGCGGAGGGCTCATGGGGGGTGGAGGAATGTGATCTGAGGAAGAGGAGTAAGTAAGGGAGGAGGCATTTTCTTCACCACTGCTGCTCTGAACATCACTTGGGCTGCTGAGCTCTGGAGCCACAAATCCACCATTTTCTTCTTCGTCCACTCCTAGATCATCTTCATTATCCTCATCTTCCTCATCTGGAAAGCCCATCTGCACAACATCCTGGCATTAACATCAATTAAACTTCATTAGATGTTTAATGTCCAATAGGAAACTTTGAAATTATTTTGGTACACTTGTCAAGCTAGATGAGACAGAAATATGCACAGAAACACTTTTTAAATGGGACCACAGTGTATGTGTGTCAAAGAGGTCTGCCCTATTTTACATTTGAGCACAAGACTTACATTAGTGTACAAGAGGGAATCAGTGCACCACAGAGAAATAACCCACCATTTCCAGAAACTATGGAATTGTGTTCGTTTTCAGGGTAAATTTGTTTTTGTTGTGCATGTACAACAGTCTCAAAAAATTGAAATGATTCTACCTCCTCGTAGTCATTTTCAGGAGTCAGGAAGTCATCCACGATGGCTACTCTCTGACCCAGCTGCTCACTCAAAGCATCCAGAAAGCGGTCTGTGTCCTCTGAACGAGGTGGCTTGGAGAAGGTGTAGCGGCGTTTGCTGCTGCGATGGGGAGGGGGACTAGACGGGTAGTCGGGAGGTTCTGGGGGTGAGGGAGGGGGGCTGTCTAAGCTGATGTAAGGGTTTGATTCTCCACTGGTCTGGCTTGTCAACCCTTGTGGGTAGAACTGAGCTGAAGGGGGACTGGGGAGAGGCTCCGGCCAGGATGTATGGGATGGGGGGCCTTTACGGCTACCTGAGGGAGATACATGAAGTTATGAATGAATGAGGGTAAAATTTGAATTTAATCTGGACAGATAGAAATTCTTCTCCAGTAAAACCCAGAGGTCTATGAAATATCAGCATATTCCAATCACTAGCCATCAAAGCAAATACATTTTGATCAAAGGGTGTGTTCAGTGGTGTGTTTTCTGGTTCCACTTCAACCACCACCACCACCTCCACCACCAGACTGACATTAGCTACTTTTGTCATTCTTCTTCCTTTTGGAGAGTCCCTCTACTAGAAACACATGCGCTATCATAATAGATCAGACAACAAATAATTGTAGATTCCAGCTTGTATAAATTTAGTGCAAAGGTTTATTTTAAGCTACCTGTGTTAGCATGCATTGTAGGGGATGCTGTGGGTGAAGGAGGCTCCAGATCCAGCAAACTCTCAGGGGCAGGAGGAGGGCGACTCTTCAGAGACTTGGACCTCTTGGAGGAATACATGTTCTCCAGTTCAGCGTACACTGCTGACAGCTTGTGTGGAGGAAATGTACAGAGAAAACCGGGATGAGACGTTTTGTTCTAATTAATTTACCTATTTATCTTTTCCCATGAAAGCAGGCCTGGGTACCTACATTGGTGAGGTTGTTGGGTGTCTCTGGGAGAGAGGTACCATCTCCTGACTGTCTTTCTCCTGGAGCCAACCTCATCCCTGTCTCCTGCCCTGGATCTGCACGGAGACCTTTGGTAATAAAACCCAGGAAGCTAAATTAGGTGACAAGCTTGGCCTGATTTGGGATTAAATGTTGCTATAGCTAACAGAGTCTGCTAAACAAGTGTACTGGATCTTGTGTTAAAATGACAATTTAACACGTTGTGTGTACTTAAGTCAGCTAAATTGATAACATGAAAGAAATTGGAAGCAAAAATTGACAAATTAAACAGAACTATGTTAATGGTCAAAATGAGAATAATGTGATGGTTAGGAAAGCCATGATAGGGATGGCGGCTGAGGGTGCTATGATAGTAGTACTGAAGATGATGTAAACAATGAATTTCAGTACCCATGCCCAAGTGTGTGCCAATGACCAGGTCATCAGAGCTACGTCCCCTCACACTGCTCCTGTACGTGGTCCCTGTCACTCTCATGGAGCTGCTACGACGATGGGGCTCAGGGGCAACCTCAGGCTCCGGAAGAGGGGGAGGTGGTGGTGGTGGTGGTGGTGGGGGTGGAACTGGAACACACACACATACCAGCAATGCAGAGGTAGAGGCAGAGGTGTATGCGGGGCTGTCTTTTAAACCAGTGATTTCCACAATGACCCATGACTGTTGACTGTCATCTCACGCCATTAAAGCCATTTTATTCAACATTTAATCAAAAGCCAAAAGTACAAACACATGTTGGAGAATGTACAGTAAGAGGACAAATGCGCGCGTACACACACACACACACCTGGTGCTTTGTATCCAAGGAAACGTGAAATCTTGTTCTGGCAGTGTTCCTGCTCTTCGTATGTCAGCAGCTGGTAAACAAACTGCCAGATCACCTGTTTGGCTGGAGTATCCAGCACCGGGAACACATCCACGATCAGAGTGTCAACATTCCTGTTGTAATGGAAACACAGGCAAGTTGACAGAAATCACCTGGTTGTCTAGTCAAAAGTCATAGGAATTCAGGTGCTTACAGGTAAGTGAACAGTTTCGATATTCCACTGCACATCTGTTACCTCTGTGAGCTAATTAACTTTCTTTTTGACAGCTCACTAATATAAAGACAACAGAAGAGCATACAATCATTTTAACCCTACGTTCGGTATCACTCCCCACCTGTGCTGGAAGAAATTCTCCAAAGCCTTGCAGATGGTGTACCTCTCCTGGATGGTAAGCAGATGCTCCAACTGCTGTCCAAAGGTGCGCCCCTGAACCCTGATACTGGGAGGCAGAATCTCTGCCACCCACTGCAGGGAACTGAGCACAGGAGAGCGGGCACGCTCCGTGGGAGCGCCTCCGCCCGCTAGGTCCTGCTCCACCAAGGTGAGGGTAGATGGGCTGTCTTCCACTACCAGAGTGGGCATGGCTCCACTTCCCTGCAGCATGGACACCACCTTCTCATGGGAGGAGGTCCTAAGCAGTTTTCAACAAAACGATATTTGTTAAATCCACTTAAAGGGGGATTCTGCTACCACTTATCTACATTCTGCTGTTTCAGAGAGTGCACTGTAAACTATAGGGCAAAGTTAAATTAGGTAAGACTTCAACCTCATGTCCAGTCCATTTAGAAACAGGATGCGGTCTCCTGGTTTTAAACCTGCCTTGTCTGCAGGGCTTCCTGCAGAAGAGAAAAAGTGAAAAAGATTTCTAACTTGACTATTAGAGAGACTTTTTGACTTTAGTGCTAACATGTATGAGTATAAGTGCTTAACTTACCAGGGATCACCGAGTCAATCCACACTGGAGCATGGCCTCTGAGAGTGAAGCCAAAACTCATGTTTCCCTTGCAGACCCTCACAGTCCTGGGGAGACACATTTTATCTTTACTTAATAGCCCTCCAGCTACTCTGAGAAAAATTTAGTCCGAATGTGGCCTTTTAGGTGATTTTCAGCAGACTACGGTATTTAAAATTCACATACTGCATGAAAAACCCCACTTATATATGGACAGTGAGTCCCCAGAGAGCTGTGTAACTTCATAAAGCAGGGCTATAAAAGGGATTAGCAATTTCTCTGGAAACTTTACTTCTATTACTTTAGGAGGAAGTGATGTTTACATTAATGTTGTTTGTGCGTTTAATGTCTTTTTAATGAAGCCTTGGCAGAAAAGCAAGATGAGAAACATCACAGCAGAACAAGAAAACAGGCACTACAGTATAACCAGGTTTATGTTGGCTTTACCACTGAAGGGTCTGTTTTTCTTTAGTTCTTGCATAGAGTGCTCCTAAATTTGATTATGCAGGATGAGACGATGTTATTTAAGGAAACTGGTTTCTTTGAAAACTGTAAGAGACACGCTGATGGGAAATAACTGCGACTCCAGCTGATTAAAGGACAAAACGTTCAAAGCAGATACAGCAAATCATGCCAGATTCACAATTCGACACCACTCATCACATTTAGCACATACCTGCAGTTGGTGGTGCCACTGGAGTGGCCGGCGATGAGAGAGGTGGTCTTGCGCATGCCTCGGGTGGGAGGGGCCACACCTTCCTCTGCGTGGGTGCGTGGCAC
This sequence comes from Parambassis ranga, assembly GCF_900634625.1. Taxonomy (NCBI): domain Eukaryota; kingdom Metazoa; phylum Chordata; class Actinopteri; family Ambassidae; genus Parambassis; species Parambassis ranga. Next base: position 5,868,641 of record NC_041029.1, on the reverse strand, counting down.
TGAGCTGGCACGGGTGGAGACAAGAAGGCGTTCGGGGTGATCCTCGCTTCGGCTGCGGCGAAGGCGGTTGCGGCTAGGGTCACTGAAGCTCCGCCCCTTGAGTCGGCTCATCAGACTTTGAGAAACCACCTCGTCAAACCGCTCCCGGTGCTTCTTGGGAATGAAGATCCTGGCAAACATTGTGGAATCAGACACAACCTCAGAATAGACTATAAAAGGGATCTGTAGGAAAGCAGAGGCGGAGCAGCTTCCAGTTCAGCTTCTGTTGTGTGGGATATTGTTTCTACATGAGACACAATGAAACATATTCACATCAAAGAAGCATTACAGCCCAAATCCTCACAAAATCCATGATTAGTTAATCTCTCAAAGCATCCATCGTCTGAAAAAGAGCCATTTTTCTTCTGCTGCTGTATTGTTTCAGCTGCAGAATCCACTTAATTGGTTCAAAAATAGTTCAGTCTTCATCGTCCCATGAGGAGGCTGAGACAGGTAGGAGAAACTGGTTTGTGTGTTTGCATGTATGAAAGAAACAGCAGAGATAACAGCTGAGCTTTGTTGTGTGATCCTGTCACATTAGCAGCTGCAGGTATGACTGTGACAGCTCGCAGCTAATAGACGAAAAAAAGGAAGCTCAGAGCCAGACCCACCTCTGGGAGGAAGCACTCCTCTCCTCTCCGCCCTACAAGTGTTATTTTTCCCTCCCATTATCAACTCCTAATGTTTTTTTCCCCTCTTAAAGAAAAAAGCCCACATTCAGATGTGTTATATTTTAATTTGGGATGTTTAATGCATTTTGTGTGCTGCATGCGTCCTGATGAAAAGAAGTGGAGCAAGTGGCAGTGACATCCTCAAAAGCTGGACCAAACACATCAAAGATGGTTGATATTTCAGACGTATTCGAGGCTTGTTGGAAAATGTTGCATCCCAGGCTTCTGAAACAGACTTCTCCTGTAAGATTGTTGAAAATGGGAACATAGTGGGGAAGATCGTCTTACTTGGGACTAACGTTCAAAGCTGACGTTTACCACGGACGTTTTTTTTTTTTTAGCTTGAAATGTCTCTTCCCATCAAACTCGTGTAGTTGTGCCGCCTGCTGCGTGTGCTTTATATCTGACCAATTATCTGCAAGAAGCGGAAGATACATAACACTGCAAAACAGAAATGACCCAGAAATGGAAGAAGCATCACCAATAACTGTTTTAAAATGTGTTCCTTTAAATATAGGGCGCTTCTCCATCTCCCTCCCTTTGTCACACAAACGCGCGCACACACATACACACACCTCATTTGTCTCTTTTCTTTTTTTGCATATTTTCCTCCCCATCCTGCCTACTACACAAGATAACTCTCTCTCTCTCTTTCTCTCTCTCTGTCTTCAACATGAATCTCCTGGGTACTTCCGCTGTGCAGAAGAGAAAAGACTGCTTTGGTTTCTCAGACTGCACCAGCTCCAGTATACCTCCACATACACAGCGCAACTCCTAATTCTGTTGAGAACAAGTCGGAGCGGCGCAGCTTTGCGGGTACACCTGGGAACACTGTTAGTAGACAAGGATTAAATTGTTCTGTTGTTTCAAAAAACATATATACAGCAAGAATCAAATATGAATTAAAAGTGACAAAAACCTGAGCAGCCTTCATAGAGATATTCTTCCAAGACCAACAATTCTGACTCGCTGAAGTTTAGCAAGTGTGCCCTCACACACAACTCAGACATGAATGTAATTACAGCAAACCACATATGAACATAATAAATTCATAGCAGTCTATTTCTGTAATGTGAGTCACATTTAAGATAAAGCAGACTCTTGATTCAGCAACAAAAGATCATACGAATGGCATCAAACACCAAGCCGGCTGTTATTGTCCTCTCTCATGTCTAATTTTAGCATTTTTAACATATAGTAGCTCTGCATCATAGTCTGTGTCTTCCACATTTAAGCTTTTAAAAATCACAGCACCACACTAGTACCTAATGTTTGCTGTGGACTAAACCAGCTGATGACACCCTCGCAACAACATCTGGTCTTTACTTAGTCACACAGCAGAAACAGTCCTGGACTACATCAGTAATATGTGTGTTCTTAAGCTCAGACATCCCATCCCACCACTTTAATCCACCAAATATAATAATGTAAAATACACGTGTGAAGTTAGCACAGTCATCAATGACCTCCTCCTGTAGAAACCATCTCATGTTCTTGTGGTGAAGCTGGTGTATGTAGGTGACAGTGATTAAGAGCATGGTGTACTCATGCAGCAGAACACTTTCCCGGAGGGCTTCCGCATGCTCGTCTGTGACACCAGGCTGCTCTGTACTGCCATCTTGAGTGGAGGGACAGTCATGTGTAACAAGAGGTGGACTGTGATGCTCTATTTAGAGACATAACAGGCAGAAAAGAGTCAATAACCCTGGCTGAGAGTCCGAATTAGGTGGAAGACTGAGAAGCTAGAAGAGTTGGCGAAACATGAGCAGTAAAACAAATCTGCCAGAGAAGAACAGAGAAGTGGAGCTCTTTCTAGGCCAGGGTCATGTAACTAGTGGGAATGAAGCTAAGTAGTCTGCACTTACAGTCTATGTAGGCCACAAAACTTTTCTGTACAGCATCATGGTTGTTTGGAGAAACGGCAAAAGCATTTTTTTGTCTTCATATTGTTCTATCGACAACTGACTGCCTTCACTGTCATTACCTCCAACATTTCGGTGGAAAAAGAAGTGAGTAGAAACTTCACAGCGTTTCTCAGATGAAGTTGGATGTAGGCCTCGGGATGCCCTCAATTATAAGGAGGGCGAGGAGTCTATAATTAGGTCTGAAGGAGGGGTGGATCAGGGATATGATGCACAGAGGGATGAATGACAACTGCAATCTGCTGGGAAGCAGCAAGAACCATTATTATTAGACTCACTTCTGATCAGCCAATTTGACAGCTGGGCCAAAAGCTGAATTTGCAAACACAAAGCAGAACTTCACACACAGCAAAGTAAAATTACAGAGGATTAGAGTACAGTAGTACTAAAAAAAAAGTACAACAAAGAAGCATTACTAATAATTTCTCAAGCTTTTCAAAGCATGTAATCTGATTTTCACATGCAGATTATTAAAATGATCAATACAGATCTTGGTTAAAAAAAGCAGTTTAACAGCAGTTCAGCAACTTCATACACAACTCAGCATAAAACAACACAAAGCACAGCGAACACTGCGGAGATCAAAGCAAAAGTGCCGTACCGAAAGTGTCTGGAAAGGCTCCTATCCCTTCCCATGGCTCTTCGGGGCTTTGAGGAAGTGCCTGAGCTCAGTTAAGCAATGCAAATGCCTCCCCTCTTTCTTGGTGAGTCCCCATCTAGTTTGAATAAACAACTCTCCCGCACAAAGCGGAAAGAAGAGAAGGATGAAGGTGTCCTGGATCTCAGAAGTGCTTGCTGCAGGCTCGGAAAGCAGCCAGATGAAGAAAGAGAGAGAATGAGAGAGAGGGAGGGAGTGAATTATAAGAGCGGCTGTAGTTTACATCCCTCCACACCTCCAAAACATCCTCAGGCAGCATCCTCAGCTGTTCTCCAGCCTCGTGCATGGGACACCACTCTAGATGTCTTCCCATCTTTTACTCCCCTTCCGGGTCAAGACAGGATGGTCTCCTCTTGGTCGCTGCTTTAACGGATAATCCTCATTCCTGAGTTGTCCATCATTCAGCTGGAAAGAGTGAATGACAAATCTTCTCTTCCCTCAGTGGAGGAAGGAAAGAATGAGATGAAAAGAGGAGTAAGTGAGGAGGGAGAGAGGAGAGCCCCAGTGGAATTTCACAGGCAGGTCAGCACAATGACTGTGTGTGTGCAAGAAACAATGAAAGCACAGGAGCTTTGTCAGCTGTGTCTGAGTGTCAAGCACTCACTTCCAGCATTCAGGTGTCTCATTTCTTCTGTCCTAACAGTCCACTGTTTCTATACAAACTCCGATTCTGCAGCACCAGTCTAATGAATTCATATCTTTGAAGTCTATCTAAACATCCAGTGTCAGACAAAAGCCTACAGTTCACCCTTATTTCATTAATTTACCACAACACCACAGAACCACATCAACAAAAGAGCTACTAGTTGTTCCAAGTTTGTGTCTAATGACACTCCAGATACACTCTTTTGCATAACTTTCAAACTCGTCGCTGACCCCTGGGCTTTACAGCCGTTTAAAAACCGACACTGGCAGCGCCTCAGAAACCTGAGAGAGAATTTATTAAAAGAAATAGGCTGCTTAAAAATAGAACACATCCCGTGGGAGGGTGGGGAACATCAGCGAGGGACAGAGGCAGACTGAGCAGAGCGTGGCCTAGCTGGTCAACTCTTACCGGGCATACAGGAGAAATATCTTCCTGAGCCGTTAAGCACACCTCACATCCTCTGATACGTGACCTCTAATTAGCAGGCTGAGGCGCAGGGCGGATGGAGAGTTTTTACAAATCTGAGTGTGTGCGAGCGTCACAGGGAGTGACAGTGACTGAAAAAGGCTGACAAGACTGACAGACTGAGGGGAGGTGGCCGTGAGTAAGTAGAGACAGAACCAGCTTCAGGGACAGACACTGATTCTCCACACAAGATTTTTTATCTGTTAGTCATTCCAACTGTGTGCTCAAATCACAGTCAAACAAAGCGCATTTGATCAGACAAAACAAAGAATTAATATCAACATATTGAGGCCAGGAACACTCTGTCAACACAGCTCAGAGAGGCTGCACTTGGACACAAATAAATATTAATAAAACTATGGCACACAGCAACAAAGCTAACACACAGATGTTGATGAGTTTAATTGACAAATTTAAAAGACTGTTAGTTTGAGAGAGAAATTGACAGAAGTTAGCTTTGGAATGTATTGTGTAATAATATTTTTGTACCACTAGGTGGGCTAGTGAGTCAATGTTGCATTCAGTTTCCCCTCAGTCCAACCATAAAGGAAGGAAGGCTGGAAGCACAGAGTGTACTTGGAGTGCGTTACTTTGAGTATAAGCAGACAAAGACTTCAACCAAAACTAAAACTAAAAAAACAAACAGCCCTGAAACTCGCCTCTTAAATATATCATCAGCCGCAAGAACAGTGCCTCCACATCACACATCTCCCCTGATGCCCGAGACATCCCACCGACAGCACAAACCCTTTACACCAACACTTCCCTGAGGCATGGCTCAGGGACAACCTGAAAAAAACACCCCATCCTTTCCTGACTACAAAGTCAACACTACCATATAAAACCTGCAGAGCGTATTTGCCGCAAAGGAACGTCAGAAACAACACAGCAGGTAGAACACATGTCAAAGCACGGCCACATGGAATTATGGGTAATGGCAGCTATAAGATGCAGTTGCTTTTTCACTCTTGTAGGGATAGTTCCTGTACTTCTGCGCCACATAAAGGTGAGCAAAACAGCTAAAGAGTTCCGAGTCCTCTGAGGATACAGCTAATGCATTATTAATGGGACTTCGGTGCAAAACAAACATTACAAAGCATTTTTTTACAGGCAGCAAGAAAATGTGGGACAGACAGCAGTATCCAGAGGAAACTGAGACGGCTGGACCACAGCCTTGTTTTTTTTCCAGCCAGAGGGAGAGCAGATTACTCACCGAAAAATACAAAGTCTGTCACCACAGCACTGCTGCTTCCCCAATGACAAAACTGATGATCGCCTAAAACTCTGGAAATGACGGGTACTCACCTGAAGCAGCAATTCATAATTTCCTCCAACATGGAACTTCAGAGTTAGGACCGCCTGCGTGTGAGGAACCGTGCTGTGTGTGTGTGTGTAGATATTAAGCATGTTTGTCTGCATTTGTATGTGTGCATATCTCAACCACCGGCAGCGGAAAAAGCTGTTGCAGCTGAGAGCTGTATGCAGAGGAGGGAAAAAGGAGCATCCAGTGATGTGAGCCACAAAAAAAATAAAAAAATAAAAAAAATTGGTGCGTGTATCAAAAGAGAGCATCACAGCTGACAGGGAGAAATGGGAAAGAAAGAACCCAAATGAGATAAAGAGAGTGAGGAATAGACAAAGAGAGAGCTGGAAGTGTGTGCTGCCGTGTGGTGTTTTGGGGGTTTTGATTTTCAGATCAATGCTGAGGAGGAAGAAATGCAATCATACCATACTGTCATTGAGTGAGGATGACATTTTAGCCCCTGGGGGCAGCAGCCAGATCAGCCTGGTATCAAACTTTTTTCACATGAGCTCTTGATGTACGCCCCACACACATTCCAGAGTACAGTAAGGGCTGAAGGGGCGGGGGTGCTAAATTATTGATTTCACAGGCCAATTAATGTGCTTTCCCCCTCTCACTGTGCTCCTATTGTTATATAAGTCTTTGTCATACAGTAATCCCTGTAGCTGAACAGCCTATGTGACAGACTAGTGCACCTTCATAGACACAGTGGACCAGAGATTTCAATGGGCTTTGTCGAATACTGATACGAGTGTGGTTGTGAGCCTCATTTTTATAATGCAACTGGAAAGTCTGTCCTGATTGCATCACTGTGACTAAAGACAGAGCAGTGAATCTATAAGAGGTGTATAAACAGCTCCCCTAGTGTCCAATCACAACAGGAGAAGCATAGAAATACATTCATCTGATAATCGATTGAACTACCTGACGTTGTCAATCAGTTGTTGATGATCCTCTGTGATCAATATGTCAGGCAGGGCCTCGGCCAGACTCTCCACATCCCTCTCAGCAGCGTACTGCTTCAGCACCTCAAACAGCTGTTCCTTCACATCTGGCTCCTCTCCCAGCACCTCCTCCACCTAGTAGATGAACATATTGCAAAGAGATTATTAAATTTAAACATTTGAAATGTTGAATTTGTTGAAAATTTGTAGAGATCTTAACATCATATGCTGTCATATGTGCCATCTTGTTTTTTTTCACAGCAGCAGCCTGGGAGTTAAAGTGGTCAGACATGTCATCCATATAAAAACATGTCATGCATTATTAAATTTTAGAGAATTTGGACTTTTAAAACAGCAACTGGTCTCAGTTCCCAAACAAAAGCAGTGTGATGCAACACAGCGGTGAATGTGCTCCTATTTTCATTTGATAAAAATCACTGCATTCTCTTTTTATTTATACTTTACGTGTTTGCTGTAAAGTTTAACACTTCACACGCACTTTTTTATTAAACTCCATGGCCTTGTGCGCACGGCTCTCCCTGACACTGTCTCCGCTCTGAGACAGCACCCTCATGCTGCTGCTCAGCCGCTTGGGTCGTCGGGCCATGCTGAGCACGCCCAGGCGCAGAGGTCGACCCTGAGCCGCTTTAATCATGGCCGCCGCCGTTTCATGGTGCTTCACTGGGATGCCGTTCACTTCCATGACGTAGTCTCCAGCCTTCAGTCCGCTGCGACCAGCCGGGCCGTTCGGCATGCAGTCCTCCACCATCAGAGGGCTGTCTCCCACTATAGTGAATCCAAAACGGCCATCTGGTCCAGGGTTGATGTCAATCTGAAGCATAAAAAAAAGACAAACCTTAAAGTTTATTTCACCCCCCTTAATATTTAGTCTTCACCAAAATCTCGGATTATTGAAGTGACCTGTTCAACCCGGGACACCACTCCAATGCTGGGCGGTACCGTCTTGAGGGTCTGAGCCAGTGCAATCAGCGCCGGTGTGCTGAGGTTGGTTACATCCTGGCCCTCGATGTCAACCACCTGGTCCCCGGGCTGCAGTCCGGCCAGGTAAGCGCTGCTGCCCTCCACAACAGAAAGGATGTAGCTGGGCCCGGTGCCTCCCAGACGGAAGCCAAAAGCCTCCGGCCAGTTCTGATTGGTCGCTGGAAGGCCAAGGTCTGCATGACAGACAGAGGAAACTTGCAAGAGGTGAGAAAGAAGAAATAACGATGTTTCTTGAAAGAAGTCAAATTGCATCATATGCTCTTTTGTTTAAAGGGGTGTAAAGTACATGTCGGATTAGCGTGGTACTGGTGCTATAATCTGGGGTAGAATATTGGTGCAGACAAGTAGGTGGTGAGCTGTAAAAATGGAGGTCAAATTGTCTATGGTTTAAATAGGGCACCTCCATGATGGAGCAGCTTACATGTAGCAGCAGGTAAAGCCACAGATGTGACATCAAAAACACTTTTGGATTTGTTAGCTGATATAAATCACAGTAAGAAAAAAAAAATAGAGTGACAGGGGTTATTTATGACGGCTGGTATCTAGCCCACATGTTGAAGCACTGGCCTTCCCCTGGTCACTGGCCTCATTCTGCTTCTACAGAAAGTCTCCCAATAGACTCACTTCACTTCATCTCCACTCATCTACAGCCAGCTGGATATATCAAAGGTACATGTAGGGCATTATAGGGATTGGTCAATGCACTTTCTGCTTTTGTGTGTGTGTGACCTTACATGCTCTTATTTCTCTTTTGTATCACAGTATTATTTAGAAACAAATTGCTGTCATATTTTTGTGTCAGTTGTCTTACATCAACAGTAGTTTCACATCAGATTACATAACCCTGATGAAAGAAAAGGAAAATGGATAAAATATAAAGGCCCTGCTGCAGACACACAAACAGTCGTTCAGCACACCATTAGCTCCAAACCACTGTTTATGTCTTTTTGATCTGATCAGAAACAGTGAAAGATGGAAATGAAGAAAAATGTAACAGATGGAGAGGAATACATTTAAGATAAAGTGTCAAATTTTTCTAAAACAGTGCATGAGAAGTGAGAAAAGTCTGAATAATACTGTGTAAAGAACTGTCAAAATGTCAGATCTGCTTCATCACACACACAAAGACAAATCCGATCTTACTGGAAGACAGGGCTAAATATTTAGGGTGTGATGTGGCTGGGTGAATAAAACATTTCTAATTCCAAGACTTAGAGTCACAGAGGTTGCAAAAAGAAAGAATACATCAATCTGTAGCTTGATTATTGATCTAAAACAGATTGGAAATAGTGTGGTGGAGCTGTGGCTCTTAAGTCTTTTCTGCAGCACTGTGAAGACTTTTCTTTCTTGTGCTGCTCTCTGCAGCCGTTGCCCCAGATATAACATCTAAGCTCCGGCTTGTTTTAGCTTCCATCCTTATCTTACTTCCAGCAGAAGAAGCAGTTTAGGAACACCATGTAAAAATTATCAATGAGAAGAAAAGACTTACAAAAATCTTTGGAAGCGCTCCGGGTCCCAGACTTGCTCTGGCGCAGGGAGAAGCGGCCCTTTCTGCTCAGGAAACGCCTCATCCTTGCCCGGCTTGCGGCAGGGCACGTTCCAGCCAGCCTATCTTCACCCCCAGTGTGGGGGTTGATGCAGCCAAAGAGTGCCCGAAGACACCTTTGTGCTGCTCCTTACCTGAGCTCTCACTGTCTCCAAAAGTCTCTACCAGCTACCAGCTATAAAAATCAAGCGCTCCTAAAAGGTCACATCGGTAGGTTACGTAGGCCCCCCCACACCCGTTCTCAGAGAACCAGTAGTCTGAAGCAGAGAAGAGGGAGGCTGGAGGGGAGAGGAGAGCGTCTGAGAGTCAGGCTCTCCATCCTGGGTGAGGCAGTCCGCCTCAGCCTCAGTCCAAGCCCTGTGGCTTAGCGATCATCAGAAAACTGGGACACACTTGCTCCTGAAATGGTTCTTTGCAAGAAAAGGTACTGCGAAGCCCCATTTTTCTATAAATACCTTTCCCTCTCTCTCACTCCCACCCTCTCTCTCTGTCTCCCTCTGTCGCTCATGTGGATGAGGCCCTCTCAGAGGGCTGAGGAATGACCCAGAAACTGTGTGGTGTACTAGCCAGGGACACTTCTCTGATTATAGCGCCTGTGTTAACCTCAGTACTGGAGCACCAGTTAGAGATGGTGTTTAGCTCAAGGTTACACGCCTCAAATGCAGCACCACAGCAGAGCCTATCATCTACAGTGAATTTAACACAGGACAAAACAAAGGTTTAACAAAGTTCTGTTTCATGAATCTGTAATGAGGCTTACATGCTTCCCAGGGGGAGCTGTCAGGGCAGTGCTGTACTTTACCTCGCAGGTGTGTGTGCTTACAGGAGCTCTGAAGGCACACACTTTTACAGGTACTTATGAGTTTGCAGAGACTTTCATCTAGTACTGGATTATTCAGACCTTAAAGGGCATCAACTCAAACTTGAGATAAATGCATGACTACAGCTGCTGACCCAGACATCACAGAAGGAAAGCTGTAATGAATCTACCGGTACACTGTTTTAAGTAGTAAAAGACTGAAATTTACTGTTTGATTTCATTGAGGGAAAGCCATGAGGTGAACAGTTTGAACCAGGAAAATGAAATATGCATCTGTTCAGGTCTTCAAAATCATACAAATCTATGTGTGCATCTCAAATTAGTTAGCATATTTATCGCAGTAATCCATTAGAGCAAATCAATTTCTAAAAACTGAACACATAAAAGATGAGCACTTTGTATTTCACACATTTTCCTTTGCAATCTGTTCCATTCCTGTAAACCTTACAAGTACTTTGGCCTTAGTTTTGTAATTGATGAACTCACAAATGATGCTCAAGTCTTCAATAAGAGGCTACACTGTTTTAGTCACAGCCATCATACAACGACAGTCTGAATTTCCACCTCCTCTGGGGAGGTGATGACATATTCCTCTTGCTGCTGCACCATCTGTACTCCCTCCTCCACTGCTTCCTCTGTGGTAACCATGGTAACTGTTCCCTCTGCCGTCTCCACGGTACCTGCCGTGGCCAGTAATGTGCCGTCACTGATAGCGGAGGCCAGTGTCATTGCCACCTGCTCCGTTAGGCTTTCGGGTGTAGCGATGGTGATGGTGTCGCCACAGTCGGAGATGGACGAGCCGTCTTCATTCACCGCCACGTTTCGCACAATAATCTGGTGGCTGCCCGTGCCGCCAGCAGCTTGCGACTGGCTGACAATTTGTTGCACCACTTTCATGATTTGGTTTCCCACCTGGGAGGGGACAAATTAAATTTAGTTTTGCAACTACAATAAATCTTACACATCATTATGCATGTTCTCCCATGTGCTGCCTGTACTCACCTCATTTTGGCTGTCTTGAATTAATGTAACTTCTCCTTCCTGCATTTCCTCCTCTGTTTGAGTCTGAAGTATAAGAATGAAGCAAAGCAAATTTATAATATTGTGATCTGTTGTAAATGCTTTTGTGTTGCCTACATCACTGCATTAAAACCCAATGAGGTGCTGTCTATATGTTAGCACTGTAAAAAAACTAAATACCATAAAGGTGAACTTTCACCAGATACCATCAATTTTGTCTCATCCTCCATGACCTCATACAGAAGGTCAAAGCTTCCTTAGAATCAATATCCTTCAGCCTATTGTTTCCTGTAGTAATGGATGAGCTCTATACGTAAGTAAACCCTATAGAGGACCAATTGTCCCAACAGAGGGAGTCTTTTTAGAAGAAACTGCTACAAGGGAACTGTTTCATAAATCCCATTCCTGGTCTATTTGTCCATTTACTTCACTGCTTAGAGGAATACAAAGGTCTGGTCTTTTTATCTTTTTATGCCTGAGGTCATCAATGCATTTTTTTCAACATACAGAATACCTGCAACATGTGTGTCTGCTGTGTGGGCTGACATTTGAAGGCATCAACAGCAGTAGTTTTGTCAATGTTGTTTTGCTTATGAAACAGCTGTGACATAAAGTTTTCTCTTCCTCTCACCTTGATGATATACTCCTGTGTGTCTGCCACCACCGAGGAGAACTCCACCAAGACAGCATGAGGATCCTCTGAGATAATGGCTGCTGTAGCAAGGTTGTCTACAGATGCCTGCTCCTCGGTTACGTCACTTTCCTGCTCATTGGAATCGTCCTTACGACAGCCTCCTGAGACAGAGCAGGTTGTGTTATTAACACATTTAATATCAGTATTGCAAAAATGTATTTAAGTTTTGTCTCTCACCCTGACCTTTAGCCTTCATATGCCGATTGAGAGTCCCATGCTCAGCAAAGCCTCGTCCACACTTCAAACACTTGAAAGGCTTTTCTCCAGTGTGGTGACGGATATGTCGCACCAGAGAACCTTTCTCCCTGAAGCCTCTCAAGCAGAACTGACACACGTACGGTTTCTCATCACCATGAGTCCGCTGGTGTACTTGCAAGGCATTCTGAGCAAGATAAAGACATCTTTGAGTATATGCAATAATATATTCAACACAAAGACTAATGTCTTTAAATAATACTACTACATTTTAACAACAATCACCTTGGTCTTGTATCCTTTGTTGCATCTGCTGCAGTGGTAGGGTCTTTCATCCGAGTGGGCCCTCATGTGCTCACGTACATGTCCGATTGTTTTGTAAAGCTTTCCACACTCGCCACACTTGTATCTCCTTTCACTGACATGGACTTCCATGTGTTTTTTCAGCAGATAGCCAGTGAGAAACTCTTTATGACAAAGTGTGCACTTATAAGGCTTATAGCCTGCATTGAGAAAAAGGACATACCTACTAAATCAACCAATAAAAGAGCAACATGCAAAGACAGTTTTATGAGCTCTTTACTTAAGGGGAACAGGAATATGTACAGTAATACATGACTTGCATCAGCATTGGCTAAGGATAGGGATGGGGCCGATCCGATCCAGTATCGGTATCGGGTTCCGATACCAGCTTAATTAACGGATCGGAAATTTCCGATCCAACCTGGAGAAATTTCCGATCCAGAGTTAATGACTCACACGTGATCCCGGGCTAGGTGACGTGTCTGTGCTCCAATGAGACACTGACAGAGATGACACGCCTCCTTTAAGGAAATCCTCTGCAGTTTGCAAGTAGCAGTTTAAGCATTGAGCGCCATACAACATGTCCGCTGTGTGGAAATATTTTACGGTCGAAACGCCACAAAGTAAGACAGCAACGTGCAATGTTTGCAAAGCCATCGTTCCGAGAGGTGGAACCTCCGTTGCGACGTTCAACACTACAAATATAATTAAACACCTGAAAAAGCACCACTCGAGAGAGCACGAGGACTTTTTAACCAGGGGGCAGAAAGAAGAGAAGAGCCGCCAAGAATCACTTCTGGAATCATTCAAAAGGCAAAATAAACTTCCAGCAGACAACGTAAAAGCCAAAGGGATTACAGAGAAGTTGCTCAACTTCATCGTACTTGATGACCAACCCTTATCAGTGGTGGAAAACGAGGGGTTTCGCAGCCTGATTGAACACTTGCAGCCCAGGTATAGTTTACCGTCCAGGAGATATTTGTCAGAGACGGCGCTACCTGAACTGTACAACAGAGTGTCAACCAAGTTAGCCGATAAGCTAAAAGGAGTTCCAGCCCTGAGCTTTACCACAGATATTTGGACTTCAGATGTCTGCCCAATGTCACTGATAAGTCTCACAGTGCATTGGGTTGATTCAGATACACATAGAATTTAAATAAATATCCATTTAAACCCTTAAAGTTGCATATTTGTTTTCAGGATGGGATTTCTGCCGTTTTCTAACCTCATACTTAGCTCAAGTTGCTTTTTGGAGAGAAGTTTATTACAGCCTCGTAAAATCAACAATAATGATAATAATCATAGTGATATAAAAGCAAATAGAGCTATGGTATCGGAATACTATCGGTATCGGCAGATATCCAAATTCAGGTATCGGAATCGGATCGAAAGTGAAAAAATGTGGATCGGTGCATCCCTAGCTAAGGACTTACCTAAATGGCCTTTGACATGAAAGCGGAAATAATTCAAGCCTTTGAAGGAGCGGTTACAGTGTGGACACTTGTGCAATTTTGATGATGACTGGGCATCACCAGCTTCCTGGAGAAAAAAAAGTAGGAAATTAAAAAAAATGCAGCAAAGGATAATGATTGCTAACCACCTAGGCCCAGAGTCCTTGAAAACATAAACTTACCTCTTCAATTTCTACAAACTCTTCTTTAACTTGGATCTCAATGATACCTTCATCAGTATCAGGACAGTCAGAAACCACTTTATTCATTTCCTCAGTTGTCTGTGAAGTCTCCTCAACTACTGTTTCCTCTGTTTCCAATGCAATGCCTGAGTTGATGATGGCCTGGCAGATGAGGTTGTCACCTGCAGCCGCAGCAGCAGCCAGGGCTTCCGCCTGAGACTGCTCTACCACTACCTGACCAAAGAAAGACCAACAGACTAAATGAGAATTACAACACAGTCACGATGACTTAACTTTGTTTAAGATTGTTTGCAAAAATTAAAACCTATTAAGGAAAATATCATGCATGTATAAAAATGTGATGCCTCACCTGTTGGGCCTGTGTGGCCCCATCCACTTCCATTGTGAAGTGGACTTGATGGAGGACTTCTTGTGAGTCAGCCTCTACCACACTGACAACAGCAGTCTGTGTCTCTACCACCTCCTGTTCCTCTGGCTGCTGCTCAACAACTACCACTTCCTGTTGACCGGCCACTGCTGCTTGATCAGCTTCAACGCCTGAAAAATTCACACAGACACAAACTATTAGTTGACTATTCCAAATCTATGTTAAACATAGTACCACAAAACATTACTTATACAAATCAAAAGAATAGTATGAAGCAGTTAACTGATGTTTTCAGTTGTCTTCTTTGGCACAGAAAATATTTAGAACAAATCTGACCTTTCTGCACTCCATCCTTGCTGACCAGGATTTCCTTGTACTGAACAAATCGGATCTTTTCTGTGCAAGGTGTAAGAGCTTTCAGGTGTCGGGTAAGAGCACCCGACTCTCTGAAGGACTGGCCGCAAAGGGTACAGCGGTAAGGTCGCTCATCTGTAAAAGACAAAAATCGCATGTGAATTACCATTACGTTATTTTAAAGAACTTAGTGTGCTTTTTCTTAATTCTTCATACCAGTGTGACGACGGTTGTGACGAATCAGGGAACCCTTAGTACGAAATGAAGTATCACAGAGGTCACAGGTAAAGTTCTTCTGGTCACTGTGAGTTTTCATGTGAGTTTTCAAGATATTGGACTGTTAAATAAAAAAAAGCGATTATCAACACAATCCTATACCAAATATTTTGCTCACACTTTACAGTTACGTCCACATACGGAAATCGGTGACTTACTGTTTTAAAAGTTTTTTCACAAAGCTGGCAAAGGTAACGCCCCTCTTGGTTGACTTTGTAAGTAAGCTTATCACTGGCAGCATTGTCAGATATTGATTTGTCAGTCCCTTCTGGGTGGTTTGAGACCTTAAAAGAAGCAGTTTTCTTCCTGAAACCTCGGCCCAATGGACCACTGCTTTCATCTGTGTGAAAGGGCAAAACATCCATGAATCTAAGTGCAAATCAGAGATCCAATTCAAAGAGGACTTGAGTCATCTTGTTGATGATCAAACTGTAGTTTTATTTCCAATAGGAGCAAAACTTTTTCTGACATTTAGGGACAAATCAACTGCTTTAAAATGACTAGCAAATAAATACATATTTTTCAAGTAATAATGTTAAATCAATGTAGCTCACCACTAGTGGTCTTAGCTGAGTCATCTGAAGATGCACCTTCAGTTGTTTTTACCTCTGAAGAACCGTCATTGACTGCAATATCCTGAAAAAACAAAGTAACATTACTTCTTCCCCTGGGAACCTGCTAACCTTAGGATAAAAAGCTACACAGTTCATACCTCCTGGGTGTCATCTTTGCTCGTCTCCTGTGCCTCCACACGTTTGCAGGTGTGCTGCAGCTTGTGCTGGATAAAAGCTTCGAGCGTGCAAAACTCAGACTGACAGCGTCCACACTTGTGTACATCTTCGTCTATAAGCACAAAATAAAATCCTTTCAGTGTGCATTAACTTTATTTTTGCATTTGTGCTGCACCGTACCACCAGTAACGCTAACAGCCTTGTCTCTTAGTCTAGTAAAGCTGCAGCTAACAAGCGAATTTGCTAATGTTGCTAAAGGCAGCTAGCTGCTAGCAACATTTCACGACGGAGGAAGTTGACTAGGCCCAAACAAAAATAACACACGTTAAGCATTTAAAACTCGTTTCAGCTGGTAAGAAAACCAACCTTCATCTCCCAGTGTGGTGTGAATGGTGATTGTCTCGCTGCCGTCCTTCGTTTGCTCGCTCCCTGTTTCTGCCGTATGATTATTTTCTACATTCATGTCGTTAGAATTCTCCGTCTCTGTCGCAACGCTGCAACAGGGAGTGAAAACATGGCGGATTTACGACCCCGTAGTCATAACAACAAAAGGGCGCGTGCGTATGTTTTCACGTAGACGCAGACGAGAAAACTTTGCATTTAATTTCGGCTATAGATCACATGAAACTCGTCCACCCCAAATGTTAAAAATGACCTGAAATACACATGTACACTTAAATTACCTAGACAGTACTTATCCATCATATGATACACACATATCTTGAATCTGAATGAATTGCATGGCTTTGGACAGTGAAACTGAATTCATGTATCATGTCTCTATTTCTTTGTCTCGACTTTACATGTATGTTTTATGACACATACAATCTATTGAGGGAATGACCTTATGTCATTGCGTCCCATTTGTTTCTCCACTGCGTTTAGTTGTATACTTTTTCCGCCTTGGAATATTGACAGCAGTCTTTGCTTAAAATATGACAAAATTGCCCACTAAGAAGGAAAAGGAAAACATTTTGGCAACAGTGGCTCGTGTGAGGAATTTGACAAGTGATTAATCTATTGAGCCAAAATCCTAATTCTGATGTGTCTTCACCTGCCCTCTTTTTTTGCTTGTCTGCAACTTTTCTTTAATTGTATAGGAACATGGCCCATATCATTATTTTTTGGTCCGGAGGTTGCTTCTGTTGGACTCGAATTAAGTGAATTACGACACAAGAGTAAACAACAAACACTTTACGGCAGTAAAAATGGCGTCTCACTTCAGCGGTGTGCTGCAGTTGACAGATCTCGATGATTTTATCACCCCTTCTCAGGTAGATCAATGAAACTATCATAACGTGCTATAATATTATATTTATAGCAGAATGACCTGGACGACGTTAACGATTCGGTTCACATGAAAAGCATCCAGTGTCAACAGCGGAAACCAATTGGATCAGCTAGCATGCTACGTAACTTTTCTTGTCAGGGCTTTTGTGAGAGCAAACTCAAACATGACCATTATTTGTAACCTTTCTACACCGCGACTCACCACAAAACAGTGTTTAGTAATTGGTTTAACAGTTATTGTTCTGAAAGTGTAAAACAAACTCACTGTAAACGCAACAAAAGCGTGTTGCGCAGTTAACTCGATGCTAACAGTAGCGATGATATAAGTCGTGCAGCCTTGATGGACCTTGGGTTGATTTTACCTCTGAAAAACGACCATTGCCTGCACTGTCCTGGAAAACCGAAGCAACATTAGTTCCTCACATGTGAACCTCCTCAGATTTAGGAGTGCTTGTAGGGTAAAAAGCTACACAGTTCACACATTCTGCTGCTCATGTTATACATTCCTGTGTTTATGGTAACTTGAAAGTTTAGTCAAAGCGATCACTGTTGTTTTCTTTGGCTTACATTTGCGGCCTCTTGTTTTGTAGGAATGTGTCAAACCTGTGAAAGTAGAGAAGAAACAAGGCAAATCTGTGGCCAAAATTCATATAGAAGATGATGGCAGTTATGTCCAAGTCAGCCTGGTGGGTAACAAGGTTTGATTCAAATTTATGTGATATTATTTACCTGTCTTGTATTAATTTACTCTTTGTATGTAGGATGGTGCGAAGCAAAAGCTGGAGAGAGCTAAGATCACACTGAATGACTGTTTGGCGTGCAGCGGCTGCATCACTTCAGCTGAGAGTGTCCTCATCACACAGCAGAGCCATGAGGAGCTCTTTAAAGTCCTGCGCAGCAATAAGGTATTATTGTGTCTGAATCCCCTAACAATTTTGTATTAAAGTACTATCATCTTATCACCTACCATCGTTTGTACTCACTACACAGACCAATGAGACAGAGCAGAAGATTGTGGTGGTGTCAGTATCACCACAGTCCAGAGCCTCCCTTGCAGCACACTATAACCTCAGCAGCAGTGAGGCCGGCAGAAGGCTTACTTCTTTCCTCAAAGGTCTTGGTAAGTACAGATAGACTACAACAACAATAAGGATTTGTTTAGGTAGGTGTAGTCACCACTAGATTGTTGTTATTATTTGTTGTTGCAGGGGTTCATCATGTATTCGACACAAGCTTTAGTCGGACCTTCAGCCTGCTGGAAAGTCAGAGGGAGTTTGTGGAGCGTTTCCAGAGGAAGGAACAGGACAAAAAGGCCCTGCCCATGCTAACATCTGCCTGCCCAGGTATTCCATTTAAAACTCTTTTAAACGCAGTGAAATGTCAGAGTCTCTTGATCAGGCTGTAAGTGGATTAATGTAATCCACTTACAGAAACCTTTATTAGTCCCACAATGGGGAAATTGCTTAAGGCAGCCCACCAAAGAGCGCCATACACCAGTGAGTACACTGGAGGCTATGCAGGTAAAGTGCCTTGCCCAAGGACACACAACAGTGACTAGGGAGGAGTTGGGATCGAACCACCAACCTTCCAGTTACTGGACAACCCTGCTACTGCTGCTACAGCCATTGCTGCCCACAATTGTTAGCATATTCCGATTTGACATTTGTTCAAAGACAATTATTAAATAATAATGTGTGTGTGTCTCATGTTCAGGTTGGATCTGCTATGCAGAGAAGACCCATGGAGAGTACATTCTTCCATATATCAGCACCACTCGTTCCCCTCAGCAGATGATGGGTTCTCTTGTTAAAGATTATTTTGCTGAACAACAGGTATGGTTTGTATTTGTGCTAACTGTTGGCTGCTATAAAAAACAAAGAGAGACTTAGAAGTTGTCATTGAGCCTTGTGCTATGTGTATCGGTAGGGGCTGAGTCCACAGCAGATCTACCATGTGGCAGTAATGCCCTGCTTTGACAAGAAACTTGAGGCCTCACGATCGGATTTCTACATGAACAAAGTTGAGACCCGGGAAGTGGATTGTGTCATCACTTCAGGTACAGTAACTATTCTCACAATGCTTTTTTCCCCCCATATGAATCTGCAGTATTATGTTGCTTTTTGTCTGTTACAGGAGAGGTTCAAAAAATGCTGGAAGAGGAAAAAGTATCTCTTAGTGATTTTGAGCCTGCAGCTCCAGATACACTGTAGGTTCTCCATTTTTTTCTGTAAAATTTCTTATCTTAAAAATCCATGGATAAATCCAGCAGAACAAGTTAGCCAACATGATATATTTTTGTTCTTCACTAAGGTTAAGCAGTGTGTGTGGAGATGAGTTCTTGAGCCATACTGGGAGTGGGTCAGGCGGTTATCTCCATCATGTCTTTGCCTATGCTGCCAAACAGCTGTTTGGAGAGGAGGTGAAGGAGCTCACATACAAGACCCTCAGGTGAGTAACTGTCTGAATTTGTTTTGAGGCTTTGCATTTGTATGTCCAAATTAAAAAAAAAAGTGTTAAATTGCACCTTTTATCTTTTGCCAAAGGAATAAAGACTTCCAGGAAGTGAGTCTAGAGAAAGATGGTGTCGTACTACTGTGCTTCGCTTCAACATACGGCTTCCGCAATATTCAAAATCTTGTGCAGAAACTCAAGAGGGGAAAGTCGCCCTACCACTTTGTGGAAGTAATGGCCTGTCCGTCAGGTAATGTGAAGTCAGTAGTTCCAAAAATGTTAGCATTGCTATCCTTAGTCATTACATTGCCATATTCGTAGGTATGCTAGTTACACAATTACATAACATATATTGTGCTCTAAATAATTTGATCATTAGTGGGTAAACTACAGCTCTAAAACTGTATCCTTTCCTTCTGATATCCAGGCTGTCTGAATGGAGGTGGGCAGATAAAGGCCTCAACTGGTCAAAACCAAAAGGAGCTTCTGCAGAAAGTTGAAGAGCTCTATAAGGCAGAGCGCCCTCTATTGCCAGAAGATAATACTCGCGTAGCAGAACTGTACCAGTCCTGGCTCCAAAGTGTTGGAGAAGAAAGAACCAAGGAGCTGCTGCATACACAGTACCACACTGTGGAGAAGATGACGAATGGGCTCACTATGAAGTGGTGATGAATAAGAAGAAAAGAAGAACATGTTATTGTGCAGACACTGACTACAACCGTCCAATCAAACAGGGCCATTTTTGTCTCTTTGTAGAAACAAGGATTATGTGTTCAGGCTTGAAGAAGGTCTGATGATTTTCCTTAAAACCACTTTTCTGCTCGGTGAGAGACCAGGAGCTAAAAGCAGTGGCAAATTAATTCATGAGCTGATAATCAGCTCTTATACTTCGGAGTGTTTTTTTTAATCTAACTAGCAAAATTGTGCTTGTTGTGTGACGCCTTAAAAAAGCATAATATAACCATTCCTGCTTTATTTACTGATTACATGTATGTATATATATTTTATTTTATTGAGAAATAAAAACAGTATTTAATTGAAGTTTCACATTTTGTTTGAAAGTTCTTTTGGAAACACAAAGAGCGCACAGTATGTACAGTTTAGATTCAGACTCATGTTTTATTGACTAATGGTTTGTTATAAGCTCTTGTATAATGTGTTTGTTCAGCTGTACATTTAGAACGATGTACACTGCATGTCATACAGTATGTCCATACTGAACTTAAGTCCAAAGAATAAAACAAGAATATCAGACAGAAAAGGAAGTTAAAAATATTTACATAGAAATAACAGAATAAATGTCTGATACAAATTAAGGAATGAATTCTCTCAAAACAGAAATAAATACACATAAATCATTATAGGCCTCACTGAAAATCGCTATAATCAGACTTCTCATGAAGTTGTGCTGGCTGATAGACCAGCCAAGTTAATTACAGATTTGTAGGATTATTTCTTAGAAGCAGCTTTACTCTGACAATGTTTATATAGTGACTGACCCTTGCACCAAGGTACACTAAGTGGTCAAACCTAAAGTGTTAAAGCAACAAACACCATGCTCTACAGTCCTGTGTCTTATCAACTGCAGTATTTTATTCTAATCCCGTAGAGCCCTGCAACCGCATATCAAGGTCTGAGCAGTCCCCACTCCAAAGCTAACATGGCGTGTGGAGGAAGTCTCTCCTTGGGCTTCTTAAATTTGTCCTTCTCCTTCCGCAGCACCCTTAGCACCTCTATGGGGTCTGTCTTCCCTGTGAACTTTTGCACTCCTTCCTCACTGGAGTCAAGACAATTGGAAAGACAGATGACACGCTAAGGCAGTGTGCATATGTAAATATGCAGAAAATATGTGATGCATGTGTGCACATAAATAGCTAAACTCACGAGAGGCGAAGGAAAGGGTTGTATTCAAATTCCTCTATTAAGGTAGATGGCACTGTGGGTTTGTCATCGTCATCTCTCGCCTGCAGCACACCACAAAAATAAAAATGAATCTTTACAGTAATATCTACACATATGTAGATAGATAGAAAAATAGATGTTGACTTTTTAGGTATGTTGCTCACCCTGGCCCAGCTCAGCATCTCTTTAACCTTTTCATTCTCTGGCTCCACCAGCATGGCGAACTTTAAGTTCTTAATGGTGTACTCATGCCCACAGAACACCTTCTGCAGATGAACAAAGCCTCATTTAAAGTAAGGGTCAGATCACATCACTGCTTCAGTACTACAAGGGGGAGAAAAGACAGCCGGGTTGCACTCAATCCCTTCATTGTATGTGTTAATTCATCACTGTGACTCAGTCTTATGTGAGGTCATGTTAGCTGTTTTTAACCCTTTGACCACCCATTGCACCAACCACAATAAATATTTCCACTGACCGTGTCTTGAGGTAGGGAGCCAAGCACCTGGGTAAGGTTGTGGTACATCTGTTCTGCTGTTCCCTCAAGAAACCGCCCACAACCACCAATAAACAACGTATCCCCTGACAACCAATAGAAAGGATAAGGGAGTGTCACAGAAGGCAGTCACCGCCATCGCCACACACAACAAGGACAATTAATAGTGTGCTAGTCAGGTTGAGGTTTCATATCTCTAGCCACTCAAACTTAGTTAGGTGCTATAGGACACAGTTATAGAGCACACTGAGTTAAACAATGTGTGGAGGAATCTGTGTTAATTTTCAACTGGTTCACTGGTTCTTTATGTTAACAGAAAAAGACCTGTGAACACAGCAGGGGCGTCAGTGCACTCATCCTCCCAAACAAAGTAGCACATGTGACCAGAGGTATGGCAGGGAGTAAAGAGGCACCTCACATTGATGGAGTTAAACTGCAAATGGAGAAAAGATAACATCAAAAGACACAGCAACAATTTTCTGACATTCATTTAGGCAGTTTCTTCAAGTAAAGACACTTTACTCCGGTACATTGTGGGCACCTTCAGTTCCTGAGCATTTGTGACTTTGTCCGTCAGACCTCCAATCCGATCATCTCCCCCGTACACCCTCAGGTCTGGAACCTCCTTCAGCAAGGCCTCATTCCCTCGAGCGTGGTCCCTGGGACGTGCAAATAGGTAGCTTATGTATTTGCAATGGACAGGCTTGTTTGGCCATCAGTGACATAATGACATGTTCTCTTACCAGTGATGGTGCGTGGTGAGAACAGCTACAAGTGACAAACTTTCTCTCTTCACTATTTCTAGCAGCTGTCAGTAAACAGATGGCACAAATCACATTTAGTCAAAGTTATAAACGGTTTACAAAATACAGGGGTGTGCTGCAAATACAACAGACGCTCTGCAAGTACTGCAATGGAAATGTTTCCAGGGGGCCACAAAAAGTGCCGGACCTGGCTGGGAAAAGGCTACAGAATGAATTACATGAGCTAATTAAATACACCAGAACCACTGAAAATAATATTTCAGCCAATTTCCAAGACCACTGACGAGGAGCATACTTTAAGATCTGAAAGGCCACAGCACATCCTTCCTGTTTGCACTTCTTGCAGTCTTTCTGTATTTACTTGTGTTAATTTTCCTTTAAATCCAATGACCTCACAAGCATTTAATGTAATAATATTATAATAATGTGTCTCTCACCCGGTGCGGCACAGCAGGGTCCACAGCTATGGCCTGTTTACTCTGCTCCTCTATCACCAGGTACATGTAGTTGTCTTCTAGGATGGAGATCACCTTTACCTTCATGGCACCCACACGCGCATGCGCACCACCGTGCGCGACACTTCGGGAAGAGCTTATATTAGTACGCTTTACTGTCAACAATTACGACTGTGTCACCTGCACCTGATTTACCATGACGCTGGTGCTATTCAGCGTTAAAACATGCAACACTTGTTTAAGCTACAACAAGCTGCAGGCTGCACACTTTCTACGAATGTACAATTGAAGCAGGTCGATAGAAAGGCGGCTGTACCTCACGTTGACGGAGGACGTTCAGGCTGTTTATTCGCGTCCTGCTGTGATCAAAGTCCTCATTTAATATTCCACATTTCTGCATCCAGACCAGACTAGGAAGTCACCGTGACATCATCGAGCCACTGTCAACACCAAGGCATTTTAATCGAGCCGGAATCATTGAACTCTGTAGTTGGGTATCATGAGGAGGTACTTTACGGTGTATTCTCAATTTTAGCTGTACTTTTAACCAAAAATATTGATAATTAAAGTTAAGATTTTACAACAGTCCATTTAAAGTATTTCCTTCATCTTGACAAGTAACTATAAAACGCTGTCCTGTCTTGCTGTTAATGTCACATTAGAATCGAAGAATAGATTTTAATAACCTGATTAATCCTTAATTTTACTGGCCTCACTCTGGTCAATTCTTAAATCAAGAGTCAAGGCAATGCTCTTACAGCAAATGTCTTTTATTGCTTTTTGCATTGATTTTTAATCATGCAATACTCCATACATGTGGTAAAGTATCTAACATTTAATGCTGACACACCACTAAATAAGACCGCTGTGCTAACTGAATGCATGTAAATAAAACTAAAGTCAAATCAGATTTTTTGCAAACATGAAAATAAAAGCCATGAATAAACAGTTCAGGTCAGAATAAAAACACAAACCTGACCAAACACACATTACTAAACCAGTTCACACATTCTAACATCTGTTCCTCCCATGCTGCTCTGACCTGTTTGTTCTGTGAATGGTACATAAATATGTTACATCATACTAAATAGACTCTTCTAAACATTTACAGATTAAAAGCTAAATGTTTCATTTAAAGCATTCAATCAATGGCCTTGCATTCCTTAAAACTGTCAAACAGTCTTGTTATGTCTGAACTTAGTGATAAAAATGTCATTGAGCAAGAAAGTTGGAAACCAGTTTAAGTGGCTTTGCAGATAAGTTGCAGGTATTTCTGTAGTTTATAATTGACAGCTTGTAGTGATGTAAGCATGGGAAAAAGTCAACATGACTGCACAGGACTTCACTCTTTAGGCACACGGAAGCCATCTTTTTCTTTCCTGAGACTTCTCATGGTCTCAATGGGATCGGTCTGCTTAACGTGGTCTTGCACGGACTTCTCTCTGTATGCAAAAAAAAAAGATATGATCAAGTCAAGCAAAACAATCCAGAAGTGCAGAGGCAACAATAAAACTATACACACTTGACTCTCATGAAGGGGTTAAATGTAAATTCATCTGCCAAAGTGGACGGAATGGTCGGTTCTCCTTCGCTGCACTTCTCCTGCAGACATAAAAATACAACAAGTAAGCAATGTGAGTTTTATTTTGACTAACTGATCACCTGACAGAAGTCATGGATGGCTGGATGTGAGCACTCAAATACCTTTGCCCATTGCAGCTTCTTCTGAATGACCTCATTTTGTGGTTCCACATGACGAGCAAATTTAAGATTGCTGACAGTGTACTCATGACCGCAGTAAACACGCTTACACACAAACACAGCATGTTGGTTAGTCATGCAAATTAAACATGATTGGGCAAATGGGACACGAGTATGCATATTTACCGTTTCAGGAGGCAGGCGTCCCAGAATTTCTATCAGGGCTTTGTACATCTGCTCCGCTGTACCTTCAAAGAATTTACCGCAACCAGCCACAAACAGAGTATCCCCTACATGGGAGGAAACAAGAGAGGTCACACATGACAGACACTACAGTACCACCTGACATACAGTATGTGGTATTCACATGGTTAAGGTGATTACCTGTGAAAACAGCTGGCGGCTCGGAGCTGTTTTCTTTTGTCACGTAGTAGCAGACGTGACCAGTGGTGTGACAGGGTGTGAACAGGCATTTGACAGTGAGTGATCCAACCTAAGACATTAGTCAGCAATCATCGGTTATTAGGGTCTTATTACATTATTTGAAGAGAGAGACAGTGTGGTGGTGTTACTTTGAAACTGTTGGAATGAGTGACTTTCTTTGTAAGCGCATCAACTCTGTCATCTCCTCCATAGACCTTCAGCCCCGGCATTAGCTTCACCATTTTCTCATTTCCACTGGCATGATCCCTAAAATCAACAGGAGGTGTGCATCATTAGAAGAAGTTTCCTAATGTCTGACTGTTGCTGCGAGAAGCAGTGTAAATTCATAAAATGGTAAAAAAAAAACCCTTACCAGTGATGATGGGTGGTTAAAATTGTTGTAAGTTTTACACCATGTTTTCTTACGGCTTCCACAACCTGTGAAAAATATAAAGAAAATATCACATTAAGTTTGATCTGTGAATACTCTCATTTATCCAGGTCATGTCGTATCCAAGAGTTAAAAAATGCACACTCAGCACTTCCCCAGGATCACTTTTGCAGCAGAACTCTTGTATACATTTACCTTTAAATAGCACGTAAAGCAACTCCTTGTTTAAGCTTCTTCATGTAAGGATTTATTTTTTTAACCTATTATTATTACTATGCATAGTCTATTGTGATTGACTCCCAACAGATGGAGAAATAAAACAGTTTTTAAAAAGCAATTTGAAAAAAACTTCTATTATAGGACAATCTTTTGTAAGATTATTATTTCTTTTGGGCACAACTACACCCTTACACAATTACCAGCCATTTAATAAAGCATTTATCAAAATAGTAATAATGTAATATAATAAAGCGCAATGATATTAAAGTACACAACATAATGCTCACATGTACAGACCTTTATTGGCTCCACAGGGTCAACAATAGCTGCTTCTCTGGAGTCCACATCAATCAGGAGGTACATGTAGTTGTCAGTGAGTGCTGGAAGAAGTTCAATCCTCATATTTCTTTGCTCCACCAGGTAAGATTTTCTCACTGCGCTGTGAAGTAGAGCGGCGGCTTGTGCCTTAACCTCCACAGGTGCTACAGGAGAGAACTGAAGTCAATACTTACGGACAGCAGCGTCAGACTGGAGTGTTGACACCGTTAGATACTCTGAAATCCCTCTTTTTCTTAAAATTAATGCCAAGTTTTTGCAGACATCCATTGACTGAAATGCTTTAGAACGCTAAATAAACTTCATACACAATCCACCGAGTTTCTAACATGACCCAAATTTAAGTAAACAACGTAGCTAAAATGCTATAAGTTGATCATAAAACTGTCAAAGCGACACTCTAGCATGACTGCTGCAGACGCTGTTACATAACAGAGTGCAGGTGTGTTCACAGACGGGCCGTGTTTGACAGCTCCCGTCTTAAGACGACAAAACATAAACAATCCAGCAATTACTGAACATTCATGTAGCTAGCAAACGTGCTAAAATTGCTAAACTAATTTGCATGCTAAAGGTGGATCTTACCGAATTTGAAGGCTGTCGCAGCTCCTATTAGAGTGCAGGCACTCCCTACTATCGACTTAAATAACATAACACTGGCTATCTTATCACGTCTGCATAAACCAGAAAAGTTTGGTTATGGTTTAGTTCCGCTTCCGCCCCCTTTTCAACTTTACCCTGCCAGACCTCACCAATCAAATCCAGAGCGTTCGATTGAGAATAATCACTTGAATACGTGAATAATGTGTTAAATTTGCAATGTAAATGACACATCTAGAAAGATTTTTTATAGAAATCCACGACAGTTAGTTTTTTTGACACTCCTGAGCATAAAAATATCAAACATGCAGATTTGTTTTTGAGTTTTGCCCAAGTCCCTTCAGGCTTGCCGTAGGTGAATGTTTGCGTTTCGGGTACGGTCACCGGTCTCGGTCAAAGTTTGGTGAATCTAGTGCTGACTGCTTCAGAGCGGCTGGAACCACACACATTTCTACATTTTCCCCACTATGACAGCGCGAAATGTGTCTCGGTTTTGGGAATGGGGCAGAAAAATCATTTGTGTTGGCAGAAACTATGCAGACCACGCTAAAGAGCTGAAAAATGCGATTCCAACGGAGCCTGTTCTGTTCCTGAAGCCTCCATCAGCATATGTGAGAGAGGGCTCTCCTATCCTGGTGCCTCTGTACACCAGTAACCTCCACCATGAAGTGGAGTTGGGGGTGGTCATTGGGAAAAGTGGAACAGCAATCCCACAGTCCGACGCTATGGAGCATGTGGCAGGCTACGCTCTGTGCTTGGACATGACGGCCCGGGACATCCAGGACGAGTGCAAGTCTAAGGGTTTACCCTGGACGCTGGCCAAAGCTTTCAACACCTCCTGTCCTGTCAGTGAGTTCATCCCTAAAGAGCGCATCCCTGACCCGGGGAACGTCAAACTCTGGCTGAAAGTGAACGATCAGCTGCGGCAGAGCGGCTGCACCTCCCAGATGATTTTCTCCGTCCCCTATCTCATCAGCTACATCAGCGACTTCATCACCCTGGAGGAGGGGGATCTGATCCTCACCGGGACCCCGAAAGGTGTCTCCGCAGTGCAGGAGCACGATGAGCTGCAGGCTGGGATTGAGGACATTATTACTATGAGCTTCAGAGTGGACAGACGGGACGTGTGAGACATCTGTTGGGATCGGCAGATGGCGCTGCTGCGCCATCAATGCCGTGATGAGGTTTTATACCTTTCAAACACTGTGTTTGATCTCAGCAGCATCACTGAACCTGCCAATCAATTTTACCGTTTGTCGTGCACACACAGAAAACACACATTTTAATAAAACTGTGAATGTAATTTAAGAATTATTTACAATTGTGATAATAACCAGCTGGACAATATGGTTTTATAAAGTGGAATTATAAAGTACTTGATACATGAAAGTGGTTGTCTTGTCAGCTTTATTACAACTGTTTTTCCACAGTTGAAGAGAAGTCAAGTTTAATTTAAATATTACATCATTATTATTATTATTATTGTGCAGAACATCTCCATTATGTCATGTTTTAATTAAACAGAAAATGACTGTAAATGTCCAAACAAAGATAAGTCTTGATTTAGTACAACTTGTCCTGGTAATTATGTCCCAGCATCTGTTTTTTTTGCCTCCCACACCAGAGGATGTTCCCTGCAGACATTTTAACCAGCGTATAGTCTGAATTTATGTGGTGTATCCTTATACTAAAAGTTTACCCCGAGTGAGTTCAAGTTGAGCAAAGAGCCTTATTAGCAGGAGAGTTGACAGGACAGATGGTTTGGCAGTGCTTGTGCTTCAGCTTGGAACATACTGTGTTTTACTGCTTGTTGGATAAGCTGAGATGTGTTTTCCTTTAAAAGTTTGATGGGTTCAAATATTTCTGCTCCAAACCAGCACACATGCACGGACGGATGATTTGATAGAAATCTGTAAAGTAAAACAGTGAGAGCTTTTTTTACCTTGAGTGTCTGTTAATCCGGTGTAACTTTGAGTTTCAGGCGGTGTGTCTTCGCTTTAACCCCATTGTTCCTGGACCGTTTAGCTTCAGTTACAATTCTCCCACAGACGTCTCTGTCTTCAGGATCAATCAGAGCCTCCCATCAACCTGTCCCAGGCCAGTCTGCTGTAACCCGATTCTGTGTACATCATCTTCCCACACCTGTAGGGCATGTTACCTGCAAGACTCACTGTAACAAGCCCTGGCCCTCGGGGGACTCCGGGGTTATATGTGTCCATCATTAGAACACTTATGACAGATTCAATTAGATGTAGGTACTGGGAAATGTTGTCGCTGCAGCGCCGGGTCAGAGCGGTGCACTCTGTGGCATGTGCTCACAGGTGTTGTCTTTTATGAGATATGAATCATGCTGTTCGTTGTCCCCTTGTGACTGCAGGTATTACACCCTCACAGGTTTTAACAATATCTTCAAAGCTGGAGTTCAGGTCTGGACCACAGCTTTCCAATCTTACACTGAGCCAAACAGCAGAGCTTAGAGGGGAATCCTCATGTGAATAAGATGCATTGAATGTAGCTCTCAGTGTAAGTTCAGTCATGAAGACTCTATTTCACATCATCCTCCTTATATCTCTATCCGCTTCCCTCTTCACCATCCTCGCACTCTCTCTCTTTCACTGCACTGCACTCCCCCTAGTGACCTCCCACATAGTCAGGTGTTTAATAGATGGCACCTCCCTCACCAATCAGCTGTCGATCCTCTCCTGCCCAATCATAGCATAGCAAGAAATTTAAAAGCCTCTGTCTCTTCTGCAGCTGTCTCCTGATCGAATCCGGCAACTCTCCTCCACCCCAAGCACCTCCCGATCCATGCAGTTCAAGGTCTCCCCTCTCCTGCTCTCCTGCTTCTACACCACCACCAGGTCTAGACCCGGGGGGGGGGGTCTTCTGATCAGCGGCCTCTCCACTCGAGCTTTTCCCCCCTTTCACACATTTACAATTATTGTATTAATAAATTCTTTCTCATTCAGTTCGCTGAGTCTCTCATGACTGAAATTACATTCGACTGTGGATTTTTGTGACAGCACAGATTCTGTGTTCTCTTTTTTTTTGGTGGAGTGCAGCACCGTCTCTTGACATTAAATTTATTGCATGAAGTTCCAACATGTGAAAGTGTTTAACAGCATGGCAGTGCGTGTCAGTGTGTGTGTGTGTGTGTTCAGAAAATGACCCTTCGTGATGCCTGGCTTTGCGTGCTGCGCTGTATGTCACCAGACGGTCCTGTGGTGGGGCTATTCTTGGAAGAAAAAAGACCAACACACACACACACACACACACACACACACACACTGGAAGAACTGAGTCAGAGAGGATGCATATGACATATCGCATCAAAAAGACCCACACTCACATGGCAAGGAAATTGATTTCATTTCATTTTTGGAAAGGTAGGAAGGGCTCCTCTGTGAGTCAGGCCTGTGTGTTTGCATGAGTGTAATATACTTGGATGTCAAGACAGCTACAGTGAGTGTACCGATGAGATGTATGCAGTAAATTGTTGACATATTCTGATTGCATTTAAATTAATCATTAATCAGATGCACATGATTTATTGTGTAAAGTGTTTATAGGCTTTTGCCCCTGCATGCATGAAGTCCAGGTGCAAACCTCTTCCATTCAGAGCGACTGACTGCACGTTCTGTTTGAAGCTGCAGGTGAAAGGC
Source organism: Parambassis ranga (assembly GCF_900634625.1). Classification (NCBI taxonomy): domain Eukaryota; kingdom Metazoa; phylum Chordata; class Actinopteri; family Ambassidae; genus Parambassis; species Parambassis ranga. The sequence continues at coordinate 5,838,341 of NC_041029.1, read as the reverse complement.
AAAGTGAATTCAAAGCATTTTTCATTTAAGCATGCTGCTTACACAGATGTGGATGCAGCCAAATAAAAATGAATGCTCTTCCAAAAGTGTTTCCAGAGGGCTTATTTTTTAATGTGAAAGCTTTCCATCCATTTGGCAACACTCTGTACCTCATCAACCAAGTGCAAGCTTCTCTATAAACTCTTCAAGTTTTCCAATCAAGGCCCAGGAAGCAGACTAGAGCTAAAATAGTAGCTGAAATGTGTCCAGCAAACAATGATATAAAAGGCTATTGTAAAAGTTCTTAATCCTGAATCATATAAAGAAAAGCTCCCTCATTTACAGAGTGCTACAACGAGCATTTAAATAAAGGCTCCAACCCAAATTTCTCTCATCAATTAAAGCCGGAGTCTCAATTTAACAAGATACTGTGAGGCCTGACCACAGAGAAGAGAGAAAATCCCTGAGCATTTTCTTCCCTGAATCGGGGAGACTGCGGTAAAGGGGTGGAAAATGTGTGGAGTCCTCAGTATGAACCATCTTCATTTGTGGCTGCTCAAAGGGGAAAACCACGTTTACGCTCTAATCCCACACTTTTAATTCATCACTCCCATGTGTCCATTATTCATAAATAAGAGTCAGTGCACGCAAAAATATACATTCCTCATCGCTTCTAATCTGTAAACTAAATCTCCTCAGTGGCCAGTTACTCAATCCACTCAAGCAAACCACAATGTTAGGAATCGATGGCATGCATTACACTGTGAGCCTGACACACTGGAAGCTGCATGCCAGCCGCAGCTAAACAGATGACTGTTCCCATGAAACGGGAAAACCTGGTGTTTTATGAAGAAGTAATTTATTGTCTTTGCTCTGTTTTGAGCTGTATTTCAAACAAATTTAGTGAAATTGAATTGTCTTTGTAATGCCTTTGTTTGTGCTTTAAGCCTCATTTTACTGTGGCCAGAAGCAAATCAACGAGTTGAAAGTGATGGACCTGTCTGGGCAAAAGAGTATTTTCCGTCATTTTTTGGGGGGGGGGTCCCCTGGAAACATTTGCTCTGCGTGAGCGTGTTCATGTTGTGTTTGTTGTCAAATTGTTTTTCTTATATTAAAGTGGAGCTCTTTCAGCCATCACAATATTTACATGACAGAACTGAGTCAAGTTCTACTTTGTATATACCCCCCCCCTTCAATGCAATGCACTCTCCACCATTGTTTTTATTGCCAATCCTCTTTTACCTCAATTGGATTTCTCACATCATTACCAATGTTTAGTGGCAGCTGTAGATCACACTGAATGTCTTGGTGATTTAATGAAACTTAATGACTGGGCTAGTCCTATGAACACTAATGCTAACATCTTTCCCAGATGGCAGAATGGGATATCAGTTATGTTTTAATGCCTGCTGCTGGGCTGGCAGCAGCAGAACAGCAGTGCCACTTATCACTTATGCCCGGCAATGCAGAGCAATAAAAGTTGGCACAGATGAAGTGAGGCAAGCATGTTTGAAAATTTTTTTTAGTGAGGCCCACTAAAAGATGACTGCCAGACCTATAAAACAGAAGGAGAATGTGACAGAAATACTGACTGGAATTAAAAGGAGGAAAGACGCACGGACAGAGCCAAGGAAGCGGGTGCGTGTGCACATTCAACCTTACGCAAGAAGCCATTTTATTCACAAGCCACTGACATTTCCACAAACAAAACTCAATCTTATGTCATTTGATTTAATTTTTTTGGGGGGGTTTAATTAACCAAAGTACTAGTCAGGCATATTTTCCACCACATTTCTTAATTGGGATCATTTTTTGTTTGTTCCACCAGAGCAGATGTTTTTTTTTGTTTGTTTTCAGGATAGAATACCATGAAAGAGAATAGCTGAGAGAGGAAGGAAGGAGGGGGTGAACTGACAGCCATGATAATTAAAGGCCACAACACATGCAGCCCTCAGACTGTACATGTGGTCACACTGTGTGGAAATGGAAGGGACCAACAGTGTTGAGAGAAAGGGGAGCGAGAGGGAGGACATAGTTAGATTCTTCTCTAGTGACGGAGGTAAATAAAGTTAGAGCTGTGAGGGAAAATCAAAGGCTGTGTATACACATCAACGGTGTAAGCACCAGAGCTGGATTAAAGGTCTAAAGACATATGGAGGCAGCAACTTGGCACTACTGATGACAGTGTCATAGTTATGGTAGCGAAAGTGCACAAATTTTCCATATGCAAGAAATAAATCAGTAAATAAATCAATGTGTTTGAGCCACACACTTCAAAGTGGTGTTAAAACTTTCATTTCTGATAGAGAGATGCTAAAAAAACAACTTCACAGACAGAGAGACAGAAGATAAAACATCACACATCCTGCGGGTGTCATATCAGATCAAACTTTACTTCACAACACAGACAATCCATTTTTATGCACACCACTTTGTGCTTTGCATTCGGCACAAATGTAAAAAAAAAAAGTTCAAAAGAATCACAGGAGTGTATCGAAACAGAATATTAAAATATATAACATTATGCAGCTTTGAAGAGAACAATATCTACAAATACGTACCGACAAATGGAATGTGTGTATGTGTGGTTTCAATATAATACACAGATGAGGTATCAGCGGTATCAAATGTACAATATACTGCAACATGAGATTAGCATTATGTGGCGTTCAAGGGCTATTTGGGAAAAAAAAGTGTAAATGAAGCACTGTAAATGCAGCAAGGAGTATGACATTTTCCCCAAATGTCCTGTCAATTATCATTTCACTTCTTGTCATATAATAAATACATTTCATTAAAATGATGAAACTATAAATATCAGCTTATTTTATAAACAAAATTAGGTAAAAAAAAATATTTAAAGGCAGGAGAGGGGATAAACAAGAGAAATGGTCTAATGGTTTTTTTTAAAGCCATTGACTATGTGTGTAATGTGCATGTTAGCGGCACTTTGTCCATGTCTGCGTCTACTCTACAATGAAACATTGACAGTTCATGTGTGCTGCCTGTCATGTTGAGACAGATTGGACTTTGTCTCTGCTCCCTCCCTGAGAACGTTAGCCCCATGGAACGAAAATCTTTCCACAAAGTAAGACTCTTGTTTTTTTTATCTAGCCTATGAGAGGAGGGACCCTGTTAGTCCCAGCCAAAGTCCTGTCCACTCATCTGATAGAAGCGGTGGTTGAAGGGCCGGTAGAAGTCTCTGAGCCTCTGCAGTACCTCAGGGGGAATATGGGGATGAGGTCTTCCCTTTGACTTTCCGAGGCAGCGAGGTCTACTGCTCCCCTCTGGCTTCTTCAAGCATGGAAAACCTTTAGTCTGGTTGAAGTAGAAGTGTTTATCTGAAATAACTCTTTTCAGGCCCAGAAAGTCCTGAACCCGTCCCATCTCACCAGCCGGATCAGACACTAGCCGCTCTCCACTAACAAACAGAAACTGAGACAGAGGGAAGTGCTGAAGCCAGGTCTCCAGGTGCTTGACGTAAAGGCCGATGCGCAAGGCGCTCCACGTTGTGTCAATCAGACCTGTGGTGGCGTTTTTCAAAGCGAGGCTCTGGAAGGATGGAAGGCCTGGGTTCTTGGACAATGTCTGGGTGTAGTCAGACACAGCACGCGTAACCGGATCCCTGACAACCACAATAAGCTTGGTTTGGCAGTTCATGGAGCAGACACGGCTAGGAGCCTCCTTTGTGACGAAGTAGCTGGGTGTCTTCTCCATGGTGATCTGCCCGTCCAGTGTCCGAGGCATCAGGTTCCTGAACAGAAAGAATAAAGTGTCATTCCATCAGATTCAAAGCTGCATTGTGTTACACCTTCAACATTTGTGTGTTTGGCCACTTGGGGCAGCACAAAAAACTCCTTTTAGCTCTGCTTTGGTCTTCACCAGAGACAAACAGCTAAAACTTTAGCTGCCAAATGTTCCTCTATGGTCACAAGGAGAACATCACTTTGTTGTTTGCAGGTTAAGTTACATTTATTCATAATTTATGGTCCCATTTATGGGAGAGCACTAAAAAGAAACAGCAGACCAAACAAGTTAGCTTAAAGATGCTGAAACATTTAGTGTAAAGGTAATTAAAGGATCATTTGTGACAGAAAAGTTACATTAAAAGAACACCAAGACATAACATAAACACATTACATCCCCTCACCAGCAAAGCACCTCAAACTTTGCATGATTAAAGCCTCAGACACACCCCCGTGTCAATGTTCAGGGAGCCCACACAGTCCCCCTGAGTCTCACTGTAGGGTCTGCAGAACAGGACTCTGGGCCCGATGAGTGAAAACCACAAAGCCTCTAGAACCACTTAACAGCAATTTCCTACAGATTTCCACCCCCTCTTCTTCCTGCGAGAACAAAGTGCCCTACCTCCCCCCCTCCCACCCCCCTCACCCCTCCCCTTCAGGTTCCTACAAAGACTCTAGAAGGTCTGCAGGAAGTGTGACCGTGATGGCAAGCTGCTGAGCTCAGCTAGTGTGCTGAACATGTGGCTGCAATGAGTAGAGATGCTAGTTAAAAGATTTACTGAGAATCTTCACAGATACCAGAAATTTGGAGGTGGGTGTCGCGTCTACATCGACATCAATCATGCCTGGAGCCATTTTTGTCCATGGAGTGAATGCTGCCTGTATCTGACTGTAGACAAAATCCAGATGTTGGTGGGCATATAGTGTATATTAATCTGTAACTAATCACTAATCTATTGATTTATTTTCTTCACTGGTGGCCTGGCAATAGCCAAAGCCCTTTGAGACGACAAGGAAATACAACATTTCAACACACTCATTACTTACATACAATCACAACAACATCATAAATGACATGCATCCTAACACAAAACTGCCTAACGCACAACACAAGACAATGATAGACTGCATGAGCCAGTGATGTGGATTTGGATTTCAGGAACAAATTGCTTTGCATGACAAACGGATGATGAGTAATGTTTGAAACAGCAAATGAACTGTCTGTACTTCATTGAACTGAACACATCTTTTAGTGCGTTACTGGAAACAGAGAGCGTTCATGTGGTTTCCTATAAAATAAACAAGTAATGGAGCATATGTGCCTTATTGCTTTCAGATTTGAAATCCCCATTGAGTCCAAATGTCAATGACAAAAGGCTATTCAGAAATGTAGATGGCATCTGAAGGAGATTTATTTTCATTTTCCCAGTGTTTTTAAGTGAGATTGTCTGTGGTCAAAAACTGATTTGTTATTAAAAAAAAAGAAATAATAGATGAGTATTATTGCTCTGCTTTGGTCTCCACCAGCATCCAAGGGAAACTGTGTTGTGAAATGTTTGATCTCTTGTTTACGTATAATATAAACTCTAAGTTCTAAGACTTGTACTCTCTGACCATGGCTGTGAAGAAAACTTCTCTGAAGTTGTTCCTAAGTAAGCTTCTATTTCTTACTTAAGGTGAAGCCATTACAATCCACCCCTATTAAATGATCCCTATAATAAAAGACCATTAATTGATTACTATCCAATTACAAGAGCTGCAAATGGCCTATCGCTGCCTGCCTGCCTGTCCCCTGTTTACTTGTGTCTGATCAATATGTCTGTCTCTATATGACAGATTGCTCTCAGTGTGTGTGTGTGTGTGTGTTTTTCTGCACACAGAGGTGTCAGTGTTTACAGATGAGAAACCATCTCTCTGTCCTCTCTGCTCTCATCCGTAGTCTTGGATTTGCCCTTCACTCCTTCACACATGTGACACTTCAGTAATTGACCATAACTTGTCTTTCCATATTCATGAATAGTTAATGAATTGTGCCCCCCCCCCCCCCCCATCACCCCCATCACCCCCATCTTCCTCGTCACAATCACTCTCATTATCAGAGAATCAATAATGGCCATTTTCTATCATAAATCTGTCTGTCAGTAGGAACTGGTTCGTGCATCATGAAGAATGTAAAACACACATATACTTATTTCATTTCACACCTTTGCTGTTGTTGAGACTAAATCTGGGCATAAAGATGTTTTTCATTTAGCCAAGTATTGCTGACTATAGTCTGGAACTCCCTGCTGTTTAAAGGATGTAGCACTTTACCTCCCTGTAGTGCTGCAGAGCTGATTACACCACTGATACGTTCTAGGCAGTCTGAATCACACAATTACATAAAACCCTAGAAACAAGGATGTGGCCAACAGACTTCCTGCCACCAAAGATTATAGGTTCTTCCGCTGAAGTGGTGCAGCTACATCCCCTGTAGCAAAAGGCGCTGAAAGTGAAGCAGACTGTATAAAAAAGACACTAAAAATCCAATTATTGTGTCAAATTCCTAAACAAAAACACATTCCGTGGGTTATTATACTTATTTGCTGAACCATTTACACTAAACAATGCCTCGCTGAAGGAGACGAGCTCTGCCAGGCACCTCCACATTCAAAAACCTCTCTTAGCTGAGACCCAATTAAAGATGTGGAAAATTATGGCTATAAAAAAGAAAAATGACAAACATTTCCCAGCAGAGCAGCTCCGCTCAGAGGGTGACAGAAGCAGCCTAAAGGCCATGGACGGCCCATCAGGCTGACATGACTGGATTAAACATATGTCGCCAGTCCCCTCTAAACAGAAAAACACAACAACAATAGAAGTACTGTAAGCCCAACAAGGGAAAAGGGCACAGTTTACTGCAGAGGAATAGTCAGACATTTTGGAATTGTTGTAGATTAATACCAGCTTCTGTCATGGCTACAAGGTAGTAACACGAAGATGTTGCTACAACATGTTCAAATCATCTCCTGCTTCAGCACTGAAATACTTAAAAGTACTGACGCACAACTCTTTGTGTTACCTGTCTGACATCACACTGCAGTGACAAAACAGAAAGAGTTACCAAGACAGCACACCTACACATGTGACACTAAGACTCCACACACAAGAGGAGCCATCATTCTCGGTGGGAGGGTGAGTGTCGTCGTGCTGTCTCCATATTCTTTGTCTACACAGACACCTGAGGAAGTGTGGAGGTCTTAAAGTGTCATACAGACAGAAACACAAATGTGTCGAACCTCACCTGAGGCAATAAACAGACTGACATTTTAAACACATCTGATAATATTTATTTTCTAAAGGTGTAGTAAATATCAATGTATGTGTGTGGTCCAGTATCAGCCATTTGTTGACACAGTTAACTCATTCTGGTGACATGGTTGTCCCTAGAATGAGTTAATGGGTTAGTGTAAAGTTTAGCGGTGAGTGTTGAGGTAGAAATGTGTGAAAAGCCAGTGTTTTTCTCTGCCAGGGGGTGTATCGTTGTATTTTTATTGGATGCTGCTGCTCGTGTTATTCTTTCCTGGAAATGGCAACAAAACTAAAGGGGTGTCGCCAAGCATGCGAAACATTTACTCTTGGCCAACTGAAACAAAACCATTATTTCTTTGCACAGCATTTTTCTCTCAGGCAACAGAAAGCTAAATCCACACGACTAAAACCTCCCTAAGATTTTACAGGCACCCCAAAACGGACCACAATGCACCTCAAATTGTTATAATTCCCACCATATGGGGTGTGACTGTGAGCCTTTTCAAACCTTTGTAATACCACCTACATCCAACTCCAGCCAAAACCCACCAACCATTAAAACACACTACACCTCAACACTACAGAGACCACTTCCTGGTCTGTTACACCAATCAGCCTCTATCACTAATGGCCTCAGGGCTGGACACACAGAATGAGGTGTTGGGAAAATCACCCTGGAAAGCGATGCTCTGTGTGTATTATAGGCTCCACTTTCAACCTTTCAGCAGTCAAAAATCCAGACTGACACGCTGAGTAATTGAATCAGACCTGAAATAAAACATGCTCAAATGCTGTGGAGGATTTTAGGGTCGCTGAACAAAATGTACCAGCTCACAATGGAGGTAAATCTACTATTCATCCAAATAAAGCCCATATAGATGAGCACCTTCCTTTATGTGTTGTTGTCACTTTGCATTCTTATTTACATAAATCCATGTCTTTTTCAGGACCCATGTTATTTTCAGCAGCGCTGGCATTTTTTTGCTGCCCTTGTTCTGCTGCCCTTAAAGGATTTATACTATATTTTAATAGCAATCCAATCAGGCATGGCCTTTGGTGTCAAGACTGTAGGTCAGCCGATTGATAAGCTTTCAAAATATTGATGTGACTTAAGAACTGCGGTTTGCAGGATCTATTTTCATTATTGTAATAAACGGGTTTATAGCTTGTTTTTTGGTGTTCTGGTATCTGCCTCCTAAAATTTTAACTGCATGTTCTTCGACAACAACAACAAATGTGTTCAGTTTAACATCAGCAACACACACACATACATACAAAGACTCATTGCTCTTTCCAGGCTGCGCCATGGTGACAAGGCCGTGACAATTAGAACTATTGTGCCATGGAAAGCTGAGGTTTTTTTCTGTTTTCTGTGGTCCCACATGAAACCCATCACTCCACGAAGTCCCCTTAAAGCCATAAAACAACACAGAAAATCATTAAATCTGGGCTTCATTCTCAATGCACTATTTGAGGCTTTTCCATTCCCATAATGGGCACATATGCACACATGTAAACTAGAAAAATGGGATGGAGTGACAGGCAGAGAGAACTTGATCGCTCAGATAAAAGCAATGGAAAGCACACATGAATGAGGTCTAAGTTCGTCCCATCGAAGACGAAGACGCGGTTGGAACAACACATGTCGAAGGGAATGAATGTGTAGGTTTAACATCTGACAGCAAAGACTCCAATCAGAGTGACAACAAGTCAAGAATGAGACGGTAGATTACCAAGTGCTGTGTTATATGTCCGCAGGTTCTAAGATCCAGCTGGCTGTTTTTCTTACACTGCAGCTTTGTACAGCAGCAGGTGTGTGAGAGTTTGTTTGCATCCAGATGTGACAGTGAGCCGACCCTCTGCTCACTGACAGTCAGATGAGAAGGGGTTGCTTGTTCCACATGGATAGACTCTCTCTGTCACTGACTCACTCATACACATAATGCCGCTGCCTCTCAGGCTTCTCCAGCAGCTTCTCTTTGGGTCACCGCAGATGGCAGAAAGGAGATTTTTCCTCATTTCTGAGATTCAGTGACAACAGGAGGAATCATCTTTCGCTGATTTCACCCAGGATCATGTTGCCTACTGTTTTGTTGTATAAATCCCTTTAAGTCTTCTCTACTTCAACATCTCCTGAACTGAAAATTAACAAAATGTCAGTACTTTTGACCCAATTCTATCCAAAATTCCATGTTTTGTTTTGTTTGGGACATTATAGCATGACCTAACTTTTACAGGTCGTCCTGCAAGTGTTACAGCACCAACAAAACGACAGCATTAAAGCACAACAGCTTTACAGCACCAGCCGAGCTAATTAAAACACACAGAAACACACATAAAAACGTGCCCTGGAAACACAGGTCTGCCGCAGGTATTTTCACTACTAGTGCTAGCTACTATTACTTTAAAGGAATTGTGAGGAGAGGAAAACCTGGTGAGAAGATTGTGGCAGAAAGTGGTGAGAAAGAAGAAAGGTGTGAGAGAAAGGCTGAGCTGCAAATGTATGAACGGAGGCTTTAGGTTCACATATAGTGCTTATGAGTGTGAGAGAGAGGGAGAGGGAATTTAGCAGCATGCTAAAATTATCAGTGGTTAAAATGTTTCCATGTGTCCTTATGTTCCCACTTAAAACACAGCAAAGGCAAGAGAAGATTAAATTACGCCATGGAGTCCACGAAGGACCATCTTGATATCAAATTGCATCTTTTCCTGTCAAAACCTCTCCGGCTCTCTCTCTCTCTCTCTTTATGGCACCTTTCTCGCCTCAAAATAGTTTCTTGTGTCTTGTCGCTCTGCTGGGATCATGTCTAGAAGCTTGTAGAACATCTGGAGATGATCAGGAAAATCCTTCTTTAGGGCCTTACACTGTACACCAAATTATAGCTCTGGTCAGCCGTGGTCACCCCAAATCAGCTGCCATGGCTGTGGCAGTAGTTAATTATGACATGTAGAATTAAACCATGACATACAAACAGCTGGATCACAAATATTTGGGAATGCTCACACAGGATGTTGAAGTGTACAAATGGTGATTCGATGACTGTCAGGATGATGAACTGCTCCTCTGGGACCCCACAAGATCTTGGACTTACAGTGCAGCACACTGCGTTGAATACAGTTTGATGTATGGATGTGCCATATATTGATAGGAGATATCAGCACATGTGCACAGGTGACTGGATGCTCAGCTGACCAGCCTGACATCATACATCATATCAGCCAAGACGGCATCCAAAGCCATGTTAAAACTTCTTAATAGGATTTAAAATCTGTTACAAACATGCAGGTTGTTTTATGTGCGCCTACCTGTACCACTCCAGCCCTTTGTCATAAAACCTGTCGAAGAAGTGCGGCTCTGCGCCAAACGCCCTCACGTCCGGGTGGATGCGGAGAAACTCCAGCAGGGCGCGGGTTCCTCCTTTCTTCACGCCGATTATAATCGCCTGGGGAAACCTTTTGCTCCCGAAAGTGTTGGACACGGGTATGCCGTTGCTCTCGCCGCTCTCCTTTTCGCTGTCCAGCGTGACAGCCTGTGGCAGCTGTCCCGGTGCGTCCTCCTCCACCACCACCGCCACCGCCGCCGCCGCCGCCACCTGCCGTGCGTCCGCGGAGGTTGTGCCGTTAAAGAAGAGACGCGCCGCTGGGCGCAGGTCCTCCAAAATGCGGCGACGATCGTCCAAATTGTCATAGTCCCCGTCTAAAGCTTGGCGACTGTAAAGAGTTCTTGGAGCCGTGTCACAAAATCCGGTGAGGCAGTAGAAGAAGTAAGTGAAGATCAGGACCATGATAAAAAATACCGAGACTTTGGACAGCAACTTCCCAAAGTTAAACCTGACTCTGCATCCACTACATCCCATGAGTTGATCTGCTCGATTCCAAAGGGCCAAAGCGGTAACAGCATGCTGCTTCTTCCAACATGGATAGTTAATACGGTTAAATGTATCCAGCAGGACCTGTTGAGCAGATGTGAGGCATCACATGGAGCTTCTCTCAGCAGCAGCAGCAGCGGCGGAATGGCACTGTGCATTTGTCAGATGTGATCTTCATAATAAAGTTTTTTCTCAGTTATAATGACTTAGTTGTTTTGTTTTTTACGCAGTAAGCTCAGACTTTACGCCTTGTTTCATATGTGCGCTCTGAGGTCCTGTACTCTCTCATTCAAGGTTTCTCCTCCGCCACCACACCCCCTTTTTTTTTAGTCTCCACCCTTCTCCTCCTCATGCTATATGATAAACACAGGAGGCCTACATATAGTTGCATGTGTGGTTTATGTGGCACCACTTCCAAAATAAACGATTATACTGCACCAACAATAAGAATATTTGTATTAGGTGCATGTGCATATAAAAAATGCATTTTCTGCCTTTTTTCCTCACTGAAGATGTATTGCAAGCAATAATATTTTATTTTTTATATTTCCATTACACAGCTATTAAACATTTCAAGTACTTTATTGTGAAAGAGGCACATCAGTGTTTTATAAATGTAAGCTGAGCCCACAGAGTAAAATCCTCCTTGCCCCTTTGAACCTATTTGATAGATGTCTGAGTCAGCCCCTGTGAATAACAGAAGCCCTGAGGATGTCTATCTAAAACCTCTTGTACTCTCTGTGCACCCTCAAACTCCACATCACACATGACAAGTCTGCAGACACAAACCACAAAAACAATGGTTCATGGAGTTATAGGAGAGTGGAGGGGGGGGGGCTCCCATAAATACAGTACCTGAGAATGGAGTGTCACCTTTGGGGCTGTTCAGGAAGGATCAGCAGCGCTGGGACGTTCCCTTCACTCTGTAAAGCTGGAGCAGGTATTGAGTTTCTTCTGGCACTGAGATGAAGTTCAGACTTTGAACCTGCCTAAAACCAGGCGCGGCTGTTTGAATGGATGAGAGGGTAGAAAGAGAAGGAGGGGAGGCAGATAATCTGTCTAAAAGAGAGGCGCACACTATCACACACACACACACACACTCAGCCCTGGAGCACAGTTCGTTTCAGACAGAGATAATAAAAAAAATACCTGGCAAAGCTACATCGCTGGGTTAATTCACCTTCACTGCTTAATATCCGCAGAGAAAACAGATACTGCTTGGAAAACTTCAAGTTGGCTGTTAATAATAATAATTTGATTTCTGGCCTGAAGTTAAATGAGCCCGAAGATAAGAAAGTGTGGGAAGATTTTTGGTGTCAGAGCCAGCGAGGCTGATTTCAGTCTTTGCATCAGTTAGTTTTAACAGTTGTGACAGTTCTGTTAATCTTATTTTATCCAACTCTTGACAAACTGATGCATTTACTCAAATCTGTTTCCTTTCAGAAACACACAAAGTTAAACACTGCATGGCCTGTGATTGCCCAAACAAAGCTTCATGTGACCCAGGCAAATATAGAATAATGATATGTTTTGGAACGCAAACAGCCATTGTAAATCCATTGAAAAAGAGGCCAGCTTGGCATAAAGGAATTCACAGCTTGGGGAATGACTGCTGTCTGCTGGCTGGAGGTAGAGTTCAGTTAGAGTGAGGTCAGGATCCATGCTTTGTTTCCATCAAACATTTTATTTGCTTTTCCCTCAGTTATACTGACAGGTTTAGAAGCAGAAATATAAACACTGAGATTAAAGAAACAAACAGGTGGTAGCCGTGTTGAGGAAACAAATACGACATGTTGGATAATGAGACTCTCTATTGATATGTACATACGTCTCCCTGTCGTTGTGTATATCACTGTGCTCTCGTAGGCATGTGCAGGCATTTATGCGTGCACGTGTGCAGTCCAGACCATTTTTCCAACTGTCGAGCCCGCAGGTGTGTTCTGGTGCTGCATCCCTGAACGCACCACAGATAGACATTTCCATAGCCAGAGGCCTGCTGATGGCGTGTACATGTGTCAGCCATTACAGCAAAAAAAAAGCTGAATGTTCCGTAATTTCCCATTCGTGGAAGAAGCTGTCGCCCATTTACGATACCCAACAAAACCCTTGAAGCCATCATGACAGACCTTTGAAGTCATTGCTCAGAAGATTCAGCAGCTAAGGGACATTTTACCAAAACAAGTACACTTTAGAACTTTTGTCTTCTCCATTTGGCATTAATTGTAATTACACAAACAAACAGGATCAAAGAATGTGGTCCACAAATTCTTCGTCATTTGGTCAGTAGTACCTCTGCCGGAAACGACACATGGTTATGTTTATGCTAACAGATCATATGGACGTATTGTCTGGCATCAACAGAAAATATGATGCATTGATTGATGCCATCTGTTAATGGAACCGATAAAAGTAGGAGGCGGCAGGTTCGGAGGTATACCAGACTTTTACTCAGGAGAGGGTCGACTACCCCTGACTCCATGGGCTGTTGTGTTTTTACCTGGTGTTACATTTTGTTTTTACCCATGCTCAGGTTATGTTTTGAATTGCTGTTGGATTTGCTGTAAAAAATGACTGTTTAGATCCTCATCAACATGTAGAGATGTTGCCGAATAAATACACTCACCTGTTCTGTTTCCAAGGACTGAAATGTCAAACTCATGTTATATTACAGACATTGGGACTCAACCTGTGATGCATGAGCTAAGCTAACCTTGCCAGCTACCTTTGCTAAAACAGATTATTGTGGGTTTTTCTGAGTTGTCTTTGTGTCTAATATTCCAAAACAAATATAGATATCAGATTTACTTGGCATTTTACAAAGACGTTACACACTAGAGTCTGAGTTTGAACTTTCCGTAGAAAAAAAGCAGCTGCTATGAGCGCCCTGTACAACATAAAAGACTCACAATGGCCGAGCCCTTAGGTAGCAGGATCACTTAAAACAAAAACCTACAACAAAGGAGCTATGAAGCCCCACCTTCCTTACTTTAATCTGTAAAGTCAGAATGAATGACTGATACACAAAGTGAACAAAATCACTCTGATCTCTCCATCCACACAACTTTCTGCCCCCACATCCTTCTCTTCTCAGCCCCACCCCCCCTTCACACAGGTGCACTCCAAATTCATTTTCTGCCTCCAGCAGAGCTTTCAGCCTGCCAGACTTGGCCGGCAGCGTCACAGAGACACCACTGGATCTTAGAGGGAAGGGGTTGGAGCTTACGCAACAATGCTCAACGGCCTTGAAAGTATGAAACAGTGCCCACATCGTGCTTGGAGTTCAACATGGGAGTAATTTAAACCTAAGGAAGTGTTTGCATACCACTTTCATTTGGGTTAGAGTTGGGTAGAACCCAATTACACAACTGATATACATGTATAGAGACATGAGCCAGCAGATATTTTTTTTTTACGCAAACAAAAATGCATGCAAGCCTGCTCCAGCTCCTCGAAAACCAGCTGCTCCAAACAATTTTCAATATGTCTTTCATCTCGACAATGAATGCCTTTCCAGGCAGCGTGTCTGTGCAGAAGCCTCACATTTTTTAACTGTTATTTACCTTCACTCTGTACTTTATCATGGCAGCACAATCAGGCAGCTCTAAAGAGTATAGAGGGAATTAAACTGAATGACAATCATGTCATCACATAAGCCACAGACCATTCGGGAAATGCCTTCTTTTCTAATCCGCAGCTCTGTGGTGAAAAGTGGGATCTGGTGGTTGGCTCCGAAGTGATATTGGGTGTGTTAGGAAGGGTGGAGGAGACGGGGGGTGTTAGGGTTGACTATATGTGCTGTGTGCCTGTGTGAGAGAAGCAAATGGTGTTTAAAAAGTCTTGTGACTGCAAATCAAAGGTGAATAATTTAAACTGAGCAAACATCACTGTGGAGATGCAGAGACGTCCATGCCTTCAAGGTCTTTATGCACACATCCATGTGCCTGTGGAGATCTATTGTTCCAGTCTGCATGCACATGTACCACTTGTGGTACTCATATCCCAGACTTAACTTAGAGAAATGTTTGTGGGCTGCTCTGTGTGGCTTCTTTTCATCCAGAGGCCTCGTCTTTTTTAAATGTTGATTGCCATGACGTCAGCTCCAAACCTCAGCCTTGCCTTTTATGTGTCACTGTCACCATCTATTTCCGCCCGTGTGTAAAAAAACAACTTTATTTCCATCGGTGCAAATTCACTGACACGGACAGTTGGACTGAACACTGGGCTACTGTTACTGGGCCAGAACCGCCACCCAGCTGGAGATGCTTGTTAATTTTCACACTCTCTCAACTTGTCCAAAACAATTGACAGACTAAAGATGCACCTAGGGTGAACATCTCATGATTTAACTCGGTGGCTATGCGCTCATTTTATGTTAACAAACTCGGTCTCTGTAAATAAAAACACAAACAGTCAATGGATGGGTGTTAACTGGCTGTAATTGCTGGTGTAAAACCACAGCAGTTTGTCTCTCCACTTTCTGGAGTTTCCCATGTTTTTCAAATTCCAATCTGTCACAGCAACTGTGAGAAAAAAGGAGGAGAGCTGTCAGGCTGCGAAGAAGAGAGAGAGAGAGAAAAGTCCTCTGTCCATTGCCTCAGTGTTGAGTCAGCTCTGTTAAAATAGTATCACCTGTCCTGTGAGATCCTGCAGGCCAGAAGGAGTGTGTGTGTGTGTGTGTGTCAAAATGTTTCATGCTGCAGAAACAGGAGATAGCCTTCTACCCTGTGGGGCCTGTCTGCGTTTCACAGGAATGTGAAATCATGTGCGACTCAAACAAGCAAACCATCACCGAAGGTGCTGACGGTTGTTTTGGCCGAGGGGGACAGGAGTGTACCAAATATGTGACCTATACCAGGGAAAAAAACAGCCGTGATGGGAGATAAACGAGGTGTAAAAATAGGAGATTCATTTAATAGATTGACATGTTTTTTAGTATGACCCAATTAGCTGAGAAGTTGTATCATTGCTTTAACACAAACAGGACTACCTGGTACATTATCCCTTCACCGGCCGGTTAGTTCAGGTACTGTTGACCAAGGAAAGGACTCAATTTCTGTGATTTATAAGTCTGCTGTTCCTGAAAAAAAAGAACTTTTGCTGGTTAACTTTGTGGAAAGTTAAATATATTTGCAATTTGTTGTTATGGAATTTAATCCTGGTTGTCATTGATCATGACATCAAGTATGTATTTGACTTTGGGTGCAGTCTTTCTGATTTTACAAGGCAGATTACGCTGCATAGACACAGGCTAGCTGTTTCTCCATCACCAGCGGTTATGCTAAGCTAAGCTATCATTTACCATTAAGACATGAACCTGAACTTGAACTCATCAAACTACAAATTTAGAGGAAGACATCACTTCATCAGCACAGGTTCATAATTTGGAGCTGTGGTCGCAGTGAAGCCTCTTTCTTTAAAAACGCCACCACGCCCTCACTTTGTTGTAAAGCTGATAATCACATTGGGTTGTCTGAGATGAGTCTCATTCCTGTGGGAATGTATTCTGAGACTTTGACCTCTTCTTTTTTAACCTTTACCGACACACACACACACACAGTCACGCACACTCAACCCATCCTCTTTGCTCTCATCTGGTCTCACTTTAGGTTTTGAGGTCTATGTTTGTAGGGACACAACAGAAGCACAGTGATCCAAATGACAGCGCACGGACTTTCCCCAAATAAATAAAAATGAATTTGGAATCTGTTTGGACCGAGTGGTCAATCCCTTCCTGCAGTAATTGCCACAGATACATATGGTGGAAAAACAGAGTACTCTCTGCCGTTAGTATTGACATAACATGGTGTTCTCTGCACAAATCCAGAAACACTGCCAAGCCAATAAGGAGAGGCCGAGGGATTAGAAGAAACAATTACTCCAGGATGACTGACAGGTGAGATTATAGCAGTGTTTGCTTTTCTGGCACAAACATAAATGAGTAAAGCGCAAACGTGGAGAAATAAAAATGCTGAGAGTGAAGATAACGGATTATTTTTGATAAAGCAGCTGATGAAAGATAGTTGGCTCTGAAAGATGTAAAGGTAAACGTGTGTGTGTGTGTTTGTTGCACAATAGGTGCTGAGGGGCATAAAGATGGAAAGGTGTGTGGAATTCCCCTCATGCAACCTTGAGGATCCTTAAAAAGACGCACACACACTGTAAGTTATTTAAATACAATAATTATTATTGTTTGGAGTGTTTTTAAGGAACAGTCTGACATTTTGGAAAATGCATGTCAAGATTTGAATACCGAGCAGCCAGATTAAATGAGATTAGATTCGACTATATTAAACTATAAACTATAAACTATAAACTATAAACTATATAAATTTTAGCTTATAAATCTTGTCAGCTTCAAGCTAAATGTTGACCGATTATGATTGGGTCATAATCCCTGAGAGCTCTGTGCACAGAAGTTAGCAATCAGCATGACCAAAGGAGACATTTTCACAGTTAAGACCACCCATTTTAGGTCTGGGGGGGGGGGGGGGGGGGGGTTTACAGGAGTCTATATTGCTCCATATTGCTCCAAGTACACACAGACACTAAGAGAGAGGAAAAAAAATGCAGGATCAAACAGGCTGGGAGTCTTCTCAACATGATCTGGATCTCATATGAAGTACACTTGGATTACTAACCAAGATGACAGAGGATGAGCAGCCACAAATTGCAGGGAGCTTGGGAGAGTGGATGGCTGTAGTTTGGGTGGAGGTGGGAGGTGGGGTGGGTACGTATAGGGAAAGACTGAGGTAATGACTTCCTTCTCCACAGGACAGCTACGTCTCTGTCTGAGATGATGTTTTTTAGCGTGCCGCAAACTTCTCCAGACGTCAGAGGCGTCTGACATTTTCTGGACACGCGCTGACACAAACACGGCATTTTTCCACAGTGCATCATGGCTCTGACTGTCAGCTAGACGAGAATCCTTTTAAATCAATCAGCTGAAATCCTAAACCTTCCCAATAGTTCCATAATCTCAAGGTCGTGCGTTTTGATAAATGTTTCCTGGCCTCTGGCGCACTGTTATCTGCGGCTCTGATCGTTTTTTTGTTAACCAGCTTCTGACACTGAAACTTGCAGAGCAGACACAAAGAGAAGACAGTGACATGTTGAGGGCAGCATTCCTACACTTTCTGGATCACTGTGCCCACCACTGAGGCCTTTTAAAACACCCTCATAGTCTTCTGATCATTGCTGGATAAAAGTTGACATGTGGGCACGCTGTCAGTCGGCCTTTTGGTGAAGTTTTCAAACTTTTGTTCTTATCCCTCAGTTGAGAATGAGGACCTCTCTCCCTGATCTGTGCCACACACCTCAAGTATTCCTTTGAAGCTCCAAGACCAGCCTGCGCTTTTATCTCAGGGTCCTACTGTCTTAAAGACAGATCAGAGTGCAGATACTGAGCTGAGTTGTGTTTGCGAACACATGAGCTCAAAATCCTCAGTGATCGTGTGATAAGGATGACAATAAAGCGGCAGAGGTCGCTGAAATGTCCCCTATTTTCTCACTGCTAACCCTCGTATTAAGGGATTTGGGTTTTTGGCTTTGCTCTGCAGCCTCTCACATGTTTAAAGTGTTGGAAATACATGTGGAGTTTCCCATTGTTTCTTCCATAATTGTATTTTTATCGCTCCTCATTTTAGTTTTACAGTGTTTACAGCCCATCTAGATATGCATTTCATAGACCAGCACCACATTAAAATAAATCTGTTTATACTCTCACATAATTTCATGTTGTGGTTCACTGCTGGGTCTTTTTTTTCAGAGAGGATGAGCTAAGAAAAAAGAAATAAACTCTCATTTTGGTTTTCATAAGCCCCGTCTCTTCCAGAACACATGCTGTCCTGACAGAATTACAACAATGCCCAACCTGAAGAGCCTCCAGTTTCCACAGCGCTCCTTTGATCTGGAGCGGAAATCACATTCCAGTGTCATGTATAAAAAGCTTTGTTTATACTTTCATTTTATACAGACAGATGTTTGGCCAACATATGTACTGTATGTGGAAACATGTGGAGGGCAGCTCCAACTGAGTATGGATGGAGACATCATATATATGGTGGGTTAACGCACATGCTGCAGATATTACTCCCTGATGAAAGGAAATTTCTATATTTTAGTTACAGTCACGCATTCGGGTGCTCGAATCCTCCAACAAAGTGATCACAGCTTCTGTGGTGTGTGAAGCAGGGCCACTGGATGGCAGATGTTTTTTTTTTTTGGAAATACTACCTTAATGAACTTGGATGTAATGCGTGTGGATGCAGAATGGGACCATTTAAAACAGAAGCAGGTGCAGTGCCCGTAAACATCCACATCTAAGCAACCATATATGTTACAATTAAAACAAGATGGGAATGAGTCAGAGTGGTGCACACACACACACACACACACACACACACACACATATGTCTTGTTAAACCTTGAGATTTTGGCCTCAGGCCTGGGGAAGACTTTTGGAGTATAGGGGTGGTGGTTTAATGTAATTAAGGATCCCATTTGCTTCACAAGCAGGATGAGCCCCAGAGGTCAGTGGGAGGAAAAAAGTCTGTGTCGTGATTCTATCAGAGGATTACCACTTCCTTCTTCCTGTTTGGCGGTACAGCCGTGCTCAGATGCCAGACAGAAAGACTGCTCTCACAGATAGCAAATTCTAATTACAGTCCTGTGTTTTCAGCAATTTCCTTTCTACTCTCACATCTGGTTTATCTTTAGGGCCCAAGCGCTGAGTGGCGCAAGAGTCCTCTTATATCTGAGTGAATTATTATTAGTAGTAGTTGTAGTGCCACTAAAAATGGTGGGCACATGTATCATATCTACACTTTAAAAAAAGCCTCATGGAAACACACCAGAAGATTTATATATATATATATATATATATATATATAGGTCTCAACCTGCAGTCATATATTCTTAACTAACCAATCATCATCTGATAGCAGAACCCCAGTGTTTTATAGGCAGAGTCACCTTCGATTGAGCTCCAGTCACTTCAAACCCATTGCAATGCAGACCTATCAGAGTTGTGACTTGTAAGTTGTTTCCATGATGATGCAACAAATTGACATTTTGCCATGAAACAGGAAGTTGTAGTAACTCCAGGCGATATCCTTTGAGCAACAGTCCAGGTTTCTACATGTCTACAATATCAACCTTAGAACAGTGTCCCTACCGCACATAAAAGTTGCAAACTTTGCAGCTTTAATCATAAACAAAACTGAAAAGTGTGGACAAAACTCTGAAAGTGACAAAAACCTTCGATTTGTTTACACATAAGAGACACTTATGCCCCAGCTGCTTCCTTTAAAGTGAACTGAGTTTTGATCATCCCTCAGACACGATCACCATCTCATCAAATCCACAAAGTAGTCTTTGCTTTAACCATTACAGTATGTGAATGTTTGCACTTCCTGTCTTAATCCTTGGGTTGACACTGAAGCTTTCATCTACTCTTCTGATCTTCCATCCTTTGAAATAAGCAGCTCCACACCTGCTCATCCCAGACACTTAAACAGCAGCAGAGCTGTTGAACGTACCCCCACGTCCTCGCTTTGTTTAAAATTCCACCGCACCACTGGCCAAGAAGCTCTGAGACAGAGAGAAACACTTTGCTGAGAACAACAACACAGGGGAAACAGCCACGAAACCTCATGACAGGGAGAGGACACAGTGTTCTCCCTTTGATTGAAGATAGTTCTGCTAAGTTCCTTCCTTTCTTCTTTAGATCCTTCTTCATTTCATTTTCAGGCCATTCTCTCAGCTGCCACCAGTGTGCATGGACTACATGAGGAATGAGTCAACACGGGTTACGCTGCTCTAAGAGGCTCAAAATAAATGTGCCCTGCTGAGAGACCTTGGGATCAGGCTAGCAGAATGAGTGTTCATGTGGTCTTCAGGGCTCCTGAGCCTCTGATCACAACATAATACACAACCTGAAACGGCGTACAGCGCCATCAACTGATGAATCATATATTACACTACACTCATTTGCAGTGAGGCACTAAAGCAGTTTTACTGATTCTATTACTGACTATTCTAAAACATCAGACAACAGTTATACATTAACATGTACCACACAAATGACTGTAGTGGAATTTTCCCAGTCTCTGTTTATTTTTCGCTAAAAAACAAACTTGATTTCCCGTTGCTGTCCAGCATGACGACCGTCCATCAGTGCCTGGGCGATCCATCAGGCTTTGTCCCAGAGCACTTCATTCACTGCCCACACCTTTAGCAGGAAGATCCATTGTCCCCCTTTCACTCACTTTTCTGTCCATCTGTAGGAGAGAAAGGACACCAAACACTAACACTGGGTCAGCATCTGTGTAATGTATGTGACAGAGCAACAGAGATACAGACTCACTCTTATGGATGAACCTCAGTGAGCTGCTGAAGATTCAGAAGCGTGACAGCCCCTCTCTCGGTCCATCATGCAAGAACTCATGGCCCAGACCGTTGCCACACTTCCCACAACAAACCTGCAGAAACATGGATGTTAAGATGTTTATATCACAGTTCTATTACTGTTATAAAATCCAGTAACTACCTTTACAGGGCCCCATGCTTCAGGATGTTTAGAGACACTGTCTTCGTGGATCGTCTCTGAGAATGCAGGCCAAGGTGACGAGTGCTCAAACTTGGATGTGCTAGAAAACAACTGGTGGCCACATTCAGCACAAACATATACACCTGAGAGAAAAGACACAAACTTAACAGTGGGCCTTGCTCACGCTTCACACCTGGCTTCATGCCGCTTCACTCACCAGGATGAAAGTGATTTTTATATTCTTCTCCACCAGAAAATGAACAATATGACATTTCATCCATGTCAGACATCTTGGTTCCTTAAGGCGCAGAGTAGTTTAAAAGTAGAGTCAGCCAGCTTGAGCTGGGAAAAACAAGCACGTCTGTATCATGTGTCACCAGCTCTGTGGCGTGTGTGATACCGTGTCTTAGACTCTGGCTCCACCTAGTGGCAGTAATGGAAATAAAGTTTTTTCACTATCAGAACTTTATTGCCATTTGCACAGGCACAGAGCAGTACAGATAAATTTGTTAACCATTTGTTTATAGTGGTTTTTTTTCTGCTGGCATTTTTTTCTCTTTTTTTAGAAGTTTCCTCTTAATATATTTTGTATAATGTGTAGCACAAATTAAGCAGGATAACTGCATTTTAGTGCCACCACCATTAGAGTGTCCTGCTCAACACTTCTAACACTGACCTAACTTTGAATCAGCCACAATGGATTAAAATGATGAAGACTTTTTTTTAATAATTTAAAATATTTATTTGATTTCTTTTCATATGAGTCATGAGGTGATCAATTTACATACATATTTTTTCAGAGCAAAATGAAAATAGCATATTAACTTTGAGCACACATCAAACACAGCAAGTGTACCGCTTTGTGGTTTAAAATAAATCTGTGATCTTTGGAAGTGCTTAATCTATTCTTAGAGTCACTTTTGTGCACTGCTTCCTTCTGACAGGCTGATGTAGTGGAGCAATAACTCACACATCTTCCTTTCTCATTGTTATTCAACAGTATAATTGCTAAACTCAACAGCGGCTGTTTACTGAATCTGTGATGATTGCATAGTAGAGGTATTTAGACCAGCCCCTCTGATCTTGCTGTCCAGTGAGGCCATCGTTCATCAGAGCCCTGGTGCTCCCAGACTGGGATTTATACCAGAACACTTCATTGACTGTCCGCACATTCAGCAGCTCAGAGAGACTTCGAGCTCAGTAGTATTTCATGCTCACCTTACTGTCCATCAACCTTATCTATAGAGAGGAGACAAAGAGAAACATGTGTAGTTTATGTTAAATAAGTATCTGAAACACTCACTCTTTCCTCCTTTTTTACTTTATAGGAAACATGTACAGCATATCTAACCAGACAGATAAAACAGTACCACATTGGCGTTGTTTCTTCTTCCTTATACCTTTAGGGACGAACTTCAGTGAGCTGCTGAATATTCAAAAGCGAGACAACCCTTTGGCTGGTCCATCATTTACAAACTCATGTCCCAGTCCATTTCCACACTTCCCACATCGCACCTAGAACAAGACAGCACACCTGCATCTGACTCTGTATTGTCAATATTCAAAGCAGGAAGCAAGCAAGCGGCCAGTAATTATGGAATTTCCCAGCTTGGGATAATGAAAGTAATTCTATACTATTACAGGTAGATTATTAAAAAATCTATGTATTTGTTCAAACTTAGCACACAGAGGTGAAACTGCTGCACGCAGGGTACCTTGAATGCTCCGGGTCTCTCCTCATGTTTGGACACACTGTCCTCACGGATGGTCTCTGTAAAGGCTGGCCAGGGTGAGGAGTGTTCATACTTTGAGCGGCTGGAAAACAGCTGGTGGTCACACTTGGAGCATACATAAATCCCTGAGGAGCAAAGTAAATCATTATTTAACAAAGAAGAGTAGAAAGTCCAGTTTCATGTTTCCTTTGAGTTTTAAATAATTTCATTTTCAGATTGTTTTTGTAATGTTGATCGTGTAGAATAAACGTTGACTATCTGTCATTGTTCAAGTGTTGCTTTAAATGAGTTTACCTCCTCTTCTGTGAAGCTAAATCCAGTTTTGTAACCAAGTTATGGTAACTCCCAAATAAGTTTTTCATTATATAGATAATTATTTGCACACTTACTTTACTTACTTTATTCAAGTGAACACACAAAGACTGCAGCCGAAAACTTTGTAAGATCTTCAAATGTTTGAAAAGTTATTTACCATGATAGCAAAACAGCTAGTCGGTAGCTAGTCGTCTCTAATGGACATCAAACGAGTTCTAAACAGCACCGTGTATGCAGCAGCTTCGAATAAAGTTTACAAGAGGTCAGTGCAACGGGGGTACCTGGATTGAAGTGGTCTTTATAAACTTCTCCACCGAAGAAAGAACAGAACGACATCGTTATCAGTGTTACGACTTTAACCGGCCTCCTGTTCACAGCAGACCGACAACATTCCAACGCAAATAACAAACACTTCCGCTATGCGTGGCTGACTTTCAAAATAAATGTGCGTTTACTAGAAATTACCACAGCATTGGACTGTCCATGAAGTTATGAAGGTTTATTAGGGCCACAGAATTCTGACGTCGGATTCTAAAAACTCAAATAGTTCTGTTTTCATGTGTGTTCACCCAATAACGCAGCATTTGTAGTCCTGTAGTCCTATTACAATTATTGTGTTACAACATTTAAAATGAAGTATAGCATAGTTTTTGCTTTAGTTAATGTTATGTTTATGTTAATTCATATTGTCTTGCACTATTCTTGAATTGGTGCTTTTATTTTGAAAAAACCCAATCGGAAGTACAAGTGTTGGATTGACCACTTCAGTCTACTTTTTTGGTATCCAGCCGTCACTACTGATGTTTTTACGCCGCACTTCCCTCCAGGGACATGGACACCACGATGATTCAGCTGAGGCTGTTCGTTCACCAGCGGCTGTTCTCGGCTGCAGAGGAGATCCTCGGAGAAGTGGAGAAAACAGTAGCGTTAGCTTTACACGAAGCCGATGTTAGCCGATCTAAAGAAGAGGCGGAAAGTCTGCGACACCAGCTGGATCACTTGACGAAGCAACCGGGTGTGTGGATTCTCTTTATAGTAATGAAATGTAAGGGGTGGTAGTAGGAAAACTTCTCCCATCACTTCTCACATTTTCTCCTGGAGAAGTAGCTTTATTGCTAACTGTTTTACGCACACGCATGCGCACTGGAAAGGCCTCCAGCAGCTTTGCGTATCTTCATTATTTTACTTAGTATCCAGATTTATTTCCATTATCTTTTGGGTAACCTTTGGAATATGTTCTGTTTAGCTGCAAGACCTCCTGTGACCACCAGCAACATGACCGATGGAGAAGAACGTGGCCTCCAGCTGCTGCAGGAAAACCTAGAGGAGAGTCCAGAGGTCCCAGTCCCCTCTAACCCCAGTACAGATCTTGATGAGACAGATTGGAATCACTGCTTGGTGGGGACTGAATTCAAGGTGCCTGAGATAAAAGAGGAGCAGGAGCAAGCTGGGGATGAAGGCCCAACACCTGAGGCTGTTTGTCCTTTTCCTGAAATTGGAAAGTTTGAGGAAGATCAGCCAGAGATATCATATGAAATACAGCTAGAGTCTTCAGTCTGCTCTGCAGCTGGGAATGACAATGATGAGGAACGGGTGAGCAGCATAGGAGAACAGACAACGATGCAGGAAGCAAAGGATGGCATGGAAGCATGGGATGACAAAGCAGCTCTGCCTCATAGGAATCCCTCTGGTAAAGACCTTAAAGACCGCAGTTTTTGCTCTTTCTGTGGCAAGGGGTTCCTTTACATTGGCTCTTTAATGAAGCATGTTAAAACACATAAGCGCCAAAGTAATTGTAACAAATGCGGAAAGATATATCAGTCCCCAAAAGCGCTGATAAAACATTTGAAAAGTTGTCACAGCAAATCATTATTTTGTGACATTTGCGGTGAGGTTTTCTCTGACCGTGGATGTCTCCAGAGGCATAAAAAAACCCACAAGGACGTAGAAGAGTTTGTGTGTCAAGAATGTGGCAAAACATTTCAACGCATGGATCATCTCAACGTGCATGTGAGGATCCATTCTGGAGAGAAACCATATCAGTGTAACATCTGTGAAAAAGCTTTCAGTCAGAGCCAGAACCTCATCATTCATAAAAGAATTCATACGGGGGAGAGGCCGTACAAATGCAGTCTGTGTGACAAAGGGTTCACCACAAGCAGCCAACTGAAAACCCACATGATGGTCCATTCAGGAGAAAGGCCACACCCGTGTGATATATGTGGTAAACATTTCCCACAGAGAGGAAAAATGAGGAGACATAGGATCATACATACAAAAGGCTGCACACCTGCCATATCTGTGGTGTGAGATATGAGTCAAAGGTGCACTTGGAAACTCGTGGATAGCCAGCTGAAGAAATGTAACCATGACGTACAATCTCAGAACATGTGCTCAATTTAAAGCGACTATAAGCCATCATTTAGAAATAACCAGGTAACTTGACCATTCCTGTGTATTATATTATACACTCTGCCTGACATTCCTGAATCGAGCATTTGTTATTGGAATAATTTGATACATGTCACCTAGGCTGCCACCTCACAGTGAACATCAAGTCAAATATTCTGGTTCTGAATGGAAGAATCAGATGAGCCTTGTTTGTTGTGACACCTGTGGCCATGAAGTGAACTGCAGTCAGCAGCCTGCGCTCAGGAGTGAGCATCTTAAACAGGAATTTAATCAATATCCAATCCTTTACTGTTGCCATGGCTCTGTCTAATATCTTTGAATCAGTTTTAAAAGGTTAAGTCAGTTCAGTATGTTCGCCCCAGTGTGCACATCTGCATCTGTTCCTCACCACATTTCATGTTTGTGCACGTTTGTTGCCCAGGTGTATACACAGTGCCAACTGATAAAATATGTTTAACTATTTGATGACTACAAGCATTTGGTATCCAAAGTTGAAGATTTACAGGTTAAAACTGCTTCTTCTGCTGGCAGTTCATCTTGTTTACTGTTCACTTGAATGGTAAAATAAAAGTTGACTCTTCATCCATCTTGTCAGTCAATGAATGCATGACCCTCATCAGCAATATTAATGTGAAAATAAATCAGCAGTATATTTAGCACAAGCTCTTCACTGCATGACAACAGCATTTTAGAGTTATACTGGGAGTTGTAATGATTTGCCCCCAGTGTCTGTAGGCTTACAGGCAGCCAGCCGTTAAATGCCAGGTCAGAGAAAGCCGGGTTACAACCTCCCAGCATTTCACATGGGCCTGACTGTAACAGGAAGGCACAGCTGTAAAGTGTTTTTATGTCCACGTTTATTCAGTTTAATTCACAATAAAGTCTTAATGATTGAGATATGTGATGTGTGATTAAATTAAACATGAAAACGTTTTGGAAAGAAGGTGAGCACACGTCAGCTTTCTTTCCAAAAGAGAGGTAATATAGTGCGCAAAGAAAAACAGTAATGATTTTGTTTTTTTAAAGTAACCCTGGCGAGTTTTTTCAGGTCGTGTAATTACATAAGTCTGCGCACAGGACTGCGGTGTCAGAGTGGATCAGGAGTTGATCTCAGTTTGTGTTTTGAAGCTGAGCGCAGAGCAGCTCGTCAACTGTTGGCCTCCCAAATCTAATCTGGATTAGTGTTTCGTCCAGTCTGCGTTCAGGACTTGAATAATCACATTATTCTGTGTTTGGTTGACGCCTCCTGGAGCGGTGGGAGGAGGGAAGAATGCAGCGATGTCAAGCGGTGGCAACGTCGCTGACGAGTTTATCTGAAAGCGGAACTGCTCGTTTAAACGCGGGGGACAGAGAACGCTGTCAAGAGTTTGTCTGCTTTGTTTTTGGAGCAAGACAACGAGCGACAAAGCTGAGCAAAGTTAGGAGGATATTTTGTTGCCTGCGGTCGGTGGATGGCGTTCATCCCTGTGTGCAGCACTCTGCAGCATCCAGAGTGATCACTGCAGCTTGAAGCACACCGATGCCTCTTGTTACTGGACCTCACCCAACCTCTGCCATTGATAACACAGGGGCAGCTGGTCCAACACACCAGACTGAGGTAAGAGTGTATGTTTTTTTTCTGACAGCAATAAATTTATTGTTTTTATAAATTAAAGAAGCAGCTTCAGACTTCATCTGGTCAGGACAGAAGGAAAATACTGCCATCAGAGCTGGAAAGCTCTTGTTCCGATGAAGTTCTGCTCCACTATCACTGATCCATGAGATTCCTAAACATGCAAACCAGTCCCTAATGTGTCAGTCAGAGGGCCAAATGTCAGAGCACATCATGATTAAGCACAATTGTACCATAAAATAAACTGTGTGATGCCAGGCTGCAGGGCCAGTCTTCACATGATCCTAGCAGGAACTACAATACATTTTTTTAATGTTTCATTCTTACAAAAAATAATAATGTTCTGTCCTCCCTAATCCAGGATAGAAAGGTCAAGAGGAGGACAGAGCAGGCAAGATGTGAGAGTTTGGCAGAATTAATATTGACGACAGCAGTAAAAAAAAAATGGGACTTCCTGTTGGTGCTGTAATTTTTCTGTGCCTCCCCATTTTAATCCACTTCAAATAATCTGCTACAGATACAGATGTGCATCACTCACTGGACACAAATGCACATGATTTGACATCACTGCTGGCAGTTTGTTGACTGAAATAACATTTTGATTTAAGTTCTAATCAAGAGGCTTCCAGTTATTATAGATATAACACATTTGTCCACACAGACAACAGAAACGTTTCTAGGGGGACACCAAAAAGTGACGGACCCTTGTTGTTTTTTGACTTTTGTTAAGTCGAGTTACTGAAGTCTGCTCGTCAGAGTGTTGGAATGGAGCTGAAGCATACGTTGTTTTCTTAATCCTTTAACAATCTGGTCACTCCTCAGACTTTTGTTTATTTACTAGCCTGGTTCGTCACTTTTTGGAGTCCCCCTGGACACATTTGCTTCTTGTAGCAGCAACTGCAGCTCCACTGCAAAATATAAAGAGAAATATCTCCTCCTACTACACTGCTCTCCCAGTGGACAAACTAAGACTATCCAGGCCTGTTTCAGCTCTTTGGTGCTTACACTTTTTTTTCTCTACCTACTTGTGCAGAAATTCATCCACAGTCATGACTGGAATGCTGCCAGAACCCTGCTGACTCTGTATTCTGCAGGGGTCCCCCCACCTCAGTCAGCATGAACTGATCCAAATTGACTTGATGTAGAAATTGATCAGGGTATTGCTGAACTGTCTGGAGCAGTTTGAGCACTGGCAGAGCAGCACTTTTGGTTAATTAGATTTGACAAACAACCCAGCAGGTTGGTGCTAAAATTAATACCTCTCATTATGAACAGCGTGCAGCAGAGAAGCAGGAGATAAAATGAGAGCTGAAAGCAAGTTAAAATACACGAGAAACATTGTAAATGCAGATTTATGCCATGAATACATAGCTCTTTCCAAAGCTACACCCACATTGAATAATTTGCTTTACACTCCACCTGCTACAGTACATACATGTCAAGCTGTTAAAGGCTGGTTAGAGATCCCCTATCAAAGAGAGATCGCTCCCAAAGCCCTGATTTCCTGAGGGAGTGTGGAATTGTGACACTTTCAAAGGCATAATGGACAGCGGTCGTAAAAACACAGCTTGTTTTCCCATTTACTTTGATGACACAGAGAGACTGAGTCATCACTGATTTTCAACATTTTGCTCTCAGAAGAAGTGGAACGTTTTCTTCTGAAAAGGTTCCACAGCCAAGTGGATCATGGCTTAAGCATCACTGCTTGGCTGGATCATTGCATCTACTTTGGGATTAGCTGAGATTCTCTGTGCTAATGACCCCGTTCCACAAACAAAGTACTAATGCCCTGCCCTGTCTCAAGCTCAGACTGTATGTGAATGGACAACACACTGTGAGACCTAGCTCTCGGTGTGCCAGCAGAAGAACAGGTTAGACAGAAAGGGTGAGAAGTGAAAGAGGAGAGAAAGCTTTTAAAGAGAGAAAAGGAGGTTGAGCAGCAGAGGCTTGTTGTTAAATGTCATGCTGTCATTTAAAGTAATGTTAACGTCCATTTTCCTTACTGCATTTCCAGGGTACAACATGATGGACTACATGCTGCCTGACTCTATATGCAGACTCCCACTGCTGGTACTCATGCTCCCTATCTTAGTGGACTGCAGCTTCATTTCTTTGACCAGATTCTCACCTTAGATTCTGGCCATCATGGAGGAAAGCAAGCTCTTCTTCAGCCTTGACCGCCATGAAGAGGGTCCTTCTGTGGCTTTTTCCAAAGACAAGCCACAAACCAGGGAGAGCCACCCTGACCTCAGCTTGGGGATGAATCTGGATCTCAGCCAAGGCCACCGGCCCCAGGCTCCCTTCCTGCCTCACTCCCCCTCATCCCCGGGTTCTTTGGCTGATCTGTCAGCGTCATCAGCAGGTCCGCTTGTCGCCACCAGCCTCGTCAAATCCTCCTCCACAGACCTGGAGCCAAAGGAGAGCGGCTCTCTAAGAAGCAAACCGCTCCTCAGTCTGGTCAAGTCACTGAGCACAGAGATCTCCCGCCGCGTTGAACCAGAGGTCAATCTCTCCAAATCTGACTCTAAGCTACATTTGCATCCTTGGAAGCAGCTCACACATCCAAAGATTGCAGAGGCCAGGTCTGACACTGAGGGACTGAGAGAAGATGACGACTGGGTATCACCTCCTTCCACTGGCAGCATGTCTCCCACTGAACCGCGGAGCAGTTCACTGATCGCTGAGCTGGAGGACACACGGAGGAAGTTCTCTGAGGCCATGCAGGATCCACTCAGCATGTTCAGTAAGATCATAGGTGATGAAAGCCCCAAGCAGGGGAGGGCTTCTGCTGCAGGAGACTCACCCGCCTCCCAAAGCAGTTGTGGAAGGGATGGGAGCAGTGAAGAGTCAGACCTTAAGTGCCGGAGGAGAACAGATGATGAGCACAAAAGCGTGTGTGACACTCCCCTCAGAAGACTCCAAAAGGATTTGTTTATAAAATCCTCTGTTTCCCCAGAATGCCAGACCCACAACAGAGACAGCCATTTAAAAATCTGCACCTATGGAGATATGATTCAGGTGGTGGAGCTCCAGAACAAATCCAGAGGGACACATCATAGAACTTATCCCGAGTCTCGGGTCACTGTGCCAGGTTCATCGTTGCCTCTTCACTGGCTCTTCCCTGTAGGCCTTCTTGCTTATGGGTTCTTTGTGCTGCCTCTGCCTCCTTATTTGACAGGTCTGTCTGTTGGGGTGGCATGTGGCTTTATGTTGGGTTTGGTGGTAGTGTTCATGTTTGCACCGCAACGTTCTGCTGCCAGAAGGAACCAGGGCGGTCACAGCAAATCCAGCCCCATGAATAGTGATACACTGGACAGAAACCTCACAGAACCAGAAGTTATAGAGGTAATGACACATCATCCATGAATACAAGTATAAAATTTGCTTAGATTTATAGACTATGTCTTCTGCTTCTGCCAAATTTTAAGAAATTCTGTATAAGGTGTTCTTCTTCCCCTTGCTGTCACTGGTGCAGACATCAGTCTCTGCTGCTTGTGCTAATTTACAAATGCTAATAAAGAAAGGTGTTTATAATATATATATATATATATATCAGCATTTGAAAATTGTCATTAAACACGCTAGCATGCAGTCATTACAATTTAACTCACGTCTACCTTAACACGGAGCCATCTGCATGAGCTGTGCACTGTTTTAGACTTACTTGCTCTATATGCATAGAAACGCCTGCAGCTCTCTGTTACCAATTTGGCTACATGGAAATTAGCTTCAGGCTCATGCTTTTTTTGCAGCATGAGAGATCAAAACATCAAACAACAGCAGTAAAGAAAGATAGCACTATACTGGATTAGCTCTGAGTCAAACTGATTGCTGCATATATATAAAAAAAACCTGCCCTCCAGCACGCAAGCTCAGCATCACAGAAATCGGATAATAGGTTCCCGGGAGTTCTTGTTGACCGCTCTGCTGAAAGAGTTGGGCTGACTGTCACAATAAATGCAGAGTTAGCAACATCAACTAAAGTAAAGATTAAGGATAGAGGAGAACAGTGAGCTGTATGCTGCAGTCCACAGTGTTAAATGAGACAGATGGTTTGTGCCATGGATCGTGTTTCCCCTCCTGCTGAGCTGTACTGTGTGTCACAGTTTGCACCACTCATTGTGAATATAGTCTTTTCTGAGTTGACATATCTAATCGATATTTATACAGATAAATGAGCCTTTAAATTGCCCTAAATACAGCTGTCAGCCTTGTTCAGTTCCAACAAGAAAATGTTAAAGTGCTTTTCAGTTGCAGTGTTGCAAGCAATAATTAAATCAAGCAATAATTAAATCCTCATTTTTTCCCTTTTTTTCAGGGCTGGATGAACGAGACACACAGCTACGACCCTGAGACTTTTCACCCCTCCATCACACACTCTGTCTATGCCACCCTGGAGGGAAGCCGGCTGCGCCTGGCATACCCACGTGCCAACATCCCCCGGTGGGCAGCTTTAAATGAGACACCCCATGAGGCCGAGTTTTTGCACTCATGCACGTATGAGCTGGCGAACTCTAAGGTCAGTGTGTTTGTGAGAAAGTTTGTTATCATTTAGATTGTTACCATTAGATACAACTCAGGGATTTAAATGGTGTCTAAGTATTTAGATATTTATTATATATGTCTATTTCATATTTCAATTATCTTTTCTTCTATTTGTCTGTAACAAACAAGAATTTCCCCTCGGGGATAAATAAAGTAATTTCTGATTCTGATTTACTTCCAAAAGAGCAAATATGTCTATTTATGATAGACATATCTATCTTATCTATATGAACTATTCACTCTTATCTTTCTGCACCCACTCATTTGGTGAAAGACCAGGAGCTTCTACTCACACACACAGCAGAGTACAGTTGCTGTGATGTTAATGAAACTATGCCTGGACTTCACCTATGTCAATTCTTTATGCAAATGTTTACCCCAGGTGTCTTTGGTGCCCCCTGGCTTGGCTCGTAAGAGGGTATGGAACAAGAAATACCCCATCTGCATCACTCTGGCAGAGGGGGAGGTAGGAGAGGAGAGCCTAGTTGAAGGACAGGAGGAGGAGGAAAGATCAGAGAAAGTCACGGTCAGCCCAGACCACCAACCTCCTGTCACACTTTACCTGTTTGGCCGCACAGGAAGAGACAAGGAGGACTGGTTTCAGCATTTCATGTCTGCCTCTAGGACTGGAACCCAGGGCAGTGTGAGCACCGAGGAGAACACAGGTAAGAATATTTGCTCATGGTGATGTGAAGCTGTGTGTAGAATAAAGACATTACTCTCTTAGGTTAACTTTAATCTCACTCAGAAACACCAGTCGGTGGAGAGGCTGCTAAGGAACCCACAGAGGACATGCCCGACGTGCTGATGAAGACAAGAACGCTGTTGGACTACAGCACCTACATGACTCAAGTGATTGGCTCAGAAACCTGCAATCTTAACCCCAGCCCCTGCCACAGCAGCAAGGAAAGTCCTACAACTTGCAAGAAGGTTAATGCCTCTGTTAAGCTTTAGATCTCACATCACACTTCAATGCATGTAATTCTAATTCCCTACACAACTCCTGTAAATCAGCCACTGATCCATTGATCCATGTCCAGCATGCTGACTAGACAAAAGTCCAGAAATATCAGGAATCACCTGCCTGAAAGAATAACAATAGTAAGAGACTGATGCATCAGCATTATACCTCACTGAACTAATCTCAGCTTCAGTGCTTTGGGACATGTAGAGACTGTCTGGAGAAGCAGAATGCTCAGATCATATAACGTTTGAAAAGGCTGTGACAGTTTCTTCGTGATTCTCTGCAGACTCACACTGAAGAGCAGGGTTCTGGAAGTCAAACTGGAGCAGAGGCTGGTGCGGGTTTAGAGCCTGTGGGATCCTCTGCAGAGAGCCAGCCCGCCTGGGTGAACTCTCTGGTGGGCAGAATCTTCTGGGACTTTCTCCGGGAGAAGTACTGGACCGATCAAGTGGCGCACAAGATACAGAAGAAGCTCAGCAAGATCAAGGTGAGAGTGGAGGGGGGGGGGATCAACACCCTGCATATTCATCTTCATATCCGCAACCATCATTAACAGCAGAAGCAGCCACAGTGTGTCACAGTGACTAATGATGTGGCTGCTTTTGGAGTTGGGTGCAGGGAGTTAACTGTAGGACAGAGCTCTACAAACTGTCTGTGGAGGGAATGAGCATATGCACTGGTTTGTTCCCAAGGTCAAAACACATGACATTAGACACATTAATAATGCAGCTCTCCTGTATGTCTGTGTGTGTGTGTAAGAGTGCTGATAATGCATAATTGCTTCCCAAAGCAGGTGGTAGGAGTCAGTAGATGAGCACTGATGGCACCACAGCGTCCCATTACTCATTTCCTATGCTTCTCTTTGAGACAATACCCTTTTTACTCTTCTTCACACACACTTTCACACACTGTTAGGGTCTCTGCTTGCTCATATGTTGGAGGTAATTAGCTGCCTCTTTGGATCTGTTATATTTTTTTACACAGATTTATTTATTTATGTGGAGGTTTTTATTGCTCACTAGATTCTGTGTGTGTTTTTAAAGCTGCCGTACTTCATGAATGAGCTGACTCTGGCTGATCTGGACATGGGCACCTGCCTTCCCCAGGTCCTCAACACATCCAGACCTACACTGGACTCCAGAGGTACAGTTCTGGCTTTATGTAGAGGAGTAGAGGAGCTTGTGCTTTATATCCAGATCTTTCTCTCAGTCAAACTCCTGAAGTCAGTTCAGGCCATGATCTCATTTGTTTCATTATAGGGTTTGTCGTGCCCGCCTTAAAAGCTTTCCATTGTCTAACACTGAAGCGATTAGCAATCCTCTTAGCCTGGACTAAGCTCAACCAACAATAACATACCAAAGCTAGGTCCCATCTTCCACCACACTCTGCCAGAGACCAAATAAAAAAAAAGATGTTGGCTCAGTCTCCAAACCACACACAGGGTTTAGATCAAAGTTCATTAAGAAATCTGCTGCTGCTAGCTGTTAGCCGTTCCCTTCTATCTGCTTACCTCCTTCCACCTCTTTATCTCCTAGGCCTGTGGCTGGAGCTGGAGTTGATATACACAGGCTGCCTTCAGATGACCCTGCAGACTAAAATGAACCTGTGTAAGCTGGGTAAAGAGGGAGAGGACGAGCCACACAGTGTTTCAGAGGCCCAACAAGTGGGGTGAGGCCTGTTTCACTTTTGTGGATTTGGATAAAGCAGATATTTCTAAGCTCAGTCTGGTTTTTCAGCTCCAAGCCGAGGCTGTGTGTGCTGGCTGACAGCGATGAAGAGTCTTCCAGCGCAGGCTCGTCTGACGAAGAGGAAGTCCCACTATCTGAGCCACAAGGATCAGTGGGAGATAAGAGTACAGTGGCAGCATCTGATGGGTAAATTAGCTTCTTAACTGACATTTCCTAATATGGATGTAAATATACCATGATGCATAGGCTACAAAACTGCACTGCAACTTCTTAGTCCCTCTGCATGACTTCTACAGGCATACTGGTGGCAGCACAAGTAGGAAAATTCTGAGAATTGTGGACAAGATAGCGAAATCCAGATACTTTCAGAAAGCTACAGAGAACGAGTACATCAGGAAGAAGATAGCCGAGGTCTCCAACATGCCCCTGATGCTCAGCGTTGAGGTCCTGGAGCTCTCTGGGACTCTGGCTGTCAACATTCCTCCTCCTCCTACTGATCGGATATGGTGCTTACATTCCTTTGTCTCTGCACCATTTTAATTTCACCCTGTTTCTACCCAGGATTTCAACTTCATTAACACAGTTTTGGTGCTGTTCTCTCTCAGGTACAGTTTCCGGGTGCCTCCCAGGTTAGACCTTCACGTGCGTCCCATGCTTGGTGAGAGGGAGGTCACCTTCACACACGTGACTGAGTGGATCGAGAAAAAACTGCAGTGCGAGTTCCAGGTCAGTCAGTTACTGCACATAGATGCTGATGCTGATAGATAGCTTGATCAATAATTCATATTTTGACAGTATGAGAGGAGTAATTAAAGTGGCATTTTTAGAGACACTTTTAATAACTGCACAAATTTGATCTTGTGTTTTTTCACCATTCAGAAAGTGTTTGTAATGCCCAACATGGACGATCTTTATCTGCCACTGATGACATCTGGCATGGACAACCCGCCTGGATCCCATCAATCCTCAATCCACTCCTCATCCCAGCAGTCCTCCGTGGAGTCTCATGACTACCTGTCAGAGTAGTACCACCTCAAGGGCACAGATGGGATTATGTTGCTGCAAAGTAACCATCGTTGTCATAAATATGTGATGGATTCTGAGGCTGCTGCAGCCGGGTATCGGCTTGGTGTGTTTGACTGTTACCAGTGCAGGACTGGCTCGAAGCCATGCAGAGCTCAGCAGTGTCCTGAGGCTGTGAGAATGGTGCTATGGTGCCCCCTACTGTAAAGTTTGTTACTGACAACAGAGCTTTTGATGACCAAAAAAATATCCATCCATTGTCTTATCCACGGTGCAGGAGTGTAAGGTTGAATCAAGCTACCATGGAGCATGTATTTCTAAACAGTGTTGATGTCCTCGTGGATTAATCAGTGGACAATAAATGTGTTCAAAACCAAAAAAATCAGTGTTAAACCTTCACCAAATGCATTGCAATTTAGACACAAACACACTGCTATCCGAGTTAAATATCACCAAAGATAAACATGTATTTAAAACTCTGTGTAATTTTGTGATATCAGTTCTTTCAGGCCTCCTCTGACAGAGGCTCAGGGAGAGTCTTCTTGGCATCCTTCTTCAGTGGCCCCTGCAGTTAAACAACAGGTTTGAGGTTAAGTAAAACAAAGCTGAATACTTTCTCAGTCATTCATATTTTGTTTCACTCTCACCATAAACACCCTCTTCTCCTGCGCCGTTTGGAAGCGGCCGTGACCAAACTTGGAGGTGGTGTCAATGAATTTGAGTTCAATGGTCTCCTTGGACTTGCGTGATGAGTGCTTGACCAAAGACTGCAGGTAAAGATGTACACATGCATTTGATTCTTTGGTGGATTATACTTCACAAAACTGTCTGTTGGATATAAGCGAGAGTTAACCTTTCTGAGGGTGAGGACACGTTTCTTCGCCCCGACAACGCAACCTTTGAGCATGAGAAAGTCATTGTTCACTTCACCATACCGAGGAAAGCCTCCCTACAGGGACAAAACCCAGAAAAAAAGATAATGAGCCTTAAAATGTAGGTCAGTTAGAGACATCTCACTAATTGCATACCTACTAAGTAATGAAATATAAAAATATGTCTGTAGAAAATGACGTTTGTTTAGTATATGCCAGATTCTATTAGTTCTATATCTATGATGATGCTTTTTTATTAACTTCTGATGTGATTTTGCCACGTTAAAGTTACCATGGGGGTAATGGTCTTCTGAGTGGTATCATAGTTAGTGGATGCATTGTTCCGGACCACTTTTCCATCCTGGATGTGAACACCCCTACTAATACGAAAGATCTGAGGAAAAAAAAAACACAATCGGATATTAATGCTTAATTGAGCAAGCATCAAAACAACTAAAGTGTAAACCTGAACAAACCTTCTTGTTGATCTCAGTGCGGTGGTGATAGCCTTTCTGACCGGCACGAGCAATAGTATAGCTCACACGCGAAGGATGCCAAGCCCCGATACAAGCCACCTTCCTCAGACCCTTGTGTGTCTTCCTGGGGAGTTTCTTTGTGTGCCAGCGGTTTGTCACTCCTATCAGTCCAACCAACACATATACCCTGACTGAATGCTGTTGTTTATTTTCCAGTGGTTTTGGCAGAACTCTAGCACCATGTTTCCTACCTTTAAATCCATGACCTTTGGTGACACCAATCACATCAATCATCTCATCCTGTTGGAAGATTGCAGACACGGGCACTGCCTGCTCCAGATGCTCCTTTGCCCAGTCCACCTTGTCTGAGATGGTGCCGCCATTGAGCTGCACCTCCATCATGTGAGCTTTTTTCTGCTTTATGGGCAACAGTCTCATCTGGAAACAGACAACAGAGCCCAGTGAATATCAACTGCAAGTTAAGGCCAGAAAAAAAAAATTGCCATTCGTTACTGAGGCCAAAGAGACACTCACTGTGAGCCTACTAAAATTAGATTTATTACTCAGCATATGATGATGTTTTGACTCGGTCATATCAGGTAATGTCTCTGACATTTAAGTGCGTATGATTTTGTCCCCTAAGCAGTGATAATAATTGAGATCTAAGCTGATCTTCACATATTTTACTGACAACGTAAAGGTTTTCTCTTGGCAAAGCCTGGGTGAGCAGCCAGGTTGTACCCTGAAAATTATTTTTAAACTGTTATCTGAAACTCCTCCACGCAGACAGACCATCGAGGTCAGAGTTGTTTGGCCAGAGGAGTATCTGCCGCATGTAATCAGGTGGGCAACTGAGACACTTCTGCCCTTTTGCAGGGGGAGGATTCAAGAAAAGGAGAAGGCAGTCATAAGACCGAATGAACTGAGTGCGATCTGAAAACATGGCGACACGTGTCAGTGAAAGTTGGATGATTTTTATACATTCTAAATGTGTCACACCAGTGAAATCTGCAGGCTTACCTGGGAGTGAACAATAACCCTGATGACTGAACAGTACTTTTTCATCTGATGAAAGTCCTTCTCCAGCTGTTTCTTTCCGGTCTCATGCTGCCACTTCTTACTGTACTTGGTAAAGGCCTTCTTCTTGCTCTTGTACCTGAAACACAGAACTCAGATTAGAAAAAGGAAACAAAACAGTGGGAGGTCAGTGAGCTGTTCACACAAGAATAATGATGAATGCACACGCACCAGTTCTTGTAAAATCTGCGCTTGCACTCATCACTGAGATGCTCTGCAAAGATGGTTTTCAGGGAGCGCAAGCCACGGACAGTGCGAATGTATCCCACGATCCCTACCACGATGACAGGAGGAGTTTCAATGATAGTGACCGCCTCGACTTCTTCTCGCTTTGATTGTTCTGTGTGGGAAATATTCATCTGCTGAGATAAACACCATCAAAGTGACAAAGAGACAAACGATGAACATTTCAGACACCCCCTACAAATCATTCTATTTTTGTATTATGTGTAAAAAGTGCACCAAACACACAGTTAGAACTACAACTCAAAGTCTACTTGGACATACTGAGGCCAGTGCGATGCACCTCCCTCAGGGTGTGAGTCATGCCGGCCTTGTAGCCCAGGAAGGCAGTGAGGTGGACGGGTTGGCTGGGGTCGTCTTTGGGCCATGTGCGCACTTTTCCCCTGTGCTTCTTGCTACGCTTATGGGGAAGGAACCCCATGTGTCCATGGCGAGGCGCATGGAATTTGCGATGAGACTGAAAAATAAAGACATAATATAGACGGATATGAATGGTTCACCTGTTTTAGTATGCCACGTGGTGTCAAAGTGCTTCAGCTTCTCTTATAAAATCAAATAAACTGATACATTATACACACATGTAGCAAAGTAATGTAGATAAAGAGTGCACTATGACAAAAGAAAGAGAGAGATAAACATGTAAAAGGAGCACTGACCATGTCCACTCACTGTCCTGCCGAGGCAAAGAAAGAGAAGGAAGCCAGCGCTGATGTGAGGGTCGTACATAAGATGATCCACAGAGTAAGAGCTCTAATTTGGTGTTTGGCCCAGCTCAGGATATGTATTCACTTTCAAACAAGGCAATCTCTGCCAAGTCCTGTCAGGAGAAGACAGGAGGAGGGGGGGAGGAGGGTGAAGCCAGAGGTGGGGAGGCCCAGTGGACAGGAACCATACCTCCAAGAAAGGAAGAAGACAGTCTGTATTGTCATGTGGCCACTGTTCACCAGGTCTGTCTCAAGGCTGGCTTTTAGTGCTGGGTGTAAAATATAAAGCACACTTCATACTGATGTATTATTACCCTGCTCTGTGTGTGTGTAAATGAGTATGTTGCTGAATATATCTGCTCTGAGTCAAGTGTCTGAGTGTGTTTCCTCATATAATTCATGGTCATTTCATAAGCAACAAGTGTTTACCAAGGTAAAGAGCTGCAACTATCTACAGATCACCACAGAAACATATTCTCAGGCATTTATGGTGCTTTCCTACAATGCTGGGTGGACATAATAAACATAATAAATGACGTTTATTATGCCATTTTACATATCACTGTAATTTGATTTAGGCTACTCATAGAGCAGCAATACTTACACTACTAGATATAACAACATATAAAGTTATTCTTTTGGTTTAAGTTTTCATCTCCGCAATGCAGTGTTCTGTTTCATGATCATCCATATAAAACCTCATCAAGAGGAAGACGGACTCTTTTTTATCACACATTACAGCGACTCAGACAAATAGGTAGGGCCCATCTCTCTTCTCATCTGGCGACTTTGGAGGTTTGAGGAAGTCACCTCAGTCTGGGTGATGTGGCCTGAAGATTCCGGTTCGGCTGCTGCTGTGGATTAAAGGTGGAGATGGAGACAGAGCGATGGGTGATGACAGACAGGTGGGGGAGGACAGAGGGTGATTGACCCACAGGTGTTCAGGCCCCGCCCACCAGCAGGAGGAGGGTGGACTCCCTTTGTGTGTGTTTGTGAATGTAAATATTTTCTCACCATGTTTTCATGTGGTTTTGTACATGTGAGCAGTCAGCTCAGACTGGCTGGTTGTTAACTGAACCTTAGGTTCACCTGTGTCCCATTAAATACCTGAACACAGCGCAGTTCAGGTATTCAGCAAAATCTGCTGCTCGCCTCATTCAATCAACCTGTCCCATCATACACTGCACCTGACTGTAAGCAGGGACTATGGCAGACATGACTGGGAGGTTGAACATACTGACAGAGATTGAAATTGAGCAATGAACAGTTCCTAAGAGCTGTGATCAGCTCATTAATGCTTCAATGAATCAAGGTTTCAATAATTCGTCATGTATAGACCTAAATCAGACTTAAAGTCAGCATAAAATGTCACAAGACATCTTGGATTATCAGCCTATATATATATATATATATATATATATATATACATATACATATATATATATACATATATATATATATATATATAATGTTGGTCATGTGTTTCATGCTGATGAGCTTCCTGTTTCTCAGCAATGGTCATCCTTGTGGCTGACGGCTTTTTATATCAATAGTTGAATGCCATCACATAAGCAGATGGAAAACAGGCATCATTATTTATATATATATATATATATATATATATATATATGTATATATATATATATATATATATATATATATATATATATATATATATAGGCTGATAATCCAAGATGTCTTGTGACATTTTACGCTGACTTTAAGTCTGATTTAGGTCTATACATGACGAATTATTGAAACCTTGATTCATTGAAGCATTAATGAGCTGATCACAGCTCTTAGGAACTGTTCATTGCTCAATTTCAATCTCTGTCAGTATGTTCAACCTCCCAGTCATGTCTGCCATAGTCCCTGCTTACAGTCAGGTGCAGTGTATGATGGGACAGGTTGATTGAATGAGGCGAGCAGCAGATTTTAGTCAGGGCCACACAGACTTTATTAGGTATTTCAGGTGTTACATGAGTCCAACAGGTGAAGACAGTAAATAGAAAATTGACGGAAGACTGAGCGAAGACTGAGCGGAAGACTGAGTCCAACTGAGCGGTGCTAAACGTCCTGCAGCTTCAGGGCGGTTAGTGATTGGTTACAGTGAGGGGTAAGGAGTTGTGAGTGAGCGGTGAAGAATTACAGTTATACAATTCACTTTTTTCAGGTGTGGTGGAAAAAGGACTCAGGCACAGGTAGGAATGAACTTGCAGGTGAATGTTTATAACAAAACTAGAACAAATCCAAAACTTACTGAAACATAGGAGAAACAAAGAGTAACGGAAGGTGAAGATGATGATCTGGCACAAAGAGGAGCACAGGACTTAAATAGGCGATGAACAAGACACAGGTGAAACACATTAGGGCGGGAACACAAGGGAAGTAAAACACACAGACAAGCACAAGGAAGACAAGACTTTCAAAATAAAACAGGAAACCAGAACCAAAGCAACACCACAAGGACTGCCAGAAACAAGACAACACAGGGAACTCTAGGAAACCTAAAAACTAAGCATGAACTCAAGAAAACAAAGGAAGAACCAAACCACAAATCAGCAAATCATTGCTTTTGCTCGGGCATCAGGTCGTCAATACTATCGCCACCCTCCAGGCGTTTCTCCATGTCCACCAGCAGTTTGACGCCATCCACCACCATCTGAACCAGCTCCACCTCAGAGAAGCCCAGACGGTCCGCATTGGAGATGTCAAATACACCGCCCACGGCTGCTGTATCCACACCACCTGAAAGACAGACCAGAAGTGATATGACCGTCCAGTCAACTGATGATCAACTGATCCACACTGTATCTGTACCCTGAAAGGGTAGGGTGCATACCTGTGCCTCTCTTTTGCAGCCTCAGATTCTTTAGGATCTTTCCAAACTTATCATGCTTGCTGAGGTTTGGCAGTTTAACATGGACACCAGCTCTCAGGCCTGTCCCCAAGTTGGATGGACAGGTGAGAACGTAACCCAAGTGTTCGTTCCACATAAACTCATGGCTTCGCTCTTTGAACAAAGCCTCAATCTGCCAGAGAGAGAGAGACAGACAGGTGGTCAGGTGTGATGGGTTTATGAACGCTGCAGCAAACAGGAAGTGCAGTACCTTAGCAAGTCCGGTGCAGAAGCGGTTAAACACCTCCCTCATGTTCCCTCCTGTCTGCATGCTGATGACGCGCAGATGGTCTTCCTCGTTTACCCACACCAGGAAGGTCTTGTTGTCATTGTGCCTGCAAAAAGTCCATCAACATGTCTCACCAAATTCCCGGTAATCAATAAACTGTATGATGACTCAATGGTCCCCACAATGCTCACCAGATGCCACGGCCATCGGGCCAGTCACGGGCCATACCGGATGCCAGGAGCAGCGGGGAGACGGGTTTGTCAAACAGAAAGTGGTCATCGATCAGCTGCTGCTGCTCCTCCTCCAGCATGTTCTTCAGGGCATAGTACTTCCCCTTCAGGTCCCCCTCCAGGGCATCCAGGCCTGGTGCACACAAGAGGTCATGCTTAGGGGTGAAATCTTTATTCAGCAGGGACTGCAGATTTGCTTTAGCAGAAGCACTGTGTTCAGACAGCAGGGGGCAGCAGAGTCTAGTCTGCCAGGTTCAGCCATCTCAGTCCAGTTATGCCTAATTTGACTGTGAATGTGGGGGTTTCTGATTGGCTGAGCTGCAGCCTCATTAGAAGTCTCAGCAGGAAACTCATCTCTCCATTACATAACAGTGTGATCTGCTGCTGCTGAGTGTGACACGCTCACTGTAGCAGGATGGGAAATATCTAAATAAAGAGTCCTCATCTACCAGTCAGAGCTAAATAAAACCAAGACTGTCGGTCTGCAGGGAGCCCATCCACTTCCTGTTACTGCTGCAGCTCAGCCAGAGGGTGCTCTGCAGGACCGGAGCTACAATAACTATTACTCAAATAATGTAGTCATACAAAGTATGGATTGCTTATCAGGATTGCTTATCAGTGAGTTTGCTTCTTTTCACTGGTGCAGATGTGAAACAGAAGACTCATCCTAGTTTCAGGACTCAGCTGTTTCCTCTGATCTGTTTCATGTTACAAAGACCAGTCACTCCACTCACTGTCTTTTAGTCCCATCATTACCAGCAGTTTGACATTACATACCAGCACCAAACTCAGGTCACATGATCAGTGAAACAGGCCAAAGAGGAAGATGCTGTTTGAATGTAGTTAGTTCAGGTTGTTTCACTTTGCTCTGCTCTGATGAATTTTAGAGGAGATCAAGCAGAGCTGACTGCAGAGTGTAATGTGTAACGCAGCAGTATGCAGACAGGGGGCAGAGTGACACTGCAGCATGCAGGACACAAGTAGTGACGACATACTTTCAATGGAGAGGTTTTCGATGGCACGGCGCTCCCCACGGCTGCAGTGTGGCGGCAGACAGAAGCCACGGATGCTTCGTCCTGTCCGAACCCGAGAGCTCAGCACATATTTTGGATCCAGATCATCTCCACCCTGAAACACAACAGATGACATGTCAGGAGAGGCAGGTCCTGTCAGCACCGCATGCAGTTCTGACAGAGGGGTTCCTATTCTGTTCCAGCATCACAGTTGACAGTTTTGATGAAATCATCTCTCAACCAACCAAATGAAAGCTTGATGAAGGGGGCGTCTGAAAACAATGTATTGAATCTGTGACATCAATACATACATTAAGTGCAAACAAGTGTAAAGAGTAAGCTGACAGCACCATGTGAGGGACTCCAGCCAACCATGCTGCACCTGTTTTAGTAACAGGTGGAAATGTCCAGTGATATTTTTGCTTGTGTGTCTGGGTCTAAGTTTGGGTTTGATTCTGGGTCTAAGGCTGGATCTGATTCTGATTCTGATTCTGATTCTGGGTCTGATTCTGCTCTGGGTCTTTGTCTGATTCTGGGTCTGTGTCTGTTTCTGGTCTGGGTCTGGGTCTGATTCTGGTTCTTGGTCTGATTTTGGGTCTGAGTCTAATTCTGGTCTGGGTCTGATTCTGGGTCTGAATCTGATTCTGATTCTGGGTCTGATTCTGGGTCTTGGTCTGATTTTGGGTCTGAGTCTAATTCTGGTCTGGGTATGATTCTGGGTCTTGGTCTGATCCTGGGTCCGAGTCCGACTCTGGGTCACACGCGTTGCCTACCTTTAGGTTTTCAGGGTTCAGGTCTGTTTTGTGTTTGTCTGAGGGTTTGTATCCTCCGTGGCGGTCTTCGATCACTGGGTCCAGCAAGTCTTTGAACACCTCGTATGTCTCCTCATCTCCGGCCACACAGCCCACCGTCATGATGAACGGGTGACCTGCAGGGACGCACAAGGACCAATCAGGGCTACCAACTGCTGTTTATGAAGAGTCTGTTCATGCTAGTGCTGCTAAATGAAACTAAGTTGGATCTGGTGTGGAGGTTTCCACAGGAAGTAAACATGGTGTCCCGCCTTCGTAGACGAATTAAGGAAGAGAAATTAACCCGATGTAATGTGAAGGTGACAAACATGGAGTCACCTGGTCAGGAGAAGAGATTTCTGGTTTGTTACCTAGCTGTCGATGGCACACTAAGGGGAAAGTGTGTGGTTCAGGATTGGTTTTAGGGAAGGTGTCACCTGGTCTGCAGGAGTGGTTACCTGCCAAGGTGCTACTTGGACTTGGTAGTCATAATTGTGTAATTGGAGGTCCCCTGGTTTAGAGGACTGCATGTAGGATGTAGTGTCATCTAGGTGCGAGTTTTCATACTGCCACTACGCAAATTG
Organism: Parambassis ranga; assembly: GCF_900634625.1. Classification (NCBI taxonomy): domain Eukaryota; kingdom Metazoa; phylum Chordata; class Actinopteri; family Ambassidae; genus Parambassis; species Parambassis ranga. The sequence continues at coordinate 5,793,500 of NC_041029.1, read as the reverse complement.
GAAGAAGCGTGTAACATATATGCAGATAATGTTCCGCTTGTTAATATGCACCCTGATCCTTACAGGTCTGTGGGGGTGTGGGACAAGTCACCTGCTTTGTGTGTGGGTGAAGTTACCTGGGTTGTCGACGCCAGTCTGGATGACATCGTCCAAGGTAAAGCCGCTGGATGTTTCCTTGTCCCTCAGTTTGGCGTACATCTCAGGCGTGAGCACCTTGGCCATGTGGTTGTTGTGCTGGGAGAGGTCGGGGTACTCCTCCTCAGCAGGGTAGTTCAGCTTCAGCTTGTTGTGAGTGTTTCCAAAAGGCATGATGATGTCCAGCTCCTGACCTGAGCAGACAGACACACAAATAGTAACTGATCCTCCATCTATTCTCCTGTTTTTTATCTTTCATAACGGTTCAAAAGTTGAAGAGTAAAATAATTATTCTTTTATTTTGTTTAAAGCCTGATCCGGTTCTGGTGGAACCAGCTTTAATATATATGAAGTAGGTGAATCACTGGAACAATGTCAGAGTCGCTGTGGATTCTGAATTGCAGGTGTCAGAATCTGGGGCTGTTCTGAGAATCAGAGAGAGAAAGGAGCCCTGTGGGGGATCAATGAGTCTAAACCCGGACACAGGCTGATTATGATCTGCGGGAGGCCCCTAATGTATATTATGTGCCGCTGAAATTGGTATGTATGGATCTTCCAGTGGTACATACAGCTCTGTGGCTCATATGCCTGTTTTTAGTGGAATGCCACTGTCTGTGTCTGTAAGCGGACAACCACCCAGCTTCCTTCTCTCCTCCTAACACCCGTGCCGGTGAGCGAGTGCCCGTTTTATAGATTCCAGTTGTCACCACCTACACCCACGTGACGCAAATATTCCCCATCACCATGACAACCAGACTAACAAAACGACAAACTAGAACAGGGCATTTTCTGAAGAAAATGCAAGTTTGATTGCTGCAGCTGAAGCATTGCTGTGAATGCTGATGTGAAGGATTGCTCTGAATTGCTGGAGAATCAGAGAAATTCAGAGCTTTGTATGCCTCTGTGTGTCAGCCTGTCACCATTTTAACACCGTTTTAACACTAAAATGGAGTCTGTAGGAGATACATTTGGCAGATGACCCTTGTTGAAGGCCTCTCTCATAGACTCCCATGTTAAAAATGACGCACACATGCCTTAATGTTTGAAAAATTATAATTTTTAAAAGTTAAACTATAATTTTTTGAATTGAAAATTGAAGTTGACCCAGAATGTCCTCTGTGAGATTAACATTTTGATAGTTAGTTTGATTGCCGTTGCTAGGCAATCAAACTATTATTCTGTTATTCACCCTCTTTCTTCTATCTCCTCCTACAAATTTCACGCTACAGACTCCATTTTAGTCTTAAAACGCTCATTAGATGCTCCTCTATCAAACTTGTATTCAGAATTTTCTAATTCCGGATCGTTTCTGCATGCAACGCTCTCAAAGTTGGAGTGGTTTTTGAGGTGTCCTCTGTTGTCACCACGGTGACAGGCTAACACACAGAGGTATACAAAACTCTGAATTGCTCTGATTCTCCAGCAATTCAGAGCAATCCTTGGAATTAAAAAATTCTGAATACAAAATAAAAGAGCTTCATCCTTGCAGATTGGTCAACGTGTTTCAGCAAATTAAATTCAGATTGCAGATTCTCCAGCAATTCAGAGCAGTCCTTCACATCAGCATTCACAGCAATGCTTCAGCTGCAGCAATCAAACTTGCATTTTCTTCAGGAAATGCCCTTTTCTAGTTACCGCTATGAATTAACGTTTTTAACAGTCAATATGCATTTGCATCTAATCTGTATCTACACACGCCGCACGGCAATCACAGTCAAAGTACTCGATCAAATGTAAAAAATATCGACACTAGCACAAAACAATACCATCAGATTCCATCTAAAGATCAATAAGATAAAGTGGAAACAAAGTTACATACTCACGATGTTTACACTGTAACTGAAGGCAGCGGCTCCACCAACTAAAGCTGAGTGCACAGTTATCCTTATAACCGCGCTCTGTCTCCACGGTAACACGACGCTGTAGCTAGGCAGCTGGAATTCTTAAAAAACACGTCATAAAACGCAGTTAGTGTCTGTTTCTAAATAAATTATTTAAATGAATCTGGCTTTTTTATATAACAAAACAACTACACAAACACAATATATGGCTCCTACAGTATATATGATTGCTGTTCCTGTCCTGATCCATAATGTGGTCGGCTCGCTCCCTACACACGCACGCACTCACTCACACACATTCACCCTGAGCTGCCTGGTTTACAGAGACACATCTCATAACGTACACTGAGTGATACAACGCGCTAGAGCAGACTGTCAAACTGACGAAGGTTGGTGGTTCGATCCCAACTCCTCCCTAGTCATTGTTGTGTGTCCTTGGGCAAGACACTTTACCCGCATTGCCTCCTGTGCACTCACTGGTGTGTGGCGCTCTTTGCTGAAGCAGCCTGATGGGATTATTAATGTATTTCAACAAAAAAAAGTGAGTCACAGAACCACTAAAACAGCCAGGCATGGCACTTTGAGATCGGCACATACCACTTCAGCAAGCTTGGCATGCCAAATGCCACTTTGGGATCTCGCCAACTGCATATAAAGTGTTGAGACATTTTTTAAACCTGAAATATTATTGTTGGCGATTTATCGCCACCTACAGTATTTAAATAATACAACAGTTTAACCCATGACCTATACCCTTCGACCTCATCGTTGAAAAATATTGTCTCGTCTTAGTTCTGTGTTTATCTTTATTTATATCTTTACATAATGACTTGTTTACAACAGGGTGTTTCTTAAAAACAACAATAAAATGTGTTGTATTTTTAGACCTTTAGTTCGCCATAATGGTGCATCCTGTGCGCATGCGCTGCCTCGAAAGGAGAGTGGTCGAGGTCGAATTCTAAGCTTGCAGGAAAACAAGGCAAAAATGCCTGAAGACTATGATAAAAGAGCGTATCCCGAGCCTCCTCGACAGACTCCGGCTGTGGATAAACAAACAGCGCTTCCAAATCCGGCACTAATTCTGTCTAAAGTATTCTATTACTCAGTGGACCTGCCGGTCACCACATTTAGAGGTAAGTGGAAGCTAAACTGGCTAACAGGGTAGCTCAACAGCAGCGCTAGCACACGTTAAGGATACAGAGATGTCGTTTGTTTTAACTCAACAGGTGGCAGAACAAGATAACAGTTTGATTCAGCTGCAATACTTTGTAATGACCTTTGAGGGGAAATAATGCTCTTAAGTCTGTAACTCTCGGTGACGTGTTATGCTAGCTAGCGTTAGCTAACAGACAACAAATCACAGTACAACCCTCATGACATTGACTGTTTTTCTTTTGTGTTTTCCTCTACGTCCAGATGTCATTGACAGCATTCGGTCTAAAAACAAGATGGTCTATTACCACCAGAATTTTCGTCGTGTTCCCGACCTGACAGACTGCCAGGAGGGAGATTACGTCTGCTATTATGAGGCAGAGATGCAGTGGAGAAGAGACTAGTGAGTAAAAACACGAGATGTATTCATACACTAATACACGTGTGTGTTCAAGAGTGCAAGAGTAAGTCAAATACATATACAGTTCATGCATTGTAGTTGATATATCTTGGCAAACTACATGGATTGGACATGGTTAGGTATGTCATGGATCAGTACAGGTGTGTCTGAGTCCAGCCATTCTAACTGATTTCTCTCCGGACACAATTTAAATTGCTGTTGGAAAAAATACAGTATAAGGAATTATCCCTAATAGTTGTAGGATTGTTATTGTCGGCCCCTGTGTAGCAATGATTTGAGTGTTTGTGTTGTTTTCACTCTTCAGTAAAGTGGATCAGGAGATTGTGAAAATAGTACAGGAGCGTTTGAGGGCCTGTCAGCAGAGAGAGGGACACAGCTACCATCAGAACTGTGCCAAGGAAATGCAGCAGTTCAACGAGGTGTCCAAGAACTTTCAGTCCCGCTGTAAGTACTCTGCTCTTTCAGCAGGTGCAGTCAATTAAACATTAGTATCTTTTGCTGTACAAGTCCTTTTTATTCACAGTGTGGTGTCCTCACATGTTATGGCATTAACATTTATTGTTTTCACCTGCCTCTTTTCAGATGGTGACCTGGGAGCGTATGCCAGTGCCAGGAAATGTCTAATGAAGCAGAAAGAAAGAATGATGGCAGCTCAGGCCTAGAATGCATGTCTCTACCCCGTTCTATGTAATAATTTTAAAAAATAAAGCTTTATGTGACACATCATTTGTGCTCCGTTATTTAAACAAGACACCTTTTGGTATCAAAACCGCTTCATACCAGGAAGGGACTAGTTATAATTTTTGGTAATACACTAATTTACCTATTAGCAGAAGCAGCAACGCACCTAAACATTACACCACGTATGCAATGACTCTGTGCAGAAGTATTGTAGATTTGACTTGACTCTTGAAGAAAGAGTCAATGTTTTATCAGTCATCGGTGTATTAATATGTACATGTGTAAACTACCGTTTTGCCAGTGTTGTGCCTTGTCACAGGACTTATGGCAGCTATACTATCAGGCACTGAAAGCAACACAATGATTGTGTCACACGTTTCATGTCTACATCATAATACAACACACAGCAAATGGGATTTCAGAATGTTTATTCAACGATTCTCTGTACAAAACGTTTAGGAGGCAGCGGCCTGGACAGCCTGTCCCCTCTGCACAGACACCCTGGTGTGAGTCTTGGCCAGATGGTCAGTGAACTCCTGGAGTAAGAACAAGGAGAAAGCCGTGTTAGATACATGCACATCACCAATCGCAACAACCTGTCCAGCCTCTATACCGACCTGGTAGGGAGACTTTGTGAAGACTGTCTCCTTCCACAGATCAGGGGTCAGGTAGCTGTAAGTCTTGGAGATGGCGTCAAAGGTGGCCTTGGCTGAAAAGGAAACGAAGACAATGAGTAGATGTTTAAAATAGAGGACCAGCAAATTAGTTCTTTAGTCTTGTTTGGAGAAATGTGGAGCATTTAAAATAGGGGAACAGAGAAGACCACTATAAAGTCTTTCTGCCGTGCAATACTCATTTCTTTCTCTCCTCTTAACGACAACTACACCACAGAAGAGGTGAAGCTGAGCAGAGCTAGGAGAAAACCAAACGGCACACAGCTGAGACACCTGAAAAAAGCTTACCAAAGTTGCCAAGTGTGGCTGTGCAGCCTCTGGCGGAGGTGTAGCAGTCATCGATACCAGCCATCATGAGCAGCTTCTTAGGAACAGGGGCAGACACAATGCCAGTACCACGAGGGGCAGGAATGAGACGCACCAGGACAGAACCACAGCGCCCAGTCACCTTGCAGGGCACAGTGTGGGGCTTGCCGATCTTGTTACCCCAATAACCTCTCCTCACAGGGACGATGGACAGCTTGGCCAGGATGATGGCACCACGGATGGCTGTGGCCACCTCTTTGGAGCACTTCACTCCCAGACCCACATGACCATTGTAGTCACCAATGGCAACAAAGGCCTATGAAATGGAAAGCAAAGTGGTAAGAGTTAATATTCTATTAAAAGGCTAAACACAACCATGAAAAGATTAACACTCACCTTAAACCTAGTGCGCTGACCAGCCCTGGTCTGCTTCTGGACAGGCATGATCTTCAGCACCTCGTCTTTCAGACCAGAACCCAGGAAGAAGTCAATGATCTCAGACTCCTACAGACAGGCACAACTATTGGTTAAAAAGATGCAGCAGCTCATTGAACATAAGCATGCAACATATAACATGGAGTGACAACTTAGCAAACCATAACACACACATAACAAGAATAACCGTTATGGAAATGACAGTGTTTACCTTGATGGGCAGAGAGTACAGGTAGATCTCCTCCAGGGACTTGATCTTCATGTCCTTAACAAGGCGGCCCAGCTTGGTGACTGGCACCCACTAACACAAAAAAAGAACACCTCAGTCAATTTAGGTCTGAAATCAACATTTAATATAAGTTTTTAATCCAAAACTTACTTCCTTGTCTTCGGACTTGCCTCCCCGGGCACCGCGTCCCCTACCACGGCCTCTGCCGCGGCCACGGCCCCGACCGCGGCCCCCTGCGCCGAAACCTCCGCGAAAACCTCCTCTACCACCGGCGTCGTCCGCCATTTGCTGTAAAACACAACCCACAAATACAATTCATCATTCGTTCAGTCGCTGAAGTTGCACAGCTTCGCAAGTATCCGCTGTATTTGTTGAACAGGACACGAGCATCGCCGCCATGTTCACAGAACGTTTTCCACAAATATTTTAATCTAATTCCAAAACAGCTGTCAAATACACGCTGGATATTGAAAAGACGTGTTCATATGTGATTCTATGAATAAAACCACTGTGTTTGGTTCAACGATGCCCTAGATAGTAAAGGATTCTGTTCAGAATGAAATGTAACGCACTCGACTTACGTGATCAACAAAACAGGAAGAAGGCCTAGAAGAAGTTCCGTCGGGTTTTATTCAGAGAAGTTATCGCGATATTTCCCCCGAGAGAAAACGAGTTCTCTACTGCTCCTAGTGGCAGCCTCCTCGAAACACAAAAGCATCTTTTCCTGAATTTACGCATAGAATACATGAAAAAATACATTGTATTTATTGTTTTACTTGTTTAAAGATTTTATTTAAGTACTCTACAATCAATGAGCCATGTTTTATTAATCTGTAAAAATATTATGATTTAGAAAAACAGAAATGTTCATTTAAATGCTTTATTTACAAAATGCTGACTCCACAAATCAGTTCTTGTAATCAGATATACCAGTTTACATGATAAAAAAAACACAACCCTTTAAATATCTGTACACAAATTATACACAGCAGTAGCCAAACAGCAACTGACCCATTCCTCAGTTGCTGTTGCTGGTTGGAGTACCAGTGGAGCTGCCACTGCTCTCTCCAAGGTCCTCTTCTTCCACCTCGTTCAGATCATCCATCACCTCCAGGCTCTCACAGATAAGCCCTATCTGTCTCTTCATGTGGGCCATTGTGCTCTGCATCCTCCTCATCTTCCTCTGCAGAGCAGCAGCAATGGCTCTGTGGTTCCTCTGTCTGGCTTCGTACTCCTGCCTCAGCTGCTTGTAGCAGTTGTGCTGGGCCTGGGTGTGGTGGGAGAGTATCGTCCCACAGCCCATTTGGCATGGCTGGCGCCAGTGTTCACAGTGACGAGAGTGAGTCTCCAGGTCTCTTCGGAGGAGCTGCGCCCTGCAGCCCTGGTATGGGCAGGGGATGAGCTCATACAGACAGCTCATGCTGTGGCAGTACTGCTCTGAGAGGGGGAAAGTCTCTGCACAACCACGGATCTCATTCTTACACTGTGAGGGATCAGAGAGGTAAACACACCACTCCTGTAAATGCTCTTAGATGAACAACAAATATGTGTTAAAATGTAAACACTACTTACCTTGACCTTCATGCGTCCAATAGATTTGCTCAGCTTGAACATGACGAAGATCAAGTTTGGGTTAACTGCCTTTCTGCAACAGGGGCAGGTCTCCTGTCTACAGAGGATATATAACAGTCATTTAATAGATCGATTACAGCATAGGTTTGTATTTTGTGATTATTTATACCTCTTCAGCCACTGTAAGATGCATTTCTTGCAGAAAATGTGGTGGCAAGCAGCTCTCACTGGACACCTGAGGACCCCTTGGCATATGGTGCAGATCAGATCATAGTCTGGAGTGTCCACAAACATCTCTGCATCATAGCCCCCACAATGCGTCGATACCTCTGGGTCCGCCTTGATGTGTGTCATAAAAAAATATCAATCATTCATTATCATGTATTTTAAGAAGAGAGATGCCCCCCCCCCCCCTCTATCATGCTTCTACGGCTGCCTGGACCTGTACAGAGTGTTGTCAACATAAAGGAAAGAGACGACAAAACAGAATTGTTCTGGAAAGTCATATGACTGATCACATGACTAAAACGGTTTTACAATATAATTTCCAATGATAAAATAAGGAATAATCGCCAAACTTTGACATTATAAGTTTCACTAACTTAGAATAAATAATTAATAAAAATAAATAAAAATAAATAAAGGGCTTTTCATACAGTACAGTGTTTTAAACGGAAAGTAAACGACAATGTTCATCCATTGTATGAGGAGAGTAGTTTAACTCACCTGTTTTAAATTGACTACTAATCTGCGTCCATAAAACTAAATAAAATCTAAATCAAAACAAACAAACAAACAAACGCTGCTGTTTACTCACCATGACAAACTCCCTTCTGTCACCGTGTTTCCATTCCGGGTGCCGGTTTACTCCATATCGATCCCCTCACATGTCACACACGGAACACACACCCGTGTTATCAATACAACACACACATGAACATTCCTGACAAAACATGAAGGTGGGACCATGTGCGCGCGCATGCCCGGACAAATGAAAACAGAAAATTATAGTATGGTTCAAGATAATGGAGGTCGCTTTGAAGAGCGTCCTTTCCCTGCTGTTCTAGCATCAAACTCAGCCCCCGCAATTCAAACACGAAAAGTAAAAGCATTGTTTATTAAAAAAAAAATTAAATGTCTTATATACATTTTTTTAATTTCTACTATTATTTAAAATTTCAAAAATTTACAATTTTTTTCATTTTAACTGCGTTAAGTCTATTTACATGTTATTAATGGAGGTGGGATTTATGGAGTGAAAAAAAACACCTGACCAATCACTGCTCCGTGCGTTCCGATGACGTAGAATGCGTGCGACACTCGGCTATCAACATGCGGGATAGTTGTGTTGACTGTAAAAACGTGTGACATGAGAAATAAGTAATTCACTTCGCCTGTGCCTGTAAAAATATTTAGGTTTCCGCTTTTCTCGTGATCAAGATGGCAAATGCAAATCTCACATTCAAAACGAAGTAAGTTTGGTGCTTCTCACGTGGAGACTGCAGATCTTGCTAGCTGGCTAACACGAGCTAAGCTAATGTGTCATTAGCGTTGCTTCATTTATCTCTTATTCTTTTACAGTTATGCTGTTTCTAGCAAGATTGAGCCGTTTTACAAAGGAGGAAAAGTGCAGGTGAGTCTCTCCTCTTTGTAATCATGTTAACAGAGGACTCAATAATAAAGTTGACTTGCCTGTAGTAGAGAGACACTTTCAAAAACATACTTGACAGCCCTACTGACTAATCCAAAGGTGAATAAGTTGCTTGACTTGCTCTTTAACTTCTGTGTTTGTTTTTCAGATCAGCAAAGATGAGAAATACATCTTTTGTACATGTGGATCCCGTGTTAATGTTTTAGAGATCAGCACAGGGAAGATTGTTCACAGTGTAGAGCATGTGAGTTCACGCTTGGACATATTTGCATATCGATAGATAGAAAACAATAATCTCAAAGATCCTAAAATATGTTTTTTTCCTTTTTTTGTCCTGTTTGTTCTGCAGGAAGATCAAGAAGACATCACATCATTTGCTCTCAGCTGTGACGATGAGGTAAGTAGTGAACATGTGTAATTATTTCACTCAGAGTTTGATCAGATTTGATCGGGTTTGATCAGAAATGATTAGTCATTTGTGTGATTAGTTGTTAAGTCTGTAAACAGTATGTCTTCTCTCACAGATGCTGGTAACAGCTAGCAGAGCTCTGCTGCTGAAGCAGTGGGACTGGAGGCAAGCTAATTGTACTCGCTCCTGGAGGGCCATTCACACTGTCCCTGTAGCCAGTATGACCTTTGACTCCACGTCTACTCTCCTAGCCACAGGTCAGCTATGACACGGTGCCGCAGAGCTTCTGCCTGATCTCTGATATTCAAAACATTGTATGGGTTACAGTGGTTTTCCTGATGTTGTCTTGCAGGTGGCTGTGATGGCACCATAAAGATTTGGGATGTGGTGAAGCAGTACTGCACTCACAACCTTAAAGGGTCATCTGGTGTTGTACAGTAAGTCAGAGCATCTGTGAAGTAGACACAGCTGGTGCTTGTTTCTTTCAATGATTTGTTACTACATACTTTGGTGAAAACATCTAAAAAATAAATGTTTACAAGAAAAAAGTAATGCAATAACAATCCTTGTCTGTTTGTGCAGCTTGGTCCAGTTTCACCCAGATATCAGCCGGCTGCAGCTCTTCTCCTCCTCCTTGGACTGTGGCATTCGGCTGTGGGATCTGCGCTCCAGTCAGTGTGTGTGCGTGCTGCAGAGCCACTACAGTGCCGTCACCTCGCTCAGCTTCAGTCCTGATGGCGACACCATGGTCAGGTACTCTGCACTCAGCTGCTCAGGAGATTTTGAATCAAACTAAAGACATTTCAGAAGATTCTGATGTGTGTATAATGATCTTTACTTGTAGTTCTGGGAGAGACAAAATCTGCACAGTGTGGGATCTTAAAACTCGCAAAGCCAAGAGAACTGTTCCGGTCTATGAGGTAAGAATGTTTGTCCTTTCTTTGCCTTTGTCTTTTAGGATTAAACCACTAATTACTATTATGATATACTTGTTTGAATTCTCCAGGCTGTGGAAGGTGTTGTACTTCTGCCTGTGAACACAGACCTGTCTCAGATTGGAGTCAAGAGCGAGGACTTACATTTTGTCACAGCTGGCAGCAAAGGTTTGTCTCCTGAAATGTCAAATCCACACTTCTGTGCACAAGTGTAGATTTTGTGGACAGTTTTAAACGTCTCTCTGGCTCACTTCTTCTCTTCAGGTGTATTGAGGGTTTGGGAGGCGAGCACAGCACGTTGTGTTTACACACAGACCCTCTCGACTGTCCCCGAGGAGGAGGAGGAGAATGACGACGACAATCCTCGCAGTCTGACGTACCTCTTCCTCCTGCCCGCCTCCTCCAGACTGGCCACAGTCACGGCGGAACACAATATTCTGCTCTATCAGCTGCCTGGTCTCACCACACAGCAGCAAGTGGGTGCATTATAGCTAGCGATCTGCAATGTGCGTTCAGTGTAACAGCTTCTCTATTGCTTAATTTGTCCCCCTGCTTGCAGTTTGTGGGTTACAGTGATGAGGTGCTGGATGTGAAGTTTCTGGGTAAAGGCGACAGTCACATTGTGGTGGCAACGAACAGCTGCCAGCTGAAGGTGTTTGAGCTGCTCACCAACAGCTGCCAGATCCTCTACGGACACACAGGTGAGTCACCAGCAGAGGGCGGTATGTGTGTGCTTTAAACACCTGGGACTGGGAGTGCGTTAATTCATTCACAAGAGGGGAGGAAGTTTCACCGCGACAACTATAAATGTCTGTTTCTCCAGTAAAAAATGTGGAAGAATTTGTTTTGTTGATATTCTCTGTAATTTGATTTAAAAATGTTGTATTTAAAAATGCAAAAAGAGCTGTCACAATTAACTTAAACAATGCAAAAGCTAAAGCATAAAGATGAGGAGTCTCCACATACTTTGCAGCACTGTGGAAATGGAAAGCCTCAATTAAAGAAGCGAGAATCTGAAGAATGAGCATGAGATGATATCTGGTTGTTTCAGCTTCGTTAATAAGTGACTTGCCGAGCAGGTTAGAGATGTTTATCTCGGCTCATTTTTATCTGTTTGTCTTCCCAGATACTGTCCTCACATTGGATGTGTTCAAAAAAGGCTCCCTCTTTGCAAGCTGTGCAAAGGTAAGCACACAACCCTCAAAATATGAGGACAGAAACAAACAGTAATAATTACATATCAAGCCTTGGTGAAGCATTTTGGCACATTAACATGATAAAATAAAAATATACTGATTGAAGCCAATATTAAGCTCAGCATGTTGTTTACCTGTAGGACCGGTCAGTGCGTGTGTGGCAGATGGACAGTGACAGCGGTCAGGTGCGATGTGTGGCGCAGGGCTTCAGCCACACCAATGCCGTGGGCTCCATCGCTTTCTCCAGGTAACACTTCACATCCCTGCAGCCTGACATGTGTGTAGTTTCATATCACACAACCAGGCAAGGGTGGATACTTCATAACAGCAATTTATGCCATACCAGCACAGCAAATGCATTGATTTCACTGCAGCAATCAGTCTGATTCGGATAAGTGGTGAGTTTATGTAAATCTGTGTGGATATAATGATTTCCCATTTCTATGTTTGTATTTAGGATGAAAGCATCTTTCATTGTAACTGGCAGTCAGGACTGTACAGTGAAGGTCTGGGATCTACCGGATGATATATCCATAACAGGGGAGGACATCCATCAACTGAGTCCTCGAGCTACAGAGAAGGCGCACGATAAGGTACAAGGATTTGATCTATGCTTGTAATCATCTTGTTCATGATATGTGCATGTTTTTTGGCAGACTTGATTAGTCATTTAACACTTCTTGTGTATAAGAGGCTGCTTTCTCTTGAAATTCATACATGAAAGCCCTTTAAGCGTACACAAAAGAGTTGCTCATTAGATGAATGGGTGTTGATTAATTCTTCCTCTTTGAGATCTTCCAGTTTAGAAACAGGTTTTCCACATGTCCAAATATAGAACAAGAAAGATTTCTGTGGAACTTTTGTTGACTTGGTGTAATCAGCTTTTAAAGCAAGCATCAGGTGTTCCTGTAAAACATCCGCAGTAAATATCTGATGAAAACAATGTAAGACGTGAGTCACGATCAAGTGAAGCAACCCTGGGTCAGTATAGTCGGAGGAATGTTGAAGACCTGTCCAGTTTGAAAAACTGTGATTGACACCTTTACCTTACTCTCCTCCAGGATGTAAACAGTGTTGCAGTATCACCCAATGACAAGCTGCTGGCTTCAGGCTCTCAGGACCGCACAGCCAAGCTGTGGTCCTTGACGGCCGACGGGACCATCAGCCTGCTCGGGGTGTTTCGGGGCCACCGGCGTGGCGTTTGGGCCGTCTGCTTCTCTCCAGTCGACCAGGTGCTGGTCACCTCATCTGCAGATGGCACCACTAAGCTGTGGAGCCTGCAGGACTTCAGCTGCCTCAAGGTGGGAAGTGGGGACAAGCTTGATTGTGTCAGTGCAAGATTCCATGCTTTCATTTTGCTCATTGTTGTTTCTCCTTTTAAGACATTTGAGGGCCATGATGCATCCGTTCTTAAAGTTGTCTTTGTGAGCCGAGGCACTCAGCTGCTTACCAGGTAGGCACAGTTCGACCTGGTTGTGTCTGGAGAATACTCTAGCTCCACTAAGCCCACACCTGGCCGGGGTTGACCTGCATGTGTGTGCTGGGATTTACTGTCCATTACTGTAGTAAGCATGTTGTTTGAAGCTGTACTCACAGGGCAACATTTAAGTGTGTGCTCATAAGATGCTGGCTTTCTGCTCCTGTGAGCTTGACATGTAGTTGTAATAATACATGAGGTATACATTTTTGTGCAGTGGCTCAGACGGTTTGGTAAAGCTGTGGACCATAAAGACCAACGAGTGTGTGAAGACACTGGATGCCCATCAGGACAAAGTGTGGGGTCTTCACGGCAGCCGCAAAGACGACAAGATGGTGACTGGCTCTGCGGACTCTACTATCACCATATGGGAGGTAAGTAGGGTCGGTCCAGAAGAAAGCAGAAACCTTTTTGCTGTCCTCAGGACAAGTTTGGCAGTCATTTGCTCTCAGTGCCTGTTGTGTCAGTTTATGCACAAAGTCCTTAAGAAGGGAACGTCAGCCAAAGGTTTTTGTTATGACAGCCAGTATTGTTGCTGAAGTATCTTCCATCTCACCCTTCACTTGGACCTCTCTGCATGAGAGAGTCTTCCTGGATGCTGATTATACCAACATAAACAAATGTTGTCTATTGTGCACCGCTAGGATGTGACCGAAGTGGAGCTGGCGGAAGAGCAGGCCAAGCAGGAGGATCAGATACTCAAGTAAGTAACAGAGTAGGTTGCTGTCACTCATCTTTGTGCCCTGTATCCCTGTCTGTTCACAACTAGTGAACTAGAACAGTATTTTTTTTATTTTGTTGGAGGTGTGTCTAGTTTTTCACGTTTGTCGCCTTTTAAATAAACAGATGAATGTTTTTGGCCCTGGTGGGTTCAAAGGTCAGTGGGTCAGAAAGAGTCTGTGTGTGTTTGCTTTGGTGCTCTGATGAGCAGCACACAGAGGACGTCTCACTCTGATTTATTATCAGGTTACACCTCAAGCAGAAAGAGAGTCATGCAGTTGTTATCTTACGTTATCATACTCGGTGTATACGTGTGTGTGAACATGTGTCTGCGTTTTGTCTGCAGGCAGCAGGAGCTGTCCAACCTGCTCCATGAGAAGAAATATCTGAAGGCCCTGGGTCTGGCCATCTCTTTGGACCACCCTCACACCGTGCTTAGAGTTATCAAAGGTATGTCATCCAACATGTTTATGAATTTATTGTCTTCGCATTTTGCCGTCTTGTCGCATGTCACCAAGTCATCTGTCATTACGGATGACTGCTCGCTTTAAGAGCAGACACAGCGTCACAGCTCCGTCACGGGTCTGTAAAGACAGAAACAAAGACCTGGATTCCACGCTGACGGTGCCTTTTTGTTCAGGATCATAGTGTGTTTTTTGCCGTGACGTTTTAGACTGTCTGTCTTATGAGACAGATGTAGGATATTAATAAGGTGCACGTTTCGAAGGCATAGTTACACGTAGAGAGGGGAAGTTTTGAACATGTGGGCGTCTGGTTATAATCATAGAGCTGTTTATAGTACAGTTTCCACCACCAGTGTTTTTTTTTTTTTTGTTAAGTGTATGTGGCAAACGCCACGAAGGAACAAACTTGGTACCAATGTTCAGACTCACGGATCACCTAATGTCAAAGATCACTGTGACTTTTTCAAGTTTAGAAAAGCCTTGACGGAAGTTCTTCAAGATTTGTCACAAATGTTTACTCAGATCAACTGATGCAAATCACCGGATGAGGTGATTTTAGATAATATATTTGTATCCTTGCAGAACTAACTTTGTCTCCTACAAGTGTATGATGATTAAATGTATTCTGACTGTCTGTTTGTCCTGTGTTGTTTCCAGCCATCCGTGAGGTGGAGAACAGCCACGAGCTGCTGGAAAAAACACTGCTGAAACTTCGGGTGGATCAAAAAGGTAACTTTTTGAAAAGACCTTTTTATTATGAAACTGCTGTAAAAATGATTTACCAAGGCCTCAGAGGTCATAGTTTAGGTTACCACCCTTTCGAAATGGGCGTAGCCCACTCAAATCACAGTACTGTTCGTGCACTCAGACATCACAATGGAAAGAATCCCTGTTAAAATCTCTCCTCTTGCATCATCACTCAGAGTCACTGCTGCGCTACTGTGTGGTGTGGAACACCAACGCCAAGAACTGTCAGGACGCCCAGGCCGTCCTCCAGGTGCTGCTCACACACCTGCCGCCTGAAGAGCTGCTGCAGTATCAGGGGACACGAACACACCTAGAAGGTCTCATTCCATACACAGGTCAGCAAACAAGCTGTAACTCAGATGATAAAAAAAACCTACAGTATTTATTTAACATACATAATCTAAGATGAGGATTTTCATGTTTATCACTTTAACTAAACTGAATTGTTTCTGTATCTTCTCTCTTCTAGAGAGACACATGAAAAGGATTGGCAATCTGCTGCAAGCATCCATGTTCTTGAACTACATGTGGCAGAAAATGAGAGTGGCTGGAGCGCCATCTGGGTACGAGAACACATACTCTGTTATCAAAAGGTTATTTTGGTGTCAATTAAACAAACACTGGCGAATGTGTTTATTTGTGTTTGTAGCACATTAGCATAAAAGATAGTAACTGATAGGGGAAGATCCTTCTCTCACCCTTTGCGTGGGCCAAACCTGACATGTTTGATTTGGTCAAGGCTCCAGCACAACACAAAGAATAGTTGTGTCTGTCTGAGGGGAAGTCCAGGACAAATAAAAGATGGTGTGTTTGCTTCTCATGCACATTTCCCCTCCTTTTCTTAATGAAACTTTGACCATTTGTAAAACTGATGCCATCCACGATACCTGTATTTATTTATCCACTTTATCCAACAATCACATTTTTTGTCTGAAAAGTATTCATCGTTAATCTGATCCTTGTTATTTTATCCTGTCTAGCCTGGTAGATGAAGAGATGGATATGACACCTCTCACAAAAACCCAGCCGTTCTTTGTGAGTGACAAGGAGAGAGAAAAGGACGGCGGTGAGGACAGGCGTGAGGACAGGCGTGATGCAGGCGATGACAGTGACAGCGAACAAGAGGAAGATCCAAATTGTGCTCAGGATGAAGAGGAGGCAGACGACACCAGCGCCACAAAGAAAGCCTCAACCAATGGTGGGCATGTAGGAAATGGAGAGAACAGCAATGGCAGCCACGACTCTGAAAGTGAGGAGAGTTCCGAGGAAGAGGAGGAGCCTCAAGCAGCAGTAAAAATGACAACATGTCTCCCGGTTTCTTCAGCTCCACAGTGCCAGACTTTCGCCAGCTGACAGCCATCACAACGATGAACACAGGTGACTCATTTCTGGGGATTAAAAACCTCAGGAGGCCTCAAAAGCAGCTGAGTGCTGAAGACACTGAACTGTGCATCAGGTCCTCCCTTCATATTTTAAACAGAGCATGAAGATAACTAAACGACAAAATGAGCTCCGGGAAGGAAAGAATAATAAGGACCAGAGGGGAGGAAGACATAGCTGCACAAACATCCAGGCAGAAAGCAGTCTCCACCCGCAGCACACGCTGCTGTGCAGTTCTGCAGTGTTGCATATTCCTGATCAACCTGCTTGATCACAAGAACACAGCTTCCTGGTGTAACCCAAACAATGTCATTTATACACATTTATAAAATAAACATGTTTGATTGTTTAAAATCGAATCTAAGTGAGAGTGTCTGGAATGTTGCTACAACGAAAAATGGTGGGAAAAAAAGCCTGTGGGCTGACAGGAGGTTTGGTATCTTAGGTTTCCTCATAGTTTCCATGATGCATCCTGCACTGGAAATAAATCTTGGGTAGCTTTGTGTTAACCAGACAGGTTTAAGCTACGGCTTATCATTAACACCTTTATGTGCACTAGTCGTCGAGGTTGAACCATTATATTGATGAAACACCCAGTTCGATGAAGTCTAATCTGCTTTAGTTTTTCCCATGTTGCATGTTCCTTTTAGTCTTGAAAAAAAGTGCAGAAACAAGCAGAGTTCTCAAATATTCTTTTATTCTCAGAGTTTTATGTAGTTACATTTGAATACACAGAATTCTCTGGACATAGTCAGACTCTGGAGTGTACAACAAACACTGCAAAGAACACACGGATCGCTCTCCATGCTCTCCACACAGTCTAAATGTGGCACAAGGTTTCCAGTGTGGAAAATAAACCAGTGGATGTTCTGTTCAGTGCTTCTGAAGGTAGCCTGTTGGTATTGTTTAATGAGCAGAAGGTGTTTTGTCTTAGCCGAGCAGATGAGCTGTTTCTTGCTACTGATACATTCATCGACTGAATATCTCCGTCTGTGTGGGGGTCTGGCCGCCCCTGGCTGCGTTCTTGCGGGTGACTGTGGTGCATCGGGTGAGGATCTCCTGGGCCCGAGGTCTGGGTGGCACCTTGGGTGAGGAGGGTCCCTTGTAGAGGTTGGGGTCTGAGATGCTGGGGATTAATTTACCCTCAGGGCCGCCTGTTGGGCTAAGGCGGTTGCTCACCATGGGTGGAGGAGTTCGGCTGAGGCGCAGCCGGTCATCGTTGGCGCTGTAGCTCAGGTTGATGGATGAGCCTGAAGAGGAGGAGCTGAAGTCATCGCTGAAGCTGAAGTCACTGCAGTCACTCATAAAACTTGACTCGGCATCTTCTCTACTGCCGCCGTATTCCTCCTCCTCCTCGTCTCCATCCAGCTCCACCTTGATTGTGGGTGGAGGAGCAGGCTGAGGAGAGCTGGATGGTGTGTCGATGCTTGTTGCAGGCTGTGCAGGAGGTGGCTGAGACAGAACGTTAAGAGACCGAGACTTCCGCTTGCTGTTGGGTGTGATGGGACGGGGGGAGGAAGACCTGAAAGGTGGAAGCTGCAGCAGGTTTCCTTGGGAACGGCTGAGCTTGGACTGCTGCTCCAGGCTGGAGGTGGGGCTCAGGAGGGGGGAGGAGGGGCGCGAATCTGGCTGGTGGGATGGCATGTGAATCTGCGGGTGGTGGTAGGGCTGCAGGTACATGGTAGGAATGTAACCTACTTTTTCCTTGTATCTGAAAACAGACAGACACGGACAGATGAGAATCTGCAACCTGGAGGAAATCCCTGCCGCCTTGCATGCCTTCTTTCTTTGCACCAGAGTGATAAGTATTATGATATCATCCTCAGCACATAGCACATGGTAGCACTATTGCTGGTGCAAAATATATTTTAAAATCAAATGCACAAGTACCTGATGAGCCACCAGCCATTCTCGGACATCTGCATGACCTCCACCACCGAACCAATAGACACGGTTATCTCGTCGTCTTTGGTGGCCTTGTAGTTTTTGATGGCAGTGTAAAGCATTCCTATAGGAAAAAAAATCATATATAACATATCATAAATCAACATATTGGCCTTTTCTCTCAGACTTGACAAAAAAAGTATGAGAAATAGGTGATTTTTTTATAACAAAAACTCAGATTTTAGAGAGAAATATTCAAATAGACAAAATTCAAACAGTGGTTCTGCTCCTCCAGATATAACATATGTGTGGATAGTGTCATAAGAAATCTATACATGTATACCTCTTCCACAAGTTCCACCTGTCTCATCCACCTCATCATCATCGTCCTCGTCATCATTTATCTTCTCCAGGTAGGGTGCAGGAAACCAGGCCATCCGCTTATCTTCCTTCTCCACCAGCCACCATCCTGAACCAACACAACCAACGCGTTCATTGTATATGTAGCTGATAAAGAAGAAGGAGACGTCGACAGGCTTGTATTCTCACCTGCTTTGTCTTTGATGAGGACGTCCACTTTTTCATCCACAGCCACTTTGAATGGTTTGTTCTTTGTGTCTTTGGTCTCATACTGGGCCACGCATCTGTACGTCTCTGTGATGAATGGCTGGCTCACGGTTCCACCTGTGCCGTGTCGTCCGCCGCCTCTGACCGCATCATCATCTGACTGCATGATCATGATGCTGAAGATGATAAGAGATGCAGATTAGTTGTGAAGAAACTCCATGCGAACAGAGGTATGAAATTTTAAATGATAAGATTATCTGTGTTATTTCTGCGGGGGCCAGAATGATGGTCTTACCTGTTCTTAGTGAAGTCTGGCTGCAGCTCCTTGTCTTTTGGTTGGAAGAACTTGAGGAGCTCTGCAGACTGGCTCACCCGTGGGTCGCTGCTCAGAAGTTCATCACAGTATTTCTGCAACAACTTCAGGTGCACCATGGACTTGGTGGGTCCCTTCTGTGTGCTGCTCTGCTTCATCTTTTTGTCTGAAAGCACAGATGGGACACTTCAGTCACAACTCCTCCAGCCTGTACATATCAGTGTTGTGGTGTACATTAGAAGCAGCATGTACCTTGAAACTTGGGGAGGACTCTGTCAGATTTCTTCAGCTTACTTGCAGATGGGAACTCCTTCTTCAGTTGTTTCTGGAACAATTCAAGTAAGAGAGATGTGTTGTTAAAACACCGCTGCTGTAGAAGGCACCAAATGAAGTTCAGTGTTTTATACTCACATGCATTTTCTTAAACTCCTGGAAACTCCTGTAAACTATGATGTCGCTCTGGTCTGACCACAGCACAGAGGTCATGTACATCTGGAAAAAAAAAGTAAATACAGGTTGAATCACATGTAAAACTGATTTTACACCACAAGAGAAAAAAAATCTGCTCTCACTTTGCTCTTCTCCTTGTGCATCACTCCGACTAACCGGACGCTGATGGGGTACCGCTCCATGGTGGCAGGCGGACAGAGGTGTGCAGATCAGTCTCGAGCCTCTCGCTCTTGCCCTGGTTTGGCACTAAACCAGGAAGACAGGGCAGGTGAGTTTATATTTCCTCCTGTGGAGGAGGGGTGGCTGTCACACAGGTGGAAAATTCTCTGCGTGCAGGGAATTCCTGCATTGCTCCACAACCACACCTGCTACAACAATAACCTATACGTGTAAAGGTTTTAATTCTGGGGAAACATAAAGGACATTTTAGAGTTGGTCATGTTCCCATTTTCCATCAGAAAACATTTGTTTCAGCCAATCTAGAAGAATGAGACACTGTGATGAAAACCCCCTGTTTAAACATGCTGCTCATTAATCCAGCCCAGATTAATGACATCAATTTTCCTCTCATTATTTTCAGGATAAATAAACTGAAAAAGAAATCAACAAAATTTGACAAATTCCCAGCGACTACTACACATATATCTCTTCATCCTTGTTATGTTGGCAAAGTCTATATCCTGTACCTTTACTTGCTGTATTTTATTCATGTCTGAACGACAGGGATGGGCCACAAACTAACTGGATGTATCGACACGCATTAACCTATTACTGCAAACAATAAGAGCTCAGGATAAGAAGGCACCATTGTTAAAATCAGAGGAGGAAGCTGGTGCAGACATTTCATTTCATTTCCTTCTGTGGTTCACAGGAATTCACAGAATTTCCTCCTAAACTTCTTCAGCTGTAGCACGTATACACCAAACATCATGTTACTGATGACCAGTGGTGGAGGAAGGACTGAAGCTTGGTACTTAAGTAAAAGTACAATTACCCAGCAAAATATATACTCAAGCAAAAGTAGATGTACTACATCAACAATCCTACTTAAGTAAAAGTTTTAAGTACTTACTTTTAAATGTACTTAAAATATTCAAAGTACTCACACACTGAATATATTTGATTTCCATTGCAAAGGATCTGAACAGGTTAAAATAATCAAGATAAGATAAAACTTTATTAAAGGAAAGGAAATTCTTGTGCCAGAGGTATCAAGTTACATTACATGCAGTTAAGTACAGAGTATAAGAGTACAAGTGTCACTATAATCCAAATAAGAGTACAGTACGCAGTATGAGCACAATATATGATACATGGATACAATATGGAGATGTAAGGTGCTAAGTAAGCATAAATATAGACAAGTGGAGGGAATGACAGTGATGCCTGACATGATTATCTAGCGCTTCTCCCTACAGAAAGGGGAGGAGTTATACAGTCTGATGGCCACTGGCAGGAAGGACCTCCTGTGGCGTTCTGTGCTGCTCCTCGGTCTCAGTCTACCGCTGAATGTGCTCCTGTAGGACAGCAGTGTGTCCTGCAGGGGGTGAGACATGTTGTTACCAATACTGAGTAGTTTCCTCAGTATCCTCCTCTCCGTCACCTCCACCATAGACTCCAGCTCCACTCCCAGCACCGAGCCAGCCTTCCTAATGAGCTTAACAAGCCCCAGCACACTACAGTGTAGAAGATGATGCTGGAGACCACCGAGTGGTAAAACATCTGCAGCATGGTCTGGCAGACGGACCTGAGTCTCCTCAGTAGATACAGGCGACTCTGTCCCTTCTTGTATATTGCCTCTGCGTTTGTGCACCAGTCCAGTTTGTGGTCAATGTGGACACCCAGGTATTTGTAGCTGTCCACAATGTCCACGTTGGTACCCTGATGACCCTTCCTGAAGTCCACCACCAGCTCGTTTGTCTTTGTGACATTCAGCTGCAGGTGGTTTTGTCCACACCACTCCACGAAGCTGTCCACCACACTCATGTACTCCGCCTCCTCTGCAGGTGGCAGGACTGTGAGCAGTGTCCGAAGTCCGATGTATAGAGTGTGAACAGGAATGGAGACAGTACTGTGCCCTGGGGTGCCCCCGTGCTGCTCACTATCGTGTCCGGGGTTACAGAGCTGAGTCACATTATAGAAACACAGCTGGCAGCGTGACACCACCTCCATGCAGAGTCTGACCTCACATCAGTCCAGCACAGTGTTCATCATACAAACACTGTAGAAATGTAGTGGAGTAGAGTATGGATAATAGCTGCAAAATGTAATGGAGTAAAAGTATAAAGTACACATTGTTAATGTCACCTTTAGTGTCTGATCCTGAAGAGAAGTCTTTCCATCACCTTATAAAAATAACCACAGGATTAATGGAACCCTGAATGTGACACTGTCCCTAGTATACCCACAGGTTTTTATTGGAGATGTGCTGCAAACATATTGCATTCGAAGCCTGTCCTGAACACCCTCGTTACACAAGATGACATTTGACACCTACTAAATCAGTTTGTAAGCATTGAAGCTTGCACACAGCAGCACTGATTCACAAACCTTTTGGCATGAGCCCAGCATCAAGGAAAGAATTTGCTTTTCATGGATTACTACTGACATCTAGTGCCGGCTGCTATATGCTTGATTAGGTGGTAGAGCAGTTGTCCACTATGTTTGAGGGTTAGTGGTTTGATCCCACGCCCCAGCAGCAAGATTTACTCCACTCTGTGTGGTGAGTCGGACAGAAATAAAAGCAGAGAATACAAATGTGTATGAAATAATTTTATTTCTCTCAGAGCAGAATAATATTACATCTTTTTCTTTAAACCTATCTCTTCATCACCTCTTTATATATCCCACTCACAAATCAACAATCTTTTTGTGCCATTTTTTGTTACATGATAAATAAAAAAAGAAAAGAAAAAGACATTTTAAAGGATTGTAGCATCTGCAATCCACTTGCTTGGGTTTAAAAGCAGCGCCAACAGCTTTTCCATCAAATCCAGCTCAAAGTCTGTAAGTGACAGGCAGGCAGGCGGAGAACATGCTTTCTCTGGCAGACAACTTTTATATCAACCTTGTACAGAAAAACTTTTAAGAATTCTGACATGTCGATGAAACCTCTTTTCAAACATAATTTTCTGATTTTTCAAATCAAACATTAATAAAGGAAACAAAACGACAGACATTTAAAATCTAAGGCAGCAGCAGGTTTTCTCTAAAGCATTCAAAAGTTTCATTCCCCCCCCCCCCCCCCCCCTCCCCCCAACAACATACTGTATGAAGGTTCAAATCAAGCTCCTCATGCCATGCCCAGACGTCTCCTTTGCACTGGGCTGCTGTCTGGGGGAAACAATGTTCTGGTAACAGAACCTGAAATGACTTCAGGTTCAGTTTAATTACATGTGTACTGTCACATAACTGTGCTTCAACTGCATGTTAATAAAAGGCCTCTTTATTGCGTCCCCTTATGATTATACATAAATAAACTGTCCTTGAAGATAACTGAGAACCTTGGCTTACACAGAGCAAGTCTGACATGAAGTCATGGTGTCGAAACAACTCTTTATAGGATAGACTCAAACTGATTATCTGTTACTATTGACCCGTTCCCTCCTGTCAGTCACTACATACTTTTTGCCTAACCACCCAACATATAGCCTTAAATATCTTGCATAAAAAACTAGACTTCTGCTCAACCTTGCATGTTTGTTTTTGGCACCATGAATCACTCTGGGGCATCAAACTAATTATGTTTAAAATAAGTGAAATAAATTATTCTTTACCAAACAATTACTTTTTCTCTTGCTATTCTTAAGTGAAGAGCAGCTATATTGAGTGTCTCCACTAAAGGAAAACAGGAAGGCAACATTTTAAAACTAAAAAAATGGGCTAAAAAAAAGAAAAAGTAAATTTCAACCATCAGCTCTGCAGAAACCGTGAGACGTATCCATGTCTCACTAATCATTGTCGTCTTTATTCTTCTTCATCTGTGCTTTCTTTCAGTGCAGCAGGAGTGTCTGACCACTTGTTAATTCCCTCTCAGGGAGGAACACAGGTCACCTCCATCCATTCTTGGCATTAAGGGCTCTTTCCTATCCCTTTAAAGCACAGGGCAGCATGAGCTGTCCCTCATTTCTCGCAGTACTCTTGTGCATTTAATGTCACCGGAATTCATAAATTGGCACACTGTGCTCTCGAATGTGGTTCAGGCTCAGAGACTGATACCTGTAAAAGGAGATATATGCATCAGAAGAAGAATACATTAATTTGCAATTAAAAGAATTTTGTTTAAACTCTGGTAGTTACCACTCTGAGCTCCTATGATAATAGTAGCCCTCAATAGTGGCTGTGGACTTCTGGAAGCAGATGTAGTAAAAGCCTGCAAAAGAAGCTCCACTGATGTCTTTGATAGTGTGGTCTGGGACTAGAAACTGCTCCTGAGTATAACACAAGAAGACACAAGATAGAGCTTGGTGCTAAGAGAAGGGGAAGGGGAAAGAAATTTAGTGAAAATGCACCAACCTTCCACCTCATGAAGATGTAATCACTGTTTTCCAGCGCCTCGTAGTCAAAGTCATCAGAGTTGAAGTTTTTGGCATATTTGTAAAAAGCCTGAAACTTGCCCTGGTTAGAGAACAGAAAATAACGATGATCTACAACTGCAATTAAGGTTGTCTCATTCTCTGACAAATCATTAATGATTACATGCCAACATGCAGTTCCTTAACATAAACAGATCTCTTCAAAACAAGCAGAAATGAACCTCAGTAAAGAGCTTAATCAATAACAGCTTTAATTGTCCACAAAGTAAAATCACAAAGAGAAACTGGAACATACCCAGTGCTTCCTGTCCACATCTTCATCTGCGTCCCACTTCCTGGTTAAAAAAGGCCTTTTTTTGCTGATAATTTCACCAGCAAAGAAAGTTGTGAGAGTGGGATACTCCTGTCACACAAACACAAAATAAATCTGTTTAAGTGATTAAACTGCATAAATTTGACACTTGGCAACATGAAGTGTAAATAAATTTAAAGTTATGTGGTGATGTGTAGGTTGTGCTGCAGGTCATTTAGTATGAATGAACAAAAATAAATTATAGGAAGTGTACAGCAACCCTCATGGCAAGTATAATAGTCATTTTCACATGATCCTAAAGAGTCCAATAATCTATAAGTTTTGACAACAGTCTGTATATTTTCCCCAATTTGCTTATAAATACACTGTGAGTTTAAACATGACCTACTACCCCTCTAGAGGCGCACACAACCTGACTACTCATCTTTCACTCCCTTATGTCACAGCCAAAATATACTCCAGTACCCTGCTGACCTTTTTCCTTCCATACGTTACATAATGTAATGGGTATACAGTTGACACACTTACGCTTAAGAGTGGCTAGAAACTTAGTTTCCTCAAATGTGTGTACTTCTAGCATTGTCACAATAATGCAGTCTGCACCAAGCAAGTGTAATCCAGTTTCCAGTCTTTGAAGAATAAAGGCCAGTCTTACTACACCTGACCTAGTTTGAAGGCTTACCTCAGTCAGGCCTTTGATTTTCAGGTATCCACACAAATATGAGTCCTCTACAGTCACATGCTGTCAAAGACAAACAGATTTTAGAAACATTTTACTTACTGTCTGAAATCACAGCTAGAAAACCAACTACAAGAAATGGCAGCAGGAGAGGTGTGACCAGAGATAAATGACCAAGGAAGCTGCTATTCAATTTTCAATGTCTGTGGACATTACAGTCATAAATACAAATTATATGGAGGTAGTTGTTACTGTGATAATTTGGTTCAAATGAAAAATGCCATGACACAAACATCTGGGCTGGTCCAGAATTAGGTCATTGCGTCAATACCTCAACCCCAAAAAAGAGCTAAGGGTAGCTAATGTCTACTAGGTTAGCAAGTTAGCAACTCAAGCTACACATAAGCTGGCGATACATTAAACAATAATATTAAATAAACTAACTAACAATAACACCAGAACAGGACGAGTGCTCTTCTATTACCTGCAAAACAACCTCCACGTCGTAGGAGTTGCCTTTGCTCTTCTGGTAACCACGAAACTGGGAGCCGCTGTACAGTAGCGACGTGGCCACCCCCGGTTGGTGGGTGTTAATCGGGGCAGGGGGAACAAGAGAGGCCGAGGATGGGCAGGCCGGGCCGGGCGTACTGCAGCACTCTGCTCGGACAGGCATGATGAGCGCCAAAGTGTCCCCGTCAGCAACCGTCATTAACTTTGTGACCGAGCACACCACAGCTGGAGAGAGGGTGCTGACAGAGAAAGCTCTGCCCGCTAAACAAAATCCCCGACGTCCAAAAGTTTGCTCAAATTTGTGAGCTGCCCATGGACTGACTGCTGAACAGGAATGCTGCAACGTCTCATTTGAGAATCCGGCTTCTCTGAATTCTATTGGCTGAAAGCTGGTGCTCAGATTCTTATTGGATGAGCTACCAAAAGGTATTCTGGGAGTTGTAGTCAGGATTTGATTAAAAAAAAATATGATATTATTGGAATATTGCAGACGTATTTTATATATATATATAATATATGTACCTATATTGGTTTCATTGTACGTGTAATATTTATTTTAGCCTTTCTGCATCATTTTATGTAGTCTATTGCATTTACGTGTTTGCGCTAGATCTTATTCCTCTTAATATAATTTGTACAACTAAAAGAAAGGGAATAAATAATAGTTCTACCGTTTTCCTTAACCTAATGACTCTAATACAGTTTAATCTTTTGACAAACAGTTTAGAAACTTAAGGCTCTCGCTGCAGGCTAAAATGAAGCTAAAGATGGCAGTGATTCGACAGAGTTGACACCAACTGCCGCAAAACACTCAAAGAAGAAGAAGAATCCGGAAACAGACATGAGACCGGAAGAGGAGCGGAATTTAAAATATAAACGGGTGATTTCAGTGCATAAAAACCCATGATAACAGTAATATATATATTATAAAGAGAGAGACGGACCAGGCTTTGTTCAGTTGGAAATATCTGCTGTTGTTCAGGATCGTTCCTAAACAGATAAAACAAGGTAACATACACAAAATTATAGCTTAGCATTAGCTAGCAGTAACTGTATTGTTACATAGAAACGGTACAGTAACTTACGGTACAATAAAAGATTAAACGAATACAGACAACAACACATCGACAACAACACATCGACAACGTTAAGCCTATATAACACCAGATTTATTGTAGATTTTATTGGTCATGGTTAACGCATTAGCCACTGGAAGCAGCTACCTAAAGAGCCAGCAGGTCACCATACGCCTTTATGTGTTGGTCACCGGAATCAGTTTATATAAACATTATATGTGACATTTGTTTATGTTACACAGACAAATGTTTTGACAATGTCATTGTAAAATCAGAGCTGTCACATGTTCAGTCAACACAGGCAGTAAATATATGGACACAATTTTGTGGATTAAAGTCATGAAGTCATACATTCTGTGAAGCAATATTCTTTAAAACAAACACTACTCTGTTTTTTTCTTTCAGAATGAGGAGTTTCTCCACGATCCACTCTCCTCCTCCATCCCCTCAGCCCACCCCCCACCCCCTCTCGTCCTCCTCCTCTGTGACTTGCTGTCCTGAACTCGACCTGTCAGTCACACACAGCCCGATCACCAAGGCAGGCCACCCGCAGCCAAAACCACGCTCACTGAAGCAGAGTCAACAAACTGTCAAATCACAGATGAAGCCTCAACTGCATGGACAGAGCAGAAGAAAGAGGAACGCACAGGTGATGGATGACACCACCTTATAGTCCTTATGTGTTCATGTATTGTATTTACTTACACCAACTGTATATTATGTAAGGGATTTTAAACGTATAAATGTGCAGATGTTTTATGTTTACTTTGCATACCTTTGCTCTATTGAAGGTGTGTTTTAAAGAGCCACTGGTTGTCACTGTAACACCGGAGCCTCATATTGCACCACGTAGAAGTGCCCCACTTCAACAGCCAATGAGAGGGCAGAGAAGGAGCCAAACACGCCATGGTAAACAGTCTGACATTTTTACTGACACATTAAAATAAAAAAGTAAAGTATTTTTTTCTGTCTAATCAATAAGTCTTGGTGGTCACCAATAGCTCATTTTATTTTTCTTCTTCTTTATGCCTGGTGAAGCTCCGAGACATACAGTGGAGCTTCCTGTTGCAATATGCAGCTCAGGTCCAGGATGTCTGGAGAAGGCTGAGCTAAATACCACTTTGGCCCTGAAAGTGGAGCTTCAGTCACTGCAGGTTTGCACAGTTCATTAATACTATCAACGAATCATCAGAAAAGTAGAGACTCCTGAGCTGACCGATAGCAATTTACCATCTGTTGTCCTACAGGGGGCACAGTTTGACTCCCAGAGGGCTGTTCAGGAGACGCTACAGAGGTCAGAGAGGACTAAAAATCTCATCAATGCCAGAGCTACAGAAGGTAACACACACCCGCTGCATGTGATCCATTTCCTCTTTATATGTTGTAGCCCTGTTTAATTCTCTCTTTCTGTCTGTAGTGGTGAATGTCTCTCGCTCTCAGCATCTGTTCAACTCATTGGTCAGTGTTGATGTGCAAGAACATCAGCTGATCAGCCAGGTGTTGCAAGAGAAGCTGCATCTCGCCCCACCTCCACGCAGTCAGGAGAGCCAGGCAGCAGAGGGCCCCACCCTCAACTTCTTCTTAACATCAGACCTGCTCAGACAAAAGCCCCTTCCACCAGAGGAGGAGCCAGTCAGCTGCAAACCCTCCCCATCACCATGCCCTGTGTACTCCACCTTTGACCTTTACAGACGGCAGATGTGTTGGGAGGTAACACCCTGACACAGATTTACAGTTTGTTATTGTACAGTGTAGTTAATAATGATCTAAGTGGCTTTTAAATTATTGTATTCTAATAAAGTTTTTCATACATTCTATGAAGTTGTTGTGCCACAGTTGTCCTGTCAGGGGTTTTCTATAGTGTAGGTACATATATAAAATGGGATTGGGCCTAAGACAGCCTGCTAAGTTTTAAAGTTTTAAGTTTCTTTGGCCTTACAATGGCTGGCCAAATGTCCTTTACTGCACTGTAAGAAATAATTAAAAAATAATTTCCTCCTGAAAACACCAACCACACACAAATAAATTCTCAAACCTGGGATGACTTTTTCACAAACAGATTTATTGCTGAGTTTGTTACTGTATTTTCATGATAAAGTATTCTATTTACAGTAGTGTCACATTGTAATTAGATTCACTTTGAGTCGATATATTTTTTTTTAAAGAAAAATCTTTTTGGGACTGAAATGCCTGTAGTTTGTTTTTTTTTAGATATTTATGGGAGAAAAATTAGGACCACTGTTTAAAAACAAAACAAAAAAACTTCCAGATACATTTGAGATTTGATTTCCTTACTGAAATGTTACTCAGAATTCTTTTTTTTTGCCAGTGGTCCTTATTCTCTTCAGTACATAAATAGGTGAATTTAGAGACATGAGTATACATCTGAATGTGGCCATGAACTTGAAAAAAAACTGTATGAATCCCCAGAAAGTAGTTACTGGGAAAACAGCTTGGAACACTTGTAGCATATGAAATGAAAGCTACATTTCAGTTTTAGTTAAAAAAAAGCAGCAGAAACTATACAAAAAGGGGGGAAAAAATCAGTAAAATGAGTCAAAACTACCTCCAAGTGCCAACATATCAACCGTTCACATCTACTCAACCTCAGACACACTGTGACCAACACATGGGCTTCAATAGACAGATGTAGAACCCAGCTGGAACCAGGCATCAGGAGCAGCTCCTGATAAGCGCTCAGGTTCAGTAGAAAGTAGCGCAACATATAGATGTGATGATAACCAGCCCAGGTACTACATAACGACGCAGGACATATTGGGTATATTACTTTACCACGTCCCAAATGCATACTACATAACATGACTTTTCCATTCACCTGCATAATGTTCTCCAAAGTGTAAAAGTTAACAAAAAAAAAAAAAAAAAAAGCATTGATGATGGAAAGAAGGCTCCAAAAAAATGTTTTGTGTCAGTTTTATTGGCAGTGATGGCATCATTCATATCATTTAATTTAAAATGGTAAAGAACATGATATACTACATGCTAAAACAATACTACAAAATTTCTGACATACTATGTGAAATCATGTAGTATGGCTTTGGGACATGGCTGGAGTGCCTGCAGGTACTTCCACAGCAATAACAAAGTTTTGTAAGTACATTATCTCAGTTATAGCTATTTATTTCTGGGCATCAACTTGATTCTTCTTTTTAAATTCGGGTTTACTTAGTGCTGACTGATGCGGAGGAGAGGAATGCTAGCTTTATTAACCCTAACGTATGACATGAACACAAAGGATAACATTAATCAGCAGAGTGCACTGTGTTTGCATCCACATGGATCTTGCACATGCAAAAAAGGTCAAGAAACTAAAATCCAGTTACGATGTTAGAACACAACCGGGAACATGTCATACGCACATTTTTTTGTCGAGTGACGACTGCACAATGAATCACCACACCAAACGCACTTTAAACCCAGGGATGTGGAAACCTTTGAAATATTGTTAACGTCAGAACAGGAAAATGAAAACAAACATGTCTTTAAAATGTTGCTGCAAGGGGAACATCAAACTATAGTACAGGTTCCCAGTCAAACGGTATAATTTGTCCTCTACTAGAGACAAACTAACACGAGGGGGGGATGAGGGGCTTCTAACGCATCCTGTACTCCAACGTCTTGGACATCTCACACAGCTGACCTCTGAAGTCAACATCTACGGTGAAGTCCAGGTCTCTCTGCAGAAACAAGACGGGTTTAGAAAACACGTATGTGGTGAACCAACACAAAAACTTCATACAGTCGAGCAGATCTTACGTTGTTCTTGGCGTTTGGCTTCATGCTAATGGTGCCAAAGATCTCTTCACCCGTCTTGACAGTCAGGTAATCATCCAGGTAGAAAACAGTCTGCTTCCAATGGGTGTATGGAGACTCTGGGCCTGAGAGAAGAGTGACCATGAATGCAATGCACTGCTAAACTACTGTAGAAATCATTAGTCAGTTTTACTTATAACGCCAGTAGATATAAATTATTGATGAGTATCAGTTACAGCAGTACCACTAGGTTAACTATACGATGGCATCAACCGGCCCTGAACATTCATAGGTGTGTGTTGGAAAGAAGACTGACTGGTTGAGAAGCCGATCCTCTTGTGACAGCGGGTGAATTCGATGTTGAAGTAGGTGACCAGGGCGTGGATGTAATCGTTCCTCTTCACCTGCAGGCAGAACGGCGAGGTGAAGGTCAGGTCCTCTGCTTTCACTGTGTAGATGTCCACCTCCTGAACAAAAACACCAACGAGAAACGGAATGAGATCAAAACTTCTGCAACACCCTGTAGTTGTTCAACAAGCATAACATTATCTCATCAGCTCTTCATCCACTCACCCTGATGAGACAGGAGTTGCTGACCAGCTGCTTGGGATCAACCACATCAACCAGGGGTTCCTTAATCGCCACCTCTTTGATGCATGACATGTCGAAACCGTACACATTCTCCCACCCTGACAGAGGGACAGACACTCAGTCACTTCAGACCATTTAAATTCCAAACTATATTGAAGATCAGCTGCTAAATATAAATCCTGTGTGAGAATGCCTTTTGATGTTCTACTCACAGTGGATTTTGTAGTCCTTGTACTGCCTGTCTTCGATGGCAGTGACATAAAGGGTTGCTCTGTCAGGGAAAATAAGTCCATCTGGTTTCTGTCGAAAGACAAGAAGGAATATTAGAAGACTTTAAGTGCCCTGACATTTCTGGGTGTCTGTGTCAGACTGTATTTGTGTAACAGTATCGCTCTGCTCACTCAGACAGTATAAACATACTTACCAGCCATTTGTCCCTGGCATAAATGACTGTGTTGAGCATGGACTCATAGAAAAGGCAGTAGCCCATCCACTCTGAAATGATGATGTCTACTTTGTCCACCGGAAGCTCCACCTCCTCCACCTTCCCCTTAATGATCGTCACAACTGGAGACACAAGAAGAGGTCATGACTGCCATTACCCGAACCCAACATGGCCCATAAACCCAACAGTACTGGATTCCATTCACTCACCATCGTCCAGGTTGTTGGCCTTTACTATTTTCACAGCATAGTCTGAGATGCTGCTGCACTCTATCTATTGAGACAAAAGCAAAAAACAATATAATCCCTTTCTTACACAATCAAGATCTTTACTATTGATCAGTTTGTGACTACAAAAGTTCAGACACATACCCCTATAACTTTCTTGGCTCCAGCTTTGGCAGCGAACATGCAGAGGATACCTGTCCCACTGCCCACGTCCAACACCACCTTGTCTTTAAACAGGTGTTTGTTGTGGAACATGGAATTCCGGTAGGTCAGGGTGCGAACCTCATCCTTCAGCATCTCCTACAGAAATTTATCATCAAATCATAGTTAGATAAAAGAACTAAATGTTTAACAAAAGGGCATATATATATATATATATATTTAGGAAAAGAGAAATTACCTCATGAATTCCAAAGTGGGCATATGAGTCAAAGTAGTAGTCCTTTGAGGTCATATCCTCAGCTGCAGGTTTGACTGAGCTCTCCCCCTGAGAAACCTCAATGAAGACAAACACAGTTATTGCCTGAAGAAAGCCAAGGCTCTGATCATGCACACAATTATAATAAGGAGCTGAACAAGGCTTCATGAGGACACCATCACCCAGAGATGGAAGATGTGGGGAAAAAAAATCTCAAGCAACACACACAAGAGACTTCTCAGGCTATTTCAGACTAAAAGCTCTGCATCTAATCAAGTCATCCATGTTACCATTCACAGGCCAGGCTGCAACTAAATCTGGATTTTCAGTTAGAAACTCTTGATCATGAACACGATCTATGTAGTAATGGCACCTTTTCTTAAACCAAAACTGATGTGACTTGAAATAAATTAGTGTTAATAAGAGTTAATAGCAGTAAAATAAGAGATTAGTTTTATTATCGATGTGCATACCAAAAGTAAAAAAGGCTTATTTAATTATTTGCATAAAATAAAGAATTAAAAAAACTATAATACTTTAAACGGTAACAAACTACAACCCCTTGTAGCTTACAACAATTGTACAGTTGTGTTTCTGTGGCTGGGAGTGTATCATACCATACTACCCGGCAGCACAATAGATGTGAGCACATGGTTGATACTACTCTGATGTGATCTTGGCCTTCCTCAAGAATTGCCACAGATCATTTCTACCCTCACACACATCCCGCTGACTCTACACAAGTCAAAAAAAAATAGTTATATGCCAAGCGTAGTGACCAGCCCTCTACAAACTGTAGAGATAACTACTATGCGCCTGTAAGTAGTTACAAAAAGCAATGCTTGTATGTTGAACATATTGTTTAAAAAAACATCACTGCGTAACTAAGATTAATACTTGTGGGGCGGATCATTGAGTTAACAATAGTAGATTATATCCGTTCTAACTGCGCAGCATCCTCCTAAAGTAGGCTACCAGGTGGACCGAGTTAAATCACTGGGAGAATGAGGCAGCATCTATGTCTGTAGCACTGCTAGCTAACTAGCTTAGAAGCTAACACGTTAGTCCCCATGCGGTCCCACAAGATCTGCCGGTATGTCGCATCAGCTCAAACAACGGTTCAACTGATAGAAATCGCTCAAACGTTCAATCCAAGCCATAAAGCTAGACTACATAGAAGCAACAGAATATGTACGGAGTTGTTATAATTCTGTTCCTCTGTCTAATATGAGATGCTAAATGAATGAGCAACAACGGCATCACTGAAGTTACGTTAGCTAAGTTAAAATGGATGCAACATATCTACTACGTCTGTGTGGAAAAAAACCCAAAACGCTTATAAACTGTATGGCATTTTGTTCAATCATTCCTAGATTAGTAAAAATCAGCTTGTGCGGCTTACAAGGACAGAAAAGACAGCAATGGATTTTCAACGGTAAGACCTTACCTCCATCCTCTCTGCTGGCGCCGCCATTTCGATCTCCTGGCTGAGCTGCGTGAGTTTGAAGTCTTCCTTTGCCACGCCCACGACAGGGAGCTTTCATCTCTGATTGGACCGGTACTTTCATGATGCGTTCACAAACCTGCGGATATTCAACAATTTCCTTTAAAATAATCTAAAATAATTTTTTTTAAATCAAAGAGGAGAAGAAAACATCAGATGCTGGGGATATTATTTAACTTAATTCATCGCCTCTCTTTGTTTCACAACCCTCTTAGATGCAAAGACGAGAGAGTGGTGATGCGTTCAAGTGATCACGGAAAGTTAATCATTCTGCTAGGCCCCGGTGTCTCCATATGATATTAGGCTAGGCTACTTATTAATTCTCTTAATTAGGAGGAGGCTCCCCCCTTATGAGCCTGGTCTTGCTGAAGATTTCTTCTGAGTGTCATCTGCCACTGTCACTACCCAAATAAACTGTTTGGCAAGTGGCCATTTTTGTAAAAAAAAAAAATAAACAAAATAAATAAAAGTGAGCTCCAAACTGCTACTTAAGTGAGGGGTTGGATGGATGCTGTCCGCTGACCTTTGACATCCTTACACTTTGTCTGACACAAGAACATTATAGTTTTATATTTTGTTTTAAATATTTACAAGCATAATTAGCACAATTACTTGTCCGTGTTACTATTACACATATTGTGAACTGAGGAAAATAAAATAAATTAGTACTGCATAAAAGGAAATTCTAATTTTGCTTTTTATTATCAGTTTATCACCCAGCTTTGACCTTCCTTCCGATGTACGGTCAAATCAGTTCCCTTATAATAAAGTCTGAGGAAAAATGATGTATGTAAACCAGACATCCCATGACAGTGTTCATGCAGTGTAAACATGGCACGTGTTCTTCTCGATCAGATGCATAATGTGTATGATGAGGTCAAACGTGACTTTCAGCAATTCCTACAAAAGCTGATGGAGGAGACGTGACAACAGGAAATTCTCCTTCCACTCTGTCTCTACAGTTTAACTCCTTTCTCTTGGAGGACACGTCCCCGTTGCTCAATCGGTCGTCTTTCAAAACACAGGGCTTCATGGCTGAGCAGACAGTTCAGCATTTTGTATTATTTTTTCATTTTTCACACTGGACCAATCAGCTCTTGGCTGCACTCGGCCGACGGAAAGGAGCGTACGCGTGGACGTTGCGCGGTCACGCTGTTTTGCTGTCACGAGCCTTATCCGAGCCGTGGAGTGGAGGCTGGAGAATTAGAACGGACATCAGTTATACAGGACATCTTATTTTAGCCAGATTATTGCGCGATAAAGAGCGTAAGGCTAAACCTTCATATTGCTGGTTGGCAATTGAGACTCTCTACTGGGTTATTCCGGTCAAACAGTGATGTACTCCAGTATTTGAATGATATTGCTAGCCAGCTAGCTAGCTGTTAAGCTAGCTTTACGGTGCGTGACTCGAAGTAACTTAACATCATATTATCGGAGGATATTCTTACTAACACATCTGACTGCATTCATCTTCGAGACATCCAAATAGTGGGTGGTTTTAACTTAAGCGAATTAATTCTAGGTGTTACACGTCGCTTCCAATCCTAGCTAGATAAGGATTGAATGAAATATCGTTAGCTTTCCATAGCCAGCGGAAACGAGCCAGCTAACAGGGATAACGTTAACTTATCCTGCTGCTGGTTGATCCACCGCCATCCAACGAATCCAGCAAATGCTAACTGAGCTAGCCTCCTAGGAGCACAGAGTGAGTTGGTAGGTAACCGTTAGTCATAAAGTTGAAACGAACAACTGGTAGTGCGAAGCAGCTAGCTACCAGAAAACGTCAAGTTGGCCATCTTCCACTTCAGTCCAGTGTGAACGGCTGACCAGCGTCAGTTCATTTTTACGGATAAGGCCGGTGTGAGGACAGAAACCTGCAAAAATGCCGGCTGTGTCGAAAGGAGATGGAATGCGCGGATTAGCTGTTTTCATATCGGACATTAGAAACTGTAAGTGACTTTCTCTTATTATCATTTTGTGTAATTTGAAGCAAGTGACACTGTTTGACAATACTCATGTTGTTGCTGGCTGTACTCATACATGCTGTAGTGGAATGACGTGGTGGCAAAGAGCGGTAATCGCCCTTAGGTCTGTATTTTTTTGTCTACTAGCTTCAAAGTAAACCACAATAAAATTGTTAATATGTGCGCAGATGTTACTAGTACCATGACTGCCACCACTAGCTACAAAAGAATTAAGGGTACAACTCCAGGATACAGAAAATGAGGCCTTCTGTTTTTGAAAAATGTGTGTGTCGATGTGGTCAAACAGAACACGGAACATCTGTAAGATATTAGAAGTCCAGATGTATAAGGTAATCTGTGGAACCGGAAGTTCCTTTCACTGTCGAAAAGGGATGTTTGTGTTATTATTTCAAGCATGGCTGTTCACACGCCTGCCAGTGTAGCTGGTAGTAACTTTGACAGCCAGCAAGAAAACAATGTGTTTTTACTGGAAGATAGAAACTTTATTGGAGACTGAATCTCAACCCTTCCCATGCTAAGGCAGGGCCCCGTGTAATAATCTACTGGCCAGCTCATGTCAGTGACTAAAAGGCAGTAAAGGAGGGGTTATTAAATAACAAATGGTTAATAAATGCGGAACAATCAAAACGATGGGGAATAAATACTGCAGATTTGTTAATGTTCAGTTCACATAATGTTGATATTATAGGTCAAATGTACCTTTATTTTGTGAAAATTTACTGATTGTCATTCTTCATAGTGACACTACAGTTGTCACATTGCTGCAGTGAAACTATTGTAATGCATGCTTGGCTGTAAGTAGGTCAGCACTTACTGGTTTACATTACATACACTTTACATTATTGCTGACAGGCCGAAATCTGTCCGTCGGATCTTTAATATTACAGGTTTCACTGCAGATAGCTCTATTAAATACCAACAGGGCCATTTAGCCACTTTGACTGGACAAAGTAGATTTAATCTGAAGTAGAAATAAAGGTGCAAATATTAAATTAGCAGGTGGATATTACTAAGTTGGGAGATTCAATCCAAACTAAAATTGACACGATTTAATCACCATCTTTACTATTGTATGTACATGTAAATATAACTGAAATAGGCAGTTCACTACAGTCTGAGTGATACTGAATTTTTGGGACCAGTACATTTAAAATAGCCTGGGGAGAGTGACATAATCAGATATTGATTTATATAAATATCTTTACTTAAAACACATGGAACAGATGAATGAAGGAGGCTGCATATTAATTCAAAAACAGATAATGATACATGCAACATTAGCGCCAAAATGTTTGATGGAACTCGGTCTTAGAGCTGCTTTTTTTCCTTCTATGAACATTTTTAACTGGAGTTGCTGATCATTAACATGTTTTGTAGAATGTAACCAGTTATTTAACACTGCATCAAACTAAGGTTTGTTGATGCTGTGAGACTTGAGTGTTGCAAAATAAGCTTGTAATTATAAACTCCCTTTTAATGTAGCTTTGAACTAGTGCTGTGTTTAAGTGATTATTTCAGTGTTGTGACAACATTAATACAAATGATGTGTTTTGACCTAAATAGTTATTTTTATAATGCCTTGAAAGTGCTTCTTCTGGCAGTGACAAAATCACTGGCTAATGCTGGCAAATAAAACAGCTTTCCCAGAGTTTAAAACTAGTAACAGGCAAACTGGTATTGTCTTTCACTTGTTGTTTTGTGTATAATAATAATAATAGTAATGTGTGTGGATCTAGTTTCCAGTTGGAGCATATCAAGGACTAGTCCATGCAGTGTGGGGAAATATAATGATAGGTTGTTGTCAAAAGCAGAATTATGTTCAAGACCCAGTTAAGATGACGGTTTGAGAGTACACAGGCTAAAACTATCTGAACGTCCCATATTGTAGAGGGTGAGTGTATGCACCCTGATCCATGTCACCTTGGTGGAGAGGAGAAATGTAATTGCTTATTTATTTGTCCTGGAGAGTATGCTGTGACATTTAGTTTGAGATTTAAACTATGTTCTCAGACAATAGCAGAGGTATACCAGTCCTTGTTAGGCAGTTAAAGCATATAGGCTGAGTGGTGAGGGTAAGCAGTGCAGACCCAGGCACTCAGCAATGTTGTTTTTTAATTAAAGTATGATTTCAACTCTTAACTCAGAGCCCAACTCCATCCACTATGTAGTTTTAAATATGCTACACGAAGTGGGTAAAGGGTCTGAGTTCAAAGGGTTGTGTAGGAGTGGACTTCACATCTGTTTGGACCTTCCCTCCTCTCCATGCTTATATTTTGTTGTCAGACAAGGACATTGTAGGAATATTTTTTCTGTAGCCTGTAAAATCATAAACCTTTCAGGTCAGTTTCAAAAATATAAATTGTATGCCAACTTTTATTAAATTAAGTTTACTATTTATTGCAATTGTTGTTTTATTCCACAAGGCGGAGCCACAAGGAGTGAAGTAATGGTCATCCATATCATTTTCCCTGAATGAAAGTAATGTTTTCATGTCACAATTGTATTACACAGATATAAAACATATAGAGCATGATGTAGGTGATGTTACAGCTTGTGTGCTTGTTACTATAAGGGGGATCTGGCACATGTATGATGTGTAGCTGATGGGCTATTATGACACTAGCTGCTTGTTAGGAACTGCTGTGGTTCAGTACATTGTGTTTCACTAATACTTCCTCTGTCAACTGTGGATTTCCACCTGCAGAGTAGAGTCTGTTAATCCTTAAAGAATTTGCAGTCAGTTTGGCTAAAGAGCTTTTTTATCCCTCCTTAAGTAACTTTTATTGTTCATGGAATGAATGTTAATCAGCTGCAGTTTTTATGATCCTCATCCAAAATGGCATTTTAAAGAAAGAGTATGCCACTTTTTATTTTATTTTTTTTAAACCAACGCTTTGTAACAAGAGTCTCCATAAATATCCAGAATGTCTCTTTGACTCTTGAACTCAAAAAGTCCAGTTTTAAATTCTGACAATGTTCTTGATCCTTTTCCCCCATCAGGTAAGAGCAAAGAGGCTGAGATAAAACGGATCAACAAAGAGCTGGCCAACATTCGCTCCAAGTTTAAAGGAGACAAGGCTCTGGATGGCTACAGCAAGAAAAAGTATGTCTGCAAGCTGCTCTTCATCTTCCTCCTCGGCCATGACATTGACTTTGGACACATGGAGGCAGTCAACCTGCTGAGCTCTAACAAGTACACAGAGAAACAGATCGTAAGTCTGCTGTTGTTTGTGTTGAGTGGATTTACTACAAATGTTGCAAAGCCTTTGTTCATCAGAAATTCTTAGCGCTTTTTTGTTTACCGTTGTTAAACCATTTATCAAACAGCCCACTCTTCCACTGTGGAGCACATCAGATCCAAGGTTTCTGACTGTCTGTGTTGACAGAACTAGAGATCACTGACCTGCATGTCATTAGACACAAACCTACCAAAACCACACTAGATACCATATGCTACCTAACACAGAATGAACAGCAGGTCCAGCTCACTGGTTCATGATTAGTTCTCAGTTGCCTGCTGTGGGATTTGTCTGTGTGTAAATGCAAGGAGAAAGTTCTGGAGTCATAATCTAAATGAAGATTCTATAATGTGTTCAAATGTCCATAATAGTGGGTCACACAGTAGGCTCTTAACTCCTTGTCATTGTCAGGTCAGGTTTTGTAGCCTTGCAAGGCTGCAGGATTCTTGAAGTAACAATTTCTCACAAAATCATCTTGCCAGCTCTGTGGTTGTGGCCGGGCCACTGGTGGCCTGGACCAATCGGCACCCAATGAGGAAATTATGGAGTGTTTTCAGTAAAGCGAGGGCATATGATTAGGCAGAGAGAAGTGACTGTTCAACAGTTGCTTGCTTGCGTTCAAAGATCTTAGCAGTTTGTTGGGTTTGTTGATCTGATTCGTTAAAGTGAGCTTATGATAGGCAGTTACTGACAGACATGTTTTTTTATCCAATCACAGTATTTTTTGTACTTCCTCTTGTCAAACAACTTACAAGGGTGACCTCCCAGATGGCTCTGTGTAACAAACAAATCCTCTGCCGCATCAGGTTACATGTACTTGTAGAAATTGGTAGTGATCCAGAACGGATGTGTGAGCAAACCCTCCACATGGGAGGCCCATGCAGCCTGAAAGCATGAAGTCTTTGGAATTGCTTGCATCTGATACTTGGAAAAAATGTGTGGATGATTTTAATGCCCCAAGTGTTGTAGCAGCACAAATACTTTTGCCACTGCGACCATTTCATTTCCTAAATCACTGTGGCGGACTGTTTTTCTCAGGAACAGGAAATGTTTAGTAAGCAAAATGAGGATGAGTCAGGATCCATGTGGTTGGAGAGACAACTGCTACATCCAGAGACCGCACAACTGCTGCTCAGACACATTCCTTTAGTATCTTTGCTTTGGAAGGTGGATGCCGTGTAATACCAGCCATTAACTCAACTGTAAGAGTTTTTGGAAACTTTCACCTGAAACAGACTTTACTTATTTTCCTAAGACATGTGAGGGAGGACATGGGAGCAGGTGCTGGCACTGGCAGATCCCAGGGCCTAGTAGAAGCTGCCATCTGTCACTTCTTGCATTCTGCAGAGCTCACAGCTCACACACAGTCTGGATCTTTTGTGTGAAAAAACTGATCAGTATAGGAATTACAATGTAATTATTATTCAGGTTCATATTACTGTCATTGAAAGGTCAGAATGCAAAACCGAGTCCGAAAGAAATATTTATGAGAGACCTGCTGCAAGTCTGTTTGACTCATGTTTTATTATAACAAGAAGTATTCAAGTATACAACAAATATGCTAAAATTGTTTTATAGCTATATGACAGTGATATTGGTGGTTAAAGGTCATGTTTTGTCCTGACAATGCAACATCTTAGGAAAGCACTTAAGGATGCATTGGTTTTGGTGGTAAAAGATGTCATACAGACCTTACAACTACCTCAGCTGGTTAAAAACAATATCTCATGAGCTTGATGCTGTGGTATACAGTGTAGTACTTACTTCTGTTGTAGTGAGTTGTGTGTTATGATGCTTAGATGCTTCTAAAGTTTTGTTGAAATGATTATGCAATAGGAAATGTTTTGTCTCCATCTAATGGTTAATATGAAACTAACCTTACACTGTGTGTAAATTGTCGAGGTGAAATGAGTCTCATCTTTTTCTCCAGGGCTATCTGTTCATCTCAGTGCTGGTCAACAGCAACAGTGAGCTGATCCGTCTGATCAACAACGCTATCAAAAATGACCTGTCCAGCCGAAACCCCACCTTCATGTGCCTGGCCCTTCACTGTATTGCAAACGTGGGAAGCCGAGAGATGGCCGAGGCCTTCGCCAGCGAGATCCCCCGGATACTGGTAGCTGGGTAAGTGAGAGGAAGCAAAAATATGAATCATCTTAAGTTCTCTGTTCTGTATTCATGTTTACATTCCTGCGCTTTAACATCTGGTTATGTTTGTGCCATCAGTGACACGATGGACAGTGTGAAACAGTCAGCTGCCCTTTGTCTGCTGCGGCTCTATAAGACGTCTCCTGACTTGGTGTTGATGGGCGAATGGACATCACGTGTGGTGCACCTGCTCAACGACCAACACATGGTAGGACCAGGAATTTAGTAATATGTAGACTTTTTGTTGTGCTGTATTGATGAAAGAGATTAAGATTAAGAAAACCTTTGTTAAATTAATTTTCCTTTGTTTAGGGTGTGGTGACAGCTGCCATCTCTCTTATAACCTGCCTGAGCCAGAAGAATCCAGATGAGTTCAAGACTTGTGTTTCCCTGGCTGTTTCCCGACTCAGCAGGGTGAGTGTGTGGAAACATTACTGTAAATACTTCTCATTTCTCAATATTCTGTGCAGAGTAAGTTCAGGCTTCCAAGATGTAGACAGTATGTGAACAAGTGGAATTTGTTAGTCTAGGGTGTTTCCCAGTCTGTCTTACGTCACTGAAAATGACCTGGAAAATTCTTGAAGGAAGGTTGTAAGCTGCAATTAGACCTTTTAGCAGTGTCTTGCGTGATGCTGCCTGACCATATTTTTCCTGTTTGTTCTCCAGATTGTGTCGTCTGCATCCACTGACCTGCAAGACTACACCTACTACTTTGTGCCGGCACCATGGCTGTCCTGCAAGCTGTTGCGCTTGCTGCAGTGTTACCCTCCACCAGAAGACGGTGCTGTCAAGGGCCGCCTGGTAGAGTGTCTGGAGACCATCCTTAACAAGGCCCAGGAGCCGCCCAAGTCCAAGAAGGTGCAGCACTCCAATGCAAAGAATGCCATTTTGTTCGAGGCTATCTCACTTATCATCCATTATGACAGGTGAGCATCAACTTAGCAACAACATCTGATTACTTTTTTTATCAGTGAAATAAAGTTTTGGCATCTCTTCCACAGTGAGCCAAACCTGCTGGTACGAGCCTGTAACCAGCTGGGCCAATTCCTGCAGCACAGAGAGACCAACCTGCGCTACCTGGCTCTGGAGAGCATGTGCACTCTGGCCAGTTCTGAGTTTTCCCACGAAGCTGTCAAGACGCACATTGAGACTGTCATCAACGCCCTTAAGGTGGCTCCATGCTCCACTCACTTAAGACAACTCAACTGATATATTAGTTTGTTTCATGTGTCTGTAGGCCTGTCTCTTCATTTCTCTTCTGTCCCTGCCAGACTGAGAGAGATGTGAGTGTACGACAGCGGGCAGCTGACTTGCTTTACGCCATGTGTGATCGCAGCAACGCTAAGCAGATCGTAGCTGAGATGCTCAGCTACCTTGAAACAGCAGATTATTCTATCAGAGAGGAGATGGTGAGTGTCACTGGCCGTCTGTAGACAATAACAATACTGACAATTTCAAAATGACATTTAGCCCTGTAGCTCTGTACCAGGAGATTGAGGTGTGTTTTGTTGTGCTGTCCCCCCTCAGGTGCTGAAAGTGGCCATACTTGCCGAGAAGTATGCCATAGATTACTCGTGGTATGTCGACACCATTCTCAACCTCATCCGCATTGCTGGTGACTATGTTAGCGAAGAGGTGTGGTATCGTGTTATTCAGATAGTCATCAACCGAGACGACGTGCAAGGCTATGCTGCCAAGACAGTCTTTGAGGTAAAGCTAAGTTAAACACTTGTGTTTTGTGTGCAGTGCTAAATTGACATGATATCTGATGTTAAGCTAAGATGCACTGAAATAGCTCAAAGTTAATGAGATAGTTGTCAAACTAAAATATTTAAAAGGGTTTTGAGTGCATGTCTTTTTCTTCTTAATAGAAATAAGTAAGTCTGTGTCTTCTAGGCCTTGCAAGCCCCTGCCTGCCATGAGAACATGGTCAAAGTTGGAGGTTACATTCTGGGAGAGTTTGGTAATCTGATTGCTGGAGACCCGCGCTCCAGGTTTGTTTATTTTTTACATGTACAGTGCAAACAGCTGTCACTTCAAAGGATACACAATAACTTTACTGTCCTGTCATACAGCCCGCTGGTCCAGTTCAACCTTCTCCACTCAAAGTTCCACCTGTGCTCTGTGCCGACCCGTGCCCTGCTGCTGTCGGCCTACATCAAGTTTATCAACCTGTTCCCAGAGACCAAGGCCACAATCCAGGAGGTGCTGCGCTGCGACAGCCAGATCCGAAACTCGGATGTGGAGCTGCAGCAGCGTGCTGTGGAGTACCTGAAGCTTTCTTCCATTGCTAGCACTGATGTCCTGGTGAGTTTGAATGACTTGGGAGCATGTTGGAGAGTATAATTAGTTTCATGTTGCCAAACTCTAAACGTTGTCCTCTGTGTTCTTTCAGGCCACTGTCTTGGAGGAGATGCCCCCCTTCCCAGAGAGGGAGTCATCCATCCTGGCTAAGCTGAAGAAGAAGAAGGGGCCTGGGGCTGTTTCAGTGACAGATCTGGAAGACAACAAACGGGAGGGTGGAGAGTTGAATGGAGGTGGCGACCGGGGGCCAGACACGTCAGCCATGGCTGCGTCTAACGCTGTAAGCATAGTCTCTGTAGTCCTTCACGAATAAAACAACAGCCTGCTCATAACCAAAATTCTACTTCAAGAAAGAGATTCCGCTTTAAGTTTCACGTGTC
Source organism: Parambassis ranga (assembly GCF_900634625.1). Lineage (NCBI taxonomy): Eukaryota > Metazoa > Chordata > Actinopteri > Ambassidae > Parambassis > Parambassis ranga. The sequence continues at coordinate 5,749,733 of NC_041029.1, read as the reverse complement.
TTCCAGTCCACACCATCACCATCAGCAGACCTGCTTGGGATTCGTTCAGCTGCACCCATTGGTGCCGCTCCAACCAGCGCTGGTAGCCTATTGGTGGATGTGTTCTCTGAGGCAGGGCCTGCAGCACCATCTGCGGCTGTGAACGACGACGGCTTCCTAAGGTGAAAGGTCATCTCTTGTTGAGCCGAAGTAGAGTTTCAGTATAAGCCCGAGTCCAGTATGAGAGGCTGCAATCCATGTCTCTCAAATTAGGCAAATATTAAATCATCACCAGTGCAAATAGCTGATCGATGCTTATACGTATATGTAATACTGTGAAAGAGACCCCCCCCACACAAAATATTTTACAGTTCAATTAAAAAAGGATTGCAGCTTGATGTGCTTTATAGTAGCACACATTTGTACCATTCATGTACTCCAATACTTAGATAGTTGTTGAGATTTCTGTACTCCTGCCTTTACACCGTAGAGGCTACTTTTCACATTAAGTTGAAATGTTGAAACACCACTGCTGCCTGTAATGTATTATCTACTTTCAGCCATGTCTGTACTTCTTTGTTATGGGCATACCTGTGAAAAAGCCTCATATTGTAAACGCCAAGCAGAAATCTTGCCAGGGAAATCCCCTAATCCCCTCAGAGCATTTCTGCATGACTTTTAACCTACCATAACTGAGGGTTTAGTACATACTGGACAGGCCCGAATGGGGTCTTCAACCTTCATTGTGGAAACACCTTTAATCTGTCTTGTGATTTTGTGAAGTGTTGTAATTAGTTGTGAAGTTTGTGGTGTGTTTGTGCTTTTAGACTACTACTATACACATAGCTACAATGTGTCTGTGTTGGTTGTCGCTCTGTTCACTCTGTCTTTCTTTGCTCTATCTTTGTCTAATATGGTACCTGTCAACCTGGAGGCAAGTAGTAAATGTTTAAACAATCCTGTCAGCCAAACATGGCCGACTTAATAATTCAATCTGGCCAACGCCCTTTCTCTTCTCTTTGCACTTGACGTATACAAGGTTTGTTTGAAATATCAGGTTAGCTCATATCTCAGAGACCAAGACTGTACTACTTACAGTAGATGTACAAATCCTAGTGACATCATGCATAGGTTATCTGAATGTCAGTTTTGAAGTTTAGTGTAGAGTCTCAGGCCATCAGCATCTTTCTGATTTCACCTAACTCCCAAAAATGGGCAAAGACGTGGAGCTGAACCAGGCAGGTGAGCCTTAGGCAGACAGCTAGCAATCTGTCACTTATAGTGGTCACGCCCCTGATGTTGAATAAATCTGGTGAGATTTTTTAAAAAGAAACATACAGTTCTTATGAACAAGGAAATTCTATAGGCATACCAGGCTGTATGTAGTTATAAAGTTGGATTCTGCCTCAAGTGCCCGTTGGAGGAAATGCATCTCCTATTAACTTTTTTCATCCCCACTCCACGGTTGGCGGGTCTGTAACACTTGTCTGTTCTTTTTAACTTGCTGTCTATGTGACTGTCTTTCGTCTTTTTCTCTCCTTCCCTTTTCTCCTTTTCCCTCTGTGTGTGCGTGCGTGCGTGTGCGTATGTGTGTGTTTTGATTTGAATGTGCGTCTGTCTCCTGTCCTCTACCATGATTGGACATTGACAGAGATCTGGAACAGCCCACCGAGACCTCCGATTCCCTTTTGGTGGAGGGTTCCGGTGACTCGGAGTAAGGGCCCCAGTAGTAAACTACAGAAATAGAATTAGCTAGAAAAAAATTACAAACACTGCACCTACAGATTGTTTTTGTTTATTTTGTTTATTTATTTATTTTTTTACATTTTATCTTTGATTAAATTTGTCCTTAGTGATATACAGTATAACTGAGTGGGTAGCTTGTTGCACATCAGTCTTGCGGAACTCAAATATTATTGTTTGGGTTTGTATTTATTCACTAAAAAATTAAATCAAGTCTTAAACAGATGACTAACTGCAGGGTAGAATCCTACTGATTTGTACATTCATACTTAACATTATACATACTATACAAACCAATGACTGTCAACCTGTTTGAATACAATTGACATAAAATGGGGTGCGCTCACTGAGATTCTTCACAACATAACTGCAATGCACAGCATCAAGCTTTCTGTATAGTATGTGCTTTGAAACAGTGTTGTTTGCATTTGGTATTTCTTACTGTGCTGGAATTCGGTATCAGAACCACAAAAAAATCCCACTGACTGCATAAATATTTGTTGCACACTTTAACTAAGAGACAGATATCTTGCATTGTGTTATTATATCATATTTGTACAAACTGCTTTTACTAACCACCTCTGCATTTTATTCTTTTGTCCTTTCTTCTTCTCTCCTGTCCTGTTTCTCTTAACCCATCTCCAAACCCATCTGTTGCTGTATTGAATGGATGGCTTGTCCCACATTCTAAACCTACTCTTATCCATTCACTCCTGGTTTGTCCGGTTTTTCTCTCTGTCATCTTCATCCCTCCTCTGTCCGGTGGGCTGTCTCTTCATCCCTTCACTGTCCTGTGGTCTCTCAGCTCTGCTCCTCCCTCTGAGGATCCTGCTGCTCCTCTGTCTGAGGCAGACGACCTTCTTAACAAGTAAGGTGTTTCGCTGTGTGTCACTATTGTCATGTGTTAGCCTAGCTGCAGCTTTGTGTATCAAAATGTATGCACTGATTATTAGTGTGTTACACAATGCACTACACTTCTTTCCTAGATGGACTGTGTACACAAATGCTGAAATCTTCCTATATGTGCTTAATTTTGAAGTGATTCTTATATCCTGATCATTTCTGTTGCATTGATGACTGATTTTCAGCTGATCATTAATTGAACATTGTTTCATTTTTTTCTGTAGCGGTGCACGCTTCAAAATAAATTAGATAAGATATGTAAACAGTTGGTGATATGAATGCCAGCATGATGCCTATCATTCTTCTAATTCCTGCTCAAGAGCATAATTTAATTAGTGGATAAATAGAAGAATTTATTTCATATTTTGACATTGTAGTGGTTATTAACCATTAAAATGCCTTCATCCTGCAGGTTTGTGTGCAAGAACAATGGGGTTCTGTTTGAGAATCAGCTGCTACAGATCGGCATCAAGTCAGAGTACCGTCAGAATCTGGGTGAGTCCTTACAGCAAAGTGGGTGGAACTTGGCAGGCTTGTCAGCATGTATGTACTTGTGCGGTCTGTTGACTACTTGATTTACACTGCTAAGTCCAATCTGTGCTGTGGTTAAGTTCAGTCTCCCAGCAAGCGGTGAGATCGTTTTCTCACATGTTTATTAATGAGTGTGTCTTTCTATTTTAGGGAGAATGTACTTATTCTACGGTAACAAGACGTCAGTGCCGTTTGCCAGCTTCTCCACCACAGTCAGCTGTCCCGGAGAGCTGCAGTCTCATATCCTTTCTGTGCAGTTCAGAAAATAAAAAAAAAGCAAATAATAATGCTGGCTTACTTACAAAATGTAGGGCTGCAGTGACAGTAGGACATTTTTCTTTCTCGACTGTCCTTAACGACTGACCACAGCTCAATGTTCAGTCCAAACCAGTGGAACCAGTGGTGGAGGGTGGAGCTCAGATCCAACAGGTCCTCAACATAGAGTGCCTGACTGACTTCTCTGAAGCCCCACTGCTCAACATAAAGTTCAGGTAAGCTTCAAGAACGAAACCAAACTTTGCTGGGGGAGCAGCAAGTACTACTCTTAATGATGTTTATGGATAAATATCTTCTGTGTTTTTCTTGTCGTCCCTAATCGGTCAAAGGGTGCAAGGTTGTAATCAAGTCCATCTTATGTGCTGAAAAACAATGGGTGACAGTTGTTGTGTTATTATAATCAGATATGGAGGAGCTCTGCAGAACTTGACTCTCAAGTTGCCCGTCACCATCAACAAGTTCTTCCAGCCAACTGAGATGGCCTCAAATGACTTCTTCCAGCGCTGGAAACAGCTTAGCCAGTAAGTATTTGTGCCAGAGACCATACAGATCCTGAACGCTGAGTTTATAGGTGAATCAGTGGTTTTGTTTCCATACTTGTCACATCAGCTTGTTTTCATGTTTACTGATAACATGCAGTTACTGCTGATGCAAACTGAACCTTTTGTTGCTGCTTCACATTAACAGCTTGTGCACCAGTAGATTGGTTTTATTTTGAATTTTAACTGTGCTAATTACTATTGATATTTATCAAAAATCACAGGTTAGATCACCCATATATAGACATATATTACATTATGGTTCAGTGCAACTAAATGATGAAAAAACATGTCCCTTTTAATAAAGTGTATATGTGTGCCTCTGTGTTCAGGCCTCAGCAAGAAGCACAAAAGATATTCAAGGCCAACCACGGCATGGACACCGAAGTACTTAAGGCCAAGGTACAGATCATTCCTCTCTTTTTATTCTTTTTTCTCTCAGTTGCTACAACCATCTGTTGTGTTTATAGCTGAGATTTGTGTGTCTTGATATGTTTTTGTATAGCTGTTGGGACTAGGAATGGCCCTGCTGGACAACGTTGATCCCAACCCGGAGAACTACGTGTGTGCTGGAGTGATCCAGACCAAAGGGCAGCAAGTTGGCTGTCTGCTAAGACTGGAGCCAAACGCACAGGCACAGGTACACACACTCACTGGACAATGTTGGAATTAAAACCTCAGTGGTCTTTAAAGCTGCAACATGGCTCACTGTGTGTGTGTGTGTGTCCATGCAGATGTATCGTCTGACTCTGCGCTGCAGCAAAGACTCTGTGTCCAGGCGTCTCTGCGAGCTGCTGGCCGAACAATTCTAGAGTCCTGACCTCCACCATGACCAGTACACCCACACCATCCCCACCAGCGACTTCTCCCTCAAGCCCTCCTGCCACACACCTCCTCCTCCTCTTCCTCCTCCCTCCAACAAAGAATCTTTGAGTAAAAAAAAAAAAAGGTGTAACCTACATAAGGGAAAAAGCAGCCGCTGCCAGCAGCAGCAGCAATATTATTGTCATTATTGTCCCAGATTCTGATTCCAGTTCATCTTCTACTTGTTTATTAACATGATGCTACATTCTTGTTTTGTTGGTTTACCTGTGTAGCTGGTGTGTGTATGGCCAGGAGTGTGTGTGTGTGTGTGTGTGTGTGTGTGTGTGTGTGGGCGTGTGTGTGTGTGTGTGTGTGGGCGTGTGTGCGTCCCATAGTTGTGCTGGGGTCTCATTCTGCTCCATCCCGACTGCTCTATAGTACTGATGCTTTGTATTTCTGTGTATGTGTGTGTCTGTTTGAGAAAATTAGAACATTCCTTGAATTTAAATGGGAGACGCTGTTAATTACACATCTTACCCCCCCCCCAGTTGCAAGGCCTCCATGATTCCTTTTTATGGGACCCAATAATGAAATGAAATGAAAACAGAGGGTTTGTCTAGCATTCCCAGAGAAAATGCACTTTGAGACCCTCCAGCATGAGTCCTCTCCTGAAGCTCTGCTGTGAGTAAGCCCCTCTCCTTGTTTCGCTAAAACCGGTGCACTTGTTTCTGTTTTTGATGTGTATGTAAATATGTGCCAGTGAAAGACTTTTGTTGCTTTGTGAGACATTCCCATCATGCTTGTTTAGCTCGCTAGTGATGTTTTAAGCCCCATAGCTGCCTGAGCTGGAAGGACAGCACCAGAATGAGAGGAGACCTGCGGTGTTCTTTCTTTTCGAGTCGGTTCCATCCTTTTGATTGCCATTGAAAAGCTTAGGGATTTAACGGAGGTTAGGAATCAGACATTTCAGAAAAACACATAAATCTCTGCTCTTCTGTAGAAAGTGAGATTAATTATTTTAGAGCAGAATGCTTTAGTTTTACAGCTGAGGTCGTTGGCTCAGGAGTGCTTAGGTTGCTGTGTTGGTGTCTATATGAAGTCATAGATTTATTTTTCTGAAGGAGATCTTAGCTACAATTAGTTTAGAGCACAGCAGCTAAATACAGCACCAGCTTGGACAGAGAGATCAGTCAAAAAACAGATTTCTGCACATTTTTTTTTTCTTCAGTCTAGCCGATCATAAATCTGATCAACCACTACACTAAATGTTTATAGAACACAGGCTTTTCAGGTTCATTCAGTTCGCAGCTTTTCCAAACTCCCTCCTGGGCTTCCTGTCGCGCACAAGCACTGATGTTGTGGAACAGGACAGGATGTAAGACACCCAGATGTCCATTACAACTACAAGGGACTTTGTATAAATGTGTGTGAATGTGAGTGTGGCTGTAAAAAAAAAAAAGCAGGTAAGAGAAAAAAATGTTTAAAAAAAAAAAAAAGCCTAAAGACATTTCTAATACATGGTCGCATTACATTCTGTGGTTGCACAGCAATTGCAGGACATTGAACTTTGTAGTGGGAAAAAAAATGTAGTCATTTTGTCATTCTGTGAGTGTGTGTACGTGAGTTTGTGTGTGTGTGTCTATGCAGTATCCACTAGCTTAAGCAGCCTCATGTATCGGTGTTAAGAACCTGTCCAATACCTGTGTTAGACTTAAGATTTACTCTGTAATGAAAAAATGTGAAAGTAAAACTATGCCATATATCCACCTGGATGCCTCCAGTTTTATTTTGCATGTTGACAGCAGCATGATTTAATATGGGTGGAGATGGGTGAAACATTGAATTCTTAGAATTTGGCCAAAAAAGCCACATGAGAAATTTGATGAGATGCTCATCTGCTGACTGATATCATCATAGGAACACAAAGAGGTATCAAACACTTATTATGTGCTAATTGTGTGCTAAATCAATAAATACATACAATTTTCTGATTAGAAAATCAATAAAATCCTGTGAGGATAAATGTGTCAGAGCAGATCCAATAGAGGTGAGTACCACTTACTAAAATCACCTGACAAAATACAGCGGTCATGGAGAGCATGAAACATCACGTGTAGTGTATTTAGTGGTGCAGATGTCACCCAACATGATGTAGCTAGGTAATAATATAAGCATAATAATATATAATCCAACCAGGTTTTGCATGACACCAACTTTCAGAAAATAGGTCATCCCTATGGAGCTGCACAGAGGTAAACACACACACCTTATTCTTAGTATGCTTTATAAACTCTCATCGTGGCCCCTCCTCTCTGGTTCTACAACTGCTGAGTAGGAAATGAACCATGAACTGTCCTGATCCTGGATGTGCTTCTTGTTTGTCCTACTTTAACCCTGCTGTCCTGGTGTGTCCGCCTGCAGCCTGCAGGAGGAGCTAACAGCTCTGTGCACATTATTGCTGTTTGTGGTGGTGAAGGCTCAAGCAGATGTTACAGATAAACATGGAGGGGGGGGGTGCAGAGTGGATAGTTCAGAGTGTTCTGCTGCAGACACTGCAGTCTAAATGAATGAATGCATGAGCAGTTTGTCTCTGAGCTGAAGCCTGTGACAGCAGGCTGCATGTCTTATGTCACTTGCACACACTGTTGCTGATGAGAGAGCTGTAATTCTGCTTGCTTCACGCTGACAGCCTGCTTTCTCCTCCTTGGTCCCTCCGTTTCTGCTGCTGCTGCTGCTGCTGTGAGATGCGTCTGCGCGTGTGTAAACCCAGCAAGGCAGCTGATTGGCTGAAAATGACATCATCCTGTGCGGGTCTATTGTTGGAAAGAGGATGAGCTCATCGCTGAGGAGCCAGTTTGAGACAGCAGAGTGAGGAGGACGGAGCTCCACGCAGCAGCAGTGTCTTTATCGGAAAGCTCCTGCAGACCCGCAGCTGACTCTGCAACAACAAGAGGACTTTTCAGACAGTAAGTGATAATATTAAGTAGATAAAAAAATATTTTTGCATTCAAATAACACAAGAAAACAACATAATTTCACTATTTTCTTGTTCTTAATCTGTGCTGCGAGTATAAACAGCTGCAACAGAATAACATTTTTAGACAAGTTATTTCACGTATATTTGAAGATCCCTGGACAAATAATTTGCATGTTGCATACTTGTTGTTGCAGACATGGTTTGGTCCCGGGAGAGTGAAGCGGAGCGGCCTCCGCTGTCCGTCATCCTGCCGCGGCTCTACCTCGGAGCTGAGAGAGACGTGACGCAGGTAGGAGCGCGCGTCAGATGTTTACTCAATCAAACACGCCGCCGACAAGTCAGAGGATCGATGGGATCAATCAATAAGTCAATCAATCAAAAAAACTGCGTCTGCGGCAGCATTCTAAGAATAAAACTGTCTAGAAATTAACTTTGATTTATTTTTTTATTTTTTTTATTTATTTAACTAAAGAGTTCAAACACCATTAATTCATTAATTCATCTTTTTTCATTAATTCAATTTCAAAGTCGATTGAACAAATAATATAATATATATAAATAAACAATTGTATGATAAAATGTGATGGAAAAGATACAAGAAACAATAAATTAAAGTTATATTGCTGCGTGAAGCAGGGAAGCTAGCTAGCAAAAGTTTATAGCTCTCAAACATTTTTTTTAAAGTTTCTATATTATATTATATTATATATAATATTTAGGAAGGTATTCTTTAGAACTATTTTTTGAACTTTCAAATTCTTTTCATTGCACATCATGTATGTTGTCAGTGTTTGCTCTCTGCTCTGCGGCTTCTTTGTTTACCTAGCAAGTTAGCAGTTATGCTAACATTTTAGCCACAGTAGGGCTAAACCTAACGACATGTAGTAGCAACATTTGAGGTGTAGTGGAGCAGAATAAGGGTGTAAAGTGTGTGCTGTGTGTGTGTGTGTAGGACCAGCTGGCCTCTCTGGGTATCTCCTACGTGCTGAGTGTGAGCCGCTGCAGCCCTCAGCCCTCCTTTCTGCCACGCTCCAGATATCTTCGCATCCCCATTGATGACTCCCTGTGGGATGACCTGCTGCCCTGGATCCCACAGGCGCTGAGCTTCATCGGTAAGGAGCGACTCTTCGCCTCCTGCTATCATATAACACAAATAACAGTGTAATAACTGCTGAGTTTCTGTGTGTTCAGATGCAGCCATGTCCTCTGGGGCCTCGGTGTTGGTGCACTGTGCTGCAGGAATCTCTCGCTCCCCGGCTCTGGCTGTGGCCTACATCATGTACAGTCTGGAAATGGACCTGGACCACGCCTACAGGTACTGCTGGTGGAACACATTCATAGTACATAGATTTCCACATCTCTATGGAAAAATCGCATCCTATGTAGCTCTGTTTAAAGTTTGTTTTAATATCATCTGTTGTCATATGATTAAAACAGCTGGTGTTTACATAGATATACACCCCCCTGTGGCTGTGTAAATATGTGCTGTATAATATCCCAGTTAGGATGGGATTTGTCTCCATGGTACTTAGAGTGGACCTTGTTGTCTTATTCACTGTGTTTTTCTGTTAGTCTACATATAATGCTGTTGTTGTTGTTGTAACTGCAGATCAGTGCATATTATTTTGCAGAGTCAGTGTGTGAATTGCGGAGTACCCCTAACCCACATCCTGTCTTTTGCCTGACTAGGTTTGTGAAAGAGCGCCGGCCCTCCATTTCCCCTAACTTCAACTTTTTGGGTCAGCTGCAGCACTTCCAGGGTGCTCTGAGTCAGAAGGCCTCTGGTGGTGACTTCATCCAGCAGCTGGACAATCGCCTTCCGTCCATCAACCACCACTCCCAGAGCAGTCATAACAGCACTGACACTGCTGTCAGTGAGCACTCGGCACACAACAAAGACCAAACACAGCATAAAGACTCTCTCTCAGATACAAGTGGAAACCAACAGCAGAAACTTTGGACTCTTAATTTGAACCAGCAGCAACAAGTCCAGACATCATGTCATGAGACTTCACCTTCAACCCCTTGTGAGCCCATCAAACCAGCCAAAAAGCCCACACTACAACTACAACTCCCATCATGCTCTGCTTCTCTAGCAGAGAAACGTAAAAGCCTCACCCTCTCTCTGACCCCTTTGGGAATGAGCCCTCCATCCCCGACAAGCAGCAAACAGGAGTCAGGAGAGACCACATCATCAAAAACTGTCCACAGCAGGGAGACGGGAGAGAGACTGGAGGCAAAGACACCGAGCAACACTGGCTCCTGTGGGCAGGCGGCTGAAGTGAAGGAGCAGGGCCTGCTGTCCCCTTTCAGCTTCACTCTCAACAAGCTGCTGGACTGGGGGGAGAGGGTGCTGCTGGGAGGGGTGTTTGTCCACAATGTGAGGATGGGACAGCCCGCATTACCATACAGGTGCTGAGAGTAAAGGTCCTCTGTGCATGTCTGTCATAAAAGAAACCAAACCACACCACGTGATGTACATACTTACAGAACCTTTGTCTTCTATATATATTTATTTATTTATGGCAGAGCTGAATATAAGAGGAAACCTCCACATAAACGCTTCTTGTTGACAGAGGTCAGCCTATCTTGTCATTTGTGAGATGCAGCTATTTTGGCACAATGGCTGAAAATGTGTTTACTGATGATTAAAGATTACATCTTTAAAAAAAAAAAAAACATTTTAACCACGTCTTATTGACTTTTTGTGTCAGGATGCATCCCAGAAAGTAGAAAACACACATAAGTTGAAGTGAAACACACACAAACTGGAGGGAAACTTAGAAACTTAGAAGTAGTTATTTGTCAAACACATGTACAAACATTTTGGATTTGTGTGCTTGAAACTTGTCAATATTTTCTTTTTCTGTAACTGTAGGAGGAAATAATAGTTAAAGGGTTAACAAATGTACTGTGATGATGGGGGTCAAACACTGAACAGCTGGTCCTGATGTGGGATCACAGATTACAGGATTTGTCAAACCTGAACGCAGCAAACTCTGGCGGCAGCGACAGTTTACGAACCTACCAGCTGGTGGCGGTAATGCGTCAATTTGTTGTTTGCTCACCGCCAATAAACTCAAAGAAGAAGAAGTAAACAAACACTGCTCGCTGCTGCTGTTGTCTGTGCAGCTTTCTTTTCTTGCAAAGAAGAAAAACATGTTTAGATTAAGTAGTGGAGGAGTCCGTCGTTGTTTTGATATTCCCGCCACTTCCTGTCACCTTCTGACGCTAGTTTCCGTGTCTCAACCTCTATTTTCATTGGCTGTCGACAGCACGTGTTTGCAGTTACCGACTGCGCCCAGACTTTCTCAGCCTGAAGAAACTCAAACATGTGTGGGGCTGAGGTCTGGTCTGGTCCCCACTACGCATGACGGCTGGTCAGACACCTGGTGCAGACTTTGCCCGACAGGGAATTGTGGGTAAAATCGGAGCGAATAATCTTGTACATGGAAATATTTAGTGAATGGTTTAATGGGTATGAAAATATATTTAGACCATGAATCCGTAAAAGTATAATAATACAAAAAAGTATAAAAATGCTCCCGTTGAGTAATCGCTACAGATTATCTGATAATCTATGTATGCCCTCAGGGCACGGATTTCTAAACTGTGTGTTTCAGCTGCAGTTTAAAGGTTTTAAAGCTGCGTCTTCGACTCCATTGAATAAAACTTTATTTACCAGCGAGGGGGAAATAAATCAATAGATAATAAACATGTAAACAACAACAGCGAAGAGCTCGCGCACAGAGTCGGACTTCACATCCTGTAGTTTGAAACATGATGTCACAGACAGACTACTCTAAATGACCAAATAAGGAAACTGACACATGAAGGTGGAATTTATTCTGCTTTCAGGTTTAAAGAGAGGCGGCTGCAGTGTGAGAGCATCTGTGTTTATCTGTGTGTGTTAAATGTACAGAGAACACGCACACACACGCTGCGTGTGAACACGGCTGTTCGTGCGTGTTTCTCGAGGAAAAAGAAAAGAGGAAGCAGTTCCGCCCTCCGACTGCGCCTGGAGGCCGAGCAGAGACAGGAGGCAGCCAGCGACACAGCCCCGCTGCAAAAAAAAAAAAAAAAAAAACTCGCTCACACTTCAGTCGCTGCTGCTGCTTTCTCGGATGGACCGTGGACCTTCAGCCGGACCTTTGCTCTCAGGTGTGCCGCTCATCTCTGATTTTGCGCGCTAAGAGAAACAAAAGCGTCGTTGTGTGAAGAGGAAAAAAATGAACTTTGTGTAGATAAAGTTTCAGTTTGAAGCGGCGGCCCTTTTGTCAAACAGGCGGGCTCACTCGAGTGCTTCACTTTGGATCCGGGCCCGGTTCGGTTTGGCTGTAGCCGCTGCTGCTGCTGCTGCTGGGGCTGCTGGACTCAGGCTCTGGGAAGTACTTTGACCCGAACAGATCAACAACATGAGCGGAGAAGAAGAAAGATTCAAACTGGTGGTGGTGGGAGGAGGAGGGGTGGGGAAGAGCGCTCTGACCATCCAGTTCATCCAGGTACGGACTCTCCACCACATGTGTGCACGATTAGTTTCCAGATTATTTCAGATTATGTTATAGAGAGGCTGCTGTTGATGGGTACACTAGTCTCAGACTCTGAGTCACACTGAGTATCAAACTGAATCATGAAAAATGGAGATTACTCTTCTTTCAGAGGCCACTGCAACCATGAGTAATTTGCTGTAATGTACAAAGGCTAATTTAGAAGCAGAGTAGAGAAACATATGCCTAAAACTCAGAATTGTATTACTCTTATACAAAACAATGAGGAGTTGATGCACTACTCCACCAGCAGGAGAGATGTTTACTAGTAACCAGCACCAAGTTGGAACAGTGACACCCAGAACTTTGATGCTCAGACATCATCTGTGAAAACAAAGATACATCAGTCCACACGGCCTCATGTCGTTTGATTTATCGTCCATATATAGGGGGCGCTGTAGGGTCTTGCCAGTTGATCATCATACAGGTTGATTGTTGGGTGATGTCTATAATGGATGCAAACATCTTGTCTCATGTTGGACAGAGGCCAGACTAGATGCTGGATTGTCTCACTGTCTGGTGACACAAAGTGGTGTTACTCAAATACAATATGCTTTAAAAAAAAAAAAAAAAGTTCTTTGCACCAACAGGTCAAAGCTTTGTTGTGTAAGCTAACTTGTTGCTAACATCGCGTCGTCTCCCACAGTCCTACTTTGTGTCAGACTACGACCCCACCATCGAAGACTCCTACTGCAAGATCTGCACTGTGGATGGAAAGGAGACCCGGCTGGACAGTAAGGCCGCATCACACCGGACATGAGTTCATGATTCACACACTGTGTGTCAGAGTGATTGCAGGGTTTGTGAAAGACTTAGTTTGAAAAGCGTAGGGTGTGTTGCTCCGTGATATGACACAGACAGTGTGTTTACTCTCTGGGTGTTTCATTCCCTTGTTAGGACTTGTACTCTGCCAGTGTTGTCAAGATGGAGTGTGTTGGGTGTTTTCACAGTACAGTAACATGTGAATCATCAAGTGTTGCCACTTTTAGAAATCATTCATATTCTTCTGTGCACCGTAACAAACATTACAGCAGGCCAGGCAACGCAGGTTGGAGAGACGTCAGCTTCTTTGGTGACCACCAAAAGCAGGAAGTTATTATCACAAAATTACCACGAAAACCTGCATCATTGTATGTTTGCTGTTGAAGTGATACACACACAGATGCTGCAGTGTGTGTGTGTGTGTGTTGTGGGTGGTTTAAGGGTGGGACCAGCAGCCTATCATGACACACGAATGTTCTCATCGAATCACCAATTCTCATCAACAGGAACAAAAGTTTTTCTCTTTCTGTTTCCTAAGTATGTGGAAAACAAAGAAAGAGCATTATATAAAAATCTATATGTGTTCTTAATGACTTCAAAGATTACACGTCATCAGCAAAATACACTTTTCTAAAATTATGACTTAAATGGGGAACTTGTTTTCTTTTAATAGTTAAAAAGTCCACATATTATAATATATACTAGGTTTTATTATAAAAAGACTGTAGATTGTAGAAGGAGCCATCTTGTCTTGTTTTTGCAGGCCTGATGAGATCTACCAGCGTCCTCTGCCATGATAACCTCATAGCTCCACTCAGCAGCACTTATCACTTGTTTTTTGTCTTTGTGTCAGTCCTGGACACAGCAGGTCAGGAGGAGTTTGGTGCGATGAGGGAGCAGTACATGCGCTCAGGAGAAGGCTTCTTATTGGTGTTCGCTCTCAACGATCGGGGCAGGTAATGACCAGAGTGTGTGTGTGTGTGGCTGATGTAAGCACTCACTGTCCAGCTGTTATTTAAACAGATACAGGGAGTAGACTCAATAGCATTAAATATTAAGCATGCACATGTCACACACACTGTGCTCAGAGTGAAAGTGTCTTCCTGTCATTTTTTTTCCTTCCAACAGCTTCCATGAGGTCCAGAAATTCCACACCCAGATCCTGAGGGTGAAGGACCGAGATGACTTCCCCATGGTGCTGGTTGGAAACAAAGTCGACCTGGAGCAACAAAGAGTGGTAACAGCCTCCTGCATCTCTGCATTCTCCACTGTAGGCAGCTGAGCTCCAGTAGGAAAGGAACCATGTTAGGACATTTATGAAACTGTTGGTTGTGTCTGAACTTCATTCTTACACAGCTGGAAGAGATGAAAACACCCCAGCACAGCAACACATCACACCTATAAAAATAAACCATTAATAAATCTAATATTACCTACTATAGAAAACATGCTGTGTCTCATGTCCAGGCATGATATAGATTATTGTCTCTTAGATCTCCAGGGAGGACGCCCAAGCATTCGCCAGAGAGAACAGGATCCACTACATGGAGGCGTCGGCGAAGAATCGCTACAATGTGGATGAAGCCTTCCTGGAGCTGGTGCACATTATCAGGTCCTTTTTAATTATTGCTTTAATGCTGAATCAAATCGATCATCATGCATACACACTTCAGCTGTGCAAGGTACTGAGAAATCGTCAGGTCGGCCTTTGTGGCTTTAATGTATGACGGCAGCTTTCGTAAGACAGATTTGTGAAAACAGCAGCAGCAGCTTACAGCCCCGTGTGTGTCGACACTGTAGGGGGTTCCTGAGGTTGCAGACGGATGAATTAAGTGTTTAAAGGCCTCTGATGTTTAACCTTTTATAATTTGCAGGACTCAGACACGATCTTTGCATCTCTGGCTACAATCTAGAAGTAATAAAGTAGAAATTATATTTTATATTTCTTCTCCTTTTTTTTATTCACAGACGATTTCAGGAGATGGAGAGTCCCCCTCCTACAACCCATCACACAGGGAAACAGAAGAGAAAAGGCTGTCCCTGTGTCATCCTCTAAGCACTGTTACTATGGACACCAAAGTCTCAACCCTCTACAGCTTGTCCAAAAAGGTGTGTGAGAGTGTGTGTGTTTGTGTGTGTGAGAATGTGATGGAGAGAAATCAGCCGTTTTCACACTTGCACTGTATCCCTGAACTTTTTCTGACATTACCTGCAGGATGTGTATATGAGAATGTCAGGAGTCATCTCTGGATGATGTCAGGATCTGATTCTCAGGACTTGTGTGAAAACGTCCTGAGAGAGAGAGTGTGTGTGTGTGTTAGTGTGTGTGACAGATAAGGTGCATCATTATCCTTCAAGATGGTTTTATTTGCACTTTTGCCAAAAGCAACTTTTAAATCAGTGTAATCTTTAATTTTAATGAGAGGACCTAAAGGGAGAGGTGTCAGCAGCAGCAGCAGGGCTAGATGGGTGGAGAAACGGGGAAGTGAGCACTGTGACCGCTCCACCAGTAACACAGACTGGACATATACCATCGCACCATCACCTGTTGTATATGACCAGACTTCATGGTGTACTCTTTGTGTGTGTACAGACATCAGCACCGGACTGACTATGTGAGCAAATTTTATTTCCATATGTTGTTCGCGACAGAAATGTCACACTTTTCAAGTTGCTTCTGAAATGTGGCACGCCCCAAAAGAGGAGACAGAGCATCTCATGTTCCATGTTCTCCTGCAGGGGGCAGCAGAGCCCCGTAGCAGAATTACAGTGTGTCACAGGAAAGGGAGGAAACGCAGCAGCAGTTCCAGACATGTTTCCAGCGGCTGTGTGTCTGTACCTGCTCACCAGCATTCCTCACATGTTGCTATAAAGAGACAGATTATTGATTAAAGAAACATCCATGTGGGTTTCTCAGAAAAGGGGCTAATTAATGTATTGCTAATGTAATGGTTTGACATGGCGGGGCAGTATTAATGACAGCAGTGTTCTGTGTTTGCACATTTCAACATTGAGGTGGGGTTGAGTCTCTGGATGATCATTGTATCGGTGGAAGATGGACTGCGTTCTGGTACTTTTTTTATTTGTATACTTATAATAATCGTTTAAATGATGTCATAATGAACAATTTCCATAGAAATCAACAGCAGACACCGCTCGTTAAGTTCAGTAGAAGTTCACCAGTGTAATTCTTACCAAATGTTCCCGTCTTTGCAGCTTTCTCATTGTCTTCATCAGTGAATGTGATGTATAGAGGCGGGGAAGGAATGAGTTAAAGATCGACTCCTGATGACCTTTGACCTCGTTAGGTGTCTAGATTTATTCAAACTGTTCATGAGGTATAAGAGAGATGTATATATGTACATGCAGACTTACAAAGATGACATCTGACGGAGCTAAACTCACCGTCACAGAGAGGTTAAACGTTCTGGAAGAAGCAAAGAGAGCTAAGATGGTATAAACTAAAGGGTTTCATTCTTAAAGCTGTCAGGTTATCACAGACGATTAGGGCTTTTTAAATCAAAGAAGAAAAACATCTACAGTGGTCCTAACCCTCATCGTTGCATCGGATGTATCCATCATAAACAGCTAATGCGTGTGTACTTTTATTGGCAGTTGGTCAATGAAAAATCTGACTCGGGCACCTTCCTGTTTTGTTTTTTGAAGCTCAGAACATTTTTGAAAGGTCCAGTTCCCAAATGTCCAGTTTTATACCTGCTATTAGTAACACTTTCACTTCTTTTTTTAAAAAATGAATTGTATTTATATCCACCACGAAGCCTACAATCCATGTCGTTAGTGTTATCCTGTAATAACTCACTTTTATTCATCAATAAAACATTTATCTGAACTCTTTTCTTTGTGTGTCTTTAATACCCCCCCCATCCTTTTTCAAATGTTGGTTTCATCTATGAGATTAGACACCTTCAGCACAGCTCATATGACTATAACAAAGGTGTCCGTTTAGTCATGTGACGCTGTTTCCTGGTTCAGACTCTTCACCCCACGCACTGTGTCATCTACTTGTGTTTACATGCTGCAGACTTGAATGTTTAACTTTCTGTTTTATGTGAACATTTTTTTGAATTTGGCAGCTCTTCACTCAGACTTGTCCAACAGTAATTAACATTTAGCATGAGACCACACCCCCCTGCGCAGTGCTAATGAAACCTGCTTTAGTCATGGTTACTCTGCTGCTCACAACAAAAATCAGACATGATCCTGACGTCCTTCTTCAGGCTCTACTTTCTCTACATAAACTCACAATGCTGATGTGATGCTTTAACTTTCTTTTAAATAGAACGTATATTTATATCTACCTCAAACCTACAATCCAGCATGAACTGGAGTGAAGTGTGAGACAGAAAGGCACACAGGTTTGTGGAGGATCCTCCCTCCCCCCAGCTGGTATGTCGTCTAACAGGTTCTCTAATGTGACGTTTTTAAGGACACCAGCACAACAGTTTTCTGGCCCGGCGGCTTTAACATTAAACTCAGGATCAGGAAGTGCCTGTGTTCTCAGCACCCCACTGAAAATACAGCTCGACAGGTGGATCAGATTGAAGTGAAGTGGGGGCACCGGTCAGGTGAGTGGCCTCCTCAGCGTAATCCAATAGAATTGTTGGAGTGATTTTCACAGAAACTCTCCCTTGTCGTCTGCGTAGTTTGGTTGTTTCAATGGCAGGCTCGTCAGCGGTGTGGATCACTCTGTTGCCCTTGCTGCAGCTGACCCACTGCTCTGTCATCTACAGACATGTTCCAGGTAAGCCACACCTCTGCTCACTCCAGCTATACACTCACCAAAGAAGAAACTGCCATAGTCTGACCTGTGGATTATTCCTGGAAACTCATATTGTGGAGATATGAGAGGAAAACTGAACCATTTTTCTCTGACGGTAATGATTGATCTCTGTGTGGCTGATGTATTCAAGATAACACTGAAATGTACAGAGAAGAGTTGGCTAAACAAATTGCAGTAGTCAGTGTCTTAAAGGTGCGATTTGTAGAACCCGTTAGCAGTAGTTTGGTTATTAACTGGACTTCCTGTTATTTGGACAGCACAGGAATCACAGTGTTTGTGTTTATTCTCTTAGAAATCCTCCAAAAATCAATGCATGTGATCAGCTGATTGACCTCAGCTGTTATCAGCGACCAGGTGATGGGCTGTCGGAAGCAAAGGATTTAGAAAGCAGCTGGTTTAATACCACGCTCCTGTGGTCATTCACTGAGAAATTCAGCCGTCGTTTACTGTTTGATTTATTGATTAGCTGTCTGTCAACATGATTGACAGCAAGTTAGAATAATAGACTGTATAAAAGAGAAAACTTGCTGCTTCCTCTCATGATGGACTGAAGGCAGGGCAGGCGTTACATTGACTCACCATCATTTGCATCTGTGATGCAAAGATAAAGGCTGGTGTTAGCTGGTTAGCATGCTAAGATATCTACTACGCAGAAATACTGTAGGTAGCTTCCCATTTCTTCTCATTTTAAATATATAAACTGTAAACTGTGCCTCTAAATGTGTGACCCTAAGTCGCAGACTTCAACACAGGTATTCATAGTGCAATATATTATGTCAGCATGCACATCACTCAGCCAGATGGTACCTTATGGTGAAGTTCAAGGAGGGTCTGTTCTCAGGCACAGTGTTGTAGTTGTATTTTCTGCCTCCTGCAGGACAGCCTGTGGTGGTGGATGAGGAGACGGCGGCGTCCTTCCTGTCCCGCTCACTGCTCTACAACAGTTGGGACTTTGAGCTGGTTACGCCTGGCGATCTGGAGAGAGAGTGCAAGGAAGAGCTGTGCAGCTACGAGGAGGCCAGAGAAATATTTGAGGATGACTCTCTGACGGTAATGGCACTGATAGTGACTTTGGTTACACCTGTGTGTGAATGTCGCAGAGTGGATAAAACTCATTTAAAGTATTGTTTACTTGCAGAATTATTGCCCCAAAAAACATACTTAATATTTATGATAGATGTACAAAGCTGTTGCTTAGCAGTGAACCAATAAAATCTCATGTTTTCCTTCATTTGTAGGCAGCATTTTGGGACAAATACAGCCATCAAGGTAACACTTTCAAACATTTGTTTTTGTACTCTACGCCTTGGCAACTTTGTCAAAATGTTTATCTATCAGATTATCTTCAAAATGAGAAAAATAGTCATGATTGGACTTTTGTGTCTTTGAAGAGAATGTGCCCAGAGTGGATGTGTCAGGTCTGGTAGCAGGGATTCTGGCTTTTTTAGTCATTGCTGTTATTGCCACTGTGCTGGGAATCTACTGTTACAAAGCCAAGAAGAAGGGTGGACGGAGGTCGGCCCAGTAAGTGCTCAGGATGTGTGACAATCTAACATCCTTCATCTCTTGTAAAACATCTTTTTTTTAAAAAAAAAAACTAAAAAATTAAACATATAATATACTGTGCCTGTTTGTTATGTTACCTCCAGAGCTCCGGTGAGAATGGCAGCAGACGGGCGACCAGCCCCAGAGACAGTGCCCCTTTCTGGGATCCCTGGCGCCGGTCTACCTAGCTACAATGAGGCCCTGACTCGCAGTGGGCAGCATGATGCCCCACCTCCACCTTATTCAGGGTACATATATGTTCTACTACTACTTTTTTTAATTCACTCTTTACATATCTACAGCCCTGTCTGAAGCTTGACCCGTTTTCTGGCCATAAAATCATTGACTGTGCAATGATCTTCCTCTCTTTCACCACAGGGGGGCGCCGTCAGAGCCTGCGAATCCAGGAGACAACGAATGAGAGCCTCTTCATTAAGCCTTGATGGGCACCGGTGGATTGAGTGAACTTTTAAATATTGCCCTTTCATTTGTTTTTGTTTTGTTTTGAAATAAATTGTATTTATGAGTGACGTTTTAAAACACCTTCCCACAGAAAGGACTGCTACTGAAAATATGATCTGCCATATTGGGTAAATAGTGGTCTGTCCACTACAGATGTGGGGATGCATCTCAGGGTGGGGTTTTAATATTTGTTGGCTGCACTGTACACCCAGGAATATTGGGTCTTCTGGTATGTTTTATATAATAAATTACATAACAATGACACAGGTCTGGAATCATGTCTTATAAGTTGTGAAGAACACTCAGGGGGGATGTCAGCACATCCTTCTGTACATGTGTGTAGTTTATCACAGAGATGCAGAAACAGATCTGTTCTACAAAGCAACAACACACAGCGTGCATGACAAAAAAATTGTTTTGTGTGTGAGAGAGAGAGAGAGAGAGAGAGAGAGAGATGGAGGATGAACGCCAGCCCAGTCATTCCTCTTAAAAATGGCGTCTTGTGAACAAAATGAGCGGAAATATGTTCTGGTGTGCAGCAGCAGCAGCAGCAGCAGAGCAGCTGTCGGCTCTGGATCAATGTGAATGTTTCTTGGCTTATTAAAGCTGCTGCTAAAGAACGTGGCCCATCAGCTTAACACGGGAGACAATAGACAGTGAAATATATGAGGAGAGGAGGGAGGAGGTGCTCCTGGCTGATGTGACCCCCCCCCCTCCCTCCTCCTCTTCTCCCCTCCCTCCCTCCCTCCTCCTCCCCCCTCCTCCTCCTCCTCTCACTCCTTCTCCTCCCCATTCCTCCCAGTCTACAGGCTCGTCAAGCTGAGAAATAAACAGAATCGAGCGCTATAGAGGAGAAGACATTCCTCCCTCCCCTCCCCCTCACTATCTGTCCATCTTCATCCAGTCCTTTCTTTCATGGAGAGGAATTATCCCGCTGCAGGGTTCGGAGACCTAGGGGCTGGGACGGGATGGAGTTACGACAGATCGGCCAAAGCAAGGTAAGCTCTAAGAGCATGGGAACACATATGCTCCAATCTGGGGTTGCAGCGATGAGCTTAACTGGCTCTAACAATGCCATGGCACATAGCGCTGCCTGCGCCTCTGCATTCAGCCAGGCTGCATATGGTACTGCTCCACGGCCACCAGTCTCAGGTACAGCCCGCCGTATTGTCATTCGGGGGAGGGGAGGGTAGGGGGCTGTCTCTAACTAAAATGCATGGAATGCGATGGAAGGTTAATAGTGATACGGAGGAGAGGGGAGAAACGAATTGTGTGTACGTGTTTGGGGGGGATGGGTTTGCTGGAAGCTTGTGTGTGTGTGTGTGTGGTTATTTTCACATAAAAATCAAAAGAGTACATCCAGAGCTGCATTGTCTCCGCTGCAGCTTTTGTCTTAAAAAAAAAATACTTAACATGACAGCTTCTTACTCGCAGGTTGAATGGCAACGTTGATGGCTACAGTGCTAATTGGCTGCAAGTCAAAGCAGCACAGATGTACTGCGAAGAGATTTAAAAAAAAGAAGAAGAAAAGGAAACGTGTGTGTAAACGACGTGTGCCTGTGTTATTTATCCATCCTGCATTTAAAGATGGAGAAACTAAAAGCCATTATACGGCAACAACAGCTGGATTTCCCCACAAAATGTCTGTCTCTGAATGAACTTGTTGGACTGTGACGCTATTAGTAAACAGTACTTTACAATAATATCACGTGACTGGCGAACGTGCCCTAAATGTCACCGTAATAAACGACAGCTAATTAGCGACCTTAAGCTAACGCTAGCCGATAATATGAGGTAGGTTTTTTTTTTAGTTCAGACCGTTGTAACATTCGGCATTATTCCGTGTGTGACAGTGAATGCATCAGCAGCTGCAGTTTCCCCCCTCGTGTTCCCATCAAACTGGCAAAAACGTTAGCAAACAGGCTAATTATCCACGAAGACAAGGTAACGCCGTCTCATACACGCAAGCTACCGTGAAAAATTCAACTCCGTGTCCTTGTAGCTACTGTTAATACACAGCAGACAGGGTGGGTTTTCTCTTATACGCGAGTGTTGTTGTTGTGTGCGAAAACGAAGCGCGGCCTCCAGTCATGCTAAAGTTAGCAAGCTCCTATTAGCTTTGCTCCACGTTAGCGGTCGCCTTGACAACCACATCAGTCTTCCGTCAGACTCCATAGATTCCATCTCTGGGAGCTCAGTGTAGCAGCCTCTCTGTCAGGAATGCTGCATTCCTATACATCAAGACATGTATTGTTTTATTCAATTTAAGTAAAACAAACAATTATATCAATATATATAAAAAATACATTTCTCCAATATGAAGTGGACTCTTTAAATGCCAGGCTTTTGTCTTGCACAAGTAAATCTGCTGGTTTTTATTGCCTTATTTCTGATCCTCCTGCTTTGGTTGACTGTGAGATGCTGTCATTAAAGTGTGCATGTCCTTGCGCTCTGTAGTACAGGGATGCTTCACCTATTGTCGCTCAGGCTGCAGTAAACTAAAGGTTAATTCACATTTTCTGAGGAGGCTGTTCTGTTGTCAGAGTTTAACTTGAGCCGCCTGCAATCACTGTAACGCCAGCTAATAAGCAATTATTATAATGATTAATTTAAAAATGATACATTTTGACTCGAAGACGAGCTGAGGAAACTGGAGGAAAACTGAGAAATGTATCTGATATAGATGAACACTATGGTAAGAATGAATATTTTAGCTAGAGCTGCATGAAGAACAGAGAGAAAAAACGGTGCATTTTCAGTGGCTTTTCATATTTGAAAACGTTGAATGTTGTCTGTACATACTGTAAATTAAGCTTTGTATTGTGTAACCATGAAGCTCTTCACTGACAGATGATCCAGCTAACACAGTCTATCAAATTACAAGTTCTTTCACATAACCAAAGAATTTACAGTGTAATAAAATGTAATTTTTATTACTTGCAGTGCATATTGTATTTATAAGCCTAGTAATTTAAAGGAAAATAACTTTTGAAATTAAAAGTCGGTGTACCCTGGGTACATTTAAAAGACAGGTCTTGTACTTGCAATTACATACACAAAGGTCCAGAGAGTACAAGCAAAGACAATACCATCCTGTAGATGTTCAATCTACAGTGCATGTATGGAATGCCTCCTCCAGGCAGACCACAGGTGGAGCGGTATGTGTAAAGACCTGCAGCTGTCTGCTTCTGCAGTGGAGTGTAATAATCTTAGTCTTGAGATCTTTTATGAGACCATTCAGGGCTGTAGTATCTTGTTTGTGACTACAGTTAGGTACCTGTGCAATCTTTTTCAATGACAGATCACTTTAACTCTTCACATAATTTCTATTTTACTGTGAGTACATAAAAGGAGACATGTAATTAGCAGCAGTGTGAAGAAACAGAAGGGTGACATCCGTAACTAGTGTATTGGCAACATTACACTAAAATATCCTCGAGTAAATCATCAGAGTTGTTTGTGATTACCTCCTCCATAACAAAAATTCAGCATGCAGAGACACAGAGCCAGTATAGGAGAGTACGAAATTACATGCAGTTCAGTGTCAGCATTTTCTCTCAGGTAGACCAGTATGAGCATTTTTGTTTACGTAGACATTTTAAGTAGTCCAGACATAGTTCTTCAGTAATGTTTACGCTCACAATCAGATCCCTGACACAAAATCAATACCCAACTTTTCTTTCTCAATCCATCTTGCTGTGTGTCTGTCAGTGAGCGCCACAGTCCATGCTTGTGCCCACTGCATAGCCAATAAATGCCCCCCCCCAAAAGGCACTTGCTCTAATTTCCTCTCAGATGCCATATTTAATTTTTACAAACCTCATTTCATTTTCTATGCATGTCCTCTGCTATGTGGATCAATAAAAGCTCCTCCTATGGTTCAGAGAGAAATAGGTATACAGTGGAGTGTTAGGTGCACCCATGACCACCAGTCATTTATACATATGGTAACACTCCATATATATATATGGCAATGTGATGCTTACAACTGAAACTACTATGAAAATCATTGCACTCCGAGATTGAAATCTCTCACCAACTGCATCCTCCATTTTGCTATCATGCTCCTTGTTGTACAATTGCAGTTATTTTGCAGTATCTTCTGCACCTCCGCTCACATCTTGCAGAAGTATAGAAATAGATAACTAACTGCCAGATACAAAGGTTTTGATCTACCCACAGTCGTTTCTGTGAGAATTAAATCTGACGTATGGTTATTAAAGTCTGTTAACGTATTGCAATGGCTGGCCCCCTGGGTCAAAGAGTCATGTTAAATCTTTAGAAGCACTGCTTGTAGGATGGCTTTGAACACAGTCAGGGAGCTTGTAAGAGATTATGTCTTTGTTGCAACTGAGCTTGGTCTATACACTCGTGCTGTGTATATCCTTCTATATAGTGTGTGTACATCATGTGGCACAGATAGGAAGCTTGTTTGTGTTCATATAGGCAGACACTCAGGGGTATTTGTTCTGCCACAAAGGTGTCAATGAGAATCTTTAACCCTCTTCTCTTTTCCATAAACCTGCAGAGATCTGAACAGGTCATTTCTGCCTAAATGTCAGGTTGGCAGTTTGAGCGACATGCAGTTGCAATAAACGGATAGGTACATGAGAGATTATAACCATGAAAGAAGTCCAGACGTCAGCGGACTTTCGAGGACCTCACACATCCAGGAGCAGAGGGAATGTGAGGACAGGGCATGCAGAAAAAAAAGAGAGGCTCTCTCTTGCTGTTGCTGTCATGAATATGTCTGAATGCAGCCACGAGGAACTTTAACATAAAAGTGCCCTTTGTCTGAATGACCTAATGTTGTTGTCGCCACAACAGACTAATGAACCCAGCATTGATATTCCACAACCGTAAGTAGATTGTTAATATGTGATTTGGAAATGTGAATTTAGTGAAGTTTCGTGTAAGTAATTGAACTTAATTTGTAAACAAATCAAGAGTCAAACCTATTAAACCTGTGTCCAACAGCCTAATGTATGGGAGCTCCAGGTCATCACACCCGGACTCAGAACTGCTCCACCGGCAAGCTTATGGCACCCCACACCCCCTCCAAGGCTATGCAACCAACCACCACCCAGGAAGCGCAAGACAGGGTGGAGCCTGGGGAGCCCCTGGACGCACGTTGGGTTTGTATATCTGTATAAATCTCAGATTGAGTCTCATGTTTTCTGTGCATGTAATTTCTTATATACACACCGCAACTGTTGTTTTGTCTCGGTGTGATACCTGTTTGTAGTATTCTTTTTTTGAACTCCTCCAGTGTGTCTGTTAATTGCACTCAATTACAGCCTTCGATTTACAGTTTAATTTTGTTGTATGATTCATGTAACTATTCGGATGCTGGTAGCACTTAAATTTGGCTACAGTAAAGGGAAAAAACAAGCCTGTGAGGAATGAGGGAGTAACAATAGTGCATGTTAGAGGAAAGGAGAAAAATAAATTATGCTCTGGGATGCAGTGCTGGAAAACAGAACAACAGCGAGTGTTTTACTGGACTAATTGTATAATGTATGACATTATTTATATAAATTAGTTTTTTTTTGTTGGCAGGCCTGTCAGGGCTGTTTGACTCCAGCCTCCATCATGCGAGTCCTTCAGGGCCCGACCCCTCCGTGATGAACCTGATTTCCGCTCTGGAGTCTCGGGGTCCGCAGCCCACGGCTGCCTCCTCCCTCCTCTCTCAGTTTCGCACCCCTTCTTGGCAGACTGGTGAGTGTCAGCCTGTTATGGAAGCGTGACACGTAGGGGGGGAAAGGCTCACTGACACTAGTACTAATTGAAATGATAATATTGATAAATAAATCATTTTCAGAATGACTTGCATTCATTGACCAACACTGTCTTATTTAATGTTGTGTCCTGTAGCAATGCATACACCAGCCCCAGCGGAGCTCTTTATTTCAGGAGCTCTTCCAGGTTCCAGCTCATTCCCCTCCTCCTCAGCCCTCTCTGCATACCAGCACCCTGGCTCCTTTTCCGGAAGATCATTCACTCCCTCGCTATCCCTGCAGGACGTGCCTACATTTAGTCCAACCTCCAATGGTCTGCTGTCCCCTCATGATCCCCTGCTGCACATCAAAACACCCTCCCAATCCAGCTTGGGCTTTGATCGCTTGCTGTCTTCCCAGAGTGCCAACTACCGGGGCTCCCAGGAGCCTCCAGCTCCCTCACAGACCCAAGCCCCTTCCTCCTCCTCCAGCTGCCACCTGCCTCCTACCCAGTTTAACCTGTTGTCCTCCCAGCTCCACAACCAGTCCTCTCAGCTATATAATGCGTCCATGTTCTCTTCCACACCAGCCCTGCCACCTGCGGTGCCTCCTCAACCTCCTCCAGAGAGGGCGGTTTCCAGGCAGGACAGTGTGATCAAGCATTACCAACGTTCATCCACAGCCCAACCTACAGCCCTACAGCAGTATTCCAGCTGTGGTGGATCATCTGGCTACCAGCAGATAGTCAGCCACCACAGGCATGCAGGAGTGTCCTGCAGTCCCTTGGGAGAACAGAGCCCGTCCTCTGACCCCAAACCTTCACCACAGATGGAGCCACAAACGTATCAACCTATAATCCAAACGCCCTACACATCATCATCCTCCAGTTCTTCAGCTCCTTCATCTGCAAGTAAGGGAACCAAGAGCTCCAGCTCCACAAGCGGCTACTCCTCTTCGAGTTCAGCATCATCCTCTTCCCGTACCCCACATACTCCCCCATCAGCCTCCTCTGCCTCATCCTCATCTTCCTCTAGCTCCAAGACAAGCACCAGCTCCCTGCCTGCTCCCTCCCGTCAACAGCCTCCACCTCAGCCAGCACCGGCACCACCTCCTATACCAGTGGTGCCATCCACCCTTGCTCAACAGCCAGCAGGCAAGCAATGCCTGTCCACCTATGGGTCGCAGTCTGTGGCCAAATCTAGCTCTGGACTACCAGATCAGACCCCTCCCCAGCAACATGCCCAGTCCTACTCTCCCAGCCAACCTCCATCTGCACACATGGCCCAGCCTTATGGAGGTTTTAGTTCACCTCATGCCCAGGACCTGAGCTCTGGACCAGGAAGTGCTGGGGGAAAAGCTTTCACTGGTATAGGCTCAGGAGGGCGCTCATTCTCTGCAGAGATAGTCTTTGAGGACACAAGTTTTGGCTCAGCGTCTCTCAGGAGAGCAGCCAGTCCTTCATTAGGATACGGAAATGGATCAGCAGGTAGTGTACCTGTATCAGGAGGGCCTGCACTTGGGAGTGGAGTTGGATCTGCTGGATCAGGCAGCGGTACTGCTAGTGGTAGTAATGGAGGAAGCAGCTCTTACCACCTGTCTGAGTCTAGTACATCACCCTCTGTTAATTCTGCTATCAGTCGCCCTGGATTGCATTCTCCCGCTGCAGCTCGTCCTGCACAGTCCCCTGGAGGCTCCAAATACTTATCTTCCATCCTGTCTCCTCCTTTTATGTCCTCACCACAAGGTTACCCAGATACACGACAAAGCCAGAGCCAGTCGTACCACTCAACACCTCCAAAGCCAAAAACAGTGACAAACATGATGGGCGTTGAGCAGTCCCAAGATGAGGAAGAAGATGATGATGATTTCCTCATCCACCACTTACTACATGGCCAGAGCTCAACTCCCCATCCTTCCCAGCACCACCCGCATCGTCAGCAGTTACCCCAGCCGCCACTCCCACAGGCTCGGGATGGGGAAGTCAAAGGGGGGAGCTATGACATGAGTAAGATGTCAGAGGAGCGTTACCACCTTCAGAGTGTCATTCGTACCAATAACAACACCAGCAGTTCAGGTCCTGGATCAGCAATCACTGACACAACAAGTAGCTTGAACAGACCATTAGAAATACCACAAAAGAAACAGACCAAGTCTGAGTTAACTGTATCAAAATCCACCGCTGGCGGGGTCACCGATTCTCTTTCCCATTCTCATACTACCCACTCACATCAACAACAGCACGAGTCCCTGGGGTCTGTGGTCCACTATGGAAGAGGGGACCCTTATGCGCAGCACCCACACTCCCAACATCCTCATCACACTTCACATGTGTCCTCACACGGTCAGCACTCCCAGATCTCCCAGCACTCACGGCACACTCAACATACACAGCACTCTCAACATTCCCAGCATAGCCTTCCCAATTCTCACTCGCACAGCCACCCTCATATGGAGCTGAAAAAACCATCAGATGCAGGTGACAATGCATATATGTGTAACACACCAGATGTGCAGCAGGCTCGGCAAAGCCAGGTCCCTCTCTCGCTGATGGATTCATCACCTGACCCACCTCAGCAATCTCACATGCTGCAGTCTGTCCTTTCTCACACTACCCGCACCAAGATGGACCCTCAGCAAGTGACTCCACAGCAGCAGCAGCAACAGCAACAGCAGCCACAGCATCCTTTGAGCCAGCAGGCCATGATGGGTTCTGGAGGCTCAGTGCCTGCTGGAGTAGAATCCCACCCACAGAACCAGTCCTCACAGCTGCAACTCCAGCTCCAGTCCCAGGGTATAGATGCCCACTATGGCCTTGGGACCCAGACAAGAGATCAAACCAGAGCCAGTCAAAGCTCAATGTCCCCATTAGATATGCTAGACCAGTCTCTATCCCGGACCAACAGCAGAGACAGTGGAGGAGCTATGGACAGATCTGGAGTTGGGGTTGCTATTACAGGAGGTGAAGGAGTTAGTGGAGATAGGCACAGACAGCAGCATAGACTTACACCCCACCCCCAACAAACAGCCTCAGATCTCCATGACTTTCTTGCTGAACCAGATTTGGGTTTATCCACCCCTTCACATATGCACCACCTCAACCAGCCTCAGAACCACACCCACACCCATCCCCTCCACCAACAGCAAGCACACTCTCACCATCAGCTGTCACACACTCAGCTAGCACACCCACACTCCCACCAGATGGCAGCAAATATGGGGACTCCCCAACAGCAGCAGCAGCAGCAACCCCAACCAAGAGAGCCGGAAACGCATATGTCACACTCCCAGTTAGACCAACTGAAACAGCACCAGTTTGACACAGTGAGCTCAGTTGATAAAGTGGGGCAGAATCAAGCTCAGCAGCAGCAGCGCTTTGCACCTCTGTCATCCATCTGCTTTCCAGACTCTCTCTTACCTGATGAAGATCGCTCTTTCTTTCCTGAGATGGAGGACATGTTCTGTTCCGCTGAATATAAGTCAAGCTGTGCTGGAGATTCTGGGGCAGGACAGGCCACTCAAGAGAGCCTTAGCCAGGCTCATGGGCAAGAGGGTATGGAGGCGTTAAAACCCGGAGGTGCTGGAGAAGGATATGACATGGTTGGTCACCACAGCGATCAGAACTATGGACAATACTGCCACAGCCTCCCAGGAACAGGAAATGGCAGTCTGCACTTAGACCTGGACTCTCTAAAGACCCACGAGCTCCCTTCCACTGTGAATACTGACCAGCTTGGCCTCATCCAGTCCCAGACTCCCACTATGGGAATGGGTTCAGCAACTCAAGGAGATGGGTCAGTCAACAAGATGATGGGAGCTGTGGGAGTGGGTGGAGGTTCCAACACCACCGGGCTGACCTCACCTATCTTTTGTTCCTCTCGACCTAAGAAACTGCTGAAGACCAGCTCTTTCCACTTGCTCAAGCAGCGGCGCGAGCCACAACCTCAAACAAAGAAAAATTATGCGCAGGAGTATGAATTTGAGGACGATGAAGATAAAGCTGACGGTCCAGCAGATATTCGCCTCAACAGTCGGCGACTCCCTGACCTACTGCCGGATTTGGTGTCTAGTTGTAGGAAGGCAGGTGGAGCATCAGGGGTGAGTGGGCTTATTCCACTCATGGGTGATGTGGACTTCTGCCACCCTTCCAGCTACTCCTCCCTTGGACACCCTCCACAACTCCTTCCTCACGATGGCCCTAAGAAAAGAGGCAGGAAACCAACCAAACCAAAACGAGAAGGTCCTCCTCGCCCGCGAGGGAGACCACGCATACGTCCACTTCCTGAGCCCCCATACTGCAGAGGACTCATGGGACCAGTGCCTGGAGAGACACGGAGGGGGCGTGGTCGTGGTCGAGGGCGAGGCAGGAGGGATGAAGGGCTGGTGGAAACTCATCGAGATATGAACAAAGCACAAAGTATGTCACCGTATCAGCAGCAACAGCATCGACAGCAACAGTACAGCCAACAGCAGCACCACAGCCAGCAGGCTGACCTCCACCAAGGACCACACCAGCAGCCACAGCAGCATCACCTGCATCATCATCAGCAGCAGCAACAGCAGCATGTGTCCTGCTCTCACCACCAAATGCATCATCAGCAGCAGCCCCAGCAGGATCCAATCAGACCTATCAAGGTAATGAGTGATAGAATGTGGACACATAGAATCGGTCACTACAGAAAATATAATATATGAGTGTAAATGTTGAAAATTAAATCTGCTATGTCATGCTGTCTTTCTGTTTTAGATAAAACTGCCCGTCCCTTCCATCCCTCCAGCAGAGTCTTTGTTGAGGACGGACTCGCTGTCCAGCAGTGAACCTGTTCTGTCTGATGGATCAGTGGGATCAGCACCATCGCTGGGCCTGAGTCCTGGACCCAGCAGCACTATGGACATCAACAGAAACGAGCTAAACCAGACACAAGACAGGATGATGAAGCATCAGCAGAGAGCCGGAGAGGTAAGAAAAATGCACATCATCCCTTACAAAAAAAAAAGATGCAGTAGAAACACCTGGTAGGATTCTGTTTTATCTCGTATGATTTAACACTAGGCCTAGTTAGTCTCTGCTTTGGCTGACAGTTACAGTGAGTGTCTGTCTAGTTCTGTCTGCTCATTAGTTGCAAAGCTCCTTCATTAGTTTCTTCCTGACAAAAGCCTGTCATTTTGAAAAAGATGATTTGAAATTTTTCTATCATTTCAATGTCAAGCATTCAAATATTAAAAAAGGATGGTGAGGACCTTTATACAAATTCAGTGCAGATTTTATGCAAATGTGAATGGACTGACACTGCGTGATGTGTGACCAAAGCTGAAAGTTTTCTCATAACAGGGTTGAAGTTGCTAACGTGACAGCTTGAGCATGTTTCACAGGGGAAATGACAAACATCTTGCAGAGCTGAAAAGAAGCATTGTTTGTGCAGAAATCTTAAAAAAATCTGAGTCTAATATATATTTATCTTAACAATGGATATTTTTTAAAAGAACTGTGACTACTGCCTATTTAATGTAGCACATACAGCAGATCTGTAGGTTGTAAGATCAAGTGAAGGACCTTTAACGAGCAGAGCAACAAGTCCTTAAGGTCTAAACATTAAAATGACCTCATTAGACTGTACCATGTATGATGAGCATCACCGAACCAAATGTCTCCTGTCTTTAGTCGGTAGACTGCAAATAATTTGGAACTCAACATTAAAAATATAGATTTTATTCAACAAAATAAAATCCCTCTCCTCATGTTTTATTGTGAATATAATATAAAGGAGGATGATAAAAAAAGAAATATATAAATATAGATAAATGTCTCCATAAATACAAGGGACATTTATTTTTGCTGCATGTATTTCTTCTCATAAAAAGACACCGTCTCTTTACATATATCATATTAAGGTGTTCTTGATATTATGCAGTAACTTCTAAGATGATCATCTGAACTAGATTATATAAGAAAAGTAAACCTTTGTAAAATCTCCCTAAAAGCAGCTTTCTCTGATGTGAACACAGATGATGGTGGACGGATGGAAGAAAGAAATTGACGATCCGTTGAATCCTGAAACCTGGGCTGCTATGCAGAAACTGTCCAATTCAGTAAGTTGCTTTATTGTACACCCTCCGCAAAAATTAGCAAAGCCAGAAGCTTCATATATAATTCATACCTCATCCATTCAAACTCATGCCTCTGGTAGAGAGGACAGTCTCTACCTTATTCACACATCAGGTGCCCATAGGCACTTAGCCAGTACCGGTGTGAAGAGGTAACATTCTGTCCGGGGGGGTTTGTGAAAACACCTGAATGTATGAAAAGATTCGCCGAAGAAACAGCAAGACAATAATTTCCATTTTTCTGTGATTTGAGGTTTGGAGAGAAGGAGGTTATAGTTGACTGACAGCCAGCTCTTTCTGACTGACAAAAGAGAGAGGAGAGAGATGCCTGTTACCAGGGCAGCTGTTGCCACAGTTACTGCATTTTTCAGCACAGGACCCATGCTGCCACCTGCTGTCTGTTCAGCTTCATTACT
The DNA here is from genome assembly GCF_900634625.1 of Parambassis ranga. Classification (NCBI taxonomy): domain Eukaryota; kingdom Metazoa; phylum Chordata; class Actinopteri; family Ambassidae; genus Parambassis; species Parambassis ranga. Next base: position 5,717,629 of record NC_041029.1, on the reverse strand, counting down.
CATGCCTTAATGTCTAGAATCTATATTAGAAATGCCTCCTTTGCACGTTTCTTTCCTCACACTTTTGGGGTTATTTTTTTAAAGAGTTGTAAAACGGTTAAAGAGTTAAATGACTGCATGTTTTATAATGTTCATCGTTCTACAAACGACTCAATTTCTTTTTGTCGTTCATATTTTCAGATCATAAATATACTACATTTTTGTTTATTTGCAAGGAGATATATGAACATTTTCACACAAATAAAGCGCTTATCATCCATATTTAAACAGTCACAAAGGACTAGAGTCTGACCGACAGTAGTTGGCGCTTGGTGAGAAGCAATTGTCAACCTTGAACAGGTTGCTAGTCAGTCACAGTGCTGAAAGTCAGACAGCCATTCACAGCTGAGCTCTGGACAATCTTGCTGTGAGGTGACACTGCAAACCCTTTGTCAACTATGAAGAAGCTTTTGAGTAAAAATGCTTCAAATTGCCAGGTGCAGGCTGAAAGGAACCACAGTTTTTATGTTAGTGTGAAAGTAAAATTAATATTTTAAGGCTTGACCTGACAAAAAAAAGACAATTTTGATGGCGTTTGAATATTTTAGTTTTTACTTACTTTTACAGAGCAAATCTGTCAGTCTTTCATGCTTTGTCTTTTCAGGAACTCAAATGGAGAAACACAGGAAAATGTGTGCATTTTAACCTGTGTTTTATTAAAGTGGGACATACTCACTGCTTTCCCTGATCAGTAGCTCACAATAGAAACATTGTTTGAACAAAAACAACACCTCTATTTATTTGTAGTAAAGCAGCACATCCAAACAAGTCATTCTCTGGACTGGAGAAATAAAATTGGTGTGTAAAGACTGTCTGCAAAGTGCAGCATCAAAAATGGATACTCTCTGTTTGTTGTACAACCAACAGGAGACCCCTGGTGGTCAAACTGAGTTCAGTGGAATCAAACTGTTACTGAAAGAACCAACAAGATGTGTAAAGTGGTGTTAGTGACACTGTAAGAGTGATAATGTAAATCAATGTTAAATGAATACACTGTTGTCATTGAGATTCTTCTTTCATGCAGGCTGATGAGAAGACATTTGACTTCAAACCTGGCTTTATGGCCTCATTTCTAGACTTCCTAAAAACCGGCAAAAAGCAGTCAGACCTTGAACCAGGACATGATGGAGGCGAGCAGGACGTTCTGAACCCCTGTTCATCTCTGAAGGGAGGCATCAGGCCCTTATCCCCACCTCCTCCGTCCTTGCCGCCAACTCCTCCACAGCAGACTGCAGGAACATTCAGCGATGGTGGGCAGGGGGAGGGAGCAGACCTGGCCCTTAGTAGCTGCTCAAGTCCCTGCAAGCCCCTGGATGAGGAGCTGAAAAGGAATCTGGAGACACTGCCGTCCTTCTCCTCTGATGAGGAGGACTCGGTCAGTAAGAACCAGGACCTGCAGAAGAGCATCTCATCCGCCATCTCCGCCCTTTACGACACACCACACTCACTGGCTGCTGCAATGGCTTCTGCAATGGTCAAGGCCCAGCCTGCCCTCTCCCCGCCAACACCACAGGAGCCATCGCTAAGCCCCCCTCTCCCTGCCATGCCTCCTCTTATCTCCAGCATGGAGAACAGAAAGGAGGAGGCACTTACATACACACAGGACGAGGATGAAGAACAAAAACTGGTGTCTCCTCATTCAAACAGAGAAAAAACTGAGGAGTCAGAGCAAGGGGAAGAGGAGGTGGAGGAAGAGGAAAGAGGAGGGGAGGCTGTAAACTATGAAGAAATAATGAGAGATCCGCAGACGATGCAGCAGGGAATCACAGAAGAGCAGCAGGAGGAGGATGAGGAGGAAGAGGAAGAGGAAATGAGATCTGAAATGCAGATGTTGGAGGTTCCTAAAGTTGAAGGTAAGGTTTGAAACCCAGCTTTAAAAATGTCATCAGTTTTGCACAAATTCAGGAATGGATGATGCGTTGAAGTTCTGGTTTAAAAGTGGGACAATTCTGTTTTTAGTTGGTCTTCCTTATAATGTCACATCTTTAATCAATCCACATACATACGATAACTATACATTCTATACAATATATGTTTCAAATAAGTACTGCTAGCTGTTCTTCTGCTTGTAAAAGAGTCTTAAATATTACATTTATGTTCTCACTGCTAAAAGAATGATGCAGGTCGCACCACTTCTGCATGTGGTTTGATGCATCAGCTCAATTGCAATTGTAAAATCAGATGAAAACAATTACACGCATCAGACTTTCCTCCTCTCACTCTGTTTTTCAGATTCTCCGTCAGCACTCGGAATTGCTCCTGCACCTCCATCCCCATCACCGTCCATCTCCCCCTCACCACCCACCTACTCCTCCCCCTCGCCCCTCCCTCTCCTCACTTTCTCCGTCCCTTCCCCGCTACCCATACAGCAGAATGAGGAAGACGCAAGTCCTCCCTGTCCTCCTTCTGAGCACCAACTGCAGCAGCAGATGCAGACCTCCTACCAGCAGCCTTCAACTGCAGGCACCTCTCCACCACCCTCCACCTCTCCTCCGGCCATCCTATCATCACCTCTCTCCAATCTTCCTCTTGGTCAGTCCGTTCCCCCTCCATCCACCACACCTCCCCCTTCCTCCTCTGATCCAGACCAGGAACCTGAAGCTGGGCAGCCTTCCCCCTGTTCACCTTCCTCTTCCTCACCATCCTCGGCATCCTCTCAGCCACCATCACCTCCAACCCCTGAGGAAGCCCCGGCTACTCAGCGTCTCACTTCCCTCCATCTGGCAAAGAAGCAGGCTGGCGCTGCCATCGCTGGGGAGAGCGAGGAGGAGGACAGCGAGAGCGGAGGCGAGGGAATCTTCCGGGAACGAGACGAGTTTGTGGTTCGCACAGAGGACATCGCAACTCTTAAGGTGAGTCACCGCACAACTCCCAGGATGCATGCTCAATAAATTATCATCCATAAATTATATATATATATACACTCTTTGCGTTACTAGATGGCGTTGCAGACGGGTCGGGAGCCCCCACCCATCTGGAGGGTGCAGAAAGCTTTACTCCAGAAATTCAGCCCAGAGATTAAAGATGGTCAGCGGCAGTTCTGTGCAACTAGTAATGTGAGTTTTCTAGGGGACACATGTTTAACACAGTCAATGCAATATTCTGGTCACACTGTGTAACTCCACTAAAACTCAGGCCATAACCTTATCAATCACTGACATTTAGGACATGCAGTACTTTGATTCTCACTCTGATCCTCTGCAGTGTTTCTATATAGATTATTAATAATGTCTCTTTCTTTAGTATTTGGGCTACTTTGGTGATGCCAAAATGCGCTACCAACGTTTATATGTGAAGTTCTTGGAGAACGTCAACAAAAAAGATTACGTCAGAGTGTGTTCTCGAAAACCGTGGCACCGAGCCGGCCTGACTCTGAGGTAAGGCCATAAACAAATGTTTTGATTGTCTCTTAGAGGAACGAGCATGACGATGAACCTGGAAAGTGCTCAAAGTCTTAGATCTTAAGACACTTTGTTTCTCTGCTGATTGACAGGCGGCAGTCACTGCCTAAACAGCTTCCTGCCATTCACAATCAAACACAACCTCGAATGGAGAGAGACGACAGGGAGAAGGAGAAACAGAAAGAGAGAGAGCTGAAGGAACAGAGAGAAAAAGAACAACGCGAGAGGGAGCACCGGGAAAAAGTGGAAAAGGAGCTTAAGGAAAGAGAGAGGAAGGAGGAGAGGGAGCAAAAAGAGAAGGAGAAACAAGAGAGGGAGAAGAAAGAGAAGGAAAAGGAGGACAGAGAGCGAAAGGAGAGGGAGCGCAGAGAAAAGGAGAAGGAAATGCAGGGGACTGAGCAGAAAGAAAGAGAGAAAAAAGAAAAGGAGCAACAAGAGAGGGAGAGAAGGGAATATGAGAGGGAGCTGAAAGAGAGGGACAGAAGGAACAGGGAACAGAGGGAGAAGGAGAAACAGGAGAGGGAGCAAAGAGAAAGGGAGAAGCAGGAGAAGGAGCAGAGAGAAAGAGAGAGGCAGGTAAGGGAGTGGAAAGAAAGGGAAAGACAGGAGAGGGAGAGAAAAGAGAGAGAGCGACAGGAGAGGGAGCAGAAAGAAAAGGAGAAACGGGAGAGGGAGCACAATGAAAGGGAGAGGCAGGAGAAAGAAAAACAGGAGAGGGAGAGAAGAGAAAAAAGAGAAAAGGAGAAACAGGAGAGGGACCGGAGAGAGAGGCAGAAGGAGAGCGATAAAGAGAGAAGAGAGAAGGAAAAACAGCGAGATCAGGAGAAAGACAAAAGAGCAGAGCGAGAGAGGAGAGATGGCGCTGTGGAGTTTACAAGACTGAAAGAGGAGAAGAGAGGAGAGAAGAAGATGGAGTGTCAGTCCAGAGGAGCTAAGACTTCGAAGGACAAGGCCGAGCCTCCGCCCAAGAAGAGGAAGAAGTGGCTGAAGGAGGTGCCCTCCTCCTCCTCGGAATCTGACTCCTCTCCACCCAGTGGTGATGAAGGTCAGCTGGTGTCTTCATGTATGTACTGTACATTTCTTCAATACAGCATGCAGGCCCTGTGTAAAGCATCTTTTCTGTGTCTCAGGCCCCCTGCGAGGAGGACTTAACAGCCGAGCCATGAGAGAAATGTTCAGGAGCTACGTGGAGATGCTGGTCAGCACAGCACTGGACCCGGATATGATCCAAGCACTGGAGGACACTGATGGTGAGCGCTCACACGGGGAAACATTGTTCCTCTGGTTATACATGTGTTTGTGGTGGAATCAGACCGGACATTCTGGATCATCTCAGAGGGAAGATAACATTAATTACACTCCACAGTCCAGCCAAGCCGCCAATGCTGCGTCGAGTTGTGTTTATCTGTAAGTTCTAATCTGAGGATTTGGTGCTCAGGACTTCAAGTATCTCAAGATATTTTCACATCTATTTGTAATACAGGCAACACGTTTAAGAGCGTGTACACAGTGATGAAAAACTACCATTTACATAACTTAAATGTAACAAAGCCTTCTGCTGCTTTAACACCTCAGATGAGCTGTACCTCCCGCCCATGAGGAAAATCGATAGCTTGCTCAGTGAACAGAAGAAGAGGCTGTTGAGGAGAGTCAGCATGAGTGCTCAGCACCAGGTAAAGCTTCACGTCACTTAGTCGCCTTAAAACTGACTCTCTGTCCATGATTGTCTTTGCATCAATCTGTTTTTTTTTCTCAACCTTTCAGGAGGCTTTGCATATATTTCCCAAAATGACAGCAGACCCTCTGGAATCCGGAGCCGTCAAAGTTCACCTTGGTGGGGAGGGTTACAACCGTAAAACCCTAAACCGCATCAAGAGGAGTATTCCTAAGCAGCAGGTGAGAAATAGTAGAAAGAAAGAGACAACAAAGCTGTTAAAGACACAGAGGCCATTGATTGTACCTGAAAACAGGAATATTTTCTTAGATCTGTTGCCAAATTCAGCAGCAAAATGGAGACACGAGCCTGTGATGAGAATACATGATGTCTGTTGTTTGTTAATGTTGTGATGTTTTCCTGTGATTCCCACCAAAACAAATGTGATCTGTGCTCCGTCACCTACCAGTTATTCTTCTGGTAGAGACAGTAGAGCAAGCTAACATTTGATTTACTGACAAAGTAGGTTTAAAAACGCTTTACTGCCAATAAAAGAGAGGATCTTCAAAAAGAATCTTTCATTCTCTTCAGGATATGAAGCTTTCGATTGAAACGTGCAGAATATACAGTCTGTATCATTCTCTGCACCACTACAAGTATCACACCTTCCTGCACTGCAAGAAGGAGGTAAGCATGGCTGCATCATTCACAAATACTTATCAAATGTTGTTCATCTATCTGGACTGCCATATTTATTATGACTGTACATGATACTCTGCTCTTAAAAGAAGTGACTAGGCCATGGCGCTGTTGTGTATGTACCTAATTTTGTTGTCTCCTGGGCAGACGGACAACATTGAGCAGGCAGCGGAGGACCCTGGCCAGGAGGAGGTGGTGCAGCAGTGCATGGCTAACCAGGGCTGGCTGGAGAGTCTCTTTAACTCCTTCATGGAGCTGCTCAGCCTCAGTGCCAAGGCGTGAAGAACGAGCGCAGCTCTCTAGACTAACACATCCACCTACAGTATTTAAGTAGATGGAGGCATCCGGAGTTTGTGAAACGCCGCAGAAACTGTACGGATGCTCGTCGTAGTGCAATGGTTCCAGTGAGAACAGCCGCCGCCGGCTAGTTTGTGGGAGGTTTACCTTTTAAAGTATTTGTTTTTATTGTCCATCTTAAAGTACCTCTTGATTTCAAGAACTGTATGGAAAAGATGGAGGGTCGTGAACAATGTGAATGTGATGGATTTTTTTTTTCCCTAAAAGTGGTCAGCACTACAAAAAGAGACGACACACAAATGCAAGCTGTCTATAAATATGTATTGATAACTATGGTTTATATAATTTATACAAGGACGTTTTTAAAAATGAACCATCCTTGTTTTTTGTTTATTTTATTTTTGAAAAATGTTACATATAAATGTGCCGCCTGCTTTTTATGCCTCTGTTGGACCAGCGGAGGTGGTCAAAGTGAGCTCAGAGTGAGGTTTAAGAGGACTATGTGATAGTCTCTCTAGTTTCTGCCTGCCTTGGTTAAAAAAAAAAAAAAAAAGCAGTTTGAGGGGAAATGTATTTAAAATGTGTTCTTTTTGTTTGTTCCTCAAAAGACAATGAGACGGAGGGTCTGACGCCGTCTTTCGTCAAAGGGGGAAAAAAAAAAATAAAGCACGACTTTCTGAAAGGAAGTGTGAGGTGATCCAAAAGCATAAATGTCAGTGTTTAATGTTTGTCATTTTTATCTGTTGTTGATTGATATTTCCCATCATTTGGCCTCTCTGAGGATAGTCTTGCAAAGCAATTTTTGTTGTTTTACTGTTGTAAATATTGTACAGCTACTTCATTCTCTAGTTCCCAGTTGCTCTTCTGTACATGAAATTCCTGTATTTGACATAATGAAATAAACTGTTCAAATGACAAACGTGATGATAAATCAACAGCTTCAAGCTCGAGTCATTTACACATTTCTGTACAAGCTGAGCTGTGATTTTTAACATTTATGATCTATTTAAGACGTTAATTACCTGTTTTTTTATTCCTTATCTCTATGCTCTACAAGCATATACGCAGAAGGGTTATTGATTGTTTGCTTCTCTTGCCTGATGATGTTTTTAAGTTCTTTTTTTTTCCAGAGATGGTGTCTGAAGTGGAGACAGCCACTGAGAGCATTGCCCTGCTGCCCAGTTACAATACCCAGGTCACAAATGGTTGCCATAGCTACTACATCCATCTGGCACTAAAAATATTCATGTTTGTAACCACGGAAACAGCCTGCATGATACAGTAAGACTGGATATCATTGGTAGAATCTCTCGGTGTGTGCGCCATCGGCTCTACTAATAGGGACACACCCACTGCTGCTCCCGCCACCTAAAAACTTTATATGAGCTTTAATGCTGGGAGAGAAATATTGATTTTTGTTTGCTTGTTTGTTTTTGCTAAAACTATTTAGATTATAGACAATACAAAAAGTAGTAACATACATTGCACCCATATAAAAAACCTTCTCTCAGATTATAGGGACGTTTGTCCTCATTTATGAGGAGGAGGATTATTGGTCATACCAGAGGTGACTGTTCTGAGTATAGATTGTCTAACATTTATTTCTCCTCTTGTACATTTACATACTTATTCCAGCAGTCACGGAGCCCTAAAATGACTCATGTGATGTATAGATACTACCATGGAGTACCATGGACTGGAAGTTCTTTCCCTGTTTCCATGGAAGACTTCTGGCTTGTGGTTTGCTGGAGAGCGTGAAGCAGTGGCTCTGTGGTATGCTGCCACCTAGTGGCCGCTGTGACGTGGTGTTTTTCTTTTTAGCAGCCATGAGGCCCTGAGCTCAGGCTGCAGCAGGTAAATACTGTCCAGTCTGATACAGGTCAGAGTGGATGTATTCTCACTTGAAAGTGAACAACACCATTTCCCAGACTTGCCCTGACTATGGGCTTTGGATTGTCAGCAGTGTTGCGAGGCTGAATTTACTTTCCATGCTTGGATGTGCAGCTGTATTATAGTGCCTGTATGTAAGAACACATCACTGAGATAGAGGAAACGGGGGAGGGAAGCTGGGCTGAGGTTTAGAGTCTTTGGCCTGGAGGAGGGACGAGTAATGTGAAAAAAATGGGAAGGGGAGGGACACAGAGGGAAAATCAACAACACACACACATCTGGAAACAATTGAAGAAAGGGAGAGAGAGAGAAAGAGAGAGAGAGAGAGAGAAAGAGAGAGAGACACAGTTCAGTTAGAAAAAGCAAACAAAATGAGGGCTAAAGCCTCCAAGATGGAAGTCATATAAAGTCATTAATATAGGTCAAGAATTTGGGCAGAAAAATCAATCAACAGTTAAAAGCAGAGAAGAAGAGAAGAGGAAAAAAAAGATAAGAAAGGAAAGTCGCTCCTGTTTCAGGGACCAAACTGAAGACATAAGGAAAACCAAGTAAAGAGGCACACCAGGAGGAGAGGGGGGGCTCGGATTCACAGAGAGGAGCGAGAGACTTAAAGACAAAGATTTAAAAGGACTGAAACTCACCTTCAGGTAAACACAGAACTACTGCACCATCAGAAACATCATTCACCGCCGTGCTGGAATGTGGTCTGCATGCATGAAAAGTGGTTTAGATTTCACACTTGGCAACATGTGTAGATCCAATGAGAGACACTGGTTTTAGCTTCATTTACATGATGCAATAAAGGAATGTAAAAAAAAAAGACAAGTTTATTTTGAAAGTTTATTAAACTGCATGTCTTACAATAGCTTTCAGTTACTGCCTGTTAAAGGATATCATCACCAACCAAAACCACAATAATGCTTGTTAACACACCACATATAATAGCTGCGAGAGTCATTACAGTGTTAGCCAAAAAAAAAAAATGGCGGAGATGTTTGTTGATGATTTAAGGGGGGGAATTGATCAGATCAGTGAAAACTAAAGTGAAGTAATGATTTGAATATGAATGTTTAACACAAGTCAGCAATTAGTCAGCAGTGCCTCATCTGTCCCAAGATGGCAGCCATGGTTTCACACTTTTCACAGCACCTAGTCGTGAGTGTGAACGCACACGTGCGCTCAGCGATAGTAAATGTAAGTGTGGAGGAAACAACAAATTAGCAATTACATTCTGAGGTGCGGTTCTTCTGAGTTCTCCTGTAAATCACGGCCAAACCTGTCGCTCACATGAGTCATGGGAAATGCCTTCTGCAGTATAATTAGGTCTACAGAGCAGGGGAGGGAGCTTCCTTCCTGTCAGCAAATTGACTTCCTGCTTGGGGTCAGTGGTCGGTGTGCTTCCACAGTGGACACACACAATAACATACACAAATGACGTTATGATTTAAATGATGTGTTTACATGTTTTTTTATCTTGTAGCTTAAAAAAGTGTTTTTTATAAATCTGCACATTTAAAGACACAGTCAGTGTCCTCAGTCGCCAAGGAGACCCGAAACATGTCACAACACGCCATGAAAGATACTATACATTCACTCCTCTGGAAGTTATATAACCATGGTAACACAATGTGAAAGCACTTCACACTTATTGCTATAAAGAAGTAGCATGCAGCACTGTTCAGCCGTGGTTCTTTCTGTTTCAGGATGTCAGCATCTCGGAGGTGTCTGTTATGTGTCAAATATTTGATGTTTGTCTTTAATCTGGTCTTCTGGGTGAGTCGGTCCTCCACCTGTTTATGCCGCCATTTACTTCACACACACTGCTGGGATTTCCTCACTCTGTGACGTTATGTTTCCTGAAAAGCTCGGGGGATGCGGCCTGTTCGGCGTTGGAGTCTGGCTGTCCTTCACGCAGGCAAAGTTTTCCTCTCTCCCCCTGTCCTTCCCGTCTCTGTCGGCTGCCAACCTGCTGCTGGTTGCCGGCGGTATAACTATGGTGACGGGCTTCCTGGGCTGCCTTGGAGCCCTTAAGGAGCAGCGCTGTCTGCTGTTCATGGTGAGAACACACACTCTGTAAAAGTCTTTTGTGCTGAATGCAGATCAGTCTCTAATGGTCTCCCCTGTTGTGCAGTTCTTTGTGATCTTGTTAATCCTGGTCCTGACAGAGGTGACTCTTGCGGTGGTCATGCACATCTTCCACGACAAGGTGAGGTTTAAATCAAATAATCAGCTCATTAGGTGGTTTTGTTTCACTGCAGAAGTTCTGGGTTCTGGGTCCTTTAGGGGGCGCTTCCCTGCCCCCTAAAGGAGGTGGAACACACATGAAGGCTTCCCTAAAATGGCCTGTTAGTTCCTGCAGTGGGAAAGTGTCTATTGTGTGCTGTCTATTGTGGATGGATAGATGGAGGGGTAGTTTGATTGGCTAACAGTGTGTCTTTTTTTTTAGCTGGATGCGAGAGCACACGATGATTTAAAGAAAGGTTTGAAGATTTATGAGTCTGAACCTGGACTCAGAGAGTCCTGGGACAATGTCCAGGAAATGGTGAGTTATATAATGTTCCAACATACCTTTAGGTCTTACATCACCACTGCCTTATAAGCTGACCAAATGTAGTGATGTCAGTGTCCTTCTCTCCCAGTTCAAATGCTGTGGAGTGACCAACAAAACGGACTGGTATGATGTGCTGAATGGAACGCTGCCGTCCTCCTGCTGCTCTGTGAGGACAGAGCGCTGCACCGACGGATGGAGCGAGGTCGGTTTGAAGCATTTGTGAACAGTGACGTCATTTTTCCGGTGAGCTCATTTCCTCTGCGTGTCCTCTGCAGCCGTGCTATCAGAAGGCCAAGCGCTGGCTGCTGGAAAACATCCCCTCTGTCCTGGTGTTTGGAGTGTGTATCGGTATCGTGCAGGTATTTACCTCCTTTTATTTATTCAGCGTGACAAAGACAGACACAGACACATGCATGGATGATGATGTTTGATCATTCTAATGTGATCAGAATGTTTAAAGATCTGTCTTCTCTTGTCAGATCTTGGCTTTGGTGTTCTCCATGCTGATGTACTGTCAAATTCACTGTGCTGAGAAACACTTCGACTGAATCCAGACCCTACCCCAGCCCTACAATGATGCTGGGCCACAAACTGCCCTTAAAAAAAAAAAAAAACATCAAAAGGAACCAACAATGCCAGAACTCGTGGCTGGTAAAACTTTATATATAAATGTATTTTATATACAAAAAAAGCTGCATACATTGCTCCATTAAAATGCACTAATCCAAAATGACCTTTATCCTTTGATTCCTAAAGAGTTTAAAGTTTTGTATAAGCTACCAACAGTTATGTTGCTGATGAGACATAAAGAACAATATTTCTGGATGTTGACCACTAAAACACATATTTCTGTCAGTAAATGGAGAAAAATGATATTCAGCAAGGCCAAACAGGAAATGTAAATTTACCCACAATTCATCATTTCAGTATTTTTAGGATTTTCCTTCAAAAACAAAGAAGGTCCTTAATAACCTGCTGGTTCAGTTTGTGAGTTAAACAAAGCACTAAAATGGTGGAAATGCTTTTGACAAGTGAGCCCACTGCAATAAAAACATGTTTCTTCTGTTTATTGTGTTCATAATGTATAGGCTGATTTCCCTTTTATATATGAACCATTTCTGGATCATTGATTTGAATCTTTTCATCACTTTAACAGGTTAAAATATTCCCACAATGTCTCAGAAAGAAAAACAACAAACAGTCAAACTCATCTTTCACTTTGTTTTATTGTGTGTTTGATTCAAAGTGTTTTTTTTCTGGCTCTTTTACATATTTATGTCATAACGCTTTAACAATATAAGATACAGGCAATCAAAATAACAACGTGCACCACATCCTGAACCACCATGCTAACCCACATTGGGTTAGGGTTAGCCTGTGCTAACCCTAAGAGTTAAGAATGCCTTCATAATAAATACTTTGTGAACACAGCATATGTACACATATCAAAGTCAATATAACTCTTCAACACTACAGGCGTCGTGCTTTCAGCTTTTTATGATAAAGAACTGCCTTGCAGATGAACACTGCATATTGCACTGATGAGTTGATACTAGGAGAAACAATGATTCACTTAAATAGTTTCCAATTTAACTGTAGTGCAGTGCAGCCATGCAGAGATAACTCTTCTGTACGGCTCAGTTTAGGGAGTCCGAACAGTTGATTCACACATAATAATAATAATAATAAAAAAAACACAGTTTGTACCGCCGACATCCCAGCGTCCTCTGACAGAGAGCAGCTCTTTGGTTTTAGGTCAGATATATGATAGATGATGACATGTGTAGAGCGTGGGACTTTTCATTGGCCACTGCTGCCATGGTAACATAAATAATTTTTTTTTTTACAATTTTACAATTTAAAACAAAACGGTAACTGGCTTCACTTTTTTTCCAAGATACTGGCACTAAATTCTATCATTTTATGAATGACAGGAGCTACACCTCTAAGAACACATTGGAGAGTAAAAATGTTTGAAACACCGTAAAATATAGATCATCTGTTTCCACATCTTAAAAACACAATTACAACAGCAGTGAGTCTCTTTTTATACACATTACAATAAAATTCTTCTTCGTCTGACCAAGAGAAACCTCTGGGCAGAGCAGGTTACTGTCAGGAAGAAGAGTCTCTGTCAGTCCAGGTGAGACTCTGTGGGACAGTAGACACAAGTCCGTCTTCACGTTAATGTCCTGATCCAGAGAGGCTGGACTACAAACGTACCCAGATCTTAGTCGTACTCTACATACTCCTCCAAATGTACCACGTTCTCCTGAAGGTGTCATAAAAGTTTGTGTGAAATTCAAAATGTTATTTCATGCAGATTTCATGGTGATCACAGAGATCGGGTGTCGTGCAGTCACTTACCCATCCGCCTTGGCTTTTGACCCATGGGATGAACGTGTCCATGTAGCGCTCTGCGTAGCCTTGTATACGCTGGGTTCCTGTTGCCGTCACTATCCGCCGTGACGCCTCCATGGTGACAGCGATTTGTTGCAGTGTTGGACTATCTGGCGGCGGCAGGACTTCGACTTCAGATACCTGACTGCTGGTGTAGGTCTCCAGAACCCTGGCGAAAGACGCGTATGAGAGACGGGAGATGCTGTTGCGCAGGAACGGGTCGGATTCGATCTGAAAGAAACGACGTGAAAAAAACGACTTTTCAGTGTGTGAGTGTTTGCTGGGAGTCAACAACTTCTCTGAATTAAGGAACAGGAGGTGATGATGAGCTGCCACCCACCTTAGTGTTGATAGAATCTCCTTCCAGAGACAGGACCTGAACAAGCCTCTGCACCACTGCCTCTTTATTGCACGCTGCTACAAAAGAGTCAAGTCATCAATAAACAGAAAGATTGTTAACAGTAACTTTTCTATGTAGAGGGTTCTATACAGGCTTCCTGTATGCAACACTCCATAGAATCTCATCATAATGGAGACAGCTGCTATATTTATCTTTGACATTAGTGTTTGGGTGGCCTCTAATCTTCGTAGTTTCTCTCATACTTCTAAACGGACCCGTCTAACTATAGCTTACATGGAGCTTCCTTGTGTAATTTCTGGTTTGGAATAAACAGCCACTTTAAATTACATTGCAGACACAGTGTGTGATTACCTGATGGTGGCGGGGCTGTGGGACTCCGTCGTTTCACACTGGTGGTCCTCTGAGCAATCTTCTCCAGCTTCTCTGCCACCTCACTGTAGAACTCAGGGCGATGACCTGTATCCACATGTAAGAAACATGCTTGGACTGTGTATGGATGGTGATTACAGGTTTAGGACTCTACAGAAAATAAACGGCTGAAGCTTACCAGGAGAGACGATGCTCTGTGCGGCCTCATGTTCTTTATCGATCGGCAGTATCTGGGGCCTCGTCGGTAGAGATCCATTTGCCTTCTCCTTCTCCTTCTCTTTCTCCTTCTCTTTCTCTTTCTCCTTCTCTAACCTTGACTTGAAGAAACTAGAGATCTTTTGTCGAATGCGCTTTTTGCTCATCTTCTTCTGCTGTTTCTTTCCACTTTCATCCTCCTCTGATGTAGAGGAGGGTGAGATGACGTCATCCTGTGGAAACAGAGTTCAGTGCTTATTTTACAAAGTAACCGAACATAAATGGAACACGGTGTCAGCAGTTCTTACATCTAAGTCCTTGTGGTGCTGCACTTTTGTCTTGCTGTCCCTCTCCAATGAGCCTTTAGAGTCTTTGGCAGGACGCCGTGAGTTGCTACGACACGGCAGCTGCTTCATCAGACCCTTGAGTCTGGTCTTTTTCTCCTCTGATGAGCTGACATCTTCAGCTTGGGAATCCCACCCATCCTTTGGCTTCGGCTGTGGCCTTACGCTGTCGAAGGAAAAAGATCAGAATGTGTTGGTCGGCGGGGCTGGTAAAGATAAATGTGTAACTGTTCCTCTTAAAATAAAACGTTGCTTGGACCAAAACTGAACTGAGTAACAGAAGCCCAGCGTGTTGAACTACCTGTACTTGTGGTGATCACTGTAGGCTCCTCCCACCCTGCCAGGCCGCTCTTTCACAGGAAGGGAAAGAGTCCGTTGGAGAAAAGCTTGGAGGACGAGATGAGTCTCAGCTTTGATTTCATTCAGAGAGATGGAGGAGACGGAGGAGACAGAGCTGGGACGTCCCGCAGACTCCGACATCGCTGACATGAGGTGAAGACAGAAAAAAAAGAACGCATCTTAACTTTGAACAACCATCCTCCGAATCAATAACAGAATAAACTAATCGATCATTTCTATGCTGCGAATTATGTGCATGATTCTATATTTATATTTTCTGTAACATAAGGACAAATATATTAATAATTCATCCTTTAAATGTGCAAACAGACAAAGTTCTGTAGTGTGAACTTGAGTCATAATTAAAATCATGATCACATGCTGCACTAAGATGGTGACCACAGGAAACATTTTACTGTTCAAGATCAACTTGCTAGCATTTAGCTTAAAGTACAGCTGTGTATAGGTTTAGCCTCACACTAGCACTAGCATGCCATGCTACTGCTTTGCATCCATGCTAAGGGATAAGGGCATCCGGTAGTCTGATAAAGACAAACAACTGTGTTAAGGACTCCATGCAATAGCTGACTCTCTGGGTATAAACTTGAATCCGAAGCAAACAAGAAAACCTTCCCTTGTATTTTAAGGTGAGCAGACCTCAGAGCTCTAATGGAAGAAAAGTGAAAGTAAAGCAAACAATCCAGATAATCCGGTCGGTTAACATTCTCTGTAGTGACCATGTCGAAGACGACACACAAACATACCATCACTGACACTGCTTTGAAATGACAACAGATGAACTCACTGGTTGTAAGTACTCACAGTGATCTGCCATGTTAAAACAGTAGGATGTCTTTATAAACAGCTGCCTCTCTGTCGCCCATCATATCCTGACATGGACACTGCATAGTGTGTTATTATACTAGCACACAGATGCAAAGATGGCCTCTTTTGGGTCAGATTTAGATTCATGTTGGTCATTTATAACTTTGACAAAGTACATTTAAAGTCACTGACAGGACATTTACTGCCAAGCAGCCATCTGAGATGTCACTATTACTTCTAAGAATGGAGAAAATAAGGAATATTGACAAGAAAGTACAGTAAACAAATAAAGTTTTTCAACTTGAAGGGACTTAACTAGAAGAAAAGACACATATGAGCTGTCTTTACATATACATTCTGAACCCACACATGGTCCAACCCCCGCTTCAACATTCATTTAGTCACTCAAAGTGTTCGGTGATATTCAGCATTAGTTCATTAAAGCTTCCGAGTGAAAGAGGGGGGGGGGGGGGGTGCTGCCGGGGCACCGTGGCTCCTTCACCGGCCGGGGCGGGAGGAAAACACCTCTGCACCGCCACCAGGAAATGCTATCAGGACCTGTTCCCAACGAAACACAGCGCCAGCGGTAACAAACACACGTTTCTGAACGTTTCCTTTTTAATATCTTTAAATAAACACGGTGCCGATAAACGCCAGCGAAGTCTGAACGCGCTAACTTGAGAATGGATCTCCAGAATGAGCGGAGGCAAAACTCTGTAAAGTCCACCGCCGCGGAGTTACTACAGAGTTCACCAAAACGTTGTAGGAACGGTTAAACGCTGTAAATGAGGGGTGTGTGAAGACGTGTGACACTCACAGAAACATTCTTACCTCTTTTTGTGTGTTTCGGCTCATCGAACTGCACCCGGACAGAGATTTTGTTTTCTCTCCGTCTGTGCGCGCAGCTACACTGAACCTTACGGTAACAGTGCGTGGAGCAGTGTGGGTATTGTAGTCCTGCCGGTCCTTCCTTGTGTGTGTTGACTGAATGTGGTCTCGGTCTCCAAGACTACAATTTAGGTTCATCATGAAGCTTTTTACAATTTACAATTTACAGACTAAATGTTCATAAATATGCAAACAAGACTTAAACTTGAATTAATTTAGTTTAGTCTCTTTTGTGTATTACAGCAGCAGGATCCATGGGCCTTACGTCATTAATCACTCATAATTACACTGAGATAAAGAAAGGAATCTGTCATGTTGAACCATGAGCCACACCTTTTCACAGCAGTCAGAATTATTTGTTTCACTGTCGCTGGTGCAAAATGTTTATTTTTTTCCTTCCCTGTTGAGCACATATATGACTTTGTGTCTTTACAATCATATTGTAATAATATTGACTAATATTGCTCATTAGCCACTTATTGTTTAACAGTATCTTTGTTTTTGGATGACAAAAAATTGTCTTAATGACATTTAATATTTTCTGAATTTGAAGTGATGGAAGTAACTAGTTAACTAGTAATAACTAGCTGATTATTTGACTTTTCAGCA
This sequence comes from Parambassis ranga, assembly GCF_900634625.1. Taxonomy (NCBI): domain Eukaryota; kingdom Metazoa; phylum Chordata; class Actinopteri; family Ambassidae; genus Parambassis; species Parambassis ranga. The sequence goes on along the minus strand of NC_041029.1, from coordinate 5,700,768 downwards.
AACCAGAACCAGGACAAATAATAGTTTAATTAAAGCTGCAAGCAGCGATGACAGGCCCTTGCACTCCTTGCGGGCCATGGGACTCGCAGCCGCCGCCTCTTCTATCGCCCCACATACTCTCTCCCCCGGTACCGGCACGAGCTGTGGTCTGCAGGGCAGAAGAGTACACCAATACACACATATACAAAAGACCGGTCCTCCGGCCAGTAGGTGGCGCATCTGTGCAGAGTCAGATGTTCAGCATGACTGTAAAGTTTCATCCACGTTGGATGAAGTATGTGGGAGATACAGCCACAAAAACATCAATTTCCAGTGCGCCACAGCCAGACCGTAGGCTGAAGTGATGAGTTTTTGATAACTTTTGGTCCCTGACCCCTTAAGGGCAAGCACACCAATTTGAAGCCCTATCAAGCAATTCCCCTAGGAGGAGTTTGCAAAAGTTCGGGGAGTGCAAATTGGAACATGGCATGGTTTTTTCAAAATGACGGACTTCCTGTACGTCGTAGAATTTTCATGCAAGAATCGTTTTTTCTTGTCACGAGGCAATACATCAGTGCACCAGGTTTCAAGTCTGTAGCAGTTGCGGTGAATATTTTCACACTTTAGGGGGCGCTGCAGAGCCATGTAGCCACGCCCGCCAATGGCCAGTTGTGATTTTCCTCAGGGGACAATTTTGTGCCAAATTTGGTGAATTTTTGTTCACGTTCAGGGGGTCAAATTCACGATACCGTGGAACAATTTTCAACGTTTTGTGCTCGGGCCCTAATAAACAAAACAGTTTTACTAACCTAGTGGTGGTACTACACTAACAGATTATTAAAACAAAATAGGTCTGTTACTTTTTACCTCTGTGCCACCATAATGTGCGTTTATGGAAAGCGTGCTTGTAGCTGAAACTCAGAGCTCACCCAGCAAGTCAGAGCTCTGAATAGTTGGATCATGCCTGACTAGAAGTGAGGGGACTAGGAGGGAGAGGAAAGAAGGTGGTGGAATAGAGATGATGGTGGTAAATAAAAACACAAAAAAGTGCTTACCAACAGGTCTTGCAGGGGCAGGCCCTCTATCTGCTCCACCACTGGTCCCTGTTCCACCCGATGCTGAAGCAGCCTCAGAATTGTATATGTGTGTGCATGAAAAAACAAAAACTTAAGAGCAGCATTCACAAGGATGATGAGGAAAAGTTTTAACCTCCATCCACCAAGAAGCAGTGAAAGAGGACTGCAGGAATCACATCATGAAGATCGCTGTCATTCATCCCATTAAGGCAGTGGTCCCCAACCACCGGGCCGGGGACCGGTACCGGTCCGTGGGTCATTTGGTACCGGCCGCACAGAAAGACTGAGCAAAACATATATTATTCATTATCTGAGTCTGAAAGCTGTTTCATTTATAAATCGATCAGATTCATCCGCCTGTGCCTTTAAGCACCTGCCCAGACGCTTGTCTCGGTCACGGGATACGGAACCCCAAAATTAAGCCCACAAGCAGCAAAAATGAATAAAAAACAAACGTCTTTGGAGAGCTTCTTCGGAAAGGGGAAAAGGCCTAACGAGGAGACAGAAGAAGAGGAGCCTACCCCTTCAAAGAAAAAGAAACCCGCATTTAAAAGACTATATCAGGAGTCCTATTTAAAATACGGATTTATTGCAACAGGTGATTCTCACACACCAAGTCCGCTCTGAGTGATGTGTGGCGACAGACTCGCAAATGAGGCAACGAAGCCTTCAAAACTGCGAGACCGAGCACCCTGCATTAAAAGACAAGCCATGGAAGAAAACATGAACAAGAACGACTGAAGCAATTAATGACGGCCAAAACAAAATTACGGAGTGGACTGGACATAAGAAACACACTTCGGGTGTCATGTCTCCCATTATCCCCAGATGGGACCGGCTCATTGCTGAGAAAGCTCAAAGGCCCCCACTAATTAAGCATAGGAGTAAGTTGTCTTTGTATGCACTTTTTTTTCTGTGCCGGTCCGTGAAAGTATTGTTTTACATGATACCGGTCCGTGGTGCAAAAAAGGTTGGGGACCGCTGCATTAAGGAACAGGAAAACCAATCAACAATTTTTGTTTGCATTTTGTCAGATTGTAGTGATTACAGGTGTTATTGGACAGTTGATTTGGTGTTTTTACTATTCAGAAATTTAGAATTAAGAAGAAAGCAAGAAGCCAGATGACCACATTTTTATGTTTGTGCTTATAATATTATGCAAATATTTAAAATATGTCATTTCAAGTGCCTTTCAAACATCCAAATGTTTATGTTTTTGGTAAATGTTATTATTATTTTACATTAAATTAATATAAATTAATTATAAAGTAATGCATTCATAATTAATATTACTAAATAATAGGGATGTCCCGATCCGATCACGTGATCGGAAATCGGGCCCGATTACGTGATTTCAGACTCGATCGGAATCGGATGTTACCTCCCGATCAGGACTCGGTTATATATTTATTAGGGCTCTCAAAGTTAACACCTTGTGTGCAGGGTGGCTCTGTGTCCTGTAGTGTAGGGGTATGACTAGGCCTGTCACAATAAACAATAAATCAATTAATTGCACGATAAGTTAATTTTTTTTCGGCCGCGATAAATTACATTTGCATGCTGGTTTGTTTTCCTCTCTTTCTCTCTCTCTCCCTCTCGCTGCCAAAGAGACTGGATGACAAAAGGCGTCACTCCGGTGCGTCGTAGCGTATAAAGGCCGTCGGACTTTATATGTCCCGCGGCTTCTGTCTTAAAATGTGTCAAATCAACAGGTAGTTTTTATTTTTTTAACTCATTGTGTAACGTTTTTCGGGATGTTCTGAGCAGACCACGGTCAGCTCGCTGTCTGCGTCGCCACGGTGCGTCACAGCGCTGCAGGGCTTGGACGTTACAGCAACACAGAGAGCTCTGAAGCTGCACAACACCGTTTCAACACTTTGCCACAATTCACCACGACACTAAACCTGCTCATGTATAGAACCTGCTCTCAGAGAGAGTCCGCGTTGTACGAGTGTAGTTCTCTGCCTTCTCACTGGCGGCACTCGCTGCAGCGCCACCCAGTCTAGTTCTCTTGCCCAGTCCTCTTGTGCCATCTCTGCTGTCAGTTTCTGTCTACATGGTGGCGTTTGTAAAATTCACTGCAGCTGTCTGCAGCGGCCTGATGCGCATACACACATGCAAACGCGTGCGCACACAAGCACATGTGCGTACAGGTGAGCCCACTCCCAGAGAGTGCGTGTTGTTTGGCTCTCTGTTGCTCATGACGTGCTAGTTGGTTTGACTTAACTCCATTGACTATGCTCAGATAAGCCATGGTAATAGGCCTACCACTACTCATAATAATAATATTAACATTAATATTAATATCATTAATAATAACAATAATAATAATAATAATAATGTTGATGGTTGGGGCCTTTCCAGTGTTAAATGTTCTTTAGAAATTAAAGTTTATTGATCTTTGAAATTGTGTACTTGCATTGTATGTCGTTATCATTATATTAGACGAACATAGTCTCAAAACGACAATATTATCGATTATCGCAATAATTTCTCTTGGCAATTACCCAGCAAAATCTGTTATCATGACAGGCCTAGGTATGACAGTTGCTTTTGGTGCGAGGTCTTGATGAGCTGCTGCGTGTCTGAAATCCTATTTACCGCCTTTATAGAGAATCTTGAAAGTATCGGATCGGGACTCGGTATCGGCAGATACTCAAAATCGAATGACTCGGACTCGGACTCAAAGGCAAAAAAACCTGATCGGGACATCCCTACTAAATAATTAAGAAGAATATAACAATGAGAAGGTTAGTACAACAACACAGAAACACCAGCAGTGAAAGTTACAAATTATAGGTGAGTATTGCCAGAGAAATTTACTTTAGTATTTGTCCTAAAAATAATTAGTTCTACTTAGTAAATATTGCTTAAGTCAAGATCACAAGCATTTTTTGAGTGCAAACAACTTTCCACAGTTTTTCTAAGTAAATGTCACTCCAAATTTATTTTAGTGTATAGCTTCTTTTTTTACTTAGATCCAAACACTTGATATATTCCTAATATTCTTATAGTTTCATAGATTTTTGTACATATTTTTGTATGTCTGCACCAAATACCAGGACCAAGTGCCTGCAACACATTTCATCATGGCCATGGCAACAGTTGTTCTTTGTTTACGATCAAAGTGGGCGGAGCAACATGACTGATGTCATTTCATATGGACGTTATGATGTCATAAAGGACGTTATGATGTCACTTAGAAGATGCAACTGGAAGGTACAGCCAGAAACTTTATTATTGACATTTCAAAACAGTTTTGGACACAATGGGCAGAAATTTGGACAGACAGAAGTTTGCTGATATACTCACCAGAGTTGCCATGGAGGAAGTTTATCCCATTATAAATGCATTTTATAATGGAACAAGTCAGGAACAATGGGACGGATTGATTTCAGGAAAGCCTGACACTGAAATGGTGAAGAGGCTTGAAGAGCTGTTTAGGGAGGTCATAATTAAGATCACCAAATGTGTTTTGGTGTCACTCCCTAAAAGGCAAACAGTTTCTCAACAGGAAGTTTTTCCCACAGTGGTCAACTCACTTCCTCAGACGTTTGCCAACGCTCTGGACATTTCTAAAAAAGTCTGTGGTCCCCCCTCAGACATTTTCTCCTTATATCTTACTAGTGAGGTGACAAAGGTGGTAAATTCTATCATCTCTTTTAGCAAGGATTATGAGGAGCCTAATATTAAAAGGTATATGCCTGCCACACTTGAGCACTTAAGTGCATTGACCTACTACATGGGAAATATGATGAAGCAATTCTTCGATGTGAAGCCTAAAACTCAGACACAGAAGCCAGATCTTGTCAACGGTATGCTGCCTGGCAGCAGTGATGAAGCAGAGATGAAGTCTACTCCAGTAGCTGGCTCCAAACCTGTCGGAGAAGGATCAGGAAAGAGTTCAGAAGTTTCTTCTCCTAAGCAAGCCAAAAAGGGGATACTTCAGAGATTCAGGGAGATTTTTGGTGTGTCACGCAGTGTCTCTCCCTCTATGACCACGCAGGAGTCACCTAAGGCAGTGACCTGTCCAGTGGACATTTTTGCGGTAGAGAAGAGAAAAGCTTTGTCACCCAAGTCAACAGGAGTAACACCCAATGAAGTCACTCCAGTGGAGGTTTTCGTGCCAGAGCAGGATGCAGAGGAGGACCCCACGAAATCTGAGGAGAGACTTCAGAAGAGAAAAGCTTTATCACCCAAGTCAACAGGAGTAACACCCAATAAGGTCACTCCAGTGGAGGTTTTCGTGCCAGAGCAGGATGCAGAGGAGGACCCCACGAAGTCTGAGGAGAGACTTCAGAAGAGAAAAGCTTTATCACCCAAGTCAACAGGAGTAACACCTAAGACGATGAAGCCTCTGCACGAGTCAAATGATGCGACTCCATTGGTATATGTGACACAGAGAGGGTTACCTGGAGTCGTCAATGGTGGCAATTTTGTGCCACAGATGGTGTTACCTGGAGTCGACAATGGGGGCAATTTTGTGCCACAGTTGGTGTTACCTGGAGTCGACAATGGGGGCAATTTTGTGCCACAGATGGTGTTACCTGGAGTCGTCAATGTGGGCAATTTTGTGCCACAGATGGTGTTACCTCGAGTCGTCCTTGTGCGCAATTTTGTGCCAAAGATGGAGTCACCTGAAGTCATCCTTGTGGAGGATTCTCTGACAAAGTCTACAGAGAGAAAGGCTTTAAGAAAGACAACTACGCCATCCAAGCCTCCTAGAAAGGGTAGGCAGTTGAGGAACAACTGGCACTTGCCATCCAATACTGAAAGGGATAAAAGTGCCAGCATTGTGCCTGTGCAGCAGACAGCTGAGGCCATCTCTGTGAAGTCTGAGAAGTATGACTCCTTCACACCTGTGATTCACTTTGTGGACGACATAGTGTCTAAGATGGAAAACAATGACTTGGGCAGATTTCTTTTTGATCTAATTATTCAAGTGAATAGAAAGTTAGAGAAAACATTGACCTTGAAGGAGTGTCAAGAAATCCATGCCCGGCTTTATGACAAAATTTGGGATATACTGGTAAAGGAACATATTACTATTCCTCCAAAAAATTTCCCGGGTCTTAGCATGCTGGTTTATGAGAGCCTGATCAAAGAGTGGAAATATCCATTCATTCTGGCCCTTCACATGTCTACTGGGCTACCGATGATGGACAAACAGATAATCAGTAGTTTCCTGGAACATGCTACAAGAAGCTAGAAGTCAGCTCTACGAAGAACAAGAACTTCTTCTCAACAGTTTGCAAAGCCATTTCCAAGCCATTTAGATGACTTCAGGCCTGTCTTCCTTAGACACCCGGGGGCACCTAGTAGAGGCACACAACTCACAAAAACCTGTTTGTGAACTTGTCTGCAGGCTACAAAAAAAAAATAAAAAAAATAAAATAAAAATACAAAATCTCATCAACTTCAATACATTAACAGTAGAAAATGTCAAATTTACCTATTTTTCTCGAAAATAAAACCCTTACATCAAGGGTGATCAATGGGACCTAAGTGGAAAATACCATTTAAAACTACTGCTACACAAAAACTAATAATGCATCAAACTCAATATTTTGGCTAATCTTTGACATATCCATGACAGAGATAAGCTAGACAGCCAGACCGTATGACGAAGTGCTGCGTTTTTGATAAATTTTGGTCCCTTATGCTTTAAGAGTACCAGAGACCAATTTTCAGGTGGATTGGGCAAATCCTCTAGGAGGAGTTCGAAAGAAGTACGGGGAGTGAAAAATTCAAAATGGCGGATTTTTTTCAAAAATGGCGGATTTCCGGTGTGTTTTAGAGGATACCTCCAAGAGACTTTTTGTCTCGTCTAGAGGTGATACATATGTGTGTAGGTCAAACAGGGACTCAGATCTTATTCTAGGGCGCGCTGCTGAGCCACGTGGCCATGCCTGCATATGATGATCAGGTGGTATGAAAAGGTGCACAGGGGCTGATGTCATGATAGGAGGCAGGTACACAGCGAAAATTGGAGAGTTAAATTTTTAGGAGTTGATTTTAACTCAAGTGTCAACACTTTCAGAGTTACATTGTGTCTAGTTGTGGAGTTGTTTGACAGTTGATTCCATCAGTGTTAAATCAACACTGCAGAGTGTGAGGTCTAAAACACAGACCTACTCACTTCTGCAAGACAAAGATTCTCACCTTGTGGTTTGCTGCAATATTGATTTGCACCATCAGTGAGGAGGGTGTGTTGGTGTGTGCATTTACGTGTACACGTGTGTACGACCTTTAAACTTCTGGATGGTTGAGTGAATCTCCCTTTCCACCTAGTAGTTTTTGTGGCTATGCTGCCTGCACTAGACCTCTAAGTTTTCCATGAAGGTCTGACACTGAACTGGTGGTCAGACCCATGAGGACATGTGGGTGTTATGTTTTATGCAATAGGGTGGGTAAAATACTAAAAATAAAAATTAAAATATACTAAAAATACTCCATACTTTAATGCTCATATGAGAATGTTCGCTCTTTTTTTTGGTCAGCATTTATTTCACTGCCCCCCAACCACCCTCATTCATGGTGCAAATCCTCGATTCAGGGACTGAGGCATCTGTTTCCTCATATTTTCCTAGTATTGTGAACACCACCAGTGAGGAGGGCTTTACACATGTGTATGTGTAAACATCCGGACAGTTCAAGGTGATTGTGGTACCCCCTCCTACCTGGTTGGTAATGTGGTTATGCTGACTGAAGTGCACCGATTTTCAGCCCTGTCAAGCAATTCCCCTAGGAGAAGTTCGGGGAGTGCAAAATGGAAGATGGCGTGTTTTTTTTCAAAATGGCGGACTTCCTGTACGTCGTGGAATTTTCGTCCAAGAGGCTTTTTTTTTCTTGTCATGAGGCGATACATCAGTGTACCGAGTGTCAAGTCTGTAGCAGTTGCGGTGAATATTATCACACTTTAGGGGGCGCTGCAGAGCCATGTGGCCCACCCGCCAATGGCGACAGTGTCAAATCGCGATTTTCGTTGGGGGACAATTTTCTGCCAAATTTGGTGAGTTTTTTAAAGACGTTCAGGGGGTTAAATTCGCGATACTGTGGCCGAAAGAAGAATGACGTATAATAATAAACGCTTGCATTTCAATAGGGCTCTCGCACGTTTCGTCTCTTCTAATTAAAAATCAGTGCTGGTTGCTGTAAGAAAGAATCAGAATCATCAACGTGTAGTTTCTGAAGAATAAAGCAGGGCTACAGTACCTTATCTTAGACAGGAGGATGTGTGCAATGTTTTCCAAAGTATCAGTCAATAAAAAAGTCTAAAGGAATTCACGCTTTAATTATTTTTTTTTTTCTGGTCCACATCAGATCTTACAGCATTTAATACATTCAGTGTAATACATTATACATTAATATATTACATTTACAATATGCTTACACTCAGTGGCGTAGGAAGCATTAAAAATGTGGGGGGGGACACCTTCTGTGGGTGGGTGGTGAAAAAAAGTACATCAGTATATTATGAAATATAATATAATAATATGAAGTAGTTGCGTTTTCCTGTGGATTTTAGCAGGTTGTTAAACTATTTTACCTACAGAAGTAAACACTTCATGACTATTTCAGAGACAGATTCAACAAAAACTCGGTGACAAACAGAAACTAATTCCAAGTGAAACAACAGTTTTGTCAAACATACTGGTGCTACTACACTAACAGCCTCCATATCTGAGGCCTTCTCTCATTTACAGAGACAAAAAACTGGCAAATCCCATAGAAAAATGAACCAAACTGCTTAATGCAGATAATACTGAAACACTAAAAATACTAACTTACAAAAAGATGCATGTCTTTATTTTTATTTGCTTATAAAACTACTTAATTCACAACAAACCTTGTGGATGTGTTTATAATGATGCACTCATCTGCTACATCAGTGTTTCCCTGTTCATATAATGCTCCACTGTGTCCTGACGGTCCATCACATGTGTTTTATTCTTGCTGATAAGAATAGGAGCAGGTGGCTATGTGCACTGGCTCGGCGAGGCTGAAGCTAGCAGGCTAACAGGAGCTAACCTGGCCTCATAACAACATGGGTTAATGCTGAAAACAACTCTAACTCTCCGTGTCTTTGTTAGAATCTCCTCATGTCCATTGTGTGTGGGGAGGGAGCAGAAAAGACAACAACATGTCATCAGACAAATAAGACCGTCTACTGTAACTGACAGTAAACAGCAGCTTCCTCCCAACTTTTCTAAGTTGATTTAACATCAACCTAACGTCTCCTGGGGCCATGTGACAAACAGTCAGGCTTCAGCATGAGCTGGACGTTGTGGGATGACACTGACGTCACCTCCTCCAGCTTCGACCAGCACCGACGGTTCTCTTTACGGTGTTTTACGCTCGCTCGAAGAGACCACTGGCTTTGTTAGGTCTGTTACTATAGTAACGGTATTGCAGCGCTGTGGTAACCAGGAAAACATGGAGTGGATTTCAGCGGTGAGGTTATTCTCTTATGAACCAAGTGGAACGGAGTTTTTCACGAGCAATCGAAACAGCGTTAGGTGGAGTTTCCTACTCACTAAATGTGGGGGGGTCCAAACGGGCCGTTTTAAAATGTGGGGGGGCATGTCCCCCTCTGATATAATGGTAGCGACGCCTATGACGTTAGCACTTAGCTTGGTGAAAGCTGCCAGCCTACCTGCAGTGGGCTCTCTGTGCCTCCCTACGATGGTGTACTACACTCATTCAGCCTTCCACTCTAAACATGTCCTAAGACACCTGAGTGACAGTCATCGCTTCCACATCAACAGTAGAGAGGCAGCCAGATACATCCAACAGCTAGAAGACATGCAGGGTCAGCCATCTTACCTCCACTCTCTTCATATTTCCTCCTTCATATCGTCAAACTCCAAATGTAAAGTCTCCTAAATCTCTCCTCAGCCAGTCAGCTCCACAAAGAGGCTACATCTGTGACACAACACTCCTCAGACAAAGACTCAGCTGCAGCAACTTCACATCCTCCATGTCTGACTGCAGTGTTGAAGCAGCCTGGTCCAAAGAGGAAGAGGATGGGGAGGATGAAGACTCTATATCTGGTCAGAATTCACAAGCTTCTCCACGGTGTGTCTGTTGATGGACCTGCACTGTTCCCTTCTTCTTACTGGGCAGGTTAGTCCACAAAGCTTTTCATGTGTGACTGTTTTATTGAAGATGTCATTTTATCTACTCTCTTCTTTTGGATCAGCTGTCACCATGGAGATGAAACAGGTGAGCAAGATGCAGATTTCTCTCTGTTTGGAAATTTCCTGCATCAAAAGCAAACAGTTGTTTTTCTCTGTGATGGTGAGGTGCTGTTGACAAGAGCTGAGGAGGGAGTGTCTGTGGACTGATTTACAGCCAGAGGCATAAAGGGCTTCTATATAAAGGACGACTGAACCGGTCTGACAGCTGGGTGACTCTGCACTCAGACCTGTTCTATCCACTGTTAACCCCTTCATGTCAGTGTTGTGTCAGGTGTGCTGTGTTCAAGGCGTGGTTTCTGTTCATTGTTCATTTCCTGTCAGACAGACTGCAGCAGAACCAGCAGCTCCACACATGAAGGTGGATGAGCTATGAGTGCTATGAGTCAGTGTGAGGACAGAGAGGAGGGAGTCCCTCCCTCTAAGAGGACTCTGTGTGGGGACCATGAGAGCCGGACCACAGCTCAGAGGTAAGAGGACGTCTCTAACTGTCCAAGACTCTTCTCCATGTCACAGCTCACACTCACATTATTCACACATCTGCATGTGTTCAAGAACAAAGCAGCAGCACACTGCACACTCTGCTGGACCTGGACCTGGACCTGGACCGGTCCATGGATGAGGCCATTTATTTCAAAACTGTATATTTCTGCAGAAACACAGACAGCTTTACAAGCTTTCCAACACTACTGTAGCTGTTAGGCCTATGTTTAGCTGGGACCTAGACTCTTCCTCCTCCAAGTCTCAGGGTCCTGGTTTGTTTGGGTCCTGCATGCACACACCTCAGTCATGCACACCATACACTGCTGATTATTCTGACTAACACAGCCTGTACAGAACTCTAATGTGGATTCTGTACATCACCAAAATGGAGGTCCGAAACCAGACGGAATGATGATTCTGTCTGGACCCTTTTCTGATAACTCTGATAAATTCATGAGAATAAATCTTTTCATAGAGCGTTTTATTCCCACGGTCACGGGGACAGTCGCTAACCAGTGTGATTGCAACAGCGGAGAATAAAGTTAGACTAGAGAGCGAGAGAAAGGAGGCGATTATTAGATTATTAGTGTTAGAGACAGTTGAGTTGAAGAAGGCAGTGAAGGCAGATGAGGAGAGACGTAAGATTCTATATCAGGCATATCTGTGCTGCATAGATGATGATTGTGAGGAGTCCGGTAGTACCACTGACATTAAACAGGAAGTAGAGAGCGAGGGAACTCAGGGGGCTGAGATACCGCCTCCCTATTCACCCGCCTCTGCTGTAGCTTCTGCCTCGCCTCAGACCCCACCGCTGGGATGTACCCCATCATGACTGTCCCTGATGGGAGGGGGCGAGTAACAGACAGACAGACAGGAGTGAACTCTAGTCAACCTGGTGCCCAGCAGCACTGGTATAGACAGGCAACAGAGGAGGGGCTTTCCCGGTTGCTTCAGCAGGCCCTGAAAAATGACCCTGATTTACCAGGAAGTGATTCTGTTGATTGGGAGAGACATGTTGTACACCATATGAATTTACATATAGAAAACAACTGAGTACCTCAGCCTGCTCCCCCACCCCAGCCACAGTCCCCAGTTGTGGGTAATCCTGATATGTATTTAACGCCACCTTGGGCCAACATCATAGAGGAAGTAACTGGAGGGGAAAAGAGGGTGGCCGTGGGGGAGGGGGGCATGGAAGGGGTGGATACAGCGGTATGAGTGGGGGTGACTGCTTCTACTGTGGAAAACCTGGCCACTGGGAAAGAGACTGTCACTACAAGCAGCCCCGTGAGTGACCACAAGGGGCTCCCTGGTATCCTCCCCAGGGAAGTGGCATCTCACATTATTCCGTCGGTTGGCAACATCTGCCATTCACAGAACTTGTAAAACTGTGTCAGCAGGCCAGCACCACAGTCATTGTTTCATTCGCTCCAGCTCATCACCAGTGAATCTGATGCCCAGAGACTGGAACCTCCATTATGTGCTCCCCAGATGGATTAATAGGGACATTTGTTACTGGACAGACTTTTTATGCTCCCAGAGTGTTGGAGTAACTGGACAGTGGCTGATGAGAACCACTACGATACAGATGTCTTGTGAAGATATCTGCTGGACTCGTTTTCTGTCTTGTTTGTGGCTGAGGAGGGAGTAGCTGCTGACGTATAGTTAACACCAGAATAGTTTAAATGGCTCAAAATGGCAGATAATAGTGTGCCACTTGTTTGCTTAGTCATTGTTCCACACATAATATTACAGAATTAGGCTCCATGGTTAGGAAAAGCTATTTCTAATGAATAGGCCATCACAGACGATAGGTGTTTAGAATTCTTCATCCTTTAAAGCTTATTAGGTTACCATTCATACAGTAGAGGCATAATAAGGCTCAGGAGATGTTAGCCACACTATCACACAGCATACGGTCTTCATCATTTACTGATGTAGGTTTTGTGCCTCCTGTACTCTTGTCTCTTTCATTGTCTCAACTTCCACCGATCTGGCTCACCTAGATCACTTAGCTCCATTTTATCTGGATGTTTCTGAAACAGGTGGAGTTGTGAATGGTGTTCTGTTCCAGAAAAAAAGAGGGTGAGACAGGTATTAATGTACACTCAACAAAAATATAAACGCAACACTTTTGTTTTTGCTCCCATGTTTCATGAGATGGACTTGAAGATCTAAACTTCATTCCAGATACACAATATTACCATTCCTCTCAAACATTGTTCACAAATCTGTCTAAATGTGTGATAGTGAGCACTTCTGCTTTGCTGAGATAATCCATCCCACCTCACAGGTGTGCCACATCAAGATGCTGATCTGACATCATGATTAGTGCACAGGTGTACCTCAAACTGCCCACAATAAAAGGCCACCCTGAAATGTGCAGTTTTGTCTCACAGCAAAATGCCACGGATGCCACAAGCATTGAGGGAGCGTGCAATTGGCATGCTGACAGCAGGAATGTCAACCAGATCTGTTGCTCGTGCATTGAATGTTCATTTCTCCACCATAAGCCGTCTCCAAAGGCGTTTCAGAGAATATGGCAGTACATCCAACCGGCCTCACAACCGCAGACCACGAGTAACCACACCAGCCCAGGACCTCCACATCCAGCAGGTTCACCTCCGAGATCGTCTGAGACCAGCCACTCAGACAGCTGCTGAAACAATTGGTTTGCATAACCAAACAATTTCTGCACAAACTGTCAGAAACCGTCTCAGGGAAGCTCAACTGCATGCTCGTCGTCCTCATCGGGGGCTTAACCTGACTCCAGATCGTCGCCGTAACAGACTTGAGTGGGCAAATGCTCACATTCGATGGCGTCTAGCACGTTGGAGAGGTGTTCTCTTCACGGATGAATCTCGGTTTACATTGTTCAGGGCAGATGGCAGACAGCGTGTGTGGCGTCGTGTGGGTGAGCGCTTTGCTGATGTCAATGTTGTGGATCGAGTGGCCCATGGTGGTGGTGGGGTCATGGTATGGGCAGGCATCTGTTATGGACGAAGAACACAGGTGCATTTTATTGATGGCATTTTGAATGCACAGAGATACCGTGATGAGATCCTGAGGCCCATTGTTGTGCCATACATCCATGAACATCACCTCATGTTTCAGCAAGATAATGCACGGCCCCATGTTGCAAGGATCTGTACACAATTCTTGGAAGCTGAAAATGTCCCAGTTCTTGCATGGCCAGCATACTCACCGGACATGTCACCCATTGAACATGTTTGGGATGTGCTTGACCGGCGTATACGACAGCGTGCACCGGTTCCCACTAATATCCAGCAACTTCGCACAGCCATTGAAGAGGAGTGGACCAACATTCCACAGGCCACAATAGACAATCTGATAAACTCTATGCGAAGAAGATGTGTTGCACTGCATGAGGCAAATGGTGGTCACACCAGATACTGACTGGTTCTGAGTCCCCAGACCGCCAATAAAGCAGAAACAAAATGCACATTTCAGGGTGGCCTTTTATTGTGGGCAGTTTGAGGTACACCTGTGCACTAATCATGATGTCAGATCAGCATCTTGATGTGGCACACCTGTGAGGTGGGATGGATTATCTCAGCAAAGCAGAAGTGCTCACTATCACACATTTAGACAGATTTGTGAACAATGTTTGAGAGGAATGGTAATATTGTGTATCTGGAATGAAGTTTAGATCTTCAAGTCCATCTCATGAAACATGGGAGCAAAAACAAAAGTGTTGCGTTTATATTTTTGTTGAGTGTATTTGACCCAGGTTCTGCAGGGGGGTTGCAAGGTGGAGCAGGCTTTAGGCCTAAAACATAGGTATGGTGCAGTATATCAGCCACAGTCACAGGGAAAAGTGGAAAGGATGAAACTAAAACCTAAAACAAAAAATGGGCTACAATCTGTGCACAGACCAAATTAAAATGGGTTCAAATATTTTCTATTGACTTGATGTGTGTATGATGTTCTGTTAATAACCATATGATTTACAACCTATGAGCTTCTTGCAGGTCTACAGTTTCCCGGACCAGCTGGCCCGCTGAGACTGAAAGAGTATGCAGTATGGTGTTAATAGAAACCATAATATAATGAATTTAAAGCTTTGGTGTCAGCTTTTGCATTACAGGTGAAAGGAGAGACGGAGAGTCCAGGCGGAGCCACACCACACACAGCCGAGTGGGCCCTCCTGAAGGTGATAAAAAGGAAGTGGTCGGAGCCTAGGTGGACTGGACCAAATCAGATGGTGGACAGGACATCCCATGCGGTGAGGCTTAAAGGGAAAGGCGACATCTGGTATCATTGGATACCATACTAGCTAGCTAGTTGTTAAAATCACAAATCTGAATGCCGTGAATATACTGAAACGTCTCATGTGTTATTTTTACCGTACTAACCGGGTGAAGTTACCATGGAGACGGCACACCACAATCAAAACAAAACACTGAACTAAGCTCCACGGCGACAACCTTTGATGACATCATCAAAGGTTGTCGCCGTGGAGCTTAGTACACAAACAAGAGCATTTTGGCACACAGTGATTCAAGCATTCAGGATTATTTTCCATTGAGCGAGGACTATTTCTTAGAACACAGCAGAACAATATTTCCAGCATTCACGATCATTTCTTCAACTAAAGATATGTTCAGGAGCGAGAGTGCTGCTCTGCTACGTGCAGAAAACGATCAGCTGCGTGCCGACCTGGCTTCTCTAAAAAAGAAGATGGCCCACAAGGAGCAAAAGTGGGAGGAGCAGGCAGCAGCATTAAAGGAGGATCTGGCCATTAAACAGCGTGCATTGGCAGGCATGCATGAGGACATGTATTCACAACAACAGTTTATGGATGTGCAGCTCAAAGAAGCCACCGATGAAAATCGGTGCCTCAGAGACACTGTGGAAGAGCTGCAGGTCTACAAAGGTGTTTCTATGAGATGGTCTATAATTTTGGACAGGAGGTGTGCTGATATGACCTGTAAACTTAGCACTCTGCACTCCCACGTAGAAGAGGATAAAGACATCATCATCACTATGACCAGTAAAAAAAACGCTCTCGACTGCCAACTGAAGGAGAGCGCAGAGGTGATGCACACACGACTGCTGCACCTGGAAGAGGTGCTCGCAGTTAAAGACGAAAGCCTTGAGAGCATGCAGCAGCTCCTTAACGAGGTTAGAGAGGAGAAGAGGCTCCTGGAAGAGAAACTCAGCGAGCCTAAGATTTCCAAGAAGGAGCAAAAAAAGGCAGATAAGAAGCTGCAGAAAGAACGTGAGCAGAGGGAGAAACAAGAAAAGAAGGATCGCAAGAAGAGAGAGAAGCAGGAAAAGAAAGAACGTGAGGAGAGAGAGAAGCAAGAAAAGAAGGATTGCAAGGAGAGAGAGAAGCAAGAAAAGAAGGATTGCAAGAAGAGAGAGAAGCAAGAAAAGAAAGAACGGAAGGAGGCGCCATGGCGTATGAGGAGCTGACTTCTCTTCTTCAGCTAGACACTGCGGACCAGGCCAACCAGACTGGCTTTGCCTGTGTAGCAGGGAGGCGTCCCACACCTGGAACTGACCTGTTATTTCTTCAGCTTCTAACATGTTTGGTGCTTCTGTTCTTTTTTTGTTTTTGTTGAACATACATGAGAATAATCTGTTCACTGAAAAACTGTAACTGTGTGTGTGGTCTGTTGCATTAAACATTCAATGTCTTACATTTGTTATTTTAAAATGCTGCACAAATAATGAAACCCAGATATGCTGGCAACAGTTTACTGTATTTGGATTTGAATAAAATGCATTACATATACAGGATAGAACAAAAACAGTGATAACAATTATTATCACGTGCTGTCCTCAGGCAGGTGAAGACTGGTCTGGTGCAGCGTCTGGTCATAAGATCACAGAGCTGTGGAGAGAATATCACAATTACACAATGTACAGTAATTACAGCAAGACATAAAGAGAGCAGCAGTAAACTGAACAATGACAACAGCAGCAGGTCTATGACAGACGACGCTGCTCTGCTCGTCCTCAGCTACAACAACAGAGAGACAACGCAGCATGTTTAGCAGCACCCATAATGATAACGACCATCGACAAGAACAAAGTCTTTGTATCCACATCAAGTTTGTCAGATCAGATCAACGGTAAATGGAAGAAAAACTGCTTCAAAATGCAGAAAGAGCCTGTTAGCATCACGTTAGCATCACGTTAGCATCACGTTAGCATCACGTTAGCATCACGTTAGCCAGTGGCGTAGGAAGCATTAAAAATGTGGGGGGGACACCTTCTGTGGGCGGGTGGTGAAAAAAAGTACATCAGTATATTATGAAATATAATAATATGAAGTAGTTGCGTTTTCCTGTGGATTTTAGCAGGTTGTTAAACTATTTTACCTACAGAAGTAAACACTTCATGACTATTTCAGAGACAGATTCAACAAAAACTCGGTGACAAACTAAACTAATTCCAAGTGAAACAACAGTTTTGTCAAACATACTGGTGCTACTACACTAACAGCCTCCATATCTGAGGCCTTCTCTCATTTACAGAGACAAAAAACTGGCAAATCCCATAGAAAAATGAACCAAACTGCTTAATGCAGATAATACTGAAACACTAAAAATACTACCGTATTTTCGCGACCATAAGGCGCACCGCATTATAAGGCGCAGTGTCAGTTACACGGTCTATTTCTGTCCTCAGCGCATACACAAGGCGCACCGTACTACAAGGCGCAGGTTACGCTAAAACATACCAGTACGTAAATTCAGTAAAAACCGGCTGGATATCAGCGAGGAGCCGGTGCAGCCGCTCTCTCGACGGTGGCAGCGACAGAGAAACAGCGTGTGTGTTTCTATGGGCAGAGCAGTGGCTGCTGCTGAATGCCTGTTGTGATTCCAACTTTATCTTTACACTTTATTAACAAATAAAGACCATCTTTGGATATAAATTGCACCACAGTGATTCCTAATTCATTATTGCTCTGAAATTATGCCGGCTTTCACAAAAGCTCGGACAACAGTCACTGAGACGCTAAGACGCATGCTACGCTAAAACATACCAGTACGTAAATAAAAAGGTAACGGGACAAAAACATAGAGTTAAGTCGAAATTTATTACAGCTATGTACAATACACTCACATTTTAATCAATCCTCTCCCGCAAACCCATCAAAGTCCTCATCTTCAGCGTCAGAATAAAACAACTGTGCCAGTGCTTGCATACCAGCTTCCCTCTCATCGCTGTCAGAGTCACTGTCGTTGCCGGCTGGCTGTTCTGAAATTACGCCGGCTTTCACAAAAGCTCGAACAACAGTCAATGCAGAAACATTAGCCCATGCGTCCACAATCCACTCACATACACTGGCGTAACTCGCCCGGCGCTGCCTCCCAGTCTTGGTAAAACTGTGCTCGCCGTCTGCCATCCATCGCTCCCACACCGCTCGCAGCTTAGCTTTAAACGCCCCGTTTACTCCGATATCCAGTGTCGGGGTGAAAATCCCCTTGTTTCCTTCTGATCACCCCCTGAATTAGTTTGTAAGGAAGGAGCGGATAAATTCTGGTCTCAAAATTATAATTTATTAAACAATGAGGCAAATTCTGAGTCGCAGAGCTCTGGGTTGTTGCACACAAAGAACCAAACAAGAACAACACAAGAACAGGACAACCAACAAGAACAAACAACCACACAGCAACAACGAACAATGCAACAACAACTGGACATGGAATTCACACATTGATATACCCCATGGGCGTTCCTGCCTGCCGGCCCACAGGGGCATCTACCGCCCCCCTGCAGACCCTGGTTCATACAGCAACTAGACCATTAGTGTTTACTGCCAAATAAGGTAAAACTTCAATTCCTCAAATCTCATAGGTTGTGAGTCCAATCTGGGGGTGACCATAAAACTGGGTACTCAGGAGAAAAACACATTCCTTTAGAATCTGGCTTTTATCAGGTCAAAGGTGCTGCTGTCCTTAGTCTGAATTTATGACCATCTCGTACCAACCGGAGCTCTCTCCAGAGAGCAGAAAAACAACTGATCTCATCTGCCACAGCCTGAACTGCAGAAAACAAAGTTATATGACACACTATGAAATTACTTATTAATACATTCAGTATCCTCGAATTACTTTGATTTTCTATAAAACTTCCTAACACATAAACACTTATGAAAATCACATTATTAAGCGCTAAACACATATAAACATGAATACTTATATATCTGAACACACTGCATGTTAACACCATGCAGAATAAATTCTTTCACCCAACAATTCCCTCTTTTGAGCTCTTATAAGAGCTCACAACAAATCTTCCTCGTCGTCACCTGGCACGGGCACCTCTGCTGCCAGCAGAGGCATCTGATATGAAGGAGAATGAAAACCTGAATCCTGCTTTTCAATTGCTGACACAATTAACCTGTAACCTAAACAGTGCACACAGGGAATATAACAACAACCACATGTAGTCAAAATACCCAAAAATGCTGCAAAAGAAGTGATTAGTGACATACCATACTACCGCCTTCCAGGGTCCCAGCACCCTAATCAGCCAGTCGTCCAGGGGGTTATCTATCCCTGAGTGCTCATGCAACATACTGGAAAGAGTTCTCAAACCTTCTAAAGCTTTAGTGACCTTACCGTCGGGAGCAGTGTTATTGGGAATGAAAGTACAACACATTTCATCAAACATAGCACATACACCTCCTTTCTCTGCCAATAACATATCCAAAGTCATCTGAAATCAAATCCCCATGCATCGTCTGGATATAATGGGGCAGGTTCAGTGTACAGGTGGGGTCTCGCTGATGCACAGGCAACACAACCTGACATATTTTGCTCCCTCACCTGTTTTACCATCCATCTGAACCAAATATTACCATCCTCATAACCAGTAGATAATGCTAATACATCGAACGGGGTGAGCTTATGGACTACAATGTCGGGTTTGGAGTCCCAACATTGGCCAGGCACTCCGGAAGATTTAACATAAGGGTTGTGGTCCAGGCCAGTAATTGATAACATAATAGGATTCTGCATGCAGCTCCAATCTCTTTGTATATGGAAATACCCACTGAACAAGATCCGCCCGCCTGAGGTGGTTTTAGCTTTTTTAGGTGCCCAATTTGTGTGCTGCCACCCCAATCCACAAACATAGACGCCATACTGTCTCCACGACACATTATGTCCCCCGCAGTTGATTACTGCGCACAAATCAAAGATAAAAGAGAACTCTGAACCCTTATAGTAGTCTAACTCTATACCTCCCCTGTTTCTCACACATACATCTCCTCCTGTCCCTGGTGCTCTCCTCACCCTGCGTGTGCTGGGCCCTGGATTTGACTTACCATTGGATCCTGGAAAACTGACAAAATAAGTACACACGAAATTATGTTACACAGAAAAAGTCAAAGATACACTAACTACAGACATGAAAACACAAGCTCCCAACACCCTCCAGTTACCCCACAGTCCCATCTTGTCAGCCGGAGTCTTCTTGACACAGGAACTAGAACCTCTGCTCCTGAAACTTTAGACCTTCCTCTCGACAGCTGACCTTACTGATGACTGTGGTTCGTCTCCTGGTGGGGTGATGCGCTTAACTTCGCCTATCACCCTTAGTTGGAGTGATGCGCTTAACTTCGCCTATCACTCTTAGTCCCACGCTGATCCTGATGATTGCTCATGTATGTGTATTCACCGTCTCATCCTCTTCAACCAAGTAGGGTAGACTACCTACTGGTCACACTCCTGGTTTCAGGGGATTATTCTGCCCCTTTCATTTTATCCTCCTCCTGCTCCTTCTAATGTCGGCCAGCGTCCATCCTGGCTCCAGTGATACCAGGTGTCTCCTTTCCCTTTCAGCCACACAGCATGGGATGTCCTCCGTACCACCTGATATGGTCCCGTCCACCTAGGCTCCGACCACTTTCTCTTTATCACCTTCAGGAGGACCCACTCGGCTGTGTGTGGCTCCTTCTGGACTCTCCATCTCTCCTTTCTCCTTTAATACAAATACTAACACCAAAGCTTTAAATTCATTATATTATGGTTTATATTAATACCATACTGCATACTTCTTCAGTCTCAGCCGGCCAGCTGGTCCAGGAAACTGTCGACCTGTAAGAAGCTCATAGGGTGTACATTATATGGCGTGATTAACAGAACATCAATACAATAGACAATACTTGAACCCATATAAATTTGGTCTGTGCACAGATTTTAGCCAATTTTTGTTTTAGGTTTTAGTTTCATCCTTTCCACTTTTCCCTGTGACTGTGGTTGATATACTGCACCATACCTATGTTTTAGGCCTAAAGTCTGCTCCACCTTTTCCAAGTCTAAACTCTTAAAATGAGATCCATTCTGGGAATCCATGCTGTGGAATGTAATAGTTAATCAAACAGTTTATCATCCGGTTTAAAACTCAAATACATTAATACTTGTCTCACCCTCTTTTTTCTGAAACAGAACACCATTCACAACTCCACCTGTTTCAGAAACATCAAGATAAAAAGTAATCTAGGTGAGCCAGATCGGTATGGAAGTTGAGACAATGAAAGAGACAAGAGTACAGGAGGCACAGAACCTACATCAGTAAATGATGAAGACCAGATGTTATGTGGTAGTGTGGCTAACATCTCCTGAGCCTTATTATGCCTCTACTGTATGAATGGCAACCTAATAAGCTTTAAAGGATGAAGAATTCTAAACACCTATCCTCTGTGCCTATTCATTAGAAATAGCTTTACATTTCTTAACCATGGAGCTTAATTCTATAATATTATGTGTGGTACAATTACTAAGCAAACAAGTGGCACACTATTATCTGCCATTTTGAGCCATTTAAAACTGTTCTGGTGTTAACTATACGTCAGCAGCTACTCCCTCCTCAGTCACAAACAATTTATCTGCTGTGATGGACCAATGTAGTCCCTCTCATTAGGAGGTAGAACCTCTCCTGATAGAAGAGATCCTCACACCTGTCATAGAAGAGAATAACCTACAGGGATCAGTGGACAGCCTATAGGGTCAGAAAGACATTATCCAGGGTTTCCACAGCTGGAATAGACTGAGGAGACCGCCCCCTTAAGGAGACTCAGGTAAAAACGAATCCAGCAGATATCTTCACAAGACATCTGTATCATAGTGGTTCTCATCAGCCACTGTCCAGTTACTCCAACACTCTGGGAGCATAAAAAGTCTGTCCAGTAAGAAAAGTCACTATTAATCCATCTGGGGAGCACATAATGGAGGTTCCAGTTTTGATCAACAAGTCTCTGCCCATCAAATTCACTGGTGATGAGCTGGAGCGAATGAAACAATGTCTGTGGTGCTGCTAACACAGTTTCACAAGTTCTGTGAATGGCAAAGGTTTCCCAAAAGAAGCCAACCGACGAAATGATGTGAGATGCCGGTGTGATCTTTGACAGCCATTTCCCTGGGGAGGATACCAGGGAGCCCCTTGAGGTCACTGACGGGGCTGCTTGTAGTGACAGTCTCTTTCCCAGTGGCCAGGTTTTCCACAATAGAAGCAGTCACCTCCACTCAAACCGCTGTATCCACCCTTTCCATGCCCCCCTCCCCTACGGCCACCCTCTTTTCCCCTCCAGTTACCTCCTCTATGATATTGACCCCACCCACCTTGATAGTGGGGGCGGGTGACCCAAGATGGGGTTAAATACATATCAAGATTTCCCACAACTGGGGACTGTGGCTGAGGCGGGGGAGCAGGCTGAGGCTGAACCACCCTCTGTGATGCAGGGGTGTATTTCTTCATTTTCCTCTGATATGCTGCTTCCTTTCTAGCTTGAGCTAACTGCAGCTTTAATAATTGTGTCTGCAGCCCTTTCATCTCCATGGTCTCTGTGTCTGTGTTGTCAGTGTGTAAATTCATATGGTGTACAACATGTCTCTTCCAAGCAACAGAATCACTTCCTGGTAAATCAGGGTCATTTTTCTGGGCCTGCTGAAGCAACAGGGGAAGCCCCTCCACTGTTGCTGGTCTATACCAGTGCTGCTGGGCACCAGGTTGACTAGAGTTCACTCCTATCTGTCTGTCTGTTACTCGCCCCCTCCCATCAGGGACAGTCATGATGGGGTACATCCAAGGAGGTGGGGTCTCAGGCGAAGCAGAAGCTACAGCAGAGGCTGGTGAATAGGCAGGCGGTATCTCCGCCCCCTGAGTTCCCTCGCTCTCTACTTCCTGTTTAATGTCAGTGGTACTACCAGACTCCTCACAATCATCGTCTATGCAGCACAGATATGCCTGATATAGAATCTTACGTCTCTCCTCATCTGCCTTCACTGCCTCCTTCAACTCAACTGTCTCTAACACTAATAATCTAATAATCTCCTCCTTTCTCTCTCTCTCTAGTTACTCTATTCTCCACTGTTGCAATCACACTTTTTAGTGGCTTTTATCATCTCCTTTCACTCCCTGCTCTGTCATTGCTGTACACACTGCTGCTTCCATCTCAGCTGCAGCCTTCTGTTGTCCCTCTGGTCCTGCCTGTCCGCAGCAATGGCTCAACATCTTACTCATCTGTTCATCAATTGTCTTCCACGTAGACATGATTACCACTCACCAAATCCTTCTTGCGTACCTGCTGTATGTTAAAATGTACCTTCTATATGTGCCTTCTCCTATCCCTCATTGTGAATCTGGCAACAGAGTCACACACCTTCACTTAAACACACTTTCACACACACACACACTCATTCAACCTGCAACACACACACTTAGGCCTACACACACACACTCACTTCTCCGACGGCACGGAGTAAACACCTTTCCTCGACGGTGCGAGGTCAAAACAATTAAACACAATTTTCAATACATAAAACACAACTTAAACAATAGGCTATATATTTTCTTCTCTTTTCTCTTTTCTCGTGATCCTTTTTTTTGTCTTTATTATTTTGTGATCACTGTGACACTTTTCCTCTGTGTGACCCTTTTTTTTTATTTTTTAAGCTTTAGGCGGTCATCACTGTCGTTTCAGGGGTCATCAAATCCCACGGGCTTTCAACCGAGCTTTATCTATATTTGCGTCCAAATATAGCGGGGGATGCCACTCCCAATGACATAACGCTCATTCACGTTATTGTATTAACCCTTTTTTTATTCTTTTTATTTTTAATTGGTTAATATCTCTCTCAGTGTCACTTTTTCCTTTTTCTCTTTTACTTCATCTCATTTTCTCTTTTACTTCATCTCATTTTCTCTTTTACTTCATCTCATTTTACTTCACTTATTAAGACTTACAATCTGCCTCTTACAATTTGAACTCTAAAACACCGTACCCATCCCAGTGACTACTTAATTTAGATTGTCCAATGTGCAGAATTTTGATTAAACAGGTATCTGCTTACCTTGTTATTATTGGCCAGCCAGTAGTCACTCCGTCAGGCAAGATGTCATTTGACCCACACTCCTTCGAGCCCCACGTTGGGCGCCAAATTGTCGGGGTGAAAATCCCCTTGTTTCCTTCTGATCACCCCCTGAATTAGTTTGTAAGGAAGGAGCGGATAAATTCTGGTCTCAAAATTATAATTTATTAAACAATGAGGCAAATTCTGAGTCGCAGAGCTCTGGGTTGTTGCACACAAAGAACCAAACAAGAACAACACAAGAACAGGACAACCAACAAGAACAAACAACCACACAGCAACAACGAACAATGCAACAACAACTGGACATGGAATTCACACATTGATATACCCCATGGGCGTTCCTGCCTGCCGGCCCACAGGGGCATCTACCGCCCCCCTGCAGACCCTGGTTCATACAGCAACTAGACCATTAGTGTTTACTGCCAAATAAGGTAAAACTTCAATTCCTCAAATCTCATAGGTTGTGAGTCCAATCTGGGGGTGACCATAAAACTGGGTACTCAGGAGAAAAACACATTCCTTTAGAATCTGGCTTTTATCAGGTCAAAGGTGCTGCTGTCCTTAGTCTGAATTTATGACCATCTCGTACCAACCGGAGCTCTCTCCAGAGAGCAGAAAAACAACTGATCTCATCTGCCACAGCCTGAACTGCAGAAAACAAAGTTATATGACACACTATGAAATTACTTATTAATACATTCAGTATCCTCGAATTACTTTGATTTTCTATAAAACTTCCTAACACATAAACACTTATGAAAATCACATTATTAAGCGCTAAACACATATAAACATGAATACTTATATATCTGAACACACTGCATGTTAACACCATGCAGAATAAATTCTTTCACCCAACACCAGCGGTTGAAGTTCTTTGGTTAACCCTCCCGGGATAACGGCATGCTCCGAATTCGAAGCCGCTCACATCTCTATCAGCAGCGATTCAGTAAAAACCGGCTGGATATCAGTGAGGAGAGCCGGTGCAGCCGCTCTCTCGACGGTGGCAGTGACAGAGAAACAGCGTGTGTGTTTCTATGGGCAGAACAGTGGCTGCTGCTGAATGCCTGTTGTGATTCCAACTTTATCTTTACACTTTATTAATAAATAAAGACCATCTTCGGATATACGTTGTCCCGCATTTTAATCAGATGCACCACAGTGATTCCTAATTCATCCTTACCAGTGGCTGACTGTACAGAACATTTATTACAACAATAAACAGGAAACAACTGCGCGAGTTCAAACCTGCCAGCTTCCCTCTCGCTGTCAGAGTCACAGCCACACACGTTGCCGGCTGGCTGTTCGGAAATTATTATTATTATTGTTCGGAAATTATGCCGGCTTTCACAAAAGCTTGGGCAACAGTCACTGCAGAAACATGAGCCCATGTGTCCACAATCCATTCACATAACTGACGTAACTCGCCCAGCGCTGCCTCGCAGTAAAGCTGTGCTCGCTGTCCGCCATCCATCGCTCCCACGCCGCTCGCAACTTTACTTTGAACGCCCTGTTTACGCCGATGTCCAGCGGTTGGAGTTCTTTGTTAACCCTCCCGGGATTACGGCAAGCTATGAATTCATCTGCTTCGCCTGTATTTTTACACCAGTGGTGAGACGGGCGTACGCGGAGTCACGGATCAGCAGCAAGGGTGATGCGTGAAAAAAAACCATCCGGTCTCTTTACATAAACTTCCCTGAGCCACTCTTCGTCTCCTCATTTCTCCTTAACAAAGACTCCTGCTGGAAACATTTCTTTAGGCAGAGTCTTTCTCTTCCATAGGCGGAAGTTTCTGTCCATTACCATCCAGTCCACCACTACAGTCCGTATTGATACCGTGCTGGTCCCCATTCTCTCCACAGTTTGGTTCACGGGGATGTCGAAAGTGAGGTGGACTTCATCCATGTTGGTGATGTGGCTGGGCTGGATGTTTTTGCTGGCAATGTTGTCACTGCATAAGGCGGAAGCTGTAATCCGCTGGAAGTTGCTGCGCCAGTACCGTAGCATTCAGCTGATTGGTGAATTGCTGCCAGCGTACGTAGTGTACGCTGGCAGCAATTCACCAATCGGCTGAACCGGTGTGTTACGTAGTATCCATCTGATTGGTTCATCGCTGCTAGCGTGCGTAGTGTACGTATGACGTAGCGTTCAGCTGATTGGTGATTTGCTGCCAGCGTACGTACTTTACATATCATGTCCCCGTGTCTGGTACTCAACCCATACACAAGGCGCACCGTATTATAAGGCGCAGGGCCGACTTTTGAGAAAATTTTAGACTTTTAGGTGCGCCTTATGGTCGTGAAAATACGGTAACTTACAAATAAATGCATGTCTTTATTTTTATTTGCTTATAAAACTACTTAATTCACAACAAACGTTGTGGATGTGTTTATAATGATGCACTCATCTGCTACATCAGTGTTTCCCTGTTCATATAATGCTCCACTGTGTCCTGACGGTCCATCACATGTGTTTTATTCTTGCTGATAAGAATAGGAGCAGGTGGCTGTGTGCACTGGCTCGGCGAGGCTGAAGCTAGCAGGCTAACAGGAGCTAACCTGGCCCTTATTACAACATGGGTTAATGCTGAAAACAACTCTAACTCTCCGTGTCTTTGTTAGAATCTCCTCATGTCCATTTTAGTATTTGTACTTTAGTATTTGTCCTAAAAATAATTAGTTCTACTTAGTAAATATTGCTTAAGTCAAGATCACAAGCATTTTTTGAGTGCAAACAACTTTCCACAGTTTTTCTAAGTAAATGTCACTCCAAATTTATTTTAGTGTATAGCTTCTTTTTTTACTTAGATCCAAACACTTGATATATTCCTAATATTCTTATAGTTTCATAGATTTTTGTACATATTTTTGTATGTCTGCACCAAATACCAGGACCAAGTGCCTGCAACACATTTCATCATGGCCATGGCAACAGTTGTTCTTTGTTTACGATCAAAGTGGGCGGAGCAACATGACTGATGTCATTTCATATGGACGTTATGATGTCATAAAGGACGTTATGATGTCACTTAGAAGATGCAACTGGAAGGTACAGCCAGAAACTTTATTATTGACATTTCAAAACAGTTTTGTACACAATGGGCAGAAATTTGGACAGACAGAAGTTTGCTGATATACTCACCAGAGTTGCCATGGAGGAAGTTTATCCCATTATAAATGCATTTTATAATGGAACAAGTCAAGAACAATGGGACGGATTGATTTCAGGAAAGCCTGACACTGAAATGGTGAAGAGGCTTGAAGAGCTGTTTAGGGAGGTCATAATTAAGATCACCAAATGTGTTTTGGTGTCACTCCCTAAAAGGCAAACAGTTTCTCAACAGGAAGTTTTTCCCACAGTGGTCAACTCACTTCCTCAGACGTTTGCCAACGCTCTGGACATTTCTAAAAAAGTCTGTGGTCCCCCCTCAGACATTTTCTCCTTATATCTTACTAGTGAGGTGACAAAGGTGGTAAATTCTATCATCTCTTTTAGCAAGGATTATGAGGAGCCTAATATTAAAAGGTATATGCCTGCCACACTTGAGCACTTAAGTGCATTGATCTACTACATGGGAAATATGATGAAGCAATTCTTCGATGTGAAGCCTAAAACTCAGACACAGAAGCCAGATCTTGTCAACGGTATGCTGCCTGGCAGCAGTGATGAAGCAGAGATGAAGTCTACTCCAGTAGCTGGCTCCAAACCTGTCGGAGAAGGATCAGGAAAGAGTTCAGAAGTTTCTTCTCCTAAGCAAGCCAAAAAGGGGATACTTCAGAGATTCAGGGAGATTTTTGGTGTGTCACGCAGTGTCTCTCCCTCTATGACCACGCAGGAGTCACCTAAGGCAGTGACCTGTCCAGTGGACATTTTTGCGGTAGAGAAGAGAAAAGCTTTGTCACCCAAGTCAACAGGAGTAACACCCAATGAAGTCACTCCAGTGGAGGTTTTCGTACCAGAGCAGGATGCAGAGGAGGACCCCACGAAGTCTGAGGAGAGACTTCAGAAGAGAAAAGCTTTATCACCCAAGTCAACAGGAGTAACACCCAATAAGGTCACTCCAGTGGAGGTTTTCGTGCCAGAGCAGGATGCACAGGAGGACCCCACGAAGTCTGAGGAGAGACTTCAGAAGAGAAAAGCTTTATCACCCAAGTCAACAGGAGTAACACCTAAGACGATGAAGCCTCTGCACGAGTCAAATGATGCGACTCCATTGGTATATGTGACACAGAGAGGGTTACCTGGAGTCGTCAATGGTGGCAATTTTGTGCCACAGATGGTGTTACCTGGAGTCGACAATGGGGGCAATTTTGTGCCACAGTTGGTGTTACCTGGAGTCGACAATGGGGGCAATTTTGTGCCACAGATGGTGTTACCTGGAGCCGTCAATGTGGGCAATTTTGTGCCACAGATGGTGTTACCTCGAGTCGTCCTTGTGCGCAATTTTGTGCCAAAGATGGAGTCACCTGAAGTCATCCTTGTGGAGGATTCTCTGACAAAGTCTACAGAGAGAAAGGCTTTAAGAAAGACAACTACGCCATCCAAGCCTCCTAGAAAGGGTAGGCAGTTGAGGAACAACTGGCACTTGCCATCCAATACTGAAAGGGATAAAAGTGCCAGCATTGTGCCTGTGCAGCAGACAGCTGAGGCCATCTCTGTGAAGTCTGAGAAGTATGACTCCTTCACACCTGTGATTCACTTTGTGGACGACATAGTGTCTAAGATGGAAAACAATGACTTGGGCAGATTTCTTTTTGATCTAATTATTCAAGTGAATAGAAAGTTAGAGAAAACATTGACCTTGAAGGAGTGTCAAGAAATCCATGCCCGGCTTTATGACAAAATTTGGGATATACTGGTAAAGGAACATATTACTATTCCTCCAAAAAATTTCCCGGGTCTTAGCATGCTGGTTTATGAGAGCCTGATCAAAGAGTGGAAATATCCATTCATTCTGGCCCTTCACATGTCTACTGGGCTACCGATGATGGACAAACAGATAATCAGTAGTTTCCTGGAACATGCTACAAGAAGCTAGAAGTCAGCGCTACGAAGAACAAGAACTTCTTCTCAACAGTTTGCAAAGCCATTTCCAAGCCATTTAGATGACTTCAGGCCTGTCTTCCTTAGACACCCGGGGGCACCTAGTAGAGGCACACAACTCACACAAACCTGTTTGTGAACTTGTCTGCAGGCTACAAAAAAAAATAAAAAAAATAAAATAAAAATACAAAATCTCATCAACTTCAATACATTAACAGTAGAAAATGTCAAATTTACCTATTTTTCTCGAAAATAAAACCCTTACATCAAGGGTGATCAATGGGACCTAAGTGGAAAATACCATTTAAAACTACTGCTACACAAAAACTAATAATGCATCAAACTCAATATTTTGGCTAATCTTTGACATATCCATGACAGAGATAAGCTAGACAGCCAGACCGTATGACGAAGTGCTGCGTTTTTGATAAATTTTGGTCCCTTATGCTTTAAGAGTACCAGAGACCAATTTTCAGGTGGATTGGGCAAATCCTCTAGGAGGAGTTCGAAAGAAGTACGGGGAGTGAAAAATTCAAAATGGCGGATTTTTTTCAAAAATGGCGGATTTCCGGTGTGTTTTAGAGGATACCTCCAAGAGACTTTTTGTCTCGTCTAGAGGTGATACATATGTGTGTAGGTCAAACAGGGACTCAGATCTTATTCTAGGGCGCGCTGCTGAGCCACGTGGCCATGCCTGCATATGATGATCAGGTGGTATGAAAAGGTGCACAGGGGCTGATGTCATGATAGGAGGCAGGTACACAGCGAAAATTGGAGAGTTAAATTTTTAGGAGTTGATTTTAACTCAAGTGTCAACACTTTCAGAGTTACATTGTGTCCAGTTGTGGAGTTGTTTGACAGTTGATTCCATCAGTGTTAAATCAACACTGCAGAGTGTGAGGTCTAAAACACAGACCTACTCACTTCTGCAAGACAAAGATTCTCACCTTGTGGTTTGCTGCAATATTGATTTGCACCATCAGTGAGGAGGGTGTGTTGGTGTGTGCATTTACGTGTACACGTGTGTACGACCTTTAAACTTCTGGATGGTTGAGTGAATCTCCCTTTCCACCTAGTAGTTTTTGTGGCTATGCTGCCTGCACTAGACCTCTAAGTTTTCCATGAAGGTCTGACACTGAACTGGTGGTCAGACCCATGAGGACATGTGGGTGTTATGTTTTATGCAATAGGGTGGGTAAAATACTAAAAATAAAAATTAAAATATACTAAAAATACTCCATACTTTAATGCTCATATGAGAATGTTCGCTCTTTTTTTGGTCAGCATTTATTTCACTGCCCCCCAACCACCCTCATTCATGGTGCAAATCCTCGATTCAGGGACTGAGGCATCTGTTTCCTCATATTTTCCTAGTATTGTGAACACCACCAGTGAGGAGGGCTTTACACATGTGTATGTGTAAACATCCGGACAGTACAAGGTGATTGTGGTACCCCCTCCTACCTGGTTGGTAATGTGGTTATGCTGACTGAAGTGCACCGATTTTCAGCCCTATCAAGCAATTCCCCTAGGAGAAGTTCGGGGAGTGCAAAATGGAAGATGGCGTGTTTTTTTTCAAAATGGCGGACTTCCTGTACGTCGTGGAATTTTCGTCCAAGAGGCTTTTTTTTTCTTGTCATGAGGCGATACATCAGTGTACCGAGTGTCAAGTCTGTAGCAGTTGCGGTGAATATTATCACACTTTAGGGGGCGCTGCAGAGCCATGTGGCCCACCCACCAATGGCGACAGTGTCAAATCGCGATTTTCGTTGGGGGACAATTTTCTGCCAAATTTGGTGAGTTTTTTAAAGACGTTCAGGGGGTTAAATTCGCGATACTGTGGCCGAAAGAAGAATGACGTATAATAATAAACGCTTGCATTTCAATAGGGCTCTCGCACGTTTCGTCTCTTCTAATTAAAAATCAGTGCTGGTTGCTGTAAGAAAGAATCAGAATCATCAACGTGTAGTTTCTGAAGAATAAAGCAGGGCTACAGTACCTTATCTTAGACAGGAGGATGTGTGCAATGTTTTCCAAAGTATCAGTCAATAAAAAAGTCTAAAGGAATTCACGCTTTAATTATTTTTTTTTTCTGGTCCACATCAGATCTTACAGCATTTAATACATTCAGTGTAATACATTATACATTAATATATTACATTTACAATATGCTTACACTCAGTGGCGTAGGAAGCATTAAAAATGTGGGGGGGACACCTTCTGTGGGTGGGTGGTGAAAAAAAGTACATCAGTATATTATGAAATATAATATAATAATATGAAGTAGTTGCGTTTTCCTGTGGATTTTAGCAGGTTGTTAAACTATTTTACCTACAGAAGTAAACACTTCATGACTATTTCAGAGACAGATTCAACAAAAACTCGGTGACAAACAGAAACTAATTCCAAGTGAAACAACAGTTTTGTCAAACATACTGGTGCTACTACACTAACAGCCTCCATATCTGAGGCCTTCTCTCATTTACAGAGACAAAAAACTGGCAAATCCCATAGAAAAATGAACCAAACTGCTTAATGCAGATAATACTGAAACACTAAAAATACTACCGTATTTTCACGACCATAAGGCGCACCGCATTATAAGGCGCAGTGTCAGTTACACGGTCTATTTCTTTCCTCAGCGCATACACAAGGCGCACCGTACTATAAGGCGCAGGTTACGCTAAAACATACCAGTACGTAAATTCAGTAAAAACCGGCTGGATATCAGCGAGGAGCCGGTGCAGCCGCTCTCTCGACGGTGGCAGCGACAGAGAAACAGCGTGTGTGTTTCTATGGGCAGAGCAGTGGCTGCTGCTGAATGCCTGTTGTGATTCCAACTTTATCTTTACACTTTATTAACAAATAAAGACCATCTTTGGATATAAATTGCACCACAGTGATTCCTAATTCATTATTGCTCTGAAATTATGCCGGCTTTCACAAAAGCTCGGACAACAGTCACTGAGACGCTAAGACGCATGCTACACTAAAACATACCAGTACGTAAATAAAAAGGTAACGGGACAAAAACATAGAGTTAAGTCGAAATTTATTACAGCTATGTACAATACACTCACATTTTAATCAATCCTCTCCCGCAAACCCATCAAAGTCCTCATCTTCAGCGTCAGAATAAAACAACTGTGCCAGTGCTTGCATACCAGCTTCCCTCTCATCGCTGTCAGAGTCACTGTCGTTGCCGGCTGGCTGTTCTGAAATTACGCCGGCTTTCACAAAAGCTCCAACAACAGTCAATGCAGAAACATTAGCCCATGCGTCCACAATCCACTCACATACACTGGCGTAACTCGCCCGGCGCTGCCTCCCAGTCTTGGTAAAACTGTGCTCGCCGTCTGCCATCCATCGCTCCCACACCGCTCGCAGCTTAGCTTTGAACGCCCCGTTTACTCCGATATCCAGCGGTTGAAGTTCTTTGGTTAACCCTCCCGGGATAACGGCAAGCTCCGAATTCGAAGCCGCTCACATCTCTATCAGCAGCGATTCAGTAAAAACCGGCTGGATATCAGTGAGGAGAGCCGGTGCAGCCGCTCTCTCGACGGTGGCAGTGACAGAGAAACAGCGTGTGTGTTTCTATGGGCAGAACAGTGGCTGCTGCTGAATGCCTGTTGTGATTCCAACTTTATCTTTACACTTTATTAATAAATAAAGACCATCTTCGGATATACGTTGTCCCGCATTTTAATCAGATGCACCACAGTGATTCCTAATTCATCCTTACCAGTGGCTGACTGTACAGAACATTTATTACAACAATAAACAGGAAACAACTGCGCGAGTTCAAACCTGCCAGCTTCCCTCTCGCTGTCAGAGTCACAGCCACACACGTTGCCGGCTGGCTGTTCGGAAATTATTATTATTATTGTTCGGAAATTATGCCGGCTTTCACAAAAGCTCGGGCAACAGTCACTGCAGAAACATGAGCCCATGTGTCCACAATCCATTCACATAACTGACGTAACTCGCCCAGCGCTGCCTCGCAGTAAAGCTGTGCTCGCTGTCCGCCATCCATCGCTCCCACGCCGCTCGCAACTTACTTTGAACGCCCTGTTTACGCCGATGTCCAGCGGTTGGAGTTCTTTGTTAACCCTCCCGGGATTACGGCAAGCTATGAATTCATCTGCTTCGCCTGTATTTTTACACCAGCGGTGAGACGGGCGTACGCGGAGTCGCGGATCAGCAGCAAGGGTGATGCGTGAAAAAAAACCATCCGGTCTCTTTACATAAACTTCCCTGAGCCACTCTTCGTCTCCTCATTTCTCCTTAACAAAGACTCCTGCTGGAAACATTTCTTTAGGCAGAGTCTTTCTCTTCCATAGGCGGAAGTTTCTGTCCATTACCATCCAGTCCACCACTACAGTCCGTATTGATACCGTGCTGGTCCCCATTCTCTCCACAGTTTGGTTCACGGGGATGTCGAAAGTGAGGTGGACTTCATCCATGTTGGTGATGTGGCTGGGCTGGATGTTTTTGCTGGCAATGTTGTCACTGCATAAGGCGGAATCTGTAATCCGCTGGAAGTTGCTGCGCCAGTACCGTAGCATTCAGCTGATTGGTGAATTGCTGCCAGCGTACGTAGTGTACGCTGGCAGCAATTCACCAATCGGCTGAACCGGTGTGTTACGTAGTATCCATCTGATTGGTTCATCGCTGCTAGCGTGCGTAGTGTACGTATGACGTAGCGTTCAGCTGATTGGTGATTTGCTGCCAGCGTACGTACTTTACGTATCATGTCCCCGTGTCTGGTACTCAACCCATACACAAGGCGCACCGTATTATAAGGCGCAGGGTCGACTTTTGAGAAAATTTTAGACTTTTAGGTGCGCCTTATGGTCGTGAAAATACGGTAACTTACAAATAAATGCATGTCTTTATTTTTATTTGCTTATAAAACTACTTAATTCACAACAAACGTTGTGGATGTGTTTATAATGATGCACTCATCTGCTACATCAGTGTTTCCCTGTTCATATAATGCTCCACTGTGTCCTGACGGTCCATCACATGTGTTTTATTCTTGCTGATAAGAATAGGAGCAGGTGGCTGTGTGCACTGGCTCGGCGAGGCTGAAGCTAGCAGGCTAACAGGAGCTAACCTGGCCCTTATTACAACATGGGTTAATGCTGAAAACAACTCTAACTCTCCGTGTCTTTGTTAGAATCTCCTCATGTCCATTTTAGTATTTGTACTTTAGTATTTGTCCTAAAAATAATTAGTTCTACTTAGTAAATATTGCTTAAGTCAAGATCACAAGCATTTTTTGAGTGCAAACAACTTTCCACAGTTTTTCTAAGTAAATGTCACTCCAAATTTATTTTAGTGTATAGCTTCTTTTTTTACTTAGATCCAAACACTTGATATATTCCTAATATTCTTATAGTTTCATAGATTTTTGTACATATTTTTGTATGTCTGCACCAAATACCAGGACCAAGTGCCTGCAACACATTTCATCATGGCCATGGCAACAGTTGTTCTTTGTTTACGATCAAAGTGGGCGGAGCAACATGACTGATGTCATTTCATATGGACGTTATGATGTCATAAAGGACGTTATGATGTCACTTAGAAGATGCAACTGGAAGGTACAGCCAGAAACTTTATTATTGACATTTCAAAACAGTTTTGTACACAATGGGCAGAAATTTGGACAGACAGAAGTTTGCTGATATACTCACCAGAGTTGCCATGGAGGAAGTTTATCCCATTATAAATGCATTTTATAATGGAACAAGTCAAGAACAATGGGACGGATTGATTTCAGGAAAGCCTGACACTGAAATGGTGAAGAGGCTTGAAGAGCTGTTTAGGGAGGTCATAATTAAGATCACCAAATGTGTTTTGGTGTCACTCCCTAAAAGGCAAACAGTTTCTCAACAGGAAGTTTTTCCCACAGTGGTCAACTCACTTCCTCAGACGTTTGCCAACGCTCTGGACATTTCTAAAAAAGTCTGTGGTCCCCCCTCAGACATTTTCTCCTTATATCTTACTAGTGAGGTGACAAAGGTGGTAAATTCTATCATCTCTTTTAGCAAGGATTATGAGGAGCCTAATATTAAAAGGTATATGCCTGCCACACTTGAGCACTTAAGTGCATTGATCTACTACATGGGAAATATGATGAAGCAATTCTTCGATGTGAAGCCTAAAACTCAGACACAGAAGCCAGATCTTGTCAACGGTATGCTGCCTGGCAGCAGTGATGAAGCAGAGATGAAGTCTACTCCAGTAGCTGGCTCCAAACCTGTCGGAGAAGGATCAGGAAAGAGTTCAGAAGTTTCTTCTCCTAAGCAAGCCAAAAAGGGGATACTTCAGAGATTCAGGGAGATTTTTGGTGTGTCACGCAGTGTCTCTCCCTCTATGACCACGCAGGAGTCACCTAAGGCAGTGACCTGTCCAGTGGACATTTTTGCGGTAGAGAAGAGAAAAGCTTTGTCACCCAAGTCAACAGGAGTAACACCCAATGAAGTCACTCCAGTGGAGGTTTTCGTACCAGAGCAGGATGCAGAGGAGGACCCCATGAAGTCTGAGGAGAGACTTCAGAAGAGAAAAGCTTTATCACCCAAGTCAACAGGAGTAACACCTAAGACGATGAAGCCTCTGCACGAGTCAAATGATGCGACTCCATTGGTATATGTGACACAGAGAGGGTTACCTGGAGTCGTCAATGGTGGCAATTTTGTGCCACAGATGGTGTTACCTGGAGTCGACAATGGGGGCAATTTTGTGCCACAGTTGGTGTTACCTGGAGTCGACAATGGGGGCAATTTTGTGCCACAGATGGTGTTACCTGGAGCCGTCAATGTGGGCAATTTTGTGCCACAGATGGTGTTACCTCGAGTCGTCCTTGTGCGCAATTTTGTGCCAAAGATGGAGTCACCTGAAGTCATCCTTGTGGAGGATTCTCTGACAAAGTCTACAGAGAGAAAGGCTTTAAGAAAGACAACTACGCCATCCAAGCCTCCTAGAAAGGGTAGGCAGTTGAGGAACAACTGGCACTTGCCATCCAATACTGAAAGGGATAAAAGTGCCAGCATTGTGCCTGTGCAGCAGACAGCTGAGGCCATCTCTGTGAAGTCTGAGAAGTATGACTCCTTCACACCTGTGATTCACTTTGTGGACGACATAGTGTCTAAGATGGAAAACAATGACTTGGGCAGATTTCTTTTTGATCTAATTATTCAAGTGAATAGAAAGTTAGAGAAAACATTGACCTTGAAGGAGTGTCAAGAAATCCATGCCCGGCTTTATGACAAAATTTGGGATATACTGGTAAAGGAACATATTACTATTCCTCCAAAAAATTTCCCGGGTCTTAGCATGCTGGTTTATGAGAGCCTGATCAAAGAGTGGAAATATCCATTCATTCTGGCCCTTCACATGTCTACTGGGCTACCGATGATGGACAAACAGATAATCAGTAGTTTCCTGGAACATGCTACAAGAAGCTAGAAGTCAGCGCTACGAAGAACAAGAACTTCTTCTCAACAGTTTGCAAAGCCATTTCCAAGCCATTTAGATGACTTCAGGCCTGTCTTCCTTAGACACCCGGGGGCACCTAGTAGAGGCACACAACTCACAAAAACCTGTTTGTGAACTTGTCTGCAGGCTACAAAAAAAAATAAAAAAATAAAATAAAAATACAAAATCTCATCAACTTCAATACATTAACAGTAGAAAATGTCAAATTTACCTATTTTTCTCGAAAATAAAACCCTTACATCAAGGGTGATCAATGGGACCTAAGTGGAAAATACCATTTAAAACTACTGCTACACAAAAACTAATAATGCATCAAACTCAATATTTTGGCTAATCTTTGACATATCCATGACAGAGATAAGCTAGACAGCCAGACCGTATGACGAAGTGCTGCGTTTTTGATAAATTTTGGTCCCTTATGCTTTAAGAGTACCAGAGACCAATTTTCAGGTGGATTGGGCAAATCCTCTAGGAGGAGTTCGAAAGAAGTACGGGGAGTGAAAAATTCAAAATGGCGGATTTTTTTCAAAAATGGCGGATTTCCGGTGTGTTTTAGAGGATACCTCCAAGAGACTTTTTGTCTCGTCTAGAGGTGATACATATGTGTGTAGGTCAAACAGGGACTCAGATCTTATTCTAGGGCGCGCTGCTGAGCCACGTGGCCATGCCTGCATATGATGATCAGGTGGTATGAAAAGGTGCACAGGGGCTGATGTCATGATAGGAGGCAGGTACACAGCGAAAATTGGAGAGTTAAATTTTTAGGAGTTGATTTTAACTCAAGTGTCAACACTTTCAGAGTTACATTGTGTCCAGTTGTGGAGTTTGACAGTTGATTCCATCAGTGTTAAATCAACACTGCAGAGTGTGAGGTCTAAAACACAGACCTACTCACTTCTGCAAGACAAAGATTCTCACCTTGTGGTTTGCTGCAATATTGATTTGCACCATCAGTGAGGAGGGTGTGTTGGTGTGTGCATTTACGTGTACACGTGTGTACGACCTTTAAACTTCTGGATGGTTGAGTGAATCTCCCTTTCCACCTAGTAGTTTTTGTGGCTATGCTGCCTGCACTAGACCTCTAAGTTTTCCATGAAGGTCTGACACTGAACTGGTGGTCAGACCCATGAGGACATGTGGGTGTTATGTTTTATGCAATAGGGTGGGTAAAATACTAAAAATAAAAATTAAAATATACTAAAAATACTCCATACTTTAATGCTCATATGAGAATGTTCGCTCTTTTTTGGTCAGCATTTATTTCACTGCCCCCCAACCACCCTCATTCATGGTGCAAATCCTCGATTCAGGGACTGAGGCATCTGTTTCCTCATATTTTCCTAGTATTGTGAACACCACCAGTGAGGAGGGCTTTACACATGTGTATGTGTAAACATCCGGACAGTACAAGGTGATTGTGGTACCCCCTCCTACCTGGTTGGTAATGTGGTTATGCTGACTGAAGTGCACCGATTTTCAGCCCTATCAAGCAATTCCCCTAGGAGAAGTTCGGGGAGTGCAAAATGGAAGATGGCGTGTTTTTTTTCAAAATGGCGGACTTCCTGTACGTCGTGGAATTTTCGTCCAAGAGGCTTTTTTTTTCTTGTCATGAGGCGATACATCAGTGTACCGAGTGTCAAGTCTGTAGCAGTTGCGGTGAATATTATCACACTTTAGGGGGCGCTGCAGAGCCATGTGGCCCACCCACCAATGGCGACAGTGTCAAATCGCGATTTTCGTTGGGGGACAATTTTCTGCCAAATTTGGTGAGTTTTTTAAAGACGTTCAGGGGGTTAAATTCGCGATACTGTGGCCGAAAGAAGAATGACGTATAATAATAAACGCTTGCATTTCAATAGGGCTCTCGCACGTTTCGTCTCTTCTAATTAAAAATCAGTGCTGGTTGCTGTAAGAAAGAATCAGAATCATCAACGTGTAGTTTCTGAAGAATAAAGCAGGGCTACAGTACCTTATCTTAGACAGGAGGATGTGTGCAATGTTTTCCAAAGTATCAGTCAATAAAAAGTCTAAAGGAATTCACGCTTTAATTATTTTTTTTTTCTGGTCCACATCAGATCTTACAGCATTTAATACATTCAGTGTAATACATTATACATTAATATATTACATTTACAATATGCTTACACTCAGTGGCGTAGGAAGCACTAAAAATGTGGGGGGGACACCTTCTGTGGGTGGGTGGTGAAAAAAAGTACATCAGTATATTATGAAATATAATATAATAATATGAAGTAGTTGCGTTTTCCTGTGGATTTTAGCAGGTTGTTAAACTATTTTACCTACAGAAGTAAACACTTCATGACTATTTCAGAGACAGATTCAACAAAAACTCGGTGACAAACAGAAACTAATTCCAAGTGAAACAACAGTTTTGTCAAACATACTGGTGCTACTACACTAACAGCCTCCATATCTGAGGCCTTCTCTCATTTACAGAGACAAAAAACTGGCAAATCCCATAGAAAAATGAACCAAACTGCTTAATGCAGATAATACTGAAACACTAAAAATACTAACTTACAAAAAGATGCATGTCTTTATTTTATTTGCTTATAAAACTACTTAATTCACAACAAACCTTGTGGATGTGTTTATAATGATGCACTCATCTGCTACATCAGTGTTTCCCTGTTCATATAATGCTCCACTGTGTCCTGACGTCCATCACATGTGTTTTATTCTTGCTGATAAGAATAGGAGCAGGTGGCTGTGTGCACTGGCTCGGCGAGGCTGAAGCTAGCAGGCTAACAGGAGCTAACCTGGCCTCATAACAATATGGGTTAATGCTGAAAACAACTCTAACTCTCCGTGTCTTTGTTAGAATCTCCTCATGTCCATTGTGTGTGGGGAGGGAGCAGAAAAGGCAACAACATGTCATCAGACAAATAAGACCGTCTACTGTAACTGACAGTAAACAGCAGCTTCCTCCCAACTTTTCTAAGTTGATTTAACATCAACCTAACGTCTCCTGGGGCCATGTGACAAACAGTCAGGCTTCAGCATGAGCTGGACTTTGTGGGATGACACTGACGTCACCTCCTCCAGCTTCGACCAGCACCGACGGTTCTCTTTACGGTGTTTTACGCTCGCTCGAAGAGACCACTGGCTTTGTTAGGTCTGTTACTATAGTAACGGTATTGCAGCGCTGTGGTAATGGAGTGGATTTCAGCGGTGAGGTTATTCTCTTATGAACCAAGTGGAACGGAGTTTTTCACGAGCAATCGAAACAGCGTTAGGTGGAGTTTCCTACTCACTAAATGTGGGGGGGTCCAAACGGGCCGTTTTAAAATGTGGGGGGGGGGCATGTCCCCCTCTGATATAATGGTAGCGACGCCTATGACGTTAGCACTTAGCTTGGTGAAAGCTGCCAGCCTACCTGCAGTGGGCTCTCTGTGCCTCCCTACGATGGTGTACTACACTCATTCAGCCTTCCACTCTAACATGTCCTAAGACACCTGAGTGACAGTCACCGCTTCCACATCAACAGTAGAGAGGCAGCCAGATACATCCAACAGCTAGAAGACATGCAGGGTCAGCCATCTTACCTCCACTCTCTTCATATTTCCTCCTTCATATCGTCAAACTCCAAATGTAAAGTCTCCTAAATCTCTCCTCAGCCAGTCAGCTCCACAAAGAGGCTACATCTGTGACACAACACTCCTCAGACAAAGACTCAGCTGCAGCAACTTCACATCCTCCATGTCTGACTGCAGTGTTGAAGCAGCCTGGTCCAAAGAGGAAGAGGATGGGGAGGATGAAGACTCTATATCTGGTCAGAATTCACAAGCTTCTCCACGGTGTGTCTGTTGATGGACCTGCACTGTTCCCTTCTTCTTACTGGGCAGGTTAGTCCACAAAGCTTTCATGTGTGACTGTTTTATTGAAGATGTCATTTTATCTACTCTCTTCTTTTGGATCAGCTGTCACCATGGAGATGAAACAGGTGAGCAAGATGCAGATTTCTCTCTGTTTGGAAATTTCCTGCATCAAAAGCAAACAGTTGTTTTTCTCTGTGATGGTGAGGTGCTGTTGACAAGAGCTGAGGAGGGAGTGTCTGTGGACTGATTTACAGCCAGAGGCATAAAGGGCTTCTATATAAAGGACGACTGAACCGGTCTGACAGCTGGGTGACTCTGCACTCAGACCTGTTCTATCCACTGTTAACCCCTTCATGTCAGTGTTGTGTCAGGTGTGCTGTGTTTAAGGCGTGGTTTCTGTTCATTGTTCATTTCCTGTCAGACAGACTGCAGCAGAACCAGCAGCTCCACACATGAAGGTGGATGAGCTATGAGTGCTATGAGTCAGTGTGAGGACAGAGAGGAGGGAGTCCCTCCCTCTAAGAGGACTCTGTGTGGGGACCATGAGAGCCGGACCACAGCTCAGAGGTAAGAGGACGTCTCTAACTGTCCAAGACTCTTCTCCATGTCACAGCTCACACTCACATTATTCACACATCTGCATGTGTTCAAGAACAAAGCAGCAGCACACTGCACACTCTGCTGGACCTGGACCTGGACCTGGACCGGTCCATGGATGAGGCCATTTATTTCAAAACTGTATATTTCTGCAGAAACACAGACAGCTTTACAAGCTTTCCAACACTACTGTAGCTGTTAGGCCTATGTTTAGCTGGGACCTAGACTCTTCCTCCTCCAAGTCTCAGGGTCCTGGTTTGTTTGGGTCCTGCATGCACACACCTCAGTCATGCACACCATACACTGCTGATTATTCTGACTAACACAGCCTGTACAGAACTCTAATGTGGATTCTGTACATCACCAAAATGGAGGTCCGAAACCAGACGGAATGATGATTCTGTCTGGACCCTTTTCTGATAACTCTGATAAATTCATGAGAATAATCTTTTCATAGAGCGTTTTATTCCCACGGTCACGGGGACAGTCGCTAACCAGTGTGATTGCAACAGCGGAGAATAAAGTTAGACTAGAGAGCGAGAGAAAGGAGGCGATTATTAGATTATTAGTGTTAGAGACAGTTGAGTTGAAGAAGGCAGTGAAGGCAGATGAGGAGAGACGTAAGATTCTATATCAGGCATATCTGTGCTGCATAGATGATGATTGTGAGGAGTCCGGTAGTACCACTGACATTAAACAGGAAGTAGAGAGCGAGGGAACTCAGGGGGCGGAGATACCGCCTCCCTATTCACCCGCCTCTGCTGTAGCTTCTGCCTCGCCTCAGACCCCACCGCTGGGATGTACCCCATCATGACTGTCCCTGATGGGAGGGGGCGAGTAACAGACAGACAGACAGGAGTGAACTCTAGTCAACCTGGTGCCCAGCAGCACTGGTATAGACAGGCAACAGAGGAGGGGCTTTCCCGGTTGCTTCAGCAGGCCCTGAAAAATGACCCTGATTTACCAGGAAGTGATTCTGTTGATTGGGAGAGACATGTTGTACACCATATGAATTTACATATAGAAAACAACTGAGTACCTCAGCCTGCTCCCCCACCCCAGCCACAGTCCCCAGTTGTGGGTAATCCTGATATGTATTTAACGCCACCTTGGGCCAACATCATAGAGGAAGTAACTGGAGGGGAAAAGAGGGTGGCCGTGGGGGAGGGGGGCATGGAAGGGGTGGATACAGCGGTATGAGTGGGGGTGACTGCTTCTACTGTGGAAAACCTGGCCACTGGGAAAGAGACTGTCACTACAAGCAGCCCCGTGAGTGACCACAAGGGGCTCCCTGGTATCCTCCCCAGGGAAGTGGCATCTCACATTATTCCGTCGGTTGGCAACATCTGCCATTCACAGAACTTGTAAAACTGTGTCAGCAGGCCAGCACCACAGTCATTGTTTCATTCGCTCCAGCTCATCACCAGTGAATCTGATGCCCAGAGACTGGAACCTCCATTATGTGCTCCCAGATGGATTAATAGGGACATTTGTTACTGGACAGACTTTTTATGCTCCCAGAGTGTTGGAGTAACTGGACAGTGGCTGATGAGAACCACTACGATACAGATGTCTTGTGAAGATATCTGCTGGACTCGTTTTCTGTCTTGTTTGTGGCTGAGGAGGGAGTAGCTGCTGACGTATAGTTAACACCAGAATAGTTTAAATGGCTCAAAATGGCAGATAATAGTGTGCC
The DNA here is from genome assembly GCF_900634625.1 of Parambassis ranga. Lineage (NCBI taxonomy): Eukaryota > Metazoa > Chordata > Actinopteri > Ambassidae > Parambassis > Parambassis ranga. The sequence goes on along the minus strand of NC_041029.1, from coordinate 5,658,000 downwards.
ACTTGTTTGCTTAGTCATTGTTCCACACATAATATTACAGAATTAGGCTCCATGGTTAGGAAAAGCTATTTCTAATGAATAGGCCATCACAGAGGATAGGTGTTTAGAATTCTTCATCCTTTAAGCTTATTAGGTTACCATTCATACAGTAGAGGCATAATAAGGCTCAGGAGATGTTAGCCACACTATCACACAGCATATGGTCTTCATCATTTACTGATGTAGGTTTTGTGCCTCCTGTACTCTTGTCTCTTTCATTGTCTCAACTTCCACCGATCTGGCTCACCTAGATCACTTAGCTCCATTTTATCTGGATGTTTCTGAAACAGGTGGAGTTGTGAATGGTGTTCTGTTCCAGAAAAAAAGAGGGTGAGACAGGTATTAATGTATTTGACCCAGGTTCTGCAGGGGGGTTGCAAGGGTGGAGCAGGCTTTAGGCCTAAAACCTAGGTATGGTGCAGTATATCAGCCACAGTCACAGGGAAAAGTGGAAAGGATGAAACTAAAACCTAAACAAAAATGGGCTACAATCTGTGCACAGACCAAATTAACATGGGTTCAAATATTTTCTATTGACTTGATGTGTGTATGATGTTCTGTTAATAACCATATGATTTACAACCTATGAGCTTCTTGCAGGTCTACAGTTTCCCGGACCAGCTGGCCCGCTGAGACTGAAAGAGTATGCAGTATGGTGTTAATAGAAACCATAATATAATGAATTTAAAGCTTTGGTGTCAGCTTTTGCATTACAGGTGAAAGGAGAGACGGAGAGTCCAGGCGGAGCACACCACACACAGCCGAGTGGGCCCTCCTGAAGGTGATAAAAAGGAAGTGGTCGGAGCCTAGGTGGACTGGACCAAATCAGATGGTGGACAGGACATCCCATGCGGTGAGGCTTAAAGGGAAAGGCGACATCTGGTATCATTGGATACCATACTAGCTAGCTAGTTGTTAAAATCACAAATCTGAATGCCGTGAATATACTGAAACGTCTCATGTGTTATTTTTAACCGTACTAACCGGTGAAGTTACCATGGAGACGGCACACCACAATCAAAACAAAACACTGAACTAAGCTCCACGGCGACAACCTTTGATGACATCATCAAAGGTTGTCGCCGTGGAGCTTAGTACACAAACAAGAGCATTTTGGCACACAGTGATTCAAGCATTCAGCATTATTTTCCATTGAGCGAGGACTATTTCTTAGAACACAGCAGAACAATATTTCCAGCATTCACAATCATTTTCTTCAACTAAAGATATGTTCAGGAGCGAGAGTGCTGCTCTGCTACGTGCAGAAAACGATCAGCTGCGTGCCGACCTGGCTTCTCTAAAAAAGAAGATGGCCCACAAGGAGCAAAAGTGGGAGGAGCAGGCAGCAGCATTAAAGGAGGATCTGGCCATTAAACAGCGTGCATTGGCAGGCATGCATGAGGACATGTATTCACATCAACAGTTTATGGATGTGCAGCTCAAAGAAGCCACCGATGAAAATCGGTGCCTCAGAGACACTGTGGAAGAGCTGCAGGTCTACAAAGCTGTTTCTATGAGATGGTCTATAATTTTGGACAGGAGGTGTGCTGATATGACCTGTAAACTTAGCACTCTGCACTCCCACGTAGAAGAGGATAAAGACATCATCATCACTATGACCAGTAAAAAAAACGCTCTCGGACTGCCAACTGAAGGAGAGCGCAGAGGTGATACACACACGACTGCTGCACCTGGAAGAGGTGCTCGCAGTTAAAGACGAAAGCCTTGAGGCATGCAGCAGCTCCTTAACGAGGTTAGAGAGGAGAAGAGGCTCCTGGAAGAGAAACTCAGCGAGCCTAAGATTTCCAAGAAGGAGCAAAAAAAGGGCAGATAAGAGCTGCAGAAAGAACGTGAGCAGAGGGAGAAACAAGAAAAGAAGGATCGCAAGAAGAGAGAGAAGCAGGAAAAGAAAGAACGTGAGGAGAGAGAGAAGCAAGAAAAGAAGGATTGCAAGAAGAGAGAGAAGCAAGAAAAGAAGGATTGCAAGAAGAGAGAGAAGCAAGAAAAGAAAGAACGGAAGGAGGCGTCATTGGCGTATGAGGAGCTGACTTCTCTTCTTCAGCTAGACACTGCGGACCAGGCCAACCAGACTGGCTTTGCCTGTGTAGCAGGGAGGCGTCCCACACCTGGAACTGACCTGTTATTTCTTCAGCTTCTAACATGTTTGGTGCTTCTGTTCTTTTTTTGTTTTTGTTGATCATACATGAGAATAATCTGTTCACTGAAAAACTGTAACTGTGTGTGTGGTCTGTTGCATTAACATTCAATGTCTTACATTTGTTATTTTAAAATGCTGCACAAATAATGAAACCCAGATATGCTGGCAACAGTTTACTGTATTTGGATTTGAATAAAATGCATTACATATACAGGATAGAACAAAAACAGTGATAACAATTATTATCACGTGCTGGTCCTCAGGCAGGTGAAGACTGTCTGGTGCAGCGTCTGGTCATAAGATCACAGAGCTGTGGAGAGAATATCACAATTACACAATGTACAGTAATTACAGCAAGACATAAAGAGAGCAGCAGGTAAACTGAACAATGACAACAGCAGCAGGTCTATGACAGACGACGCTGCTCTGCTCGTCCTCAGCTACAACAACGAGAGACAACGCAGCATGTTTAGCAGCGCCCATAATGATACGACCATC